>NC_044035.1:124110659-124710659 GCF_901765095.1 Microcaecilia unicolor
CATACTTTTTGAAGTGAGAAACTGTAACATGCTCTGACAGTATCTGAGAATTATACATATATATATTGCACATTAGTGAATGCCTCCATTTAGGTGCCCCAAGAGAGGGCGGTGGAAGACTCTTCTGTAATGGAACCTGGTAACCTGGTTCTCCAAAGACAAGCAGGCCAATATTCTCACATATGGGTGACGTCATGTCGGCCCGGAGGACTTTCTAGCAAAGTCTACATCAAAATCAAAAAATGTCCCTCGTCGCGCGGGTGGATGCAGTGCGCATGCGCGCGTCCGTTTTCCCGCCTGCCGCGAGAGCACATTCCTCAGTTTTTTCTTCTCCGCGTCTGAGGTGACACGGAGCTCGACTTTCGTCTTCGTGTTGCTGTGCCCAGAGGTGAAGATTCGTGGAAAAAAGTATCCTTTTAGTGTTTATTAGTATTGTTTTTCCGTTTATTAAGTTTCCTTTCTTTTAGCCTGCGATTTTATTTAAATCGCTCGTTCGGGATTTATTTTTTTCCCTTTTTTTCTTGTGTCCTTTCTTTTAATGGCACAATCGCGTCTTTTGATTTGGCAGGGACAGTTTTTCCCGATATGTCATCGAAGACGCCCAGCGGCTTCAAGCCTTGTGCCCGCTGTCATCGGGCCATCTCCGGCACTGACACACACTCGTGGTGTATACAGTGCCTTGGGCTGGACCACCGCTCGGAGGGCTGCAAACTGTGTCTCGCTATGAAAAAGCGGACACTGCTCTCCCGAGACGCCCAGAGGGAGAAGATTTTTGGGCCCGGTGCTTCGACGTCAGCGCCGTCGACGTCATCTAAGTCGGCGCCGTCCAAATCAGCGCCACTGAAGTCGGTGCCGGTGAAGTCGGTGCCGTCGAGGACGATGCCTTCGAAGCCGGCGTCGTCGAGGTCGACGTCGAAGGAAGCGTCGGCACCGGGAGACCGGGGACAGGCTGCCATTCGACCGATGCACGCTGGGAGCAGTGATGCATCGAGTGGGTCTCCACCCACCTCGGCGCCTCCTGCTTTGCAGACCCCCCGGGACCATCCTGCATCGGACCCGGCCCCGAAGAGACGTGTGGATTCCACGTCCTCTTCTCCGGTGCCGAGGAGTCTCGACGACGGGCGTCGGGCGAAGGCCAAGAGGCATCGTCGTCGGTCTCCTTCGCGTCACGGCACCGGGAGCTCCGGGTCATCGATACATTCGATACCCGAGAAGCGTCGGTGCCGAGAGGATCGCTCCCCCTCTATTACTGAGGTTCCGACGCGTGGGGTCACTGGCAGCCGAGTCCCCACTCCCCAACCTCAGCAGACTTTGCCTCCAATGCCTCAACCGACCCCTCAGCATCTTCCGCCAGCAGCTCTTGATGAGCGTATGCAGGCCATGTTTCCATTTTTTATGGAAACGATGCAGCAGTGGCAATCGGCATCGAGGTTGTCGGTGCCGACGACGCCGGCGTCGATGGTTTCAGAGGCACCGGTGCCGACGGCATCGGTGGTATCGACATTGCCGGTGCCGGATGTTTATGCATCAGGCCTTCAGCCTGTGGTGAGGTCTGTTTCACCGGTGCCGCCTCCGGCGCCGGTGTCTTTGACTTCCCGAGTTGGCTCTCCCGAGACGTCGGGGCAGGAAGCTTCTCCGGAGTCTCAGGGACCGTCAACTTCTCGACATCGTCATAGAGGCCATCAAGCCTCTTCGTCGAGACGGGCTCAGATCTGGGCGGCTCTGTCTGAGCTTTTAGCCCCATCTGACAATACCTCATCAGAGGATGATGATGGAGTGCATGGGGAGTTCTCTGGTGAGGATTCTCAAGGCATCCCATCTGATTCCACTCCCTCGCCACAAAGACAGCTGTCTCCTCCCGAGAGCTTGTCTTTCTCATCTTTTGTTCGGGAGATGTCTGAGGCCATCCCCTTCCCCGTGGAAATTGTGGATGAGCCCAGAGCTAAAATGCTTGAGGTTCTGGACTATCCATCTCCACCTTCATCTTCTGCCACAGTTCCTTTTCATGAGACTCTCAAGGAACTTATGTTGAGGAACTGGGAGAAGCCTTTTTCTTGTCCAACCGTCCCCAAAAAAGTTGAGTTCCAATACCGGATCCACGGGGAACCCAGTCTCATTCGGGCTCAATTGTCTCATGATTCAGCGGTGGTGGATTCCGCTCTCAGAAGAGCCAAGAGTTCCAGGAGCTTCTCCTCGGCGCCCCCGGGGCGGGAGCATGGAACTTTGGACTCTTTTGGGAGAAAGGCGTATCAGGCTGGTCTGCTCGCCGCCAAGATTCAGTCGTACCAACTCTACACGAGTATTCATTTGCGGAACTCTGTGAGGCAACTTGAGAGTTTGGTAGATACACTCCCAGAGGAGAAAGCCGAACCCTTTCGTCAAGTAATCAGGCAGCAGAAGGCGTGCCGCAAGTTCCTGTCCAGGGGCGTTTTTAACACTTGCGATGTGGTATCTCGCTTCTCTGCTCAAGGTATAGTGATGCGCAGGCTCTCATGGCTGCGTGCCTCTAACCTGGAGGAAAGAACTCAGCGGAAGATAGCAGATATCCCATGCCGGGGGGATCACCTTTTCGGAGAGAAGGTAGAAGAGATGATTGATCATCTCTACCAGTGTGACAACGCTATGGATTCTCTCTCCCGCCGGGCGCCTTCTGCATCCACTTCCACTTCTAGGAAGTTTTTTAAGGGAAAAAGAAGTGCTCCTTACGTTTCTAGAAACCGCAAGTACACTTCTTATTCCCGTCAGCCGGTTCAGGCTCGACCCCAGCCCGCTCGCTCTCGTCAGCAGTGGGCACCGAAGCAGGCCCCTGCAGCTCCCCAGCAAAAACCAGGGACGGGTTTTTGACTGGCTCCAGCGGAGCATAGCCGGAATCAAAGTACCTGTACCGAACGATCTGCCGGTCGGAGGGAGGTTAAAATTTTTTCACCAAAGGTGGCCTCTCTTAACCTCCGATCGGTGGGTTCTCCAAATAGTCCAGTCCGGGTACGCTCTCAATCTGATTTCCGAACCTCCAAATTGCCCACCAGGAGCTCAGTCTTTCAGCTCCTACCAGAAGCAGGTACTTGCAGAGGAACTCTCTGCCTTTCTCAGTGCCAATGCGGTCGAGCCCGTTCCACCAGGGCAAGAAGGGCTGGGATTCTATTCCAGGTACTTCCTTGTGGAAAAGAAAACAGGGGGGATGCGTCCCATCCTAGACCTAAGGGCCCTGAACAAATTCCTGGTCCGAGAAAAGTTCAGGATGCTTTCCCTGGGCACCCTTCTTCCCATGATTCAAGAAAACGATTGGCTATGCTCTCTGGACTTGAAGGACGCTTACACTCACATATCGATACTTCCAGCTCACAGGAAGTATCTTCGATTTCGGCTGGGATCACAGCACTTTCAGTACTGTGTTTTGCCTTTTGGCTTGGCATCTGCACCCAGAGTATTTACAAAGTGCCTGGCAGTTGTGGCAGCATCGCTACGCAGACTGGGAGTGCATGTGTTCCCTTATCTGGACGATTGGCTGGTGAAGAACACCTCCCCGCAAGAAACTTTGCAGTCCATGCGGATGACTATTCAAGTGCTAGAGATGCTGGGGTTTGTCATCAATTATCCCAAGTCCCATCTCAGAAATTGGAATTCATAGGAGCTCTGTTGTGCACAAAGACAGCTTGTGCTTATCTTCCAGGACCCAGAGCGGACAGACTTCTGTCTCTGGTTTCCAAATTGCAAGCGTCTCAGCAGATCACAGCTCGGCAGATGTTGAGATTGCTTGGCCACATGGCCTCCACAGTTCATGTGACACCCATGGCACGTTTACACATGAGATCTGCTCAATGGACCCTAGCTTCTCAGTGGTTTCAAGCCACGGGGAATCTAGAGGATGTTATCCGGCTGTCCATCAATTTTCGCAACTCCCTCAATTGGTGGACCATTCGATCCAATCTCGTCTTGGGACGCCCATTCCAAATTCCTCAGCCTCAAAAAGTGCTGACGACGGATGCGTCCCTCCTCGGGTGGGGAGTGCATGTAGATGGGCTTCACACTCAAGGAGCTTGGTCTCTTCAGGAGAGGCATCTCCAGATCAATCTCCTGGAATTGCGAGCGATCTGGAATGCCCTGAAGGCCTTCAGAGATCGGCTAGCCAACAAAATTGTTCTCATTCAGACAGACAATCAGGTGGCAATGTATTACACCAACAAGCAAGGAGGTACCGGATCTCGCCCTCTGTGTCAGGAGGCCGTGCAGATGTGGCTATGGGCCTGTCAAAACGGAATGTTTCTCCAAGCCACTTATCTAGCCGGTGTAAACAACAGTCTGGCCGACAGGCTCAGCAGAGTTATGCAGCCTCACGAGTGGTCCTTGAACATGACTATTGCCAAAAAGATCTTTCGAGTTTGGGGCACTCCATCGATAGATCTTTTTGCTTCCCAGGACACTCACAAGGTTCCTCAATTCTGCTCCAGACTTCAGGCCCACGGCAGACTAGCATCGGATGCCTTCCTCCTTTTTTGGGGGACAGGACTCCTATATGCGTATCCTCCCATCCCTTTAGTGGGGAAGACTCTCCTGAAACTCAAGCAAGACCAGGGAACCATGATTCTGATAGCGCCCTTTTGGCCCCGTCAGATTTGGTTCCCCCTTCTTCTGGAACTTTCTTCAGAAGAGCCATGGAGATTGGACTGTTTTCTGACCCTCATTACTCAGAACGAGGGGGCGCTTCTGCATCCCAACCTCCGGTCTCTAGCTCTCACGGCCTGGATGTTGCGAGCGTAGAGGTTGCCTCTTTTGGTCTCTCTGAGGGTGTCTCCAGAGTCCTGTTTGCTTCCAGAAAAGATTCCACACATAAGTGTTATTCTTTTAAATGGAAGAGGTTTGCCGTCTGGTGTGACAGCAAGGGTCTAGATCCTTTCTCTTGTCCTGCACAGACCTTGCTTGAGTACCTTTTGCATCTATCCGAGTCTGGTCTTAAAACCAACTCGGTTAAGGTTCATCTTAGTGCAATCAGTGCTTATCATTCACATGTAGATGGTTTGCCTATCTCTGGACAGCCTTTAGTCATGCGTTTCATGAGAGGTTTGTTTTTGACAAAGCCCCCTGTCAAACCTCCTCCAGTGCCATGGGATCTCAATGTCGTTCTCACCCAGCTGATGACAACTCCTTTCGAGCCACTGGATTCCTGTCATCTGAAGTACTTGACCTTGAAGGTCATTTTCTTGGTGGCGGTTACTTCAGCTCGTAGGGTCAGTGAGCTTCAGGCCCTGGTAGTTCATGCACCTTTCCTTGTCTTTCATCATGTCAGAGTAGTTCTCCGCACGCACCCAAAGTTTTTACCGAAGGTGGTGTCGGAGTTCCATCTGAACCAGTCAATTGTCTTGCCAACATTTTTTCCCCCTCCTCACATGAGCCCGGGCGAAAGCAAGTTGCACACTTTGGACTGTAAAAGAGCACTGGCCTGTTACGTGGAGCGGACATGCCCCTTCAGACAGTCCGCCCATCTGTTTATTTCTTTTAATCCCAATAAGAGGGGAGTTGCTGTCGGAAAACGCACCATTTCTAATTGGCTAGCAGATTGCATTTCCTTCTCTTATGCCCAAGCTGGGCTGACTTTGGACGGCCATGTCACGGCTCATAATGTTAGAGCCATGGCGGCGTCACTGGCCCATCTAAAGTCAGCCACCATAGAAGAGATTTGCAAAGCTGCGACGTGGTCTTCAATCCACACATTCACATCACATTACTGCCTTCAGCAGCATAGCCGACGCGACAGTCGGTTTGGGCAGTCGGTGCTGCAGAGTCTGTTTGGGGGTTTAGAATCCAACTCCACCCCCCTAGGCCCATTTTTATTCTGTTCCAGGCTGCACTCTCAGTTAGTTGTGTTTGTTTCAGGTCAATTTCGTTTTTGTCCTCGCCGTTGTGAGACCCAATTGACCATTCTTTGTTATGTTGAGTGAGCCTGGGGGCTAGGGATACCCATATGTGAGAATATTGGCCTGCTTGTCTTTGGAGAAAGAGTAGTTACTTACCTGTAACAGGTGTTCTCCGAAGACAGCAGGCAATATATTCTCACAACCCTCCCACCTCCCCTTTGGAGTTGTATTCCTCTATTTCTTGAAAATTTACTGAGGAATGTGCTCTCGCGGTGGGCGGGAAAACGGACGCGCGCATGCGCACTGCATCCGCCTGCGCGACGAGGGACATTTTTTGATTTTGATGTAGACTTTGCTAGAAAGTCCTCCGGGACGACGTGACGTCACCCATATGTGAGAATATATTGCCTGCTGTCTTCGGAGAACACCTGTTACAGGTAAGTAACTACTCTTTTTGATCTGGTGCTATTCAGGGCCTAACCTGAAAGTTAGCCAAATGGAGACTTCAGGGCCTACTCAGAGTGTTAGCCAAAGGCCTCTGGGAGATATTAGAAATCTGATCCTTGGTGACGTCATTGTAGGTAGACTGGATGTCTCCACCTTTTTGGCTTAGTTTGCATGTTTTAGGACCAGAGCTCAAGAGCAACAAAACAAACCAAACAGCTTGTCTCCAAGAACTGAGCCTTCAAAATAATTCACACCTCCTTGATAATCAGGAGACATCAGATCAAACAAACCAAATTAGGACACAGGAGGATGCTGGAAAAAGGTAATTCAGGTATATAAACACAAAGAGGAACAAACACACACATTTCATACATCAACATTTAGACATGGGGACACACACACATTCATATATCCACACATTTTGGACACACATACAGAGAAGAGGGACAATCATACATATTCGTACTTACAGACATTCATGCTCAGACAGCCATTCTACACCCCCCTCCTCAGTCACCCACCGAAGGACAGACACATGTTCACTCCCCCCCCCCCCCCCAAAGCAACTCTGTAACAACTTTCTGTTCTAAGTGCTGTACATTTATAATGTCTATTTCTATATAAAATATCATTTTCCAAGCCACGCCCATTTGTTGTCTTATTGTGCTACAACCCCACTGCCTCTGAGAAGTGGACCTGGGACTACAAGAAAAGGAACCAAGTACAAGACTAGAAACAAAGCTTACACTAACATTTAGGAGCCCACAGTTATACCAGCCATAGAACTGGGATAAGTGAAGACCCCTAAATATGGCAGAAATGCACATAACTTACAGTGTTCTGTGGCTGTTTAGTGGGAGACACATCTGTGTCCTGCCCATACTCTACCCCTGCGTATGGCGCCCTTGCAAATATGCACCATGTAAATAAAGCAGATAATTATAGAATAGCACCTTGGCACCCTGCTACCATCTAGATGAAAAGTGCGCACATATATATGCAAGTGGTAGTGTTCTAAATATTAATGCACTCAGAACTAGATTCTATATAAGGTGCTTGAAAAATTGGTACTGAAAATATTTCTGCCTAGGCATATTTTATAAACCGCGCCTAGATTTAGGTGCAGTTTATAGAATAAGCCTAGCAGGTTTATAGAATTCATCTAGTGGCCATGTCTGTGCCTAAATTTAGGGGCGTCCATTTAAATCAAGTAAAACTAGGTGTAAATATCGGCACCTAATCTAGGTACAGAGCAGGTGTATTCTATAACTGTGCACGTAGATTTTCAGAATGCCCACAGTCCACTCATTCCACGCCCATGGCCTCGCCCCCTTTTTGGCAGTGCACATTAGAATTAGAATGTACACCACTTTACAGAATACACATAACAAGTTGAGTGCGTAAATTCTAATTAATGCTAACTAGTGTCGATAATTGCTTGTCAAGTAGCTATTATCAGCGCTGATTGACTTGTTAAGTAGTTAAATTGCATGCAGAAATACAGAATATGACCATATTTGCATGCACAACTTCAATTGCGCTATTTAGAATCTGGAGGTCAATGGGCACATAAATGTTAGCACATAGTGTTTAAAATTGCCCTTTATATTTATAAATCTAGTACATTTCATCTAGGTTCCATCCCTAATCTTAAAGCTATTAGTGAAGTTTGGATTTGTTCCACTATCTCCCAGCTCTGATAGTGTACAGTGCTAGGAGATCTGAGATGACTATCTTTAAAATACAAATGGGAAAATGGCCAGGAGGGAAAAGAAAATGCTGGAAAATGCAAAATCTGCAGACCTGTCAACCTTTCCCTTAATGGGTACTTAGGAATGTGCAACTTACAAGAGATGTTCCTCCGCAATACGATTGTGGTTATAAAACAGCAGCGGTCAATAATATGATCTAATTTGATTGAAGAGGTCAGTAAGAAAATTATTACCCACTTTACAACCCATTATCATCAAGGCATACATTACAGGAATGCATCCAATAAATTAAAAACTTGCTTACTTAAAGCAGAAAGGTCTAAATAAGCTCAATTATAACTGTGTTTACCATTGAATGAAAACATAAAGAGTAGATCATGGGTAATTAGTGCCAGATGTTGAGGTCTTCAGAGAACCTGCAGGGAACCGAGTTTGGTTTCTGCAGTTAATAACTATTTGAGGTCTATTTATGGGAAAACATTGGTGAATGCGAGGAGTCCATAGTGGTATATAATTGGTATTATACTTCACTACTGGCTCTGTGAATTGAGAAAAATAAGAAGGCTATATCAGTGCTCTAGGTGTATGAAGTTCTGGTTCTGTAGTACCAATAAAAGATTGTCTAGAGCACTGTAGTATAGCATAGTTTCAGTTTATCCTAGAGGAAAAATGATATCATAATTAGTATAATTTTCTGAGTAAATATTTACCCTGTTGTAGAATAACACCACTTTATGGGGTGTTGTATATTTTAATAAAACCATACAGATGATACCTATTTTTCTTTATTAGAGAGGTGTGGTAGCTGTGTTAGTCCACCTTTAAAGGTAATCAATAGAAATAAAACAAAATAAAACATGGAAAAGAAAATAAGATGATACCTTTTTTATTGGACATAACTTAATACATTTCTTGATTAGCTTTCGAAGGTTGCCCTTCTTCGTCAGATCGGAAATAAGCAAATGTAGGTAGATGGCAGTGTATATGAGTGAAACATCAAAGCATTTCAGTGACAGTCTATATGCTTGGAGACAGGGGATGAGTGAAACATCAAAGCATTTCAGTGATAGTCTAACAGAATGGGGGTGGATAGGTGAGAGTAAGGGAGACAGCACTTAGAGATGAAATCAAAAATAAAAAAAAATCAAGGGATCCAAGATGGCACCTCAGAGGGAAGAGGTGAAGTCACTAGCTCCCTGTGATGCCGATTAAGAAAACTAAGAGGAAAGGGAGGTTGAGTACTGCTTCGGCAGTATCTTTACCTAACCCTTCCATGCTTTCCTCGATGATGGACGCTTTTGTGCTCAAGATTCCATCTACCAGGGATGGCTCACTGGTGGCGGCTGGAGGTGAAATGCTGGTTCCACCCCCCCTAAAAACATAAGATAAGAGTAACCATACTGGGTCAGACCAATGGTCCATCTAGCCCAGTATCCTGTTTCCAACAGTGGCCAAGCCAGGTAACAAGTACCTGGCAGAAACCCAAATTGTGGCAACATTCCATGCTACAAATCCCAGGGCAGGCAATTGCTTCCCCTGGTCTATTTCAATAGCAGACTATGAACCTTTCCTCCAGGAACTTGTCCATACCTTTTTTAAAGCAAGATATGCTAACCGCTGTTACCACATCCTCCTGCAAAGAGTTCTAGAACGCAACTATTTGTTGTGAAAAAATATTTCCTCTGATTTCTTTCAAAACTTCCTTAAGTGTCCCCTAGACTTTGTACTTTTGGAATGAGTAAAAAATCAATTTACTTCTACTCATTCTACACCACTCAGGATTTTGTAAACCTCAATCATATCTCCCCTCATCCGTCTCTTTTCCAAGCTGAAGAGCCCTAACCTCTTTAGCCTTTCCTCAAATGAGTTTTCCTAGAGCGCAGTGCTTTGCTGAACCACGAGGAGCAGGTTCAACTGACCAATCCCTCAAGGATAAGGGAAGCTGCATCTGCAATGAGCCAGGTGCGGGAGAGGGATTCTACTTCCTGTCAAAGTGTGGCAGGTGAGGGTGCAGTGTTACTGGCCCCAGAACCTGCATCGATACTGTGAATGCAGGAAAATGTTGGAGAGAGTTCTTCAACCTTGAGAAAGCCTCTAGCTGAAGTTGTAGGCCAGGGTTTTCTGCAGGGGTCTATCACTACAATCAAGGAGTTAGTTTATTGGATTCTACATTGGAAGACCATGAAACTTATTTGGTGACTGTAAATAATAGACTTTGAAGTTGGAAGCAGGTTTTTCTAGAATGGACTCTTTATGCTCAGGGGTTACTAGATATAACTCAAATTTGTTGATTAATTGTGAGAACTTGGAAAATACAGTCAGGCGCAGTTCTCTTCTATGTCCATGTGAGAGACCAGAACATGTGAAAGTAGAGCCTGATCAACTTTTGGTTTTGGTTTGGCACCAACACTTACTCAGAATCTGGGTTTTGGCCAAAATTGCAAACCCCTTACCTGCAGTTACCCTCTGCCCTATGCCTCACCCCCTGCCTCTTGTAATCACTCTCCGCTTTGTGCCTCCCCCAAGCCCTGTGCTCATTCTCCCCTCTGACACCCTGACTCACCCACCCAAAGGCCCTATCTTTAAACCTTCTGGTGGTCTTGTGGGTCTTCAGGGCAAGAGCGATTCCCAGTCACTCTTGCCCACATCGGTTCCACAGCCAAAATGGCTGCCAGGACTTCCTGCAGCAGTCTTGTGAGACTGCCGTTGTAGGTCCTGGTGGCCATTTTGAGTATTAGAAACAGTTGCCACTAGGCCACCAGGAGGTTTAAAGGTAGGCCTGGGTAGAGCCTTTGGGTGATGGGTGGGTAGTGAGATGGAAGAAAGGGGGCACTGAGAATGATCACAAGGAGCAAAGGGCAGTGGCGACTAGAGTGATTGAGAGGGTGGGGCAGAGGGGGTCAGTTTCAGTTTTGTCAGAAACCAAACTGCAAATTTCGGTTGCTGGTTCAGTTTTGGTCGAAACTGAGAATCCCAGTTTCGGTTGACCTCTTGTGCAGGATGCCAATGAGAGGGACTGGGATCACAGTCACTGATTGTCATGGTGTTCTGGGGATTCAGGCTTAGGATGTCTTTAGCTAGCAAAGCTTGGGAATCCCCGCAAGACAAGGTATTCAATTTTAAGTTTTGTGGTAAGGGAAAGGGCAGGGGTGAAGAAGAAATTCCTTGTGCTCACCCAGTCCACCCACTGACCCACCCAGAAATACAACTGAATATATAGTAGCTTCAGTTTCAAATTCTGATACAAGGTTTTATTTTTCAGGTTTGTATTCATCATTGGGACCTCAGTGGCATTAGCTTTTAATGCCATGTTGAAAAAGGGAGTGCATCGTATCCAGCTATTACGTAAATTGACCTGGAGGACCATTGTCTTATTTGTGATAGGAGCCTTCTTTCTTAACTATGGACCTGTGGATGGCCCTTGTAAGTATTATGCCACTCTTCTATTCTGGTATCTGTCCGGCTGATATTCAGCTGGCAGCATGTCCAGGCACCAGCATTGAATATCCAATTTTAGGTTAGCCGCTAAAGCAAATACAGCCCTTGACCTATAAGCTGAATCGCTGAAAGATAGGACTGCTATTTATGTGGCCCATTTTAAGCAGTTATCTTATGCAGTCAAGGCCTGAATATCGGCACTTAACCGCATAAATGCCGACTCTGCCCCCAGAAGACCCACAAGTTAGCCGACTTTGGCTTCAACGCTAAGTGAAAATATTCAATGGCGCTAACTGCTTAAATGCCGCTGAATATCGGCGGTTAGCCACAGTCAAGTGATTTAAGTGGGCAGGAGCCTCTCCTTCCCACTTTTATTTTGAATATTACCCAGCATGTGTCTTGATAGAAGCATACGTTTCAACCTGTAGTCTTATGAGAGCAATTTTATGGGTGCTTTTTGAGTTTAATGAGTATATGGTTATATTATAGCTTATAGTTTATTAAAATTTACTATACCGCTGAGTAGCTATAAACAAGGTCATACCGGTTTATAATACCTACTTACAAAAAATTGTCTTCAGATCAAAAGACGCTATGGGCCCTGTTTACTAGGCCACGTTAACCATGTACGCGCGTTAACCATGTACGCGCGTTAACAGTGTACGCGCCTACAATATCCTTATAGGTGCCTACACAGTTAGCACGTGTGCAAATTGTAGGCGTGTTAAAAACTCTAACGCACCGTAGAAAACAGGGCCCTAGCTGGGAATCAAGCATATGCTGAAAATCTTGCAATTCCTTCATGCATAAAAAACAAATGGACTCAAGGACACACACTTATTTAGACTCACATAAGGACAGACAATCATCGCATAAACTCAGACACACTCACACAGGCACAACAGTTAGATGGGCATGATGGTAACAATAGGAAAATAAGGGATTAGTCTTTGATATGGGTGAAATTTTAGAGACGTTATATCATATTCTATAGCTTTCTGCTTAGTATCATCCCATTTAATCACTTTGTTTAAGAAATTATCATCAAATATAGCTTTTCCTGGATTTGTATTGTATATTGTAATGGCAGACTGACAAGATAGTTGCCTTGTTGAGTTAGTTATGAGTTGTTGTTTTTTTCAAACTTATGCCTAGTGGGATTTATATAAACTGCTCTCAGATTCATTTACTGAGATGATTTCAGTCTTGAATTCAGAGACACCAATAATGCTTTGGATAATGTATATGACCACATAAGGTATGTTCTCGTCTTAACGACACCTCTTTCTGTTATCTCATCTCCCCAATCCCTACCCTCCTTAGATCTGATCTAGCACAGCAGGTGAGTAGGACTGGTTGGCTCAGTGCTTTTCCATTCGGCTCCCCATCTTGCAAGTGCTTGCAAGATGGGGAGTGCTTCTCTCTCCTGTGCGATTCAGTTTCAGATCAGCTGTTTGAACCACAGTGTTGTGTAGATTGGAGAAAAAACAGTGTCTACCAGCTCTGCTCCTTGACCAGACCAAGTTGGCCTAGGTTATGTGTCTGTATATGTGTGTGCATGTGTGTTTGTAAATGCATATATATGTTGAGGGGGTAAGGGTTGGTTGGACAAAGGGGCGGAAAGAAATGTGCAGGAAAAGGAGGGAGAAGCTATTTTTGCAAAAGAAGTCTACAACAACAAAGCCTTTTGAATAATGAGTTCTTTTAATAGAGTTCTTTATAGAAGATGCTCTGTCTCTGCTGTAACTATTTGCATATTTATATTCATGATTGCATGACAAGGGTTGCTCTTTCCCATGACCTCTCTAGTCTGCCCATCCATGCCATCTACTATTCCTATTACTCCCTAAGAGATCCTATGTACTTGTCCCAAGCTCTCTTGAATTCAGTACTGTTTTCATCTCCACCCCTTCAACCGGGAGGTTGTTTCTTGAAATCACCATCTTTTCCATGAAGAAGTATTTCCTCAGGTTACTTCTGAGTCTATCCCCTCTCATCTTCATACTATGCCCCCTCGTTCTACAGCTTCCTTTCAATTGAAAAAGTCTCACCTCCTGTGTATTTATGCCACAAAGGTATTTACATGTCTCTATCATATCTACCCCCTCCTGCCGTTCTTCCAAAGTATACATATTGAGATATTTGTATTTCCCCATATACTTTATGATAAAGACCACTGATTATTTTAGTAGCCGCCCTCTAGACTGATTTCAACCTGTTTATATCTTTTTGAAGGTGCTATTTAGCTACTTCACTGTTAAATTGTAATACACTTTCTGTTATTTCATTGCTACATTGGTAAATTCATTTAAAGCTAACAGAACTTGGAGTGTTTACTCATTGTGGATCACTGCTGATTAAAAACAAAAGGGGGGGGGAGGGAGAATAACATAAGCCTTCCTTCTAGAAGCAAAAAAATAGAGAAACCAAGGGCTCCTTTTACTAAGCGGCGGTAAGCCCAACGCAAGCATACTGCTCGCTATTCAGGAAGTACTGCCAGGCTACTGCAGCAACCCGGCTGTACTTCCCACCCCTAGCACGCCGTCAATTCCGGTGCTAGAAAAATGTATTTATTTTTGTAGTGCCGGAATGTAACCAGCGGTAATCGGGCAGTGCCGCGCGCTGCCTGGTTACTGCTGGGTTAATGCAGGAGCTCTTACTGCCTCCTCAATGGGTGGCAGTAAGGGGTCTCACCCAAAATGGCCATGCGGTAAGCGCTTTACTTGCCACCCAGCCATTTCCTGTAGGAAAGTGAAACGTCCCTTTTACGAGCAGCGATAAAAGAGGGCCTCGGTGCATGTGTAAAACACACGCCGATGGCAGCGCTGGGCCCCTTTTGGCGCAGCTTGGTAAAAGGGGCCCCAAATTCCTCCTCAGTTAAAATCCAGGCAAAGTATTTACTGCAGGAGACTTGGGTAGTGTATGAAATCTATTTTCTGTCTAGCAAAGTCATATTTACAGTATCTCTGTACTGAAGCGTAGAGAGGAAACTGTATAACCGATAAGATAAAAAAAATGTTCATTGGGTTGTTCCTAATTTCCAGCAAAGCTACCAGCAAAAGCCCAGGCACCTCACTCTTTGCATGTTGGGACAGCAGACAATTAGTACTTCGCCTCTTTTTCTAGAAATGGCTAAATAATCCACTTTTCTAAAAGACCAATACTACTTTTAGCAACAATAATCAAATCTGAAGACTTTAAAAAAATATAACTGACTTATCAGAAGACTCCCTGTTTACTAAGCAGTTTGCTAGTGTCAGGTTTCTGCTCTTTCATGATCAATTCTCTTGAGTGGTCAAGGGTTATGGATTTGATATACCGTACTCTGTGGTGCAACCAGCATATACATACATTGTATGCAAGTACTTTCTCTGTCCCTAGAAGGCTCATAATTTAAGTTTTTGTAACTGGGGTAATAGAGGGTTCGGTGAGTTGCCCAGTCACATGGAGCTGTAGTGGGACTTGAACCCAGTTCCCTATGTTCTCAGCCCACTGCACTAACCATTAGGGTGGTGTGTTTTTACTTTTGCTTTCTGGTTTGTTCAGCTGCCCATTCTCCAGCAGAAAGAATGACAGTCCTTGAATGTGTGTGGACCCAAGGGATGCAGAACAGACAGTTATCAGGTCCAAGAAGAGACGCACTGGAAAGAAACTTTGTATGGAAAGGAAAAATACATCTAATTTTGGAAAAGTGATTTTTAAGTGGCCAGCTAAATCATAATCCTTGTTATCAAGTTTATACTGCTTTCCTTAAAGTTACATCTACAAACTGGGTGATTAGATCGCTTAGAATAACAATGGGAATACTGTAACCAGGGCTTTATTTGAGGGGGTATTTAGGGGTACTGAGTACCGACACCTTTTCCATTGCTAAAATTGACCCATGAACCCCAAGTTTTAATGATAGAGTTCAGGCTTTACACACCAATTCTGTCTTGTAATAGATTCTGTGACTGGTTGTAGGGGGCCTGGCTAATATGGGGTGGGATCCTCAGTGATCACCCCACTCCTGAAGGGTAACCTAGCATTTGAGTAGTGGCACCTTTTTTTGTTAGAAATAAAATCCCACACTGACTGTAACTATAAACTTAGGGGGCCCTTTTACTAAGCTGTGGTAAAAAGGGCCCAGTGCGAGTGGCGGGGGCCTTTTTTGTCGCGGGCTGCTGCCCTTTTTACCACAGCAGGTAAAAAGGCGGCAAAAATGAGGTGGCGGTAAGAGCTCCCACACTAACCCAGTAGTAAGTACAGTAGGTAGCGCATGGTGCTGCCTGATTACCGCCGGGTAACTGCTGCATTAAAAAATTAGGCCTTATTTTCCCCTAGCACTCACTAGGGGATGGAACCACTGCCGATGCCCGTGTTGGGGCAGCGGTAGCTCCAAATTGGCTGTGGTTAGCCCACGTTGGGCTTACCGCCGCTTAGTAAAAGGGCCCCTTAGTATACCACAAAAGCACAGAACATAATGTATTTATTTCTTTATTTGGATTTTGCTCACACCTTTTTCAATAGTAGCTCAAGGTGAGTTACATTGGATATTTTTCTGTCCCAGGGGGGCTCACAATCTAAGTTTGTACCTGAGGCAATGGAGGGTTAAGTGACTTGCCCAAGATCACAGGGAGCAGCAGTGGGATTTGAACTGGCCACCTCTGGATTTCAGTACTGGTGCTCTAACCACTAGGCCACTCCTCCACTGTACATATGATATGGGAGCCACTGTATTAAAATGTGACTTCTTATACTTAAGTGGTCTAAAAAAATACCCTCTATCTTAATTATCTTAAAGAAAAATGTTGTGATCACCATTTCATTTTCATTAGTGATCAGCCTTTCACCTTTATCTTTACCAGCTGTGGCCACTGTTTTATCATTCTTGGCTTCTATATATTAGATATCCATTTGTGCAAAGTATTTACTGCAGGAGACAGAAATCTAAGTAAATGAGCATGGCTGTGACTTACTATTGGTGTGGCACGGTGTCAATGGGTCTCTCTCTATTAGGAGACACACACAACCAAAAACAAAAAACATAATCTATAAACTGAAAAAGAGAAGGAGGGCTTAACAACCCAAAATAGAAAAATCCATAGGGTGAGACTAAAGGGAAGTTTGATAGATCACTAGGCTCTTCCTTTTCCTTTTCCTCAGTCAAGATGAGAAGGGGGCTGGAAAGAAAAAACACCTGCTTATTTAGATGAAGAGGAACAGCCATTGTTGGCACCAAGTTAATAATGTTGGCACCAATATGATAATAATGTGCACAGTGTGCAGAAGGTGGGGAGGGGAATTTTATAAATGGTGTTGGAAAAATTGGCATAAATACTATAGCACAAGGACTCATGGAGGGGCATAATTGAACGGGGTGCCCAAGTTTTCCTGAGGACGTCCTCGCAGGATGTCCTGGCAAAGGGGCGGGGAAACAGGGCGACCATCTTTCATTTTGATAATACAGTCAGGGACGTCCAAATCTCAACATTTAGGTCGACCTTACAGATGGTCATCCTTAGAGATGGTCGCCCCCGGTTTTCGGCGATAATGGAAACCGAGGACGCCCATCTCAGAAACAACCAAATGCAAGCCCTTTGGTCATGGGAGGAGCCAGCATTCATAGTGCACTGTTCCCCCTGATATGCCAGGACACCAACCGGGCACCCTAGGGGGCACTTCAGTGGACTTCATAAATTGCTCCCAGGTGCATAGCTCCCTAACCTTGGGTGCTGAGCCCCCCAAGCCCCCCCCCAAAAAAAACCAACTCCCCACAACTGTACAACACTACCATAGCCCTAAGGTGTGAAGGGGGCACACTACCATAGCCCTAAGGGGTGAAGGGGGCACCTACATGTGGGTAAAGTGGGTTTCTGGTGGGTTTTGAAGGGCTCACATTTACTACCATAAGTGTAACAGGTAGGGGGGGATAGGCCTGGGTCCGCCTGCCTGAAGTGCACTGCACCCACTAAAACTGCTCCAGAGACCTGCATACTGCTGTCAGGGAGCTGGGTATGACATTTGAGGCTGGCATAGAGGTTGGAAAAATATTTTAAAAGTTTTTTTTTAGGGTGGGAGGGGGTTAGTGACCACTGGGGGAGTAAGGGGAGGTCATCCCCGATTCCCTCCGGTGGTCATCTAGTCAGTTCGGGCACCTTTTTGAGGCTTGGTCGCAAGAAAAAATGGACCAAGTAAAGTAGGCCAAGTGCTCATCAGGGACGCCTTTCTTTTTTCCATTATCGACCGAGGATGCCCATGTGCTAAGCACGCCCAAGTCCCACCTTCGCTAATCTTCTGACACGCCCCCGGGAACTTTGGTCGTCCCCATGACGGAAAGCAGTTGGGGGGCGCCCAAAATCAGCTTTCAATTATGCCGATTTGGGCGACCCTGGGAGAAGGACGCCCATCTCCCGATTTGTGTCGAAAGATGGGCACCCTTCTCTTTCGAAAATAAGCCTGAAAGTATAATAGTCTCTATCTATAATCAAGAATCACTATAAAGACTTCTTTACATATATATTCAAAGTTTAAAATGTCAATGCTTTATTTTTAATCTCATATATATATAATAGTTTTTTCACCCATTAATGTTCACAAAACGTTTTTACAAATCACCAAACTCTCAAATTACACGAAAAGAATGATTGTTCACCATTCTACACATTAAACCCTTTTACAAAATCCTATCTTGTTAATACTAGGTAAAACTCTGAAAAATTGGCACCAGAAAAATCAGCATTAAGTGCTATTCTATAAAGGGTACTCCAAATTGAGAGCCTCTTTTACAAAGCTGCGCTACCAATTCTTGGTGCGGCAAATGAGAGGAAGCTCATTCAATTTCTATGGGCTTCCTCTCATTTGCCGCACAGGAATTGCTAGCGTGGCTTTGTAAAAGAAGCCCTGAGTGCTTTTCATAGAATAGTGCTTAGAGCCGATTCCCATGCCTAAAGTTGAATGCCAGAATTTATGCCAGCTGAAACTTAGTTTAAATGCCAGCACCCAACTCGTGCAACGTTGAACATCAAAGATTAACTCAACAAGTGTTAACTTTTTCAATTATTTTCAATATGACCTCAGTAATGCAACTCATCAGTCTCTACTGACGAGCATTCCACATCATAATCGTCACTGGTCAATTTTATATCTTTACCTTAATAAATAAATTTCATTTCAGAACTTCATAGAAAAGAATACTCATATGAGTTAAAGAATGCATGGAAGACGATTGGGTCTGGCTGCATAAGGGGGTTCCTTGATACAGCAATTGCGAAACATGCACCATGTTGGAACAATATCCCCTAGCTGATTTCTTTTTTTAACTCAGATAAGTATTCCTTTCTTTGAAGTTCTGAAATTATTTATCAAGATAAATTGACCTGTGATGATTATGATGCGGAATGCTCGTCAGTAAAGACTGATGAGTTACATTACTGAGGTCATATTGAAAAAAATTGAAAAAGTTAACACTTTTTGAGTTAATCTTTGATGTTCAACGTTGACTAGTGAAGATTACGATGAGTGCACCAAATGTGATAAATATGTGCTTTTACTAAAGAAATTATAAAGATAAATAGACCATTTATCTCATAATTGTTCTCCTTGAAACACAGACCATGCTCTGTTGAGAAGCCCAATAAGCTGTTGGCTTTTCAAAGGTGCCCCTTTTACTTCTTCACACACAACCAGTCACGGGTTTTGCTGTCTAACTTCTTCAGGGACTCAGGTGCAAACACTCATAGGCGTTTGCAACATCAAAGCTCCCGGCAAAGTTCACAAGATACTGCGAAGTGCCATGTTTTCTTAGGACCACAGTTAGCCGGGAGCTTTGATCTCCGAGTTTGCCACCTGAGTCCCTCTTTATCTTCCTTACTTTCTCAACCCCATAATTCTGAACAGCTTCTGTATGATTTAGACTGTCACAGTCAACCCATTTCACCTTCCATTTGTAATTCTCTTTTTCTTAGAAAAATATACATGTAAAGGTTAGGGATACAATGTGATGAAATCTAAGACTACGTTTCAAGCTCTCTTACCTTACCAATGTCAGGAACTATTACATAGGGAAGTAAAACAAAATGCTCATAAAAAGTATTTATCTACTTATCTTTGTCTTTGCGAAGCCTGAAAAAAAGATAAAAGGGAATACATTAAATATAGACTACAGTAATGTACATATGGGAATTTCTTTACTGCATTTTGACAGCAAGCCATCTGATTAATCCCTGTTAGTCCATTTTTTGTTATAACCCATGCACTTTCATGTCCTAAGGATGTTGAAAAAGTGTAGTCCTTTACATGTTAAGGTCCTGTGGGATTGAAAAGGTCTAAATAACTGTTCATCAATGATTGGGGCTCTACAGTTATTCTTCTAAATCAGTATTTCTCAATCTTTTATTATTTATTTGTAGTACATTTCTGAGTTCGTTCAATCCTTATGGCACAGTGAGCCAGATTTTATGTGATCCTCAATTCCACTCACTCTTGCTGATGGAAGAACAGTAGCATTTTTTATCTGTGTACCTCTGCTGGCTTCAATCTGCTGCCTGAACCTAAGATTACAGGACCTCATGCTCTGATATCAGATCAAAACCAGGAGAGAAGGTATACGCACAGAAATTTTTGCTTTCTGCTTGCCAGTGAGAAGGAGGCAGGGAGGGTAAGATTTCCAGTTTTCTGCTGAGTTAATCTGAGACGTGTTCTCTATAATGCCAGTAAGGAATGAGCAGTTCTTTTTTTTGGGGGGGGGGGGGGGGGGGGGGGGGGGGGGGGAGGGGAGAATGGAGGAACTCCAGTGGACTGAGTCCAAGGAAAATTGTAGAATCTGCTCTCAAACTATTATTAAGAACACATTCTCTAAGTTTTGTTGGTTACTAGAGAATAACATGGGGACGGGGACCCGCAGTAACTGCGCGGACAGAGACAGGGACAGAACCTGTGGGGATGGGGAGGGGACAGAGCCTGAGGGGATGGGGTGGGGAGGGGGACTGAGCCTGTGGGGACGGGGGCAACTTTGTCCCCCGTGTCTGCTTTGAAGATTGTTAATAAACTGGACTGTTATTTATAGTTGAGTGATACAGACAACAATATTTTGATTTTTTTGAAAAACAAGCAAACATGCTGGCTACAACTAGCAAAGGTTGCATGGGGCATCCTGTACATTTCTGCTACCAGCACATCTTCTAAGAAGACATCTTCTAATGCAGAAAGGGCTGTGGAAGACAGGAGAGCTAGACTGAATCCTGAGATTGTTGATGACTTATTCATCCATAGATTACAAAATCATAACAGTGCTTCATAGGGCATATTTCTCTCCCCCTAGGGCATACAGAACAAGTTATATTTTTTACCCCTGGACATTTTAACAGGGTGGATTAGGATTCCTTGGGGTAGTAGAAATCAGCTATTGTTGGAGTTGGAAGGGTAGAGGGTGGTTGTGGGGGGGGGGGGGGGGGGATTATTATAGTTGCTCATTGTTATATTGTTTTCTGTTTGTGATTTATAAACAACAGTTGCACAGCATATTGTTTCTTTTTATACTTTAATATAAAATCATAAGTGTTTGAGGCTTCTGCAGATGAGGACAGAGCCCATGAGGATGATGGAGGGATGGGGACAGAACCTGTGGAGATGGGATGGGGATGGAGACAGAACCTGCGAGGATGGGGTGGGGATGGAGACAGAACCCATGGGGATGGGAACAGACTTTGTCCCTGTGTCATTCTCTATTGGTTACCAAAAAACAATTCTGAAAAGACTCAGGGCTGGTGGGTATATCATGCATACAAGAGAATTAAGAATACACCAGAAAAAGATTAATCAACATATAACATCCAACTGTTTCCAAATGTAAATTCTAAGTGGGCGTTGCACCCAGGTTAGAGATTTTGAATTGGGTTCCCAAACACCCAGTTTACTCTAGAAGTCATTTACAATTTGCCTTTTCTTTCCTTCTTTCCTCCTCACAACCAGCATCTACCCTCTCCCTCTTTCCCTCTCCTCTCTAGCATCTGCCTTCTCTTTTTCTCTTTTCTCCTCCAGTATAGGACATCTCTCTCTCTCTCTCTCTCTCTCTCTCTCTCTCTCTCTCTCTCTCTCTCTCTTCTCCCTTCTGCTCTGCCCTTCCCTTTATCAGCTCCCTCTTTTCATCAACCTGGATCTTTCACTCACACCTGCAGCAGCAAAAGAGAGTATAATGGCCTGCTGAGCCTCAGAGCAGATGTACATGCTGAAGACCCTCCTATGTTCTCTCTCCTTCCTTTGACCCTGACTTCCAGTTAGTAACAGGAAGCCTTCATGGAAAGAGGGTGTAATCACTCATTACATGGGGATTACTGAGTTTCCCTAGAGTCACTTGGGCGAGCAGGTGGGATGTCCCTGGGTAGGAGGAAGGCCCAGCCCAAGGGGTGTGTTCATACAATAAGTTGCTGCAAGAAATTATTCTAGTTTATGACTGACAGTTAATGTGGAGCTTGAAGGTAATAAAAGTTCCTGTTTTGGTTAAGCACATAGTCTTTGGTTACCTTTACCCCTGCCAAGATCCTAGGAGGAGAGGGGCTATCCTGGAAAGGCAGAATAAACTAAGTCTGCTATAAAGAGGAGTTCTTTATAAAGCAGAAACTGTGAGGGTGAACTCAGCCTGGGAGCTGTCACCTTTTCTACTTGTTTAGCCACATTAAGATCACCAGATATGATTATTCCCCAGTCCTTCACCCCCTGTACTGCATCTCTTTCCTCATGTTTTTGCAGCCCTGGGTGGGAGGAAGCCCAGCCCATGGAGAGTGGTTTGACATAGAATGCAAAGAATTAGCTCCCTGGTACTGAAGAGTGACAGAGGGGAAGAGTTGGGGAGGATCTAAAGATAGAGTTATACCCTTTTTTTTTTTGGGGGGGGGGGGGTGTCTTTGGTTGCTTGCAGGTCTGGAGTTGCCGTAACATCCCCTGTCATTGACCAGGAGGAGAGAGAGGGAGTCTTGAGAATTGAAGAGATCCATTAGCTATGAGAGGTAGGTTGCGGCTCCAATAAGTGGCAACCGGGAGACAGTGTACTACAGGTTGGTAGAAGAAGGCCCAGCCCAGGAGCAGGGGACCAGAGACAGGGAGATGCTCATCCTAGAACCAGGGTGAACCAAAGGTGCGGGTCACCAATGGAGAAGGGTCCGATCAAGGGAGGTCTGAGCCTGCAAAAGTGAATCAGTGTTAAGAAGAGGAGTACAGCCTTTGAGGATAAAATCTCTCTATAGGACGGGCATGTTTTTTTACTATCCAGAAAGGTCCCTTCATCAATATATTGGTATAACTCAGTCTGTTTATTCTTTCTATAGTATCCTGGAGGTGGGCTCGTATTCCTGGTGTTCTACAGCGTCTAGCGTTCACCTATTTCACTGTGGCTCTAATGCAAACTTGCTTCAGCAAAAAGAATATCCAAAAATATGAGGTGTGTTTAAGAATGGTTCACTATAATTAGCTTAATTGCTTGGTTCATGATCTCTGATTCCACATGTAAAGCAAGTATTACAAAATCGAATATGGTCTTATAGAATTACATAGGGGAATATTTGTATCCAGTATAAGCGTCAACAAGATAGGATGTTCTTATATTGACTGTTCATATTTTACTGCTTAAAGTACAGGTCCTCTGATAGAATTACTCCCTTATTGCAAATTAATTCCTATTTTAAGTGCATAGTGTGGAAAGAGGGAGGGAAGGGTCATAGACTGTAACTTACCATGTACTAACTCTTACTACAGTAGATATGGTTTCTTAATACCACCTCAATAGGTGGTGCTGTGCATCTATATTATCTGTGATTCACTTAATGCACAGTACAAGTTTTTTTCTTTACATTAATTGCATGAGCAGATGCTAGGAATGCCTCCAACAGTTAATGGAGAAGCTTAGCTTGGAAACTTCAAAATTATACAACACTTCAATAAAATGATCCCTATGTTACTGTGGTTCTTTGGGCTGGGCAAGGAGAGGGCACAAGCCATGCACTCCTCAGAGCATTCTCTAAAGTCTGTAATGACCTGTTCCTTGCCAAATCCAGAGGTTACTACTCCATCCTCATCCTCCTCGATCTATCCGCCGCTTTTGAAACTGTCAATCATGATTTACTTCTTACAACACTGTCCTCATTTGGGTTCCAGGGCTCTGTCCTCTCCTGGTTCTCCTCCTATCTCTCCCACCGCACCTTCAGAGTACACTCTCATGGATCTTCCTCCACCTCCATCCCGCTCTCTGTTGGAGTTCCCCAGGGATCTGTCCTTGGACCCCTTCTCTTTTCAATCTACACCTCTTCCCTGGGCTCACTGATCTCATCTCATGGTTTCCAGTATCATCTTTATGCTGATGACACCCAGCTGTACCTCTCCACACCAGACATCACCGCGGAGACCCAGGCCAAGGTATCGGCCTGCTTATCTAACATTGCTGCATGGATGTCCAACCACCACCTGAAACTGAACATGGCCAAGACCGAGCTTATCGTCTTTCCACCAAAACCCTCTTCTCCTCTTCCTCCGCTCTCGATCTCTGTTGCTAACACCCTCATCCTTCCTGTCTCATCCGCCCGCAACCATGGAGTCATCTTCAACTCCTCCCTCTCCTTCTCTGCGCATATCCAGCAGACAGCCAAGACCTGTCACTTCTTCCTCTTTAACAACAGCAAAATTTGCCCTCTCCTCTCTGAGCACACCACCCGAACTCTCATCCACGCTCTCATTACCTCTCGCCTGCACTACTGCAACCTACTCCTCACTGGCCTCCCACTTAACCACCTATCCCCCCCTTCAGTCCGTTCAGAACTCTGCTGCACGTATTATATTCCGCCTGAACCGATATACTCATATCACCCCTCTCCTCAGGTCACTTCACTGGCTTCCGATCAGATACCGCATACAGTTCAAGCTTCTCCTTCTCACCTACAAATGCACTCAGTCTGCAGCCCCTCATTACCTCTCTACCCTCATGTCCCCTTACATTCCTGCCCGAAACCTCCGCTCACAGGACAAATCCTTCCTCTCAGTACCCTTCTCCACCACCGCCAACTCCAGGCTCCGCCCATTCTGCCTTGCCTCACCCTATGCCTGGAATAAACTTCCTGAGCCCTTACACCAAGCCCCCTCCCTACCCATCTTCAAATCCTTGCTCAAAGCCCACCTCTTCAATGTTGCTTTCGACACCTAACCTTTATACCTTTCAGGAAATCTAGACTGCCCCAATTTGACTGCCCCCACTTGACTGACTGTACATTTGTCCATTAGATTGTAAGCTCTTTGAGCAGGGACTGTCCTTCTATGTTAAATTGTACAGTGCTGCGTAACCCTAGTAGCACTTTAGAAATGTTAAATAGTAGTAGTAGAGATGTAAATCCTCATGAATCAATAGAGAATGAGAGGTAGACCTTCCTGGGATTCCTTGTGGCTAAGCAAAGAGAGAGGCAAGCTTTTCTGTGGCTCATTAGGGAGGAGTGGGGAGAGATACAAGTCTTCCCAAGATTTCTTGGAAATATGCAGGTGCTTCTATTAAAAGCTGGTGTAAATATTGGCACCCAACAGATGGCAGTTAGGGGCTCATTCCATGAATCTGTGATGTGTAGATTATGCTAATGGAACAGCGCTGAGAAGTATAAAAAGAATGTTTATATAGTTATAATGGCTCTCATTATCTATGTGTCACATCATGCGTTTATTCCATACATTGTTCACTATTTATTTACTTTATCAATTTAGAAGATATACTTTCCTGCTTATAATTGAAATAGAAAAACGCCTATATTGTGACCCAAATCGGGAGATAGACGTTTATCTCACAAAAACGAATAAAGCGGTATAATCGAAAGCCGAATTTGGACGTTTTCAACTGCACTCCGTCGCGGATGCGGACAAAGTTGATGGGGGTGTGGTGAAGGCGGAACTGTGGCGTGGTTATCTGCCGATCAGAGATGGGCGCCTTTCGCTGATAATGGAAAAAAAATATGCGTTTTTAGCGAGAATTTAGGGCACTTTTCCTGGACCCTGTTTTTCCACGAATAAGGCCCCAAAAAGTGCCCTAAATGACCAGATGACCACTGGAGGGAATCGGGGATGACCTCCCCTGACTCCCCCAGTGGTCACAAACCCCCTCCCACCACAAAATATGCAGTTTCACAACTGTTTATTTTCACCCTCAAATGTCATACCCACCTCCCTGGCAGCAGTATGCAGGTCACTGGAGCAGTTATTAGGGGGTGCAGTGGACTTCAGGCAGGTGGACCCAGGCCCATCCCCCCCCCACCTGTTACACTTGTGCTGGTAAATGGGAGCCCTCCAAACCGCCCCCCAAACCCACTGTACCCACATGTTGGTGCCCCCCTTCACCCCTTAGGGCTATAGTAATGGTGTAGATTTGTGGGCAGTGGGTTTTGAGGGGGATTTGGGGGGCTCAACACACAAGGGAAGGGTGCTATGCACCTGGGAGCTGTTTTACCTTTTTTTTTTTTTTTTGTAAAAGTGCCCCCTAGGGTGCCCGGTTGGTGTCCTGGCATGTGAGGGGGACCAGTGCACTACGAATCCTGGCCCCTCCCACGAATAAATGTCTTGGAGTTATTCGTTTTTGAGCTGGGCGCTTTCATTTTCCATTATCGCTGAAAAACAAAAACGCCCAGCTCAAAAAAAGATAAACGTCCATGTTTTTCGAAAATACGGTTCGGTCCACCCCTTCACGGACCCATTCTCGGAGATAAACGCCCATGGAGATAGACGTTTCCGTTCGATTATGGCCCTTTTTATATGTTTATATCTGTTTACATCCATTTTTCATGTAGATTCACCAAGACCCCCCCTGAGGCAGGCCTTCGGGCCGAAACACGGCCGTGTCGGGTCGTTTTTACGTTTTCTCAATAAAGTATCTTTTTTTATCCTCCTTGGACTCACCTCACTGGTTTGTTTTGTTTCTCACGGCTTCGTGAGGTCCTTTTCCTCCTCTTTGTTTTTATTTTAACCTGCAGGATATCCATATATATGTCTTTTTTTTTACAAGTGTATTTGCACATATTCTTAATAAAATTACTCTCTTATAGTGCATGTAATAATTTTACTGAGATGCACAGTAATTTTTACAATATATTTTATTACAAAGGCTCCATAGTGCTGTGTTATATAACGGTATAATCCTTCTTAAAGTACAGCTTTATTGCTGAAAGTACTTTAGCTCCACAACCAGTCACCACTCAGCAATTATGTATACATATTACATGACAGGTATAAAAATGGTGTACTAATGATGGGCCTTTGTTTTGCTAGAGAAAAAGATATATGATCTTCCAAGGTGAATAATAAGTTATTGTGATTAGCAAGTTTTATTTCAATCCTTCTCTAGAACAATTCATTTGGTCATACTGATGACAAACAGCATGGCAGGAAAGGGGTTAAGTGATCGTCGTTCCATCAGTCAATGTATGCAATCTATCTAACCTGTCATGTGAATTCTCTAAGCACATCTTGATGTAAGTTTTGAATACTTTTGAAGTCCCCCGGTAGGCAACTTGAGATACCATGTTATTGGACCTTTCAAAGGATGCACTCTAGTCAAATCCTGGGGTTTGTTGCTGACTTGCACAAAATAGAAAGGCTTTAAATATTGATATCTGCATATAGTCACCCACCCAAGCATACTTTCCTGACAATATTTCTTTTCATCTGTTTAGACCAGTGATTGGTGGACCCCCATTAGAGATGTCGTCATCTACTGGCCCGAATGGATAATGATTACTGTGCTGGAGACAGTATGGCTGTGCTTAACCTTTCTTTTGCCAGTGCCTGGATGTCCCAGGTAAATTAGCCACTAAAAAGCCAGTCAGAATTAAGAACATATTTTTTAATTACGCAGGTAACTTTTAAAACTAAACAATGTTATTTTTTTTTAAAAATCATTCGTGCCATAAGCGTTGGTTATTTACAATAAAGAAATTTTTTGTTTCAAAGAACAAGGAAGGCCTTTCAGTTATCAGAAGTAAGTCACCCAACAGCTATTGCAAAACTAACTTTGGGGTCCTTTTACTAAAGTACATTAAGCAGGTGACACAGAAATTAGTTAATGCTAATGGTTGATGATTAAGCAATGGCATGACAGCACATGCCTTTCGTGAGTTAACTAACTGCATGTTGTTTTAGGGGACAGAACTGGGCAGGTTATGGTTAGAGAATGTACAATACTGTTAGCACATGGTACTTACTGCACGGGCCCCTTTTACGAAGCTATGGGAAAAGGGGGCTTGCGCTGGCATCAATACGTGTTTTTGAAGTGGACCAAGGCCCCTTTTAACTGCAGTGGGTAAAAGGCAGGTCTTTGTTTTTCTTAAGGAAATGGCTGTGCGGCTAGTGAAGCATTTGCCACACGGCCAATTCAGGGGGGGGGGGGGGGGAGCACTTACCACCACCCAATGAGGTGGCGGTAAGGGCTCCCACACTAACCCAGTGATAACTGGGTAGCACACGTACTGCCCAATTACTGCCGGATACACACTGGCGCTACAAAAATGAAAATATTTTTTTAGTGCTGGATATGACGCGTGCTGGGGGTGAGAGTTATTGCCAGGCTGCTGCTGTAGCCTGGAGGTACTTCCCTTTTAGCAAGCGGGTAACGCCTTTGTAAAAGGGCCCCATGTATGCAAATATATTTCAAAGATTCATTGTGGTGATCCTGAAAAGCCTCTAAGCTAAGTGTGCCTCCAGGACTGGTTGGAAACACTGCTCAAAGCCGTTATCAATTCTCTACCTTAAATTGATTAGGAGGAAATGATATACCCAAAATGGCCAATAGCTGTAACAAAGAATGTGAGATAGTGAAAAAAAAAAGATGAATGCAGAGGGTTTCCTTATTTCAGATTGTCCCTGACAGAGTATGATTGTCTAATTTTTCATTGTGAGAAGGCAAATAGAAAGCCATAAATCACAGTGAACAGGCTTTCTAATACCCTGTCTTCTCACTAACAGGACTTTGCAATTGGAAATGCCACACTATTCAACTCAGATTCCATGACATTGATATACAGTATGCATGTCTGTAGCCCAGTATTCCTCATCCCTCTACTAGAGGGAATGGGACGTGATATACTACCCCTCTCCTCAAGTCGCTTCACTGGCTCCCTATCCGCTTTCGCATCCTGTTCAAACTTCTTCTACTAACCTATAAATGTACTCACTCTGCTGCTCTCCAGTATCTCTCCACACTCGTCCTTCCCTACACCCCTTCCCATGCACTCCGCTCCATGGATAAATCCTTCTTATCTGTTCCCTTCTCCAATACTGCCAACTCCAGACTTTGCGCCTTCTGCCTCGATGCACCCTATGCCTGGAATAAACTTCCTGAGCCCCTACGTCTTGCCCCATCCTTGGCCACCTTTAAATCTAGACTGAAAGCCCACCTCTTTAACATTGTTTTTGACTCGTAACCACTTGTAACCACTCGCCTCCACCTCTCCTCCTTCCTGTACACATTAATTGATTTGATTTGCTTACTTTATTTTTTGTCTATTAGATTGTAAGCTCTTTGAGCAGGGACTGTCTTTCTTCTGTTTGTGCAGCGCTGCGTACGCCTTGTAGCGCTATAGAAATGCTAAATAGTAGTAGTAGTAGATTAACTACCTTTATATGGTTACAATCAAAGTGGTTTACATATTGTATACAAATACTTATTTTGTATGTGGGGCAATGGAGGATTAAGTGACTTGCAATTGGAATCAAGCCTAGTTCCCCAGGCTCAAAGTCTGCTGCACTAACCACTAGGCTACTCTGCCACTCCACCTAACCAGTCAGGTTTTAAGGATTGCCACAATGAATATGCATGAGATACTTTTGTATATATTGGTGATCCATTGTATGCAAATATGTCATGTATATTTATTGTGGTAATTCTGAAAACCCGAGAAGAAGGTTGAGAAACACTGCTGTAGATATTATGGATAGCTTGAGAGGAAAGATGGTTCTCATGTAGTCAATGATAACCTTAAGCAGCATTCCATCATCAAAAGTATAAGTAATTTTACATTGAAAATCAAAATAGAATCATATATAAATCTTAAATCTATGTGATGTAACAAGAATAATAACAATGCTACTAAAATAGTTACTATCTTTTATTCAAACAGGGGGTATATTTCAGAAGGATCTGACTTCCTAATTGTTCAAATACAAAAACAGTATCAAAAGCTAACTTTCTCCACATTGCTGCAATCAATATCAAGCATCAATAAAGAATGTGGATCATAAGTGGAATGAAGTAACTTCTTAGATTTGTAGCTTATATTTCTTGATTTATTTTACATAAAACTCAAATAGCAAAACCACAAAACCCAACTAAATACAAAGCAAGGGATGCCATCAGAACAACCCCCCCTCCCCCCCACAGAACCCAAAATACAAACTAGACACAGGAGACAGCATATCCTCAAGTTGAAATTTGACAGTAATTTCTCAAGGGAGACCAAATTTTCTCTTATCTACATACTGAGGGGTCCTTTTACTAAGTGGCGGTAAGCACTAATGCATGCTTTCTGTGTGCCAAAATGCAGGGTGTGCTCATGAGCTCAGCGGTAGTTCAGGCATCTGTGCATGCTTTTCTGGCACTAAAAAAGCCCAGTGCTAATTGGGTAATGTAGCTACATTGCCACATGCCAAACAATTAGCACTTTGTTAGTGCTTGAGCCTGTTCTGCCTTCCAAATAGGTGTCAGTAAGGGCTCATGTGCTAATGGCCATATGTTAATTGAGAAATTAGCACCTGGCCATTAATAAAAAAAAATGGAAATGTGGCCGCCATTTCACAGTTGCACTAAAAGTGGCCTCAGTGTGCGGAGAAAAAGTACCACTGAATATTGCCATTAAACAGTCAAACTCTACCCAGGAGGATAGGGGTGGACAGGGAGGGGGGGAGAGTGGGCAAAGCATGGCCCTAGTTGGCTAGCGGTGTTATTCATACCATTAACCGGCTAGCCCTATATATATTGACTGGACTGGAGGATTCTTTGGCCTGTATTATCATTATGTCAAGACAATAAAGTGTATGCCACTGCTTTTGCACTGTATCACTGGTGTGATATATTTTAAGTGCCCTGGGCAAAGCCTCTTGCAACCCAACTGATCTGTCATAAGATATATACAGCAACAACTCAACGCTACACACAAATATTACTACTACTATTTCTTCTTATTTCTATAGTGCTACTAGACATATGCAGCACAGTACACAAACATGTAAGAAACAGTTCTTGTACAACACAGCTTACAATCTATTCATATTGTGCAAGACTAGATTCAGTAAATGCTGCCTACATTTGAACGCTGAAAAAAATGACTGCTGAGCACAATTCTATCAATGGCATTCCGAGTTGGGCACTGTTTAGAGAACAGTGCTTAGCGCCAGGATCTGCACCAATTTTGGGTGTGAGGATTTATACAAACTAAACCTGGTGTAAATCATCATGCATACATTGGGTGCAAATCCCCAAAATTCTACAGTACTGTGTGCATCTTTAGTGAATGCCCCTGACCCACCCATGTCTCTCCCATGGCCACAGCCCCTTTTAAGTTGCATGCTAAAAATTTAATGCACACATCTTTATAGAATAGCACCTAGCAAGATGCGCACGTAAATTCAAAGCATTTTCATTTTACACTCAATTATTAGAGCTAATTACTGAATTAAGTTCTGTGCGCAAATTTTGAGCACCATTTACATAATTTGGGGAACACATTTCTTAAGTCTACCTCTGCAAGTCAATAGGCATGTGTTAAATTTTCTTTAACAGTTTGTTGAAAAATTCTTATTAAAGCTGCCACTAGGATATCTACCAGAAACACTTAATACATTTTATTTTCTCTCCACAGAGGTTACCTGGGCCCTGGAGGGATAGGAGATGATGGAAAATACCCAAATTGTACCGGAGGAGCTGCAGGATACATTGATAAGTATCTGCTTGGATCTAATCATGTCTACCAATACCCTACCTGCAAGGTAATCATACAAGTACATTTTAACTCTTACAATTTGCATTTTTAGGGAGAGCAAATGTAAATGCCATTTTCACAGGCATTACCTGAGGAAACTGGCTTTTTCAAGTATAATCCATACTGTATGCAGATAAATGTATCTGCAGAGTGTCATTTCAGGAGCTTTCTTAATCATTATGGACCCCTTTTACAAAGCCGTGCTAAAAAGTGGCCTTAGCTCACTGTTACGCTGGTAACCCTTAGCCCTTAGCTCACCCTTACGCTAAAATGTGGCCTTTGCTCACTCTTACACTAGTCGCCCTTAGCCCTTAGTTCACCCTTATGGTAAAAAGTGGCCTTAGCTCACTCTTACACTGGTCACCATTAGCCCTTAGCTCACCCTTACGCTGGTCTTTCCATACTGGGACAGACTGAAGATCCATCAAGTCCAGTATCCTGTTTCCAACTGTAGCCAATCCAGGTCACAAGTACCTAGCAAGATCCTAAAAGAGTAAAAGAAATTTTATGCTGCTTATCCTAGAAATAAGCAGTGGATTTTCCCACATGGTAAGGCCATATTTAGCACTGCAGTAAAATACTACCACTAATCTAATATAATAAAACGCACCCTCAACGTTCTGAGGACAACGTTCTGAAGTCACTCAGACTCCCAGACGGTTCGTAAGTTCGTGGTGGTGAAGCCACTGACCAAGACTCGCTGCCCCGCCCTCGCGTCAAACATCAAGGCGTCGAGGGCGGGGAAAAATAAACGGATCGCGAGGGCAGAAAAAAAAACAAACAAACTGATCGCACCCACGCACGGTGCGTTTCAGTATATTAGATTTACCTCCATGGTGGCGGTTCCGGCAGCGCAGCGTCACGGAAGGAGGCGGCGCTCCCGACGTCTGTAGCCTTCCCTTCGCTGTGTTCCGCCTTCTTCTGACGTCAATGATGACGTCAGAAGAAGGCGGAACACAGCGAAGGGAAGGCTAGACGTCGGAAACGCCGCCCCCTTCCCTGACGCTGCGCTGCCGAAACCGCCACCACGGAGGTAAATTAAAAAAAAAAAAAAAAAAAAGGGATGTTGGAGGGATAGAAGAGGGTGGGCAGCAAAGTTGAACACTGGGAGCAGGAAGGCAGGAGAAAAACAACAGCATGGATGCGAAGAGGGGGGGGGGAAACAAGAGGGCGGGCCAGGCTGGGACATGGGAGAGAGAGGAGCATGGATGCGAGGGGGGGTCATGGAAGGAAGAGAGGGGAATTGCAGGAAAAGGAAGAATGGAGGGGGTAGGGGACAGAGGAGCATGGATGGCCATGGATTGAGAGGGCAGGCCTCAGGCAGAGAGGGGAATTGCTGGATAGGGATGAATGGAGGGGCCAGGTGACAGAGGAGCATGGATTGGAAGGGCAGGACTCAGGAAGAGGGGAATTGATGGATAGGGATGAATGAAGGGGACAGATGGGCATGGATGGATATGGATTGCAGGGCAGGCCTCAGGCAGAGAGGGGAAATGCTGGAAAGGGAAAAATGGAGGGGCCAGGTGACAGAGGAGCATGGATTGGAAGGGCAGGACTCAGGAAGAGGGGAATTGATGGATAGGGATGAATGGAGGGGACAGATGGGCATGGATGGATATGGATTGCAGGGCAGGCCTCAGGCAGAGAGGGGAAATGCTGGAAAGGGAAAAATGGAGGGGCCAGGTGACAGAGGAGCATGGATGGGCATGGATTGGAAGGGCAGGACTCAGGGAGAGGGGAATTGCTGGATAGGGATGAATGGAGGGGACAGATGGGCATGGATGGATATGGATTGCAGGGCAGGCCTCAGGCAGAGAGGGGAAATGCTGGATAGGGAAAAATGGAGGGGCCAGGTGACAGAGGAGCATGGATGGCCATGGATTGGAAGGGCAGGACTCAGGGAGAGGGGAATTGATGGATAGGGATGAATGGAGGGGACAGATGGGCATGGATGGATATGGATTGCAGGGCAGGCCTCAGGCAGAGAGGGGAAATGCTGGATAGGGAAAAATGGAGGGGCCAGGTGACAGAGGAGCATGGATGGGCATGGATTGGAAGGGCAGGACTCAGGGAGAGGGGAATTGCTGGATAGGGATGAATGGAGGGGACAGATGGGCATGGATGGATATGGATTGCAGGGCAGGCCTCAGGGAGAGAGGGCAATTGCTGGATAGGGAAAAATAGAGGGGCCAGGTGACAGAGGAGCATGGATGGGCATGGATTGGAAGGGCAGGACTCAGGGAGAGGGGAATTGCTGGATAGGGATGAATGGAGGGGGCAGGGGACAGATGGCCATGGATTGGGAGGGCACGGCTCACACTCTCTCTCTCATATACAATGTCTTTCTGACTCTCACTCTCACACACTCTGTCTCACACTGTATCACATTCACTCTCTATGTGCCACACAGTCACTCACACACTCGCTTGGTCTCATACACTCACTCTCACAGAGAATCTGTGTCTCACACACACTCTCTCTCTCACCCACACACACACACTCTCTCTCACACTGTGTCTCACATACACACTTGCACACACTCTCATTCTCACACACACACTCTCTCACAAACACCCTCACACCCAGACTCACTCTCTCTCTCTCTCTCTCATACACACACACTCACACTTTCACTCTGTCTCTCACACAGTCACTCTCACATACACTCTCCCAAACATACACACTCCGAGGAAAACCTTGCTAGCGCCCGTTTCATTTGTGTCAGAAATGGGCCTTTTTTACTAGTCATTTATATAGTTCTATTAGACATACACAGCGCTGTACATGTCATATGCAGGTACTTTCTCTGTCCCCAGAGGGCTCACAATCTAAGTTCTTTTGAACCTGGGGCAATGGAGGGTTAAGTGACTTGCCCATGGTCACAAGGAGCTGCAGTGGGAATCAAACCCAAGTCGGCAGGCCCAAAGCCCACTGCACTAACCACCAGGCTACTGATTATTTTTGGCATTAGTGGCCATACGCTAATATTGCCTCTAGCATGTGGCCATTAGCACATGGGCCCTTAACACCAACACTTGTAGGTGGTAAGGGCTCAGCAGCTAATCCTGTGCTAAACAGTTAGCGTGCGGCACTGCCATCCTGACCAGCCTCCATAAGTCAAGAACTGGCAGAAGCTGTGGTACCGAGCAGCCCAGCAAACAGCAAAGGGTCCACCAGAAACTTAGGAGATATCACATGAGAGGACCTTCTGTTTCTAAAGCAATATCTGAGGACTCCCATCCCCCAACTCTTAGTTCTGACAAGAAAATAACATTACAGTACAACATAAGATTATATTAAATGAAATGGATCAATCCAAAGGTAGCCAAATGTACTGGTGTCAGGTCTATTTGCATTAAAGGATTCTCCATTGTTACAGTCTTGAGAGCTCATTTGTACTTTTTTTGTTGCTTTTGTTTGTGTATTTTTGGACCCTCTCTTTTCCTACCTACATTGATAGGGCATAAGGGGTCATGCATATGCTTTGGCACACCAATGCGGCTTTGCGCTAGTATTCTATTATGACTTAGTCACACCTGAATGCCATTATAGAATCGGAACTATTGTGCCTAAATCAAAGTGCCAAGTTATAGAAATGTCTCCCATATGACCATATAATAATGTCTTCTGGATAATTTATTGTCAGGCTATGCACCCTTTTACCCATTGTCTTCTATGTTATTTGTCTGTTTTGTTTTACGTTTGCTTACCTGACAGATCTAATTATTGTGTGTACACCATCATGATACTATGGTGATAATGTGGTCTATCAAAGTCCTCTAAATAAATAAATAAAACCACACAGCCTTATTCCCAAAAAACCTTCCCAGAACTTCCCAAACCATACTCCTGCAGGCTTTTCCTCCTATTTTATCTCCATTGGTTGGACCAGTGTTTAGCACCAATAGTTAATAGAATTAAACTTCCCTTTCTCACTGAAAAATATTCTTATGTTTCAGACATTATATAAAACAACAGAACCCTTTGATCCTGAAGGAATCTTGGGCACAATAAACTCTATTGTGATGGCTTTCTTTGGACTTCAAGTAAGTGTGCCCCAAACAGTATATCTCATGTTATTGAATGCTTTCTATTGAAGAATGCCAGTGGATCTTGATAGAAATCAGTTCTGCTTTCAGGTGCAACCTGACATCTAATGTACTTAATTGGTCTTTTCTATAAGGTGAACTAAGGGGCTCTTTTACTAAAGTGTGGTAAAATCAGGGTCTAACACATTTTAATGTGGGACTTTCTATACACTAAGCCCAGATTTAACACATGCTAACAGGCAAAATACTGTAGTGGCATAGCTAGGTGAGTAGTCAGCAGAGCGACTGCTCCCCCAAATGGACTTCTGATAATGCCTATTTTTTTAACCTGGTCCTGCTGGTTCATTGTGCCTATGCATGCCTGCTTGCCTACACAGTCCGCTCTCTGCTCCCTTGACGTCTCAACCTGGCTATGCTTCTAACACACATTTTTGTGGTAGCCTGTTGGCATATGCTTTTTGGGGTCCTGTGGGAAAAAGGGCCCTGAGCTAGCAGTGGGGGCCATTTTTCTTGCACGCCAGGGCCCATTTTACTGCAATGGGTAAAAAGACCCCAGGCACACATGGCCATGCAGTAGGAGGACTCTTACTTTATGGCCATGCGATAGGGAGCCCTTACCGCCACCCACTGAGGTGGCGATAAGGGCTTCTGCGTTAACCTGGCGGTAACTGGGCAGCATTCAGCGATGCCCGATTACCGCTGGGTTACCACCATGCAAGCCATTTCCAGGGGTTTTCTTTTTCCCCCGGAATTGGCGCCACGCAGGGCGAGACTACTGCCGGTGGCTGTATTGGGCCGGTGGTAGTCCCGGAAGAGAGAGCAATAAGCCTGTGTTGGGCTTGCCACCACTCTGTAAAAAGGCACCTCTGTGCATTAAGGGCTTACCACTGGATTCTATAGTAATTAGGAGTTACACACACATCTGACCTATGCCCTATTCTATAACATGCGTGCCTAAATGCCATAGCATGCAACTCAAAAGGGGGTATGTCCATGGGAGGGGCATGAGTGTGTCAGGGGCTTTCCCAGAAATTAGGCACAATGTTATAGAATACTTGGATTTACATGCCCAACTGCCATCAGCTGGGCATGAGGATTTACACCAGGTTGGCCATGGGAAATTATACTAAGCCCTATTCTATAAAGGTTGCTTAGCACTAGTTGACCTTTATAGAATTGGTGCTTAGCATAGATCTTATTGGCATCTAACTTTGGGTGCCATTTACTGAATCTGGCCCTTAACAACCTTTAGTAAAAGAGTCCCTAACTAAGCCTTATATTTAAAAAATGGTGAATGGTTAAGGTATCTGGATAACTTTATTTGGATATAGAGCAGAATATCCCTACAAACAAAATATTATGTCCTGTCTTTTTCAAATTACGTTTCATGAGATGATTACAGTTTTCTTAGATTCTGATGGTTTTAGACTGGTTGTGCAATTGTTGATTATTCCTCATCACTGTTTTTTATCTGGGGTTACCTGTTTTGCCCCTCGGGTCTTTACAACTTGCCCATACTGCTGCTGCCTCGGTCATTGGCAGCTTAATTTCAAACAATCACATCACTCTGATCTTGATAAGGCTTCACTGGTTGTCAATAAAATATGTTGTTTTTAAATGTTTGTACATAGTTTTTAAAATTGTTCATAATATATACAGTGGTGAGTTTAGTAATCTTGTTAGTAGATACCACCCATGTTAGCTCACTTTGGTTCTCACAACAAGAGTTATTAGTTATTCCAACACTGACAGGGATTCGTACAGTATGCAAACATGCTAAGTTATTTTCAGTTAAATTGCAGGAATGGGGCTATCCACTGATATTCAGCAGAACTTAAACAGTTAATGTCATGCAAAATCAGCACTAATCACCAAACATGGAGCCAGCTATTTTGTGGGTGGAGTTGTTAAGTGCCAGTATTCAGCACTTAAACGCGATAAGTTAACTGAACAAATCGGACAGCATAAAACACTGACATTATCTTTGGTTTTATTTAGGCAGTTCCCAGATATAGCTCAGCATAAATATCCAAGCATAATGCCACCAGTTGAACATTTAGGCCATCTATATCTATCTGTCTATACAGTGTACTTTTTGCCAGTGTAAAGAACCATTTATAAACACCTTACAAAGCTGGCTATGTCCCTCTTCTCAGCTCCTTGCACACTTAGTGTGAGATAGAAAACAAATAAATATATATCTTACATGGATACAGTATCTCAAAACACAGTCACACAAGGTCCTCTTTATGTATCTTAAACATTTAATACTTTTATCTTCCACGTTCTTGTACATGTGGACAACTTTCCCAGCAGGCAGTACATATGCAAATTAGCTGTAGTTATTCTCTGGCTGAAGCAAGTGTGCATACAAATTAAGATTCAGCTTTCTGTAGGACAGCTCACCTCAGCAATCACTCTTCTCCCAGAGCTGCTGAGCTTGTTAATGCTTTTATCTTTGCAAGTCCATTGCTCTCACCAAAAGAACTTCGTAAAAAAAATGGGGGTTCTCTCTTCCATGAAATCTTTTAAAACAAGGCTGGTTCCATCTCTCACACTGGCTTGAGCTCAGCTTATAATAGACACTACACCCTGGAAGGTACCAAATATGTAATATTCATAGGCAGTCTCCAGTACCATCCTCTGCCCTCAGCTCTTATTAATCAAAAACAGAAGACAAAGAAAAATGCCAGACAATTCATTCTACTGGCTTTTGCTTTCAGTTCAGTCTATGAGTTTAAACAAAACCATACCTTGGAATCTTCCCCTTTCATTGGTTCCAAACATCCAAACTCTGGGTCTGGGGTAACAGGTTTTTTTTCCCAGAGCTTCTCTGGCTATATTTCTCTCAAGTCACAGGTTGGGGCTCTTCCCTTCCCTTTCCTTCCACTCCTCCCCTCTCTTATCTCAGGGAGGTTTATATGTGCTCCAGGGTAGCTAAGCTTTCCCTTCCCCCTCCTCTGTGATTGGACTAGTCAACCTCCTTAATACCACAGCTGGAGACTCTGCCTTAGAACTTCCCTATCTGGGATACACTGTTGTCTCCTTCCCTTCACTACTTCCAGTTTTATCTTTTGACCCAACGGAGACCTGCTATTTCATTCTTAGGCTTCTTTAGGGGTTTCTTCTCAAAAATATAAAAAGAATCATCATTTCAGTATTAAAAAAATCATGCAAATGGGTTCTTTATCTTCACTTATATTAGTTTCTTTCTTACTTCTGTACTCAGTTGCTTTCAGCATGTCTAGTTTACAGTACAACATAATGCCCATTCTTGATCAAGACACCATCATTTTCCTCATAAGAGGGCAAAATGTTTATACTTCTCTAACAAAATTAATAAAGCACCTAACCCCTCCAGGTAATTATATTCATTTTTTATGATTTGAAATGTCCCTCGCATATTTCCCAGACCCTACAGTTTCCCTCAGCAGAGGCCCTCTCCCTATATATCTCCACTAAAATCTCAGACCTTCTATGGACTTTCCATACTTCTTCTCCCCCCCTCCTCTCTTCCTGCAATCCCTACAGTTCCTCCAACATCCTTCTTTTTCATTGTCATGTCGTTCCTTGTCCTTGCTATGTCCTTTTATTCCAGCTCACAACTTTGCCCTGTCTTCAGGAATATCATCCTGGTCTTCATTTCAATCCCAGTCATTGTTTTCCCTAAAACCATGTGGTTTACTCATTGTCTTCCAGATCTTCTCCCCTCTACTTGGTTTCAGCTCCCAAATCTAGGCTTGCTACCTGCTTTTCTCCTACATATCAATAACAGTTTATCTTCTGGCCAGGTTCCTTCACTCTGGAAGTCTGCCATAGTTTGTCCTAGTTAAAAATAAAAAACCTCACTTGATCCGTCAAACCCAGCTAATATTTGTGTTCTGTTTCTATTTGCTTTTTATCTAACATCCTGAAGAAAGTAGTCTTTCTTTTAGTTTTTTCTTTTGCTGAAAAATCTCTCACCTTACACTCTTGACAATCTGGGTTCAGGGCTAGTTTTAGCACTGAAACAGTTCTAGTGGGTCTTCTCAGTGAAATTCACTCTCATTTGGATAGGCACAATATTGTCCTAGCCATATCACTTGGAGGGGCATAATCGAACGAAAACGTCTATCTCCATGGGCGTTTATCTCCGAGAACGGGTCCGTAAAGGGGCGGACCGAACCGTATTTTCAAAAAAAATAGACGTCCATGTTTTATTCGACAATTTGTGAGCTGGGCGTTTTTGTTTTTCAGTGATAATGGAAAATGAAAGCGCCCAGCTCAAAAACGAATAAATCCAAGGCATTTGTTCATGGGAGGGGCCAGGATTCATAGTGCACTGGTCTCCCTCACATGCCAGGACACCAACCGGGCACCCTAGGGGGCACTTTTACAAAAACAAAAAAAAAGGTAAAAGAGCTCCCAGGTGCATAGCACCCTTCCCTTGTGTGTTGAGCCCCCCAAATCCCCCTCAAAACCCACTGCCCACAAGTCTACACCATTATTATAGCCCTAAGGGGTGAAGGGGGGCACCTACATGTGGGTACAGTGGGTTTGGGGGGGTTGGACGACTAATAAGCATTAAGCAGCACAATTGTAACAGGTAGGGAGGATGGGCCTGGGTCCACCTGCCTGAAGTCCACTGCACCCCCTAACAACTGCTCCAGGGGCCTGCATACTGCTGCCAGGGAGGTGGGTATGACATTTGAGGGTGAAAATAAAAAGTTGTGAAACATCATTTTTTTATGGTGGGAGGCGGTTAGTGACCACTGGGGGAGTCAGGGGAGGTCATCCCCGATTCCCTCTGGTGGTAATCTGGTCATTTAGGGCACTTTTTGGGGCCTTATTCGTGAAAAAACAGGGTCCAGGAAAAGTGCCCTAAATTCTAGCTAAAAACGCATACTTTTTTTCCATTATCGGCGAAAGGCGCCCATCTCTGTTCGGGTGATAACCACGCCCCAGTCCCGCCTTCACCACGCCTCCGACACGCCCCCGTCAACTTTGTCCGCTTCCGCGATGGAGTGCAGTTGAAAACGTCCAAGTTCGGCTTTTGATTATACCGCGTTATTCGTTTTTGGGAGGTAAACGCCTATCTCCTGATTTAGGTCGCAATATAGGCGTTTTTGTCTTTCAATTATAAGCTGGTTGATCTTTCAGCTGCTTTTGACTTAGTTGACCACACCCTCCTTCTTTCTCATCTCTCATCTCCTGGCATTAAGGTCGCAATCCTTTCTTGGTTAAGTTCTTTTCTCTCAAACCAATCATATAAATTTGCTATTGATTCCTCCATGTCTTTTCTTTGCCCGTTAACCTGTGGTGTTCCCCAGGGTTCTATACTATCCCCTCTCCTCTTTAACCATTTTCTTAGTCCTCTTGCTACTATTATACAATCGACTGGTATTTCTTGGTATTTTTATATGGACGTGGAGATGGAAGGCCTCTTCCTCCATATCAGAACCTTGGTGATAGTGCCTTCCACTGTTTCCTTTAAGGTAAGCAGGAGTCCTCCAACTGCAATGGCTAGAGAGAGGCAGGTTCCCTGGAGTCCTGCAGAGCTTGCCTGTCCCTCACTATTGAAAATGTGATAGTGAAACAGCAGCACCCACTGTAAGTGGAGGACTCCCATTAGCTTAGAGGGAACAGTGGTGCCTTCCAACTGTCCATCAGAACCCAAACTTCCCTCAGTCCTCTAAACCAATACATTTAGTTCTATAGCTCCAGAATCTTCTGTACCAAAAGCGGGTTCACTTCAGATATCTGTTATAGATCTTTAGAACATAAACTCTTATGTTGCTTAACAAATAACTGGCATCATGAAATACGGCAGTAACTTTCTCCTTCCCTAATCCAGCAGTAAATTTGTGCTGAAAGGTTTCTGAAAAATGAGACACAACTGCAATCTTTAGACAAGTTTTCGTTCTGTTTTATGACTTTCTTTCACAGATCCTAACTACCAGCAGAACCGTTCAACACACGCCTGTGAAATTTTATGAGGCTCTCACTCATGAAAGTTTAATCACTGTAGCTGAATTTCAGCTATGTCTGAAGTGTTAGGCCTGTTAGCTGTGAAAGAAAGTCTGATGAGACCAGTCAAGGTGAATATTTTGTGTGATGTTTATCATTTGCTGTCATTGGCCTTTCAGCGGAGTGCTTCTCCAGTCCAGCTGCTGTCTAACTTCATGCTGAATGCTACAAATCCCTACAGACTTGCCATGATATTCTAATCCAGCTGAGGCTTTGCTCCATATGTCTAATCATTTTTTTCTCTGATGCATTTGAGTAACATTATTTTGAAATGCTTGTATTAATGCATTAATGTAATTAAACAAGTATATCAAATTAATGCTACTCAAATGGGTTCTGGGGGTATATCTTTGAAACTGTTTTTGTGTAAGGGTGGAGGCTTACAGGTTTCTAGTTACTGCCATTACTATTGTATTTTTCTCCTATATACATGTCCTTGAGACAGACAGAAATATTAAATGTATGCTCTTTAAAAATGTTGTTTTTCCAAAAGAAGGAACTACACTGCCCCCCTAGTTCTATAAAAGTCACCAACTTAATATACATTTTTGGTGGAATAATGTTTTACAAATCCATAAATATTGTGTGGTCAAGACTGGTTATTTCCAGATGTCTCATCACAAAGTTTGGTTAACATTGCAGCAATATTTGGAATCAAATTCTACTAGTTAGCCATCTGAGCACAATATTATGATCTCCCTTTCCCCTTTCTTCCCGTTCTTAATTTTCCCCTCTGTCCTTAGTCTTTCCCTTTAAGTTATCATTTCTTTTTATACAACTTCCTTTTTGTATACCTGTTGTATACTTACTTCGAATTTATGAACTTTGACAGTAATCTAGTTATATGTTTGTTTCATATGGTTCTTCTAATGGAATGGAAGTTGTACTATATTTTGCAATGCATTGGGATGGATGTAATATTTAAAACTAATAAAAAATAATGAATCCAAAGTCACCAAAAATTTTGTGTGCAAATTTGAGCACACGCCCAATTTACACGTGCGATTTAATTGAATAATGAGGTAATTAGTGCCAATAAATGACTTTTTAACAAGCCATTATTGGCACTAATTAGATTTAATTGACATTTTTGTGCATAAATTTAGGCACGGGATCTGCACCTAAAATTTACACGTGGTCTGGAAAAGGGGGTGCAGAAATAGGAGGGTCATGGGCATAATGGGAGCATTTGTAAAATTAATGTGTGTTGTTACTGAATAATGGGGATACAGGTAGACACGTACATTTGCACCACATTTCAGTTGGTGCAAATGGCCACAAAAACCACGTCTAACTTTAAGCATCTTATAGAATAGCGCTTTTTTTGGTGCTGATGTTTTTGGCACTATATATATAGAATCTAGCTCTGTAAGTCTTTATGAAGAAATGTTTTTTTTTAATATGAATTTTCATACGTTAAAATATTAAGTACATGTAAGTGAAACAAAAATATATGTTCTGACATTTCAGTCCTTTTTCCCCAAATCACAGTGGATGCTGGTCGTATCTAATTGACTATTGCAACTCTCTTGTTAGGGCCCCCAACAAAGGACATTTATCTACTACAATTAGTTCAGAATGGTGCTACCAGATTGATTTTGGACATTTTATACTGTGATCCTATTATCCTGATCTTAGCTGGTCTTCATTAGGTGGTTATATGCACAAGAACATTTTTCAGTTCAGTTTGTGTTTTGTTCAGTTACCTATTTGGTTTCTTTTGGATTCCAAATTGTTTGGATTATTATTATCATATTGGCCCATTGAAAGGACTATGGTTTAAGTTTATTAGTATTTAATATGCCATCTTTCAAAGCAACTAGAAATCAGTTTACAATAAATTAAATTAAATCATAAAGAAAAAGAAATCCATGATATATATATATATATATATATATATATATATATATATATATGTAGCAAAGAAGGGAATGAAACTTAGAAAGTATCAGAAAAATACTAGAAAGGCACAGTCCAGAATCCCGTCCACATTAACCAAACTATGTCACAATATCAAATGCCTTGGCAAACAAATGCATCTTTAATGCAATCTTAAATTTGAGGTATGAAAATTCTAATCTGATGTAATTCCATGAGAGAGGAATAGTGCAATAAAATGCAGAAGATCAAGTAGAATCTAAACGTGCATGGGATGGATGTGGAATATGCAAACATCGATCATTATGGGAATGTAAAACTCTTGCTTGAGTTTAAGGAATAATTAGTGAAGAGAGATAAGATGGAATACCACTATGTCAAACTTTATGGGTTAGCATAAGAATTTTACATTGCACCCTATACTGTACAGGTAGCCAATGATTAAGTCCGAGTAGGGGCGTGACGTGGTCATATTGATTGGCATGACATGAGACAAATGGCAGTATTCTGTACTGACTGAAAATAGTGAAATAGGGATTGAGATCATCCCAAATAAACAATACTACAATAGTACAATCGAGCAGTCACTAGTGCAAGGAAAAGAGTGACCTGCGATGACTTAACTAGATAGGATTGAACAGCACTGAACTGATGCAAGGCACAGAAATATGACTTAATGTCTGCAGCAACTTGCGAACCAAAGACAGTTCCTGATCTTTCACTACTCTCAAATATTTAAATTGAGATACGAAAGCTAAAGGGGCAATATCTAAATTAGGGGTCCTTTTATGAAGGCATGCTAAAAGGTGGACGGTAGTAGCTGTAGTGTGTGGCTTTCCTGAGCGCTCCAGCCGCCTCTTATCGTGGCTGCCAAAAAACTGAATTTCTATTTACAGCTATAATGGCCAGGTGCTAAGTTCAAAATGTCAGGGGTCACGTGGGTTTCCACAATACATCCACAGATTCAATGCATGTACTGCAATACCTGCATAGACAAAAGCTATGGTCCAATTCCAAAAGTCAGTAACCACCAAGCATGATTTCTAGCAAATCTTTTTGTTGACATGCAAAGAATTAACTTCCAGTAGATCTTGTGCTTGAGAACACAAATTCTTAACTGGTTGATAAAAACTCAATGAAATTTGCAGTTATAATAGCAAGACTAGCTTCGGTTCTTTATATCACAAAATTAAAATCTTAATTTTAGCATATTCTGCTATAGGTAATGAATCCAAAGAAATCGGTACCAGCATGATACTGTATGTTCTTTGCTTGGAGTTCGGTTAGCTTGGCAGAGTTTAAAAAGGGGTTGGATGGTTTCCTAAAGGACAAGTCCATAGACCGCTACTAAATGGACTTGGGAAAAATCCACAATTTCGGGAATAACTTGTATAAAATGTTTGTACATTTGGGTAGCTTGCCAGGTGCCCTTGACCTGGATTGGTCGCTGTCAGGGACAGGATGCTGGGCTCGATGGACCTTTGGTCTTTTCCCAGTATGGCATTACTTATGTACTTATGAATTTTGTATTATAGGTAAAACTTTAATCAGAGACCCGGGCAACCTTCAAAACAAAGCATTACAAGCTCTTAAAAGTTAAAGAATGTAGCACTACATAGAAATAGTTGATCTTAAGAAATGGACAAATTCTTCTTAACAATCTCAGCTTTCAAAAGGAGACATTTGTTGATTTTTAAAACGATCTTCAAAGGTCAACCTATTGTCCACTATTACACCCAATTATTGATCCTCTTGTGTAATCATAATAATGCCATTATCGGTAGCAATAGTCCTTGGAATCAACAAAGATGATATTCTTATCACTGTGGTTTGTGTTTTCTCATAATTCAGTTTTAAGCCATTCTTCCCCAGTCATATTAACAAACAACAGTGCTAGACATTATTCTCAAAGATAATATAGTGTTCAAAGGACATGGTACATATTTTTTTTAATTTGGATTTGAATTGTAACTCAAGTCAATCTGCATTAAAGTACACTAGGGTCTTTCCCTGTCGCTGGAGGGCTCACAATCTAAGTTTATATCTGAGACAATGGAGGGTTAAGTGACTTGTGCAAGGCATGGAGAGACATGGTACAGGCATTCCAAAAACTTGCACATGGAATTATAGAATACCACCATTCCTGTGCCCACATGCCAAGAGTTTACATGGATAGTAAAATTCCATGTTAATCAGCTGCCAATGAACATATAACTAATTGTGAATATTGTGCTATCTCTATCTTTGTCTAGTGAATGAGAAGGAGTAAAATGAGAGACAGCGAGATACTGTGCCACGTAAAGAGTAGGGCCTTAATGCTTTCTTCCCCAACTCCTCAGGACCTGGAGGAGAGTGATTTGTCCCTACATCCTATAGCTCTTGGATCAGTCCCCTAAAGGTGGGTACTTAATGGATCCACTACAGGGAAAATGAAGAAGGGGACTCCAGATGGTGTCATGAAGTGTAAGTTTGTGGTGGAGGACAGTTTGCAGGAGAAAGTACTAGGCCTTGGAATAAGAATCCTTTTTTTAGAGCTATGTGTTGTAAGCCTCTGTCAGACCCACTTGGAACTGACTGTTCATGAGCATGAAATGCAGAGGATCAATGTAAATCCAGAAGAAGACAGGTGCAGAAGAAATGTTATGAACACAGCCTGGCAGTGGCATAGGAAGGGGGGAGGTGGGGCGGTCCGCCCCGGGTGCACGCCGCTGGGGGGGTGTTGGCACCGCTGGTTACCTGCTCTCTCTGCCCTGGAACAGGTTACTTCCTGTTCCGGGGCAGAGAGAGCAGGGAACCAACGGAGCCGACACAGCTCCCAGTGACGACGTGCACTCGGCGGGGCAGAACGCCAGTGGTAATAATGCAATCCGGGGGGGGGGCGTGCGCACACCAAGGGGGGGTGCGCCGTGCTGCACCCGGGGGGGGGGGGGGTGCGCAGCGGCGACCCGCCCCGGGTGTCAGACGCCCTCACTATGCCACTGCAGCCTGGTATGCCTAGACCATAACTACAAGGTCTGAAATACTGAATATTCCTAAAATACAGCCTTTTAGTGACAGGAATAATGACCTATAGCACTATTCCACTGGCATACAAATTCTCACTATGATTGCTTTAGACAGCATCTAGCTATTTCCTGAGTATCAGGTTTTGATCCCTCATTTTCCACATGGGAGTTGGTTGTTATTCAGCTCTTTGATTCATGGATGTAACAATTACCTTTTGCATCTCATGCATGGCATGCATTAGCTAATGTTAGGCCTTTCTGAAGCAGTTACTAAAGATTATAGCAGTCTCAGAGCTTCTTGATTTTTATTTCACGAGCCTGCAAATGTTCTCCATGTCTCCTCTCAAGATTTAAGAACTTTTTTTTATTATGCTCAATGTCTGGCTGTCTCAGAGTAACTTTTTGAGACTATTTATTTCCCTTTAGACAAGCTAAGGAGAAGTAGGAGTAAAGAATACATATCTGGGGGGAAAAGGAGCTATTATTTCATCAGAGGTCTATTAGGGCTGTAAATCAATCCTTTCTTGTAGTGGATATGCTGGGGGATAAGCTTCATAGGACTTGTGATTATGTGCCCCTTTGCATGCATAAATGCAGAGGAAATATATCACTTACATGTGTAAGTGCAATAAGAGCAATTCAATAAGGGTGCTTGTTAAATGCTATAGTAAACAATTGCAAGGAGGCAGACTATGGGTGGGACATGGGCAGGCTCCACCCTCATGTGTGTACAGCATGCACAGGTCTATGGCTGGTGTAACTGCAGGTCCCTAAATGTAAGGCATGCAGATACTGGGTTATGCTAGTGTTCTGGGTGCCCAGATGCCATTATAGAATAAGATCTCACCATGCAGCATCAGGGCACCTAAATGGAGGGGCCCATTTAAAGAATTTCCTCCATATGTGACCTCCTTGTCCATTATCTGAGAAGTGAAGGAAATGAGACTGTGCATTGAACAGATTTTGTGCAGAAGATAAGGGCTGACTAGCAAGAAATGGAAGGAATGTTTTCTGGTATGCTACCCATCTCAGAAGCTATGATATCTTGCTTAGCTAGTTAGACATTGGTGTGGTTCATCAACAATATCACCTGTTAAACATTAACTTTTTATGTGACATCAGCTTGTCCTTTGTGGATCTTAAATATAATGACAATAGTTCATTCATTTGTGCCTAAATGCCTATCAAAAGATATCATATCATTCAGCCATAAAGTAACTTATAAAGCAATGCTTATCTTTAGGGTTCCTTTTAGAACTGTTTTTGCCATGATGACGATAGCAAGGCATCTCATGGGAGAGGAAGTGAGAATGGTTGATTTCTGTTACTCCTCCAGAGGGAGATAGCCTCATAAATCTATGGCTTAAGTATTGCCATACTGGGAAAGACCAAAGGTCCATCAAGCTCAGCATCCTGTTTCCAACAGTGGCCAATCCAGATCACAAATATCTGGCAAGATCGCAAAAAAGTACAAAACATTTTATGCTGTTTATCCCTGAAATAGTAGATTTTCCCCAAGTCCATTTAATAATGGTCTATGGACTTTTCCTTTAGGAAGTCGTCCAAACCTCTTTTAAACTCTGCTAAGCTAACCGCCTTTACCACATTCTCTGGCAATAAATTCCAGAGTTTAATTACATGTTGAGTGAAGAAAATAAGTACATAAGTATTTCCATACTGGGAAAGACCAAAGGCCTTGATCATAAACTTCTCTGATCTTTAATACACGTACATTAAAATACTATTTCTATACTGTGTGCATGCAATGAAGAGAATTAGTATAATTTTGTCATCTTGAGATTCCATTTCTAATGTGTTCTCAATTTTCAATGATTATAGTGTATATCTGCATCTTTTCAGATTTGTCAGCAGAGCCAGACAAAGAGTATGTGATACCCTAGCCAGCTTATTTTTGAAGGAGATCGCCGGTCATCTTCCGACACAAATCGGGAGATGGCCGGCGATCCCCTAAAGCCGGCCAAATTGTTATAATCGAAAGCTGATTTTGGCCAGCGCCAACTGCTTTCTGTTGCATAGCTGGCCAAACTTCAAGAGGGCGTTTCGATAGGGTAGCACAGGTAGGACGGGGGCGTGCTTTGAGATGGCCGGCTTTGCCTGATAATGGAAAAAAAAGGGCGTCCCTGGTAAGAATTTGGTCCACTTTATTTGGTCCCTTTTTTTCAGGTCCAAGTCCCAAAAAAGTGCCCGAACTGACCAGATGACCACCGGAGGGAATCGGGGATCACCTCCCCTGACTCCCCCAGTGGTCACTAATCCCCTCCCACCCTCAAAAAAACTTAAAAACTTTTTGCCAGCCTCTATGGCAGCCTCAAATGTCATACTCAAGTCCATTGCAGCAGTATACAGGTCCCTGGAGCAGTTTTAGTGGGTGCAGTGGACTTCAAGCAGACGGACCCAGGCCCATCCCCACCTACCTGTTACACTTGTGGTGGAAAATGGGAGCCCTACAAAAGCCACTGTACCCACATGTAGGTGCCCCCCTTTACCCCTTAGGGCTATGGTAGTGGTGTATAGTTGTGGGGAGGGGGATTTGGGGGGCTCAGCACCCAAGGTAAGGGAGCTATGCACCTGAGAAGTGCCCCCTAGGGTGCCCGGTTGGTGTCCTGGCATGTCAGTGGGACCAGTGCACTACAAATGCTGGCTCCTTCCACGACCAAATGCCTTTCCATTATTGGCAAAAACTGAGGCCGGCCATCTCAAACCCGGCCATCTCTGACATTTGGCTGGCCCCAACCGTATTATCGAAACGAAAGATGGCCGGCCATCTCGTTCAAAAATACGGTCAGCCCCGCCCCTTCGTGGCGCCGTCCTCGGAGATGGGCCTCCCCAGTCGAAAATGCCCCTCTATGTGAACCTTCATCCATGAGACCCCGCCCTACTGCGATGTGGCTTAAGGCTCTCTCCCTCATCGTCAAGCAACATTTATTCAACTCTCTACTCCCCTCATCCCTGTTGTTTAGTGTTTTCTCTTCTACTCCCAAACCTCACTCCACCATTATCCAGCATCTGCTCTTCCCTTCCCTAACCCTCTGTAGTCCAACATCTCCCCTTTCCCTTCCTATTTGCCCCCAGTAGTCCAACATACCCCATCTCCTCCTTACCCTTCCCAGGTGGTCAGTATTCACCTTTCTTACTGCCTACCCTCCCTCATTCAGTATTTCATCTTCCCTTCCCTACATTCCCATCCTGTGTTCACCATCTCCAGCTCTATCCTGCTCTTGCAACCTCTGCTGCTGTTACACTCTGTTCCACTCCTCCAGAGGTGCAGCCTGCTTGCACAGGGTATGGGCATTTGAGGATGTGGCGGCCATCCAGAATGTGGTATCTCCAGGATAGGACGGCCATCTTGGAGATGGGCGTCTCAGGTTGTGGCAGCCATCTTGGAGATGGGCAGCTTCAGGAAGAAAGCCCATATTTGGGCGTAGGGCATCTCTTCTGATGGAGGCAGCCATCTTGAATCAGCTGCACATGTTTGAACCTAATTCCTACACTATTTAAAGCCCTGCCTCCAGTCCTTCCTTGCTTCGGCTTCTAGTGCTTAGAGGTCGTGGTCTATGTCTGTGTTCTACAGCCAGCTATCTTTGTTTCTGTGATTCCTGTGTACCAGACCCTGGATTGTTCCCTGACTATGCGCTGTGTTGCTGCCTGCCCAGACCTCGGACTGTTTCTCTGACTATTTGCTGCCCTGCTGATTCCTTGGCTCCTGGACGGTGTCTGCTCTCCCTGACTGTCGGGTCAGTGGCCGTGCAATCCCGCCGGTTCCGGAAGTCCTAGTGGCCGCCTGTACCTGGGGGCTCAACTCTCAGGGAATGGCGGTCGCTTCCCAGGTGAAGCTAGGGGTTGTCTGGCTGCCTGACCGAGTGCAGTGTCACTCTATCTTCGCCGTGCTCAGTCGGGGCACAAGGGCTCACATTCCCAGACATAACAGCTGCAGCTCTACTTACTGGACCTGTGCCAACACTGCAAATATTCCATGCCAGCATAGGACCTTTTGACATAGACCCACAGTCAAGCACTGCCATGATCTGTCCTCTCCCTAACACAGGGTAAAGGGCATGATTCAGCAGTTCGTAAGCACAGACCTGCATTTAAAGGTCCCATGTCAGCAATATTGGCCCAAATCCAGTAAGAACCAGAGATAGTGGAGTCAGAAAAGAGGAGGGGATGGTGAACTTGAAATGTAGGGGGATAGGAAAGAGGAGAGGAGATATTGTTTTCCTGCTCTCTCCCAAATGTTGCTGCCTAGGTGAATGCCTAGCCCACGTATCGGTTAAGCTGGTCCAGTATATGAGTAGACAGCTGGAGTTCCAGCAAAATAATCATCATGCTACTGTAGCTGAATGCTCTATTCAGATTTATCTGAGATATCACAGATTCATGAAGCCCCTGGATAACCTTTCTAAGAACAGTGCTTCCAGGAACCATATCCTCTAGGGTTGTCAGTTATGTAGGAATGTAGTAGGAGTCCAACATCCTATAGTATCAGCAAAACTAGAAAAATGCCAAGCACCAGTGGCTCTCTGCAAGTACAAAAGTAAGATGGTTTGATTGGGACCCATTGAATGGCTGGGGAATACTAGAGGGTAGGACTTAGAGAGCTATCATGCACAATTATCAGATTTTTGCCTACTTTTCTCATACATGTAAGGCTGGTAGTCTCACACGCTAACCGGACGGTAAGTGGCCAGTGCGCATTAACTGCCGATTATTGCTGGGTAAGCGCCACGTGTTTTGAGAGCACTTCAAAAATGGAATTACCGCCTGGAGAATGCGGTAGCTGGGTGGTAGTGCCAATTTGACATGCATAGGAATCTATGTGCCTTTATAAAAGGGCCCCTTTGTAACTAAAGTAATTAAAAGACAGTAAAAATAAAAAAGAAATTGCAAAAATCATATGTTGTCAACTCCAGCCATGTAAAAACATACACGTCAATCTGAATATAAAGTGAAAGTAAAAAATGTGATAAAGAGAAAATCAATAAAAATATATATGTAAGCATAAGGAAAATAAATAAGTAATGAAATGAATGAATAAGTAACCAGGTAAAAGAACTGAACTCAAGACTAATGTCCCTTTCAATGTTAGTAATAATAATAATAATTAAAAATGAATGCAGGATTAAAGCCAACTGATGTAGCAATATAATATCTAAAAAAAAGCTTTGCTGTATAACTGTAAAATGCTCTTTTCCAAACAAAAGGGACAACAGGTTTGTGCAAATAAAAAGAAATTAAAAAAAAGGCTTAAGATCCAATTCTAGATTAAGACCATGTGGTTCAACCGTACCAAGATTAACGAAAAAATGTTTATCCTGTAATAACATCAAGTCAACATCACCACCGTGCTGTCTTTACATATTCTCTTTATAACAAAATACTTAAAATAGTCTATAGAATGATTTAGTTGGTTCCAATGTGTGACCAAAGGATTTCACACATAAGGCATGATATATTACTTGAAAAGAAAAAAACATTCTCATTGTCAACCATCTGACTATTCCCACTATTTATGTTTTACCCAAAATTTATAAATCCCTTAATGATCCCCCACCCCCAGTTAGGCCTATCGTTTCAGCTAATGGGTCTATTTTGGAACCACTTTCTGGTTTTGTAGATTTTTTTTTTCTTAAACCAGTTGACCCTTTAGCCAAATCATACAAAAGAGATTCTTCTCATATGATCCATCTACTTAGTGAAATTGATGGAGACCTTGATGATATCATCCTGGTTACCCTTGATATATACTCCTTGTATGCTAATATCTCACAGATAGAAACTTTGGCAATACTGGAAAATGTTTTAAAAGAGAGAACCACATATCTTCGGATACCAAATCGCTTTATTCTTGCCTAAGCTACCATCATTCTTACACAAAATTACTTTAGCTTTCAGAATCATTTTTTTCGGCAAATTAAGGGCACAGTCATGGGTGCCACAATTGCACCAGATGTGGCTAATCTGTATGTATGCCATTTTGAGGAAATTTTCTTGACAGATCATCCTTTTCATGCAGAAATCAAAACATACAGACGATACATTGATGACAGTTTTCTTCTTTGGAAAGGTAGTTTAGACAGACTCAATAACTTTCACATGTGGCTAAACACCAGGGACACCAATCTGAAATTCAAGATGAGTCATAATCTTCGGGAGATCCCCTTTTTGGACATTTTAATAAGACAGACACAGTAATATTTCACTAGAACCATTTAAAACAGAGAAAGACAGCTTTCTTCATTTTTCTAATTATCACATCAGGAGTTTGAAAAATAATTTGCCCTACTGTCAGTTTTTAAGACTATATAGAATCTGTTCTTAACCTAAAGATTTTCACATCCAAGCACACTTTGGGGGAGATTCTATATACGGTGCCTAAAAAATCAATGCCGACTAAGCGTATTCTATAAGCAGCACCTAGATTTAGACGCGGTAAATAGAATGCACTTAGTTGATATTTCAGCTCCTAAAACTATGAACCTCCATTTACATAAATGAAAACGTGATATAAATCCCGGCGAGTACATTGGTGCGCACTGGGCCATATTCTATAACTACGTCCTTAGAAATATAATGGGTGCCTCGGCATTTACCACCAGCTGATTTCTACCACAAGCTAAAAATGCTACCGCAGCTTAGTAAAAGGCCGAAAAGAGCAACTTGTTCCATCTATGTTACCAGAAATCAACACATAAGAAACCACATACCCAGGTCATTCCCTTTTTGGTTCTGGTTCAGTTTGCAATCACACTTTAACATTAACAGTTTTTATACATCCTATTACCAAAAAACTGATTAAACTTAAGCATACTACTAACTATAATTCCAGTCAAGTATTATATATAATCATTTGTGCAGATTGCTTTATGTCGGTAATACTTATCGGATGATCATGACCAGGATTATTGAATACAGAAGCTGTATTTCCAGGAATGTGACCTCTGCTCTTTTAGGTTGCACTTTGGAACCGATTAAATCATTCTATAGATGATTTGAAGTTTTTTGTTATAAAGACAATACGTAAAAGGCAACGTGCTGGTGATGCTGACGTGATGTTATTACAAGATGAACAATGTTTTATCTTTAATCTTGATACAGTTGAACCACATGGTCTTAATCTAGAACTGGATCTTAAGCCATTTCTTTGATTTCATTTTATTTGCACTAACCTGCTGTAGTCCCTTTTGTTTGGAAAAGAATGAGTGAAATACTTTCCGTGGAGTATTTTACAGTTATACAACAAAGTTGTTTAGATATTATGTTGCTACATCAGTTGGCTTTAATCATGTGTTAAGTTTTAATATTATTAACACTGAAAAGGACATTAGTCTTAAGTTTTGTTCTTTTACCTGATTTTTTGTTCACCCAGTCAAGTCATTTATTCATTCATGTGTTCAATAATTTATTTATTTTCCTTATGAACATAAGCAATGTTTATTTTATTTCCACTGTCTTTTAATAACTTTAGTTTACAAAGCAAGGCAGTTTGACACCGACTGCAGCATGTCCTGGTTCCAATGACATCATTCGCATCATTGGAATGCATTAAATATGGCCGCTGGAATGCATAGGAATTTGAGTGTATTTTAGTATTTTAAAAGCTTGCTTCTTAGTGGTTTTCACCAAAACCTAGCGATTTTAGGAGGGCAGATCATGCTGCTTCTGAATTAACCTTTGGATTTGCGCTTTTTAATTTTTTTTGTAAATCATTTCTTTTTTCTTCCTTATCTCCATATAATAGTACCAAATGAGCCCTTTTGCTATGATGAGACCTTTTTGGTTCCTCAAATGCACTTTTGTTGGATTAATCTAATTTTTTATTGGGTTTATGCCCAATATTGCCTTTTCTATACCACTCTTATCTAGAACGGAGCACAAATAAACAAATATAATAAAAAAAACTGTCAATCACAAACATATTTAATAAACAAAATAATACAGACTCATCACTATGCTGTGTCCTTACAATATTGAAGTGAGATCCTAACCCACATCAAAAAATGCTGTTTTAACAGTTTCTTGAACAGTCCCAAATTCTTCTGTCTTCTGAGGGAACCTGGGAGTTTATTCTATTCTATTGGACCTGCTATAGAGAAAATCCTCCTCCTCATGCAGTCCAATCAGCAGAGTCAGAAATCAGGTACCTCCAATGTACAGGAGTTCTCAGAACGAAATACCCGCTTTTAAGTTGACCCCTGACCTTTGCTGGAGGCTCATAAACAAGCAGCATTCTTGCTCGGCAGATTCTTCAATCCCTGGGTGGAGAAGTTATTGAATTTATTTTTACTTTTATTGTACATCGCTTTGATTTATGCATTAAAAAAAGTGATTCAAAAATTTTAATAAATATAAACATAACTATTGAATACAGTGAATGTATTTTATCAGTCCATACTACCAGTTTGCTTCGTAACATCAGAAACTGTCTCCTCCTACATGCCAAACATTTAGTGCCCTTTGTTTTTGATCATGTCTGTTTATTTTTCAATGTATTGTGATATCCCCCTTCTCACTCAGGGTGACCTGGTTCTCCATATAGCATTTTGCATTTGCAAACGTTTTTCACGAGAGGAGTATTTACAGACTCGTTCCTGATCATTACCAGAATTTTTTCCAAAGAGAGGAGAGATCCAAGTGGGTCCGGCTTCAATATTCTTCTCAGAGCGTATGTACATCACACTACCTGAGATTGTAAAAAGACCCCTGAGGCAGGCCTTTGGGCCGAAACAAGGCCGTGTCGGGTCGTCATCTTTCATTATATTTTTTATATGAATACATATATTTTTTGGTATCCTCATTCGTTCTCCTCACTTTTTTTTTCTCCATATGCAGATCATATGCAAATTAGTATGCTACCCCTTCTCGCTCAGGGTGACCTGGTTCCCACTAAGCAAATTAAACAGGTCTTACCAACTGCATATTTCTCAGGCAACTCTTTATTCCAGCCCCTGGGCACACTTCTTCTAGCTTAATACTTTATACTTTCATAGGTCTTCACACTGAGCCTCCCCACACAGATACATGGGCTCAGTACTAACTTCAATACTTTGGGGACTTTTAACCCCAGGCTTTGCAGCCTGCTTCTCTCAGTACTGGGACACACAGGCCTTCCTTCTTTGGACACACAGTCCTTCCTTCTTTGAACACACAGTTCCTATATGTACTGAGGACACAGTCCAACACTAATGCTTTAGGGACTTCTTACCCCAGGATTTTCAGCCCGCTGATCTCCTTTGGACACCCAGTCCACCACAAGTCCATAAGGTTAGCCAGTATCTTTCAGGGGGATCTCTCTTCTTCTGCTGCCAGCTCACTTCTCTTCCTTTCACAACTCAGGTGGGGTATAAAGTGGTTAATTAGCTAAACAGGACCCAGCCCATAACCACCTGCACCTGTAGACATCCCAGGGCTCTCCCCGGTCCTAGCGACCTCCATCCACTCTCCTACTAGCGCCCTCTAGTGGCCTAGCCCGGATAGGACAGCCTCATACTTACAGTATAAACTAGCAAAAGTTACACAGGAGGTTTCCCTTGAGAAAGCTTTTCAGTGAAATGGGACCCTGTGTGAAGAATGAGATAAGTGACTGATTGCCTATCACATTGATTATCCAATTGTATGTGGACATCAATTGGTGCAGTTTTATTAAACAAAGTTTACAGAAAAGAAAAAAAAGATTAAGCACAAAAAGAATATAGAAAATAATAAATCACAGAATGGATGTAAGCTTTGGAGGTTTTTCTAGTCAATAATGAATGAGGTGTCTGTGGCAATACTAAAAATCTTTGAAATTTTCACTGACTACGGCAGACTTCTGAGGCCCTTTCCTCCAATTTTTGATTTTAATTAAGTCTAGCATTAACTTTTAAAGCCACAGTATTGTTGAACTAGATTTCACTTATTTTCTGTGGAAAAAATGATTATTTGAATTGATCTTTGTATCTATATGTTCCACCTAAGCCTTTTTCTTTTCATATCCTGCTGTCACTGTCATATTGGGACATCCTTCTGTGTAATTGTGCACATTATCACTTTACATGTCTGAAGTTTGACGCTGTTTTTAAGGCAATATGAGACCACACCCATTGTCTTGTTTGACATATGTCTAATTCACTTTTGGCTTTTTTGCTTTTTATTCACATACTACTCACACACCTGTTGTATGTTTTGAATTACATACTGATTTCATCTTTGTACTTGAACCCATGCATCATATATTGCACATTATAACTCTTGATTCATTTGTTTGGGTGTTTCTGATTTTTATTTTTGAATAGCTTTTATGCTGCATGTTCAGAAGGGTATGTAACTTTTTACACCTCATATATCTACATATGGGAATGTTTTTTTCCCACTTAAGAGTCCAAATGATATTTTGTCTCTTTTAACTAATATATTTTAGCCCATGCACTTTTTTAGTGCACCCATCCCTCAAAAACCTTTAAATGCACCCTCAATTTTAACCAATGGAATTGCATATGTAGTTAAGCTTTATATATATATATTTTACATTTAAGTGAGGTAATTCCTTTATGCATGTTTGTCTTATATTTATCTTGTTCATTTATGTATTGATTTGCTTTTATTATTATTTCCTGTTCAGATTGTTTTTTTTTAACTCCTGATGCAGGCAGTATAGCTGAACCATGGCCTGTATCATGTCCTCCAAGCAGTCATGTGTGCTTTTCTGTATGTGAGCTGGTGTCAATAAAGAACCTCTCTTTTGAAAACATCTTTGGCTGCACTCTGGTTCTTTGGTCATTTCCACGGTTTCTTTTGCTGTGCTTTGAAGTGTGGAGGTTTGTCTCTCTTCTTTGCTGCCTTCTAAACACAACTCTTGCCGATCATAAATGAACTCATAGCTGTTGATGTGTTAAGTTTGATTTTGATACTATCGTCTTTCTATTTAGGGATCCTTTATGTCTATCCCACACATTTTTACTGTCCATCACTGTTTTTATCTCCACTACCTCTACCGGCAGGGCATTCCATATATCCACCACCCTCTTTGTGAAAAAGTATTTCCTGATGTTACTCCTAAGTCTACCACCCTGCAATCTCAATTTACGTCCTCTAGTTTTACCACTTCTCTGTCTCTGGAAAAAACAAATTGTTGATTACCATTCAAGTATTTAAATGTCTGTATCATAAATCCTCTATCCCTTCTTTCCTCTAGGGTATACATATTCAGATCTGTTGCATGTCAGTACAGTCAGGGCTGTCCCATTGTTACTAGTGGCCTTCTAAGAAGAAATCACAGCTTAGAATCAATTTCTAGTACCTCCCCCCCCCCCCCCCCCCCACACACACACACACAAGAATAACAGCTTTCAGTCATTACTGCTTTTGTTTACATAACATCTCAAAGGTAATATAAATTATGTTTTGTGTAATTGTAAACCAAAACATTTCTTGTTCTTCAGGAATTATAAGAATCATTATTACTGAGCATAGAATAATTCCAAACAGCCTCATATTTTTAGTCTACAGTCATTTGTGCTTTGGTTTTATGATCCCTCATGTCCATCTATTCAAATAAGATGTTCCAGTCTGAAAAAATGTACAAATAGAGGTAAGAATCAGAACATGTTTAGCCTTGTTGTTGCTGTACTTTGATTTTGATTCTGCACCTGCCTGCCTGCCTGTATGCAAGTAGATTCTCAATTGTTTTCATGCCACAAATACATTACATTTTCTAAATTAAGATAAAGCTGTGGTGGCTCAGATAGTGGAAATCACAAAGCATGTTACTTATAGGAAGTGTTATGCCATTCATTTCAAAGTCTTATCAGAAGAGAATTACATTAGCCCTTAACTGTCCTCTAAAACAGAAAGTCATCAGATCGGAAATCTAACATACACTTTGAACAATCTTACGTCAGTTTTCAGCATTCTCAGCATCTTAGATACATTATCAATTGCCTTTAAAATACTTAGATGAGGGCCAGCCGTGGCTGCAGGATTCCAGAAGGAGCCTGATTACATGGCCTTCATCCAAGAGTTGTCACTGCAAATGTTGAACTAAATAGAGTAGCCTAATAGTTAATGCAGTAGCTTGAGAACCAGGGTTCAATTCCCGCTGCAGCTTCTTTAACCCTCCATTGCCCCAGGTACAAAATAAGTGCCTGTATATACTACGTAAACTGCTTTGATTGTAACCACAGAAAGGCAGTATATCAAATCCCAACCTCTTTCCCTTAAATGAGTTAGGAGCAGTGTTCTCTCAGGTTTTTTTTTTTTTTTTGGGGGGGGGGGGGGTATGTAGGAATCCACTCCTGTTACACACTTAATTTTGTTCAAAAAATAGAACTTTACCACTGTTATTCAAAACAAATAAAATTTTACCAACCAAAGTGGCTAAAGCATTCAACGGTTGCTATTTATCTTGTACAAAAGGAGGGAAAAAAGCCTCTGTATTCCCGCTTCAGAACATACTCATGTCTGTTGTTGTTGTTATTATTATTATTATTTATTGCATTTGTACTCCACATTATCCCACCTTTTTGCAGGCTCAATCTGGCTTACAGAGTGTTGTTATGATGCAGTCATTACATGATTTTAAATACATAAGCTGAAAGTAGATGAATTAGATGCAAAATGCTAGAAAGGTGTTGTGAGAGGCGTTTTTGATGCACCTGAGTGAATTGAGGAATGATTTATTAAGGATGTCTTTCGTAGGCTTTGTTGAAGAGGTGTGTCTTCAAAGATTTGTGAAAGCTGGTTAGATTGTCCATATTTTCAGGGCCATGGGTAATGCGTTCCAGATCTGTGTGCTTTTATATGCAAAAGTAGTAGCGTATGACTGTTTGTATTTAATTCCTTTGCAGCTGTGGAAGTTCAGATTGAAGAATTTGCAGGCCGATCTTTTGGCGTTTCTAGGTGGTAGGTCCACTAGGTTTAACATATAGAGTGAGGCGTCTGCGTGGATGATTTTGTGGATGGTTGTGCAGATCTTGAACTCGATTCGTTCCTTGAGTGGTAGCCAATGTAGTTTCTCTCTTAGAGGTTTCGCCCTCTCGTATTTAGTTTTTCCAAAGATGAGTCTGGCTGCGGTGTTCTGGGCTGTTTGGAGTTTTTTAATGGTCTGTTCTTTACACCCTGCATACAAAGTGTTACAGTAGTCCAGATGACTTATTACTAATGATTGTACTAGGGTACGGAAGATGTTTCGGGATGGAATCTTCATAGGCTAAAAAAACCTCCTCATGATTTTAAGCAACAAACAGTCACATCTGACGAACACTTATCTTTAGTGCCGCCAATACAGTTGCAGTTTGGTTTCACTCTGATACGCCCGATGGGGTCCCGTTTCGCCATCGCAGGCTTTTTCAAGGGAACTAATACTAATTGTATCTGATATCATGTAATGACTATGTCATAACAAAACTCTGTAAGCACATTGTATCTGACATCATGTAATGACCATGTCATAACAAAACTCTGTAAGCCACATTGAGCCTGCAAATAGGTGGGAAAATGTGGGATACAAATGCAATAAATATATAAATATTCTGTATGCTCCCTTCCGCTGCCTGTGCTCCTCCAACAATAATCTTCTTGTTCTCCCATTTCCCGTGAAACAGCATTTAGCTATCTTGGGGCCCTGTTTACTAAGCCGTGCTGTAGGTATGCAAACATTTTAGCATGCGCTAAAAATTACCACGTACTAACGCTAGAGTCACCCATAGGAATATAATGGGTGTCTCTTTTGTTAGTGTGCACTAATGTTTTGTGTGTGCTAAAAAGTTAGTGTGCCTACAAAGCGGTTTAGTAAACAGGGCCCTTTGCCTCCATCTCTGGAACTCACTCTCCCACTTCATCTTAAAAACCAACCAACCAACCAACCAACCAACCAACCAACCAACCAACCAACCATCTATTCAGTCTTTCAAGAAACCTCTCAGATCCCATCTCTGTACCCAGACTTTTGGCTCTCCAGCTGACTAAGCCCTCCCTCTCTCTTGCTCAAGAAACCATTCAGCACCTACCCTTTTACCCAGACGTTTGATCTCGTGGAGGGGCATAATCGAACGCAAATGCCTATCTCCATGGGCGTTTATCTCCGAGAACGGGTCCGTGAAGGGGTGTGCCGATCCGTATTTTCGAAAAAATGGACATTTTTGAGCTGGGCGTTTGTTTTTTTTAGTGATAATGGAAACTAAAAACGCCCAGCTCACAAACGTCCTAATCCGAGCCATTTGGTCGTGGGAGGGGCCAGGATTGGTAGTACACTGGCCCCCCAGATATGCCAGGACACCAACTGGGCACCCTAGGTCAGTGCAGTGGACTTCAGAAAAAGCTCCCACATGCATAGCTCCCTTACCACGGGTGCTGAGCTCCCAACCCCCCTCCCCCAAAACCCACTACCCACAAATGTACAACACTACCATAGCTCTTAGGGGTGAAGGGGGTACCTACATGTAGGTACAGTGGGTTTTGGAGGCCTCCCATTTACCAGCACAAGTGTTGCAGGTGGGAGGGAGGATGGGCCTGGGTCCACCTGGCTGAAGTGCACTGCGGTAACCACTAAAAGTGCTCCAGGGACCTGCATACACGCAGGCCTCTAGGACTTGTTGCTGCTGTATAACATTGGCACACTAGTTGACACCTGAAGACTAATCTCTCCGAAAACGTCCTTTATTGGAATAAGCACGTTTACTCACAGTTAACTGCAGAGGTTGTGCCCCACTGGCAACGAGTCTCCCTTGTACTGAGATTAGCAGTAGGTCAGAGCTGGCAGAATGCTGTACAATGCCCTCTTTCAGCCACATTCAAGGGAAGAACTAAGTTGTCTAACATGGCTAACACAGGAAAGGAAACTAAAACTGGCTTACAAAAATGGCCACTACTGCATGGACTACAACAGGAAACACAACAGGGCACACTCTGACCCAGTAGGCAGGGGGAAAAGCACCATGGGAGAAGAGCCTACCAACTATCAACATCGTGAGACTGTAACACAAGCTAATGAAATCACGGAGCCCAATATCCTACACCCACCACAATGCAATGCTGATGTGACCCTGTAGTGCACCCGAGAGCCACATCTGACCCAGGGAAAGGCTGAGAGAGGATCGAACACATTCTGCTGTCATGGAGGTGGGTACGGCAATAGAGGCTGGCATACAGGCTGGGAAAAAAGTTTTTAAAGTGGGTTTTTTTTTTGGTGGGTGGGGGTTAGTGACCACTGGGGGAGTCCGGGGATGTCATCCTTGATTCCCTCCAGTGGTCATCTGGGCAGTTGGGGCACTATTTTGGGACTTGTTCGTGAAAAAAAGGGTCCAAAAAAAGTGACCCCAAATCGCGGTAAAAACGCCTTTTTTTTTTCGATTATCAGCTACAGATGCCTATCTCTCCTCGGATGATAACCACGCCCCAGTCCCGCCTCCGACACGCCCCCATCAACTTTATTCGTTTCCGCGACGGAGTGCAGTTGGAAACGCCTAAAATCGGCTTTTGATTATACCGATTTGGGCGCCTTTGCGAGAAAAACGCCCATCTCCCGATTTGGGTCGAAATATAGGCGTTTTTCTCTTTTGATTATAAGCTGGATAGTCTACTACCCTTCCCACCCTCTCTACTTCTGGTCCTATCCTCTTCCCTTTTTAATTTTTTTTTTTAATGACATAAACCACATAGATATCCTCGTGACCCATTGTGGTATATCAAGTGCAATAAATAACTAAAATAAATAAATACATTGTATTTTTTTCACTATCTTTTTTGTTATAATTTTGTGTACTCCAAATTCTTGAATACCTCTGCAGTGTACTATGTAAAGAAATTTAGTAAAGATGAAAAAGATTCTTAAAGAGCTACATATTGGCCATGCTGTAACTGTTTTGGGGATCCTAGACCGGGGTTGCGCAAGATATTCCTGTGGTACCCCCCTAGCCAGGCTAGTTTTCAGGATATCTATAATGAGAGTGATTTACTTGCAAAGAAGGCAATCCATGCAAATCTTTCTCATACATATTTATTGTGGATATCTTGAAAACTTGACTCAATAGGGGGTACTCCAGGAAGGGCTTCAGAATCATTGGCTTAGACTGATTTTTATGGATAATCAATCCAGTTAGAGATGCTTGCCAATTTATCTCTCCAGTCACTGACCCAGTGGTAAATAAACATGGTTATAATTTATTCACTGAGTACTTTCACCTTGAAAATGAGCATAAAGTGCTCATGCTTTGAGTGGCCATTCACTTCAGAGAATGTTTTTACCATGTTCTGTATGTATCATCTTATATTGCTTGCTGATATGCTGCATTTAGGGCCCTTATTACCAAGCTGTGGCAAAAGGAGCCTGTGTTGGCGCTGGCACGTGCTTTTGATGTGTGCCAAAGACCCCTTTTACCACAGCGAGTAAAAGATAGGTCTTTCTTTTTTTTTTTTTTTTTTAGGAAATGGCTGTTTCAGGGGGGAGCCCTTACCGCCACCCATTGAGGTGGCGTTAAGGGCTCAAGTGCTAACCTGGCAGTAACCGGGTAGCGCAAGGCACTGCCCAATTAACGCCGGATATGACATTGTGCAAGGGGTGGGAACTACCACTGGGCTGCTACGGTAGCCCAGCGGTACTTCCTTTTTAGCAAGTGGTAAGCCTGGGTTGGGCTTACCGCCACTTTGTAAAAGGGGCCCCTAATTCTGTTACTTACCCAGATGTGCAGTTTGTGGGAAAGACCCTACAGAACCTGAATGGTGAAAGAGTGGATTAGTTAAACATGTAGTATTTATCAAAGTCCATCCAAAACTTTTCATTTCGGTATATGAAAGTTCATTCATAGGATAAGTTCACCTTTTCATGAACCTGAATATTTGAGTTTTGATTTATTTTTTCAAAATTTAGATTTATTAAATAACACCCACTGAGGCTATGCTGAGACAAAGAAAGCATAATGAAATATCTTAGATGACAATATCAGTAACTAAACACCTTGGCCTTAAATCATATTTGGAGTCCCACCTGCACCTTTGTGTTTCCCTTAGGCATAGAATTTAATTGAGAACTTAGGAAGAAAACCATTAACAAATGCTATAGGTATGTACCAGTGAATATGTTCCAGATGAGCTGGATAAATTCATTCATAATTATTGGGAAAATATATAATGGAAGAATTAAGGAGTCCTTTGACTAAGCTGCGATAAGCACTAGTGCGCACTTACCACAGCTTAAAATGGCTTACCGTGGAACACGCTTAGGTGACTTGTGTTAAGTTCCAAATCTGCACATGCTACCCACATGCTAAAAATATGTTTTATTTGTTGATGGAAGGGGCATGTCTGGGAGACAGAGAGTAGTCATTCTTGCACTAATTAGAGCATCCACATTACCGCACACTAATTGGTTAGTGTAGAGCATTAATAGAAAAAAATAAGAAAACTGCCATTTTCTGGCTACAGTAAAAATGGCCTTAGCGTTAGGGCCACATTTTCCCTCAGTGTAGTAAAAGGATCCCTAAATGTTTTCCCCCTTTTCTATTTATTTATTTTTTACTGGTACTAAAGTAGATATATGCTATATATAGTTTAACTTTGACATAGCAGTAACATTTATGAAAATAGTTTTTTAAAACAGAAACAAGTGATGGCAAAATAAATGAACCCAACTAAAAATTACACTTACAAAACAATTGTTTCTTTCTCAAAGAGCCACATATATTCAAAAATATTAATTCATATCTTTATTTCAAATCAAAACTTAGGGGCCCAAATGGGTGTTTAGCATGTGAACAAAAGTATGCCGTAAAACCTGTTAAATCGTCAAAGTTATTGCTCAACTTCAGATCAACTTCACATCAAGATAACACTCAATATTCAATACAGGTCTACATAGGCCTTTTTCTTATATATATATATATATATATATATATATATATATATATGGGGTCATCAGATAGCGTGTGTGCTTCCGTAATGGCTAACTGAGCCATGCAGATTTCAAGGGGCACCACCGCAATCCTATGTTGCCGTTTGCCAACATAGACTGTAAAATCTGTTAAAGCATTTTGGAGTAATTTGCCAGTTTGCTTTTTTTTTTTCAAAATATTATTCGGAGGGTGCGTGTCATGTGTGACAAATGGGCATGGAAGCATTATTTAGCTAGCACATTCATATTAGCATGTGCTAACTGGATAAAGCAGACTTAAAGTGGGAGCACTTAGCATTTACTTAAATAGGAGGCACTAAGTGCTGCTGCATTAATATTTTTGCAAGTTTTGCACGCTAATGGAAAAATTAGCATGCTATCTGAAAGAAAAAGTATTTAAAACGCCCTAAATACTAGTGCATAAAATCTGGACTTAACATATGGGAAACTCTCATGTTATAATGCATTAAGCCAAGATATTAATGTATTTCAGTAAAAGGGCCCCTTAATTCACATCATTCATTATTACCCCAGTCATCAAAATCCAATCTAGGACTCAAACACACACACACACACACACATTATGCACTGGTTCCCTAGTCTCCAGCCCTTTAGCATAAAGGTGAGGCTGAGAACATGTCAATGTTGACTTTTTGTCCCTGGAGGTGGATCCTGATTTGGCAGGTACTCAACCAGGCATGGTTGAACTGAGGGGGAGGACATGTGAAGGGGTATATAGAACACTGCCCCTCACCCTTAAGAAAAGTCCTTCAAGTAGTTTGAAGCACCTTAAAATCACTAGTCCTGCACAGAAAGGAAGTGAGTTGGGTGAGGTGAAGCCAAAAGGACAGGAACCAGGAACTATAAAAGGCAGGGTCAGACTTGGGTTAAGAGGGCCCAGGGGTGGAAGAAGTGATCTCCAGTATATGCCTTCATTATGTTCATCCAGCTACAATGACCTGGCTAAGGTAAGCTAACCTTCTCATTTTGGATAATTGTGAACCTGGTTCGGAGGCATGGCTGGTCCAGAGAGAGTGAGAGAGAAATTTTACAGACTGTGTTTGGAGCATGGCAATCACAGGCCATGGATTGTGTTTGGGGTCTTGTCAACCATAAGCCCAGGTCAAGACTTGTCCCTCTGAACTAAAGAGTTTTTGCCTTTTGTTCCTGACCCTGTGAAGTAACGGAGCTCAGGTTTAGTGAATAAAAGTATTACATTATTAACACAACCTTGTCTGACTGTGTTAATTGGAGGCCTACCCTCAACCCTCACTCACAGTATCACACACTTTTTATAACTTATCTTTTCAAATTGGTTTTTGATTTGGACTAGTCCATGATCTTCTGTGATTGTGACTGGGGATGGAGTTAGGTGGATGCATCACTGGCCTATTGATTTATACATTCCCTCTTTGATTCATTTTATCTTCTCTTTTACTTTCCTGATTAAAATGGAATTCCTCTTATTTTTTTTCTTTTGTTTTCTCTGTTAATTTTCTTAATGTTCTCTGTCTTTTTCTTCTCTGTTAATTCTGTTGATGTTGTAAACCACCTTGTAGACGTGGAGGGGCATAATCGAACGGGGCGCCCAAGTTTTCCTGAGGGTGTGCTCGCAGGACGTCCCGGTGAAGGGGCGGGGAAACCCATATTATCGAAACAAGATGGGTGTCCATCTTTCGTTTTGATAATACGGTCGGGAATGCCCAAATCTCAACATTTAGGTCGTCCTTAGAGATGGTCGTCCCTAGACTTGGTCATCCCTAGACTTGGTCGTATCTGATTTTCGGCGATAATGGAAACCGAGGACGCCCATCTCAGAAACGACCAAATCCAAGCCCTTTGGTCATGGGAGGAGCCAGCATTCGTAGTGCACTGGTCCCCCTGACATGCCAGAACACAATCGGGCACCCTAGGGGGCACTGCATTGGACTTCACAAATTGCTCCCAGGTGCATAGCTCCCTTACCTTGGGTGCTGGGTGCTGAGCCCCCCAAAACCCACTCCCCACTCCCCACAACTGTACAACACTACCATAGCCCTAAGGGGTGAAGGGGGGCACCTACATGTGGGTACAGTGGGTTTGTGGTGGGTTTAAAAGGGCTCGCATTTACCACCACAAGTGTAACAGGTAGGGGGGATGGGCCTGGGTCCGCCTACTTTTAGTGCACTGCAGTACCCACTAAAACTGCTCCAGGGACCTGCATACTGCTGTCAGGGAGCTGGGTATGACATTTGAGTCTGGCATAAAGCCTGGCAAAAAATATTTTAAAAGTTTTTTTTAGGGTGGGAGGAGGTTAGTGACCACTGGGGGAGTAAAGGGAGGTCATCCCCGATTCCCTCCGGTAGTCATCTGGTCAGTTCGGGCACCTTTTTGAGGCTTGGCCACAAGAAAAAATGGACCAAGTAAAGTCGGCCAAGTGCACGTCAAGGAAGCCCTTCTTTTTTCCATTATCAGCCGAGGACGCCCATGTGTTAAGCACACCCAAGTCCCGCCTTCGCTATGCTTCCAACACGCCCCCGGGAACTTTGGTCATCCCGCGACGGAAAGGAGTCGAGAACACCCAAAATCGGCTTTCGATTATGCCGATTTGGGCAAACCTGAGAGAAGGATGGCCATTTCCCGATTTGTGTTGAAAGATGAGCATCCTTCTCTTTTGAAAATAAGCCTGTTAGTGAAATGCTGGTTAGAGAAATTTGTTTTCCAACCTCTGTTGAAGTTTTTGAGGCAAATGGGGGTATTAATCCCAGGCAATTGCAAACAGAGTTTCACCAAAATTGTGGAACTTAAAATGTACTGGTTTCTTTACTCAGTGAGATCTGATTATTTTATCATAGAGTGAAAGATTTCCTGTTCATCTTAGATCCACCATAACTTTTGTCATGGTGAACAATTCCCTGCAGTTTCAAAGTCTAAGATGTCTGGGCATTAGGGGAATGGAATATTCCACAAAAAATGTTCTGGGATGGTGAAGAGTCACATTTGATGTCAGTTGAATGTGGTCTGCCTCAGGGATCAGGATTATCTCAATTGGCAAGACTGATATTGGAAGTATTGAAAGCAATGTTTGCTAGTTTGCAACTGCTTTCACTGGTAAGGCTTTGTTAGATCAGCAGGTCTGGGCAACTTTGATCCATGTCTTTGTGACAGATTATTGTAGTAGTTTATATTTTGCCCAAATATCAATTTAAATGATTATAGCTCATCCAACTTACAGCTATATGGCTGTTCATGAATGCTGTAAGAAATTCACAGATCTTCTCTCTCTTATCATGGTGGCTCTCCATTAGTTCCCAGTGGAGTTGCATATTGTTTAAGGTATTTGTTTAGTTTTCATGGATGGAATGTGTATGTGGAAGACAGAGGATTAGAAGGACCTGATAGAATCCAGTAGTAGGTTTTGATACTAATAAAGAATTTATAGTAAATAATATGTAATTACTTATCAGATGGATATTCATTGAGGATAAACTGAAAACCTGACTGGTTGGGGTGCCTCTAGGACCAGGTTTGGGAACCACTGGGTTACACATTCAATTTAGAGTTAGGTATAAAAGTTTGTTCACTACCTATAAGGTCCTTCACACTGGGTTACTCGTTTATCTTTTCTCACTGCTAATTCTATATCAACCATCATGATTTTTATGTTCTTCAAATACAAATATAGATCAATTAGTTGTTCCCTCTCTAGGAAACTAACACTGACCTCCTTGCGAGACTTGGCTTTGAGCTGCTTAGCACCCATCCTTTGAAATCAAAATCTAGTGCAGAGGTTACCAATATGTGGTACGCATACCCCAAGGGATGCGTGAAACATTAGCAGGGGGTAAATGATGCCTGGCAAGACAGAAAACCAGCCAATGTAAGTGCTGATTTTTTGCCACTACTGATCACTCCCAGGTCACTCCCTATTCCTCCCTCCTGTAGAGGGAGTTTCTTATCAAAGGTGCTCCACATAAGACACTTTGGGAGGCCCAAGCTCTGACCTTCCCCTCTCTCCCCCTTCCCTTGCTGCCTTCTCAGGCCTGCAGCAGAAACAAAGTGAAGCCATATAGAACCAATTCCCTGTGCACACCACTGCTAGCCTTGCAGGTCATACCCCTCTCTGATCTACCTTCCTGCACTGGAAGGGTGTGACTGGCAGAGCTGACAACAGTGCATGCAAGAAAATGGTCCTGCAATCTTCACATTGATTTTACCACTGAAACTGCTGCCAGCCTGCCACAAGTAGGTGAGCGGAAGGGAGGGGGAAATTTAGGGGCCCTTTTACTAAGCCGTGTAAGCATCTATGCGCGCCCAATGCGTGCCAAATTGGAGTTACCACCCTACTACTGTGTGGCACTTGCAGTAATTTCATTTTTTGGCGCGTGTACGATACGCACGTCTGAAAAAAGATTTTATATTTTCGGGCGCGCATAATAGATGTGCGCAAAGTGGCATTTGGTGCACATAGGTCATTACTGCCCAGTTACAACACGAGTCTTTACCGCTAGGTCAATGGCTGGCAGTAAGGTCTCAGACCCAAAATGGACGCGTGGCAATTTTCATTTTCCCACACGTCCATTTTCGTAAAAAACAAAAAGGCCTTTTTAACAGGTGCGCTAAAAAATGGATCGGCGCATGCCCAAAACCCACGCCTACACTACCACAAGCCATTTTTCAGCGCGCCTTTGTAAAAGGACCCCAGAGAGAATAAAGATGATGCTGAATTGGAGGAAGAAAGATAGAGAAAGATGGGTTGATGCTAGATGGGGAGGGACAGAGAGAGATGGGCTGATGCTGGCTGGGATAGGGAGAGACAGAAAGGAGATAGCTGTATGACAGGTAGAGAGACAAAGAGGGAGAGAGAGAAAGATGCTTAACTCAAGGGTGAGGGGAGGGAAGAGAGATAAACTGGATTATGGGGGATGGAGGGAAGAGAAGGGTAGAGAATTTAATCTATGGTGGGAGGGAGATATGCTAGATCTGGGAGGGGCAGGATGGAGGGAAAAGAAGGAAAGGTGCTTGGTTATGTGGGGAATAGGGCGAAGAAAGGAAAGCTGGACTCTGTTGGAATGGAAAGGAAGAGAGATGGGAGAAGCTGGACATATGAGGTTTAGGGATACAAAGAGGCGATACTGTTGGGTACATAGGTTCATAGAAAAGGGGCATGGGGAAAGACAGGGACTCAGAGAAAAGGAAGATGCTGGACATGGAAAAAGATAGGGAAATGGATGAAAGACATGGAAAGAGAAGAAATGTCAAATGGATGGGAGACCTTGGCAAGAGACTTAAGAGAAGACAGAGAAAAGTAGAAATCAAATACTGGGACCAACATGATATAGAAAACTAACATGACCAGACAACAAAAGTAGAAAAAGTAATTTTATTTTCTATTTTTTGATTATAATATGCCAGTTTTTGGAATATACATCTGCCAGAGCTCATCGGAGCTTGAGGCGACTGAGGTGAAATTTGTTCAGCTTGAGAGATAATAGGTTTTAAGAAGTTGAAAACCACTGTTCTAGTGGATATTGATACTGAACCATCATGAAATAAATGTAAAGAGTCTCTTAAAATCTGGCTGTTTCACCTAGGTTTCCAGATTCAATTCTATAGATAGATGTAGATGTACTCAAGGTATTCCTGATTGATGGCAACAACATTGATAGCTTATCATGACATATCTTTGTCTGTCGCCTTCCTTTTGTTTCTCCGACATAAAAATGTTATGGGTTTTTTTTTTTTATAACTGTTGTACTGCACCTTCTCCCTTCCTCATCCTGGGTTGCCAACTTTGTCTGATTGTTGTAATGTTTCTCATGTGATGACAGTGTTGCTTTTTATTTGAATAACTGCCTTGATGGTCTCTGAATGATGGTATACCAAATCACTCTAAATAAATATTGATCTGATGGAAGATTTGACAAAATCAATGCATTGCTCTAAAAATTCTGCAGGAAAAATCCATCCAGTTTTGTCCATGTATTCTTTGAAAATTCAAGTAAATAAATAAAATGAATAGAAAGAGGTCTGTCAAACAATAGAAAACCTAAATGGAGTTTTACATCTCTAATTCTGATGCATAAGAACTGAGTTCAGGAACTACTAGTTTGCTGTTTACAGACCCTGAGGATTGAACATTTAATAGAGACCGCTGGGCCAGATTACCATGTTGAAGGGATGCTTGAATGTAGCAGATATACCTCTGCCAGCTGATTAAAGCCACTGCTATGATTTCCTGTTAAGAGGATGAAAGAATTATAGTTATGTTGACAGTGTTCCTTTTATGTCAAGATATCAAAGTGATGATACTTTGTGGACAGATAAGTATATAGACATTTTCTTCCAAAGGAATGAGATGCTCAGCAATAGTAAAGACATAAAACATATGCCATTACAGAGACTTCAATGAAAACTTTAGTCCTGGATCTGTAAGAGGAAACCTCTATTGTGCTGTTGATGCAAGAGTAAAAATTTAAAACATTCAGGCTAAAGGTCTTTAAAACAACCTTTCGTCACTTCTAGATGTATCCATTATGAGGGTAATTCTATAACCTGGTCCCTTCTAAAGACACTGATTACTATGCCTACCTCAAGCCTACAATATAAAAAAGGTAGGGACCTACTTTTTCTTTTTTTATATAATATTATTATGAGTGACCTAAAGGGCTAGATTCTGTATATGGTGCCTGAAAATTCTGTGCAGAAAAAAAAAATTACGCCTAGGTGTATTCTCTAAAGTACATCTAAATTTTATAGAATAGACTTAAATTTCTGTGCAGTATATAAAATATGCCAAGCGGCTTACCAAGGGACTAAATTTGGTCATGTCCATTTAGGTCATGCTTTACTTGATGTAAATCCCGACGCCTAAATTAGGTGCAGATCGGAGTTGTGTGCGTAAATCTCAATGCAAATTAGTGCTGATAATTGCTTGTTAACATCCAATTAACAGTGCTGATTAGCTAGTTAACCAATTAAGGGGAAAGGGAATGGGACTTGATATACCGCCTTTCTGTGATTTTTGCAACTACATTCAAAGTGGTTTATATGGTATAATACAGATATTTATTTGTGCCTGGGACAATGGACGGTTAAGTGTCTTGCCTAGAGTCACAAGGAGCTGCAGTGGGAATCGAACCCAGTTCCTCAGGATCAAAGTCCACTGCACTAACCACTAGACACAGATTTTCAGGCGCCATATAAAGAATCCGGGGGAAAATGTGCTTAGTTTTAAGGTTCAATGACTTACACCAGCCCTATAGTTGGTGTATATACCCGTTGCCTGGATGGACTGATATATAAACTATAATATTCTATAATTTACAAGTATGATTGTGCCCATATCCTGCCCAAAATTTGTCACGTGCATTCCTACTGGCAAAGTGTGCACCATAACATCACAACATGTACTTTTCTGCTAGTTATGCCATAAGAAGTCATTTACGTGCTCAGGTGTCCACTTATCTGTGTAGAAGATTAAAATGCTGCCATTTACGTGCCACCTTGCCACCTACAACTAGACAGTTTCTTATAAAATTACTCCCTTTATCCCTAACAGCAGAAGTAGTCTGAGATGACAAACCCTATGTAACCATGTGGCTGTGTATACAAGGCTTCTGAGCCTTAAAAACACAGCCACGCAAAAGTTGGAAAGCGAAACAACAATCAATTTATTTATGTGCAGAGGAATGGGTGACCTGTTGCCTTCACAGGTTAGGGCACATAAACATAAAACCCCAGTCTGTTCTCTCTCGTTCTCTCTCTCTCTCTCTCTCTCTCTCTCTCTCTCTCTCTTGGCCTTCTCTGGCAAGGCCATGGGATGCACTAATCTCTGAACTAGAGTCCCAGAGTTAAGTGCTGCATCTCAGTATTCAGCACCTTTGGGCACAGGCTTAGCCCTTAGTTCCAACAATACAGTTCAGCAGGGGCCAGGATAACTTGGGCCTACCTGAGTAGCACTTATGCAGCTACTTACAGGTCTGTGATGGAGGCATAGGGTTGAAGGCTTCTCCTCTGTCCTATGAGTCTCTCTGACTGATCTGTGCTGAGGGTTTTTATCCTGCCTTGATCACACTCTCCGTACTCTGCTCCTGTCGAGTCATCCCTTGCCCGTTCTGTGTCCTGCCCCTTGTGAAGGAGTTCTATTAAGGGGAAGCGGTAATTTCCTATAGACTCCCTCACACCCTATTTCACAAAAGGGGCCAATGGATCTGGTATCATAGCTCTCAATGTGCTGTTTTTAAGCTATTTATGTGCTAACTTTCATATTGCATTTAGCATTGGAAAGGGAATGTCAATTTGTTCCAGGCATAATTGAACCTGCTAGATTTTTGCTGCATCGCCTTTACAAGTTTTACATGAATTTTCCCCTTTCAGCTGAGGAAATTCACTTAAAGTGTACATTAAAATTGTATAGTAGAAAAAATAGATTAGTAGAAATGATCCACAAATCAGATTACTTTGACATAAGTGAAAGATCAGGAAAATCTTTTTGTTAATGATGGATTGAATATACCAGTAAATAGGATCTGAGAAGATATTTTCTTTAATATAACCAAGCGAGGTTGCTTCTTTGATTAAGAAGCATGCTACTTCTCATTGCCTCCTTGATTTTTAGCCAGGTTTTTCTTGATAATATCATCTTTAGATTTTTGGGACTGGTTGACAAGTTGATTAGAAAAAAATGTTTTCAACAGGAACTTTCCCATAATTCTTAGGGAATATAGCCATACTAAAAAATTTAAATATAGGGATATCTGAAATTTCAAATTATAGACCTATTGCTTCTATTCAGTTTTATGTAACAGTGATGGAAGGGCTGGTTTCAAAATAACTTTCAGATTATTTGGAAGCTCATGAATTTCTTTACAAGTCATGAAAGTACTGTAGAGGAGTGGCCTAGTGGTTAGGGTGGTGGACTTTGGTCCTGAGGAACTGAATTCAATTCCCACTTCAGGCACAGGCAGCTCCTTGTGTCTCTGGGCAAATCACTTAACCCTCCATTGCCCCATGTAAGCCGCATTGAGCCTGCCATGAGTAGGAAAGCGCAGGGTACAAATGTAACAAAAAAAAAAGAAGTCATAACTGGGCTTCAGAAGAGGTTTTAATACTGAAACTGTATTAGCAACATTAGGGGGTCTTTTACTAAAGTTTAGCTCAAGTTATTCCTATGGACCCTGCTGCAGATAACTCAAGCTAAGCTTTAGTAAAAGATCTCCTTAGTGTCAGAAATCAGTTTTTAATCCACAATAGGACATTTCCTCCTATCCCATGACCCTCCAATTTCCTCTGTAGCCTTTCATGAGGTACCTTGTCAAACGCCTTTTGGAAATCCAGATACACAATATCAACCGGTTCCCCTTTGTCCACATGTTTGTTTACTCCTTCAAAGAATTGAAGTAAATTGGTCAGGCAAGATTTCCCCACACAAAAGCCGTGCTGACTCGGTCTCAGTAATCCATGTCCTCGGATGTGCTCTGTAATTTTGTTTTTAATAATAGCCTCTACCATTTTCCCCGGCACTGACGTCAGACTCACCGGTCTATAATTTCCCGGATCTCCCCTGGAGCCTTTTTAAAAAATCGGTGTTACATTGGCCACCCTCCAATCTTCCGGTACCACGCTCGATTTTAAGGATAAGTTGAATATCACTAGCAGTAGCTCCGCAAGCTCATTTTTCAGTTCCATCAGTACTCTAGGATGAATACCATCCGGTCCAGGAGATTTGCTACTCTTCAGTTTGCTGAACTGCCCCATTACGTCCTCCAGGTTTACCGTGAAGTCAGTAAGTTTCTCCGACTCGTCCGCTTGAAATACCATTTCTGACACCGGTATCCCACCCAAATCTTCCTCGGTGAAGACCAAAGCAAAGAATTCATTCAGTCTCTCCGCTACGTCTTTGTCTTGCTTGATCGCCCCTTTTACCCCTCGGTCATCCAGCGGCCCAACCGATTCTTTTGCCGGCTTCCTGCTTTTAATATACCGAAAAAATTTTTTACTATGTTTTTTTGCCTCTAATACTATCTTTTTTTTGTAATCCCTCTTGGCCTTCTTTATCTGTGCCTTGCATTTGCATTGACACTCCTTCTGCTGCTTCTTGTTATTTTCAGACGGTTCCCTCTTCCATTTTCTGAAGGCGTTTCTTTTAGCCCTACTAGCTTCCTTCACCTCACTTTTCAACCAGGCCGGCTGTCTTTTGGACTTCCGTCTTTCTTTTCTAATTCGCGGAATATGTATGGCCTGGGCCTCCAGGATGGTATTTTTGAACAGCGTCCACGCCTGTTGTACAGTTTTTACTCTCTCAGTTGCCCCCCTAAGTTTTTTTTTTACCGTTCTTGTGCATGGACGAGTGTGTGATGACATCAGCGCACATGTGCACATGCCCAAAGATACCAGCTCATGACAGAGCCAGGAAAATTAATTTTGGGTCTATTCTGTGCCCAAATTGACCCAGGGAAGAGTGTTGGATATGGAGACAAGATTGGGAGAGCAGGGGTGACTCTTCCTGACCTGTTGGTGAGGCACATTGGAGAATAGCAGTTCTAGGAAGGAAGCTAACTCAACAAGCAGAGCCATGCAGCGGACAGAAAAGGCCCTAGCAATGTAAAAAAAAAAGTTTATCATGCTGCTTTCCTTGGAAAGGGGTGTGCAAGACAGGTAAGGGCTAGTGGTTAAAACTGCAAGTTCCGTTAGTTGGGTGGGCTTGAAGATGTGGGATAGACATGTTTCAAATGCTGTTGGTTTGTACCAGGAACTTAAGGTAGGATTTGATAAAGAATGTTGTGGAAAATGAGGTTTGAAAGCTTAGTTAATGACTGAACCCATGGGTATGTGTATGTTAAGTGAGTGGAGTTATAGCAAAAGGGAATTATGACATGTAAATGTCAGCGTAATTCTGAGAGTTAGGCCATTGTAGGGTTGTTTGCTGACTGTGTGAATCAAAGTGATGGAACTGCCAGATTACAGAATGATGATTAGAATAACATGGTTTGTTTGTAGTGCTGCTGTGCTCTCCTATTTATTGAAATGAAAGAGAACTTGATGCAGTTCCTTCCATGTGAGTGGGGGGGGGGGGGGGGGGGGGGGGGGGGAAGAAGATCGTAAAATACTGTGGCTAACCATGTTTAGTATTAGAGATTTGGATTATGGTATTTTAGAACATCTGTGAGAATGCGTGTGAATGTGAACCAAATATAATGTGAGTTTATGTGGGAGATCTAGCCAGGAGGGGAAAAATAATTACATGTTAATTTACAAGTGCTAGCCAGAATATAGAGACAACAACTAAGAGTGGAAGATTACATGGGAAAGTCGAGAGACTGGGTTTTCCCTCCTGTCATTTACATAAAGTTAGGGAGGCAGATGTGGGTGCTACCCCAGGAGTGGAATACTTACCTGGATCCTGGAAAACATCGCTGAAAGCAAAGGTACCCAAAGTTCAGAAAACAGCTAAGTGGCTAAGGGCTCCTTTTACCAAGCTGTGGTAAAAGGAGCCCTGCGGTAGCATCGGCATGTGGATTTGCCACACGCCAAGGCTCCTTTTACCACAGCGGGTAAAAAGCCAAAAAAAGGAAATAGCTGTGCGGTAAGTAAACATTTGCCATGCAGCCATTTCCAGGGGGAATGCTTACTGCTGCCTATTTAGATGATGATAAGGTCTCCCACTCTAACCCATCAGTTAAAAAACCCTATTTCTGGTCACACTAGGGATGGTACTACTGCCGCTGGTAGTACCTGATTGGCGTGCGACAAAGCGGCGGTACCTCTACCGCTGCTTTGTAAAAGGGCCCCTGAGTCCTTTGAAAGTATGCACACAAAGATAAAAACCATAAAGAAAGAGTCAGAAAGAAAGATGAGAGAGAGAGAGAAAGAGTGAAAGAGAAAACGTACCTGTTATGGAATCCTTGGAATGTCCATGGCGTGAAACCTGAAAGAAGAAAGGGGAAAAACTTTAAAGAATCTAGCATTTTACGAAGCAAACTTACTCAAATTGTTATAAGTAAATGATTTATAGGATCAATCTTTATATTTATCTGAGAATGTTTTTGATGTCCATGGAATCTGTTTAGTCTCGCAATCCTGCAATTGAAACATATGTTAATTTGTAATCAACATTTAATATAATAAAACAAAATTTGATGTTAAATTCCCTGGCTTGGCATGGAGATTATTTTGGTGAAAGCACTGTGACATGTTGTGCAACACCATTTTCACAGTGTAATACCTGCCTCCACCACCAGGGTATTTATATCACATCACATTACAAATTGGGACTGTCTACTTTACAAATTAAATAAATTAATACTTAAGTGTTGAGAGCTGTAAAAGTTACTGCATTAAGAATTCAGTTGAGCCTGGAAGGAGTAAGACACTTTTATCTTCAGGATAAAGAGAGGGGAAGTCAATAGGGGGTCAAGAGGGAGGCAGTGAAAGGTGTGTATGGGGGGAGGGGAACTTCTTTGTCAAGCAATTGAGGCAGGTGACATCTTATTTTTGTTTGTTTGTTTGTTTGTTTTAACCATGAAAGAAATTAGGCTACCTGGTGACAGTACCTTGATTTTACTGGACACGCTTCTCTTCCTAGCCTGGGAAAGTCCCCTATTCAAGTACCTGTATGTAGGTGCCTGTAAACTAAGGCATCTATATTTAGGCACTTGGACCCTGCACACTTATAAATTCAAAAGTCTTGCTAGCCAATATTCAAAGCAAATTATGTATTTGGGGTCCAGAGAATACATAATTTGCTTATCCATAGGCCAAAGAGCATTTATTGAGAGCTAATATTTGCTATGTTTTTTAATATTATGCTACAATTTTAATTATTAAGCAGGTCAGCCTTAGCTTGTATTAATGCTAAACATTTGCATTCTTTCTAGTGGAATATAAATCTTGAAATGACATTTCAGTTATCGCTATAGTCCTGTCTTATGCAAGACATAATGTATGTACTGGGATCACTCTCCTCAGTTCATGACAAAGAGAAACTTATTACTATCATTTTCTCCCTTAGGGCCTCTTTTACTAAACTACGCTAGCGATTCCCGCACAACAAATGAGAGGAAGCACATTCAATTCCTACTGACTTCCTCTGATTTGCTGCGCCAGGAATCACTAGCGTGGTTTAGTTAAAGAGGTCTTTAATTCCTTAGGGGCACTTTTGCAGAGCGGCGTAAGCTCTTCCGGAACTACCGCCAGCCCAACGTGGCCGCCGGCAGTAGTCCCGCCCTGAGTGCGCACTGTTTCCAGGGGAAAAAGAAAACCCCCAGAAATGGCTTGTGCAGAGATAACCTAGCAGTAATCGGGCATCCCCATGCGCTTCCCAGTTACCACCAGGTTAGCGCAGGATCCCTTATCACCACCTCAATGGATGGCGATAAGGGCTCCCTGTCGCATGGCCATGTGGTAAGAGTTCTGTTACCTCATGGCCATGTGTACCTGAGGTCTTTTTACCCACTGCGGTAAAAAGGACCCTGGTGCGCGGTAAAAATGGCCCCTGCTGCAAGCGCAGGACCGTTTTCCTGCAGCTTGGTTAAAGGACCCCTGTATCAATAACCAATCAGAATATATTATTCTGATAATATATAGAGAGACAAGAGCAACAATATTAGGCTATTTAAATGCTTTCAGATGAATTTAAAACCATGGGTATCAATGGGCGTCAATTAGTGTATATGCTAGCTGTGTGAATTGCTTCACTTTAGTGCCATTAATAGGACATATTATAGTCAATTAGTGCATCTATTTTTATCACTGAAAGGGGGAAAATCCTTTTATCAAAATGTAATGGAGAAGTGTGTTAATTGTTTTTGACTGACTATTGACTCACTGTCTCACCACTGGGGAATTCTTTGGTAAGACTATCAAGTTTCTCTCTGAACCTCCTGAGGATAGTTTATTGGTTTAATAATTTGAATTTGTAGGGGACTGCAATTCTACTGTAGCGCTGTTATTGGTAATGAAATAGGAAATTATGAGATAGTAAGATAAGTTAATTTTGTTAGACTGGGATGGGTTGAAGGAAAATTATGATGTGCAATGATTTGATTTGATTTATTAATTTGAAATATCACACTGCACAGTAATATTAAAGTAAGTACAAAAATTACAATGCAACTAGCACCTGCACCCACCCAATACAAATTAAAACAAAGCCAATACATAAATATGATAACAGATATATTAAGTCCTCTTAACTGGAACCCAAAGATCATGGCCCCCTGATGAATTCAAATAACTAAGGGGACCTTTTAAGAACCTTCGGTAAAAAGTGGCCTTAGCACGTCCTTGCGTGGGTCATTCCTGCGTGTTAAAGCCATTTTTACTGCAGGAGTAAAATGGCTGATTGTTTTCTATTTCCAGCATTAATAACAACAAGCTCATTTTCCCACTAGCCATACTGGGTCAGACCAATGGCCCATCTAGCCCAGTATCCTGCTTCCAACAGTGGCCAATCCAATAGGCTGGCATAAGTACTAACATAAATACCGATATAGCCTATACAATCCTTTTGGGTCAATCCTGTAAAAAACCTTTGTAAAATAGAATGCTTTACCTTTTTTTCCAAAATCCATAAACTCAGTTAATAATCAAACCTCCACAGGCAACAGGCCAGATAAGGATATCATCTTATTTATTTCTTACTCCAGTGATCCTCTTTCCCAGCCCCCACTAACTGCCATCTGTCCTTCATCTACCAGTGTTTCAGGGGGAAGAGTGTGCAGAGTGTGCTTGTGTATGTTGAATTTTTTTGGTGAGGGTAAGAGTCCATATCCAACCCTAACCCCATCACACAGTTCACACCCACCATAGCCTGTCTTCCATTCACAGTTACATCTCCTTTTAATCAACAAATTAAGGGGTCCTATTACTAAGGTGCGCAGAAAAGTGGCCTGTGGTAGTGTAGACACGTGTGTTGAGTGAGCGCAGAATCATTTTTCAGCGCACCTGTAAAAAATGCCTTTTTTTGAAAGTTTTATCGAAAATGGGCGTGCATCAAAATGGAAATTGTTGTGCACCCATTTTGGGTCTGAGACCTTACTACCAGCCATTGACCTAACGGTAAAGTCTCACCCGGTAACCGGGCGGTAATAACCTATGCATGAGTAATGCCACTTGGTGCACGTAGCTGATGCGTGCCAGAAAATAAAAATTATGTTTCGGATGTGCATAGCTGACACGCGCCAAAAATGAAATTACCACAAGGGCCATGCAGTAGCCAGGTGGTAACTCAGAATTGGTGTGTGTTGGGCAACCATAGGTGCTTACGTGGCTTAAAGGGCCCTTAAGGGGCCAACATGCACAAATTCCGAGTTACCGCCTGGCTACCGCATGGCCCTTGCAGTAATTTCATTTAAGGTACGCGTCCGCTACGCGCATTCAAAAAATAATTTTTATTTTCTGGCAAGCGTCAGCTACGTGCACCAAGTGGCATTTGACGTGTGTAGTTCATTACCGCCCAGTTACCACATGAGACTTTACCGCTAGGTCAATGGCTGGCGGTAAGGTCTCAGACACAAAATGGATGTGAGGCAATTTTCATTTTACCACACATCCATTTTCAGCAAAAATTTTAAAAAGGCATTTTTTGCAGGTGTGCTGAAAAATGATTCTGCATGCACCCAAAACACGCATCTACAGTACCAGAGTCCATTTTTCAGCGCACCTTATTAAAAGGACCCCTAAGCCATGCTGTGTATAATAAGCATCTGTCAGGCAATATGAGACACAATTTATGGTTAGCACAAGACATACAGATGCAATAGGTAATGTTTTCTCTACCCAACACCTTACAATTTAGCATATTATTAACAGACATTAAAATAATAGTCTGATATAAATGAAAAAGCAATGAAATCAAGCAGCTTTGGCTCTAATATGCTAATGTATCCTTCTTCTCTTTTTGCTTCAATCTGCAGGCCGGAAAGATTATTTTGATATACCGTAAATCTCCTCTTAGCATCCTAAAGAGATTTCTCATCTGGGCAATTTTACTGGCAAGTATCTTCAAGCCTGACACTGTGAAAAGGAACCCCACAATATTGAAAGCTATTTAACCAGCCAGATAAGGCCGCCGACCGGTTAAATAGCATATTGGTGCCTAACTGCTAATATTCGGCAGGAGATAACTGGTTATTTCTGCTGAATAATGCTGGTTAGAGCCTAGAGCATAACCGGCTAAATCGCATGACTTATCCGGTTAGGCCCAAGAAAGCACAAAGGCAGACGGTCTGCAAACTCCAAGATGGAAAATGAACAGAGCAGATCGTTAAAAGACAAACGTAATTTATTGTTAAGAACCAATTTAAAAATATATATATATACGCATAAACAGCCCGACACAGGCCGTGTTTCGCCCAACAGGGCTGCTTCAGGGGCTACACAACAATCCTTTTACTGTCAAATGTAATGAATATATATTGAGTGTGCTGAAGTAAAATGTAAAAAAGATCACATTGATTTGAAAAAACAGCGAAGTCAGAGATGCCAAAAACAGAATACTGACATGAAGTCAAACTGACAATCTCATATCTCTGAAAGGCACCAATATTCAGCAGCTAACTGGATGAGATTAGCAGTCAAATAGGACCGCATATATAGGTATCCTATTTTTAACCGCAAAAAATTAACCAGTTAGCGCTGAATATCGACATAATTGATTCACATTTAGGACCAGATTCTATATATGGCACCTAAAAAATCCACACGGAAAATATTTTTGACTAAGCATATTTTACAAGCGATGCCTAGATTTAGGCGCGGTATATAGAATACAAATCAACTGATTTCCTTGTGCCTAAAACTAATCGTCTCCATTTACACCAATGAAAATGTGGCAAAAATCCTAGCACATAGATTTAGGCACAGAGGGCCATATTTTGTAACAACGAGCATAAATTTTGGAATGCCCATAAAATGCCCATTTCCCTGCCCATAACCATGCCTCTTTTTTCCTGCTCACATTAGAAGTTAGGTGCACTGTGTTACAGAATGCACTTAGGGGCCCTATTACTAAGCCGCTTAAGCGTCTATGCGCGCCCAATGCGAGCCAAAATAGAGTTACCACCTGGCTACCGCGTGGCTCTTTTGATAATTTCATTTTTGGCGTGCCGATATGCACATTCAAAAAATGTTTATTTTCAGACGTACGTATCAGATGTGCGCCAAATGGCATTTGACGTGCGTAGGTCATTACTGCTCGGTTACCGCATGAGATTTTACTGCTAGGTCAATGGCTGGCGGTAAGGTCTCAGACCCAAAATGGACACGTGCCAATTTTGATTTTGCTGCACATCCATTTTTGGCAAAATTCTTAAAAAGGCATTTTTTTGCAGGTGTGCTGAAAAATGGATCTGTGTGTGCCCAAAACATATGCCTACACTACTGCAGGCCATTTTAAGTGCACCTTAGTAAAAGGACCCCTTAGCAAGTTGTGTGCATAAATTCTAATTATTGCCAATTACTGCTCATTATTTATTTATTTATTTATTAGGATTTATTTACCGCCCTTTTGAAGGAATTCACGCAAGGTGTGTTTAGTGCTATTATCAGTGCTTTTTTTGTAGAAAAAAAGGTGCCGGTACTCATTATGGGTGGGGTCACCACATATGACTCCACCCCTATTATAGCCACACCCACATTAGCCACACCCCTTATACCAGCCATGGCGCATATAAACAGACATCATTGAAAATATTATACTAGTATAGGAGAAAAAAATAACGTGATTTTTTTTTCATTATAAATAATTTCTGTAAGCTGTTACAGCTCCAGTATATCATGGAATTGACTGGAGGAGGTGTAATGTGGATCCAGCTTTTGCCTATTTTCTCCTTCCATGTGCAGTTTTTCTCCTCTCTTCCCTTTCCCTCATCTCCATCCATGTGCATCTTCTTCTTTTTTCTCTCCTCCCCTCCATCCAAGTCCAGCATTTCTCCTCTCTCCCCGCCAACTAATCCATCCATCCATGTCCAGCAATTCTCCTCTATCTCCTGCTCTCCTTTCCAGCATTTCTCCTCTCTCTCCCCTGCCCTGCCCTCCCCTCTCATCCATGTGCATCTCTTTCCTGTCTTCCCTCCCCTCCATCCATGTCCAGCATCTCCTTCCTGTCTTCCCTCCCCTCCATCCATGTCCAGCATGTCTCCTCTCTCCCCTGCCCTCCCCTCCCATATCCAGCGATTCTCCTCTATCCCCTGTCCTCCCCTGCCATCCATGTCCAGTGATTCTCCTCTCTCCCCTTCCCTCCCCTCTCATCCATGTCCAGCGATTCCCCTCTGTTCCCTGCCCTCCCCTTCCATCCATGTCTAGTGAATCTCTCTTCGCTGATCTCCCCTCCCATCCATGTCCAGTATGTGTCTTCTCTCCCCTGCCCTCCCCTCTCATCCATGTGCAACGATTCTCCTCTACCCCCTGTCCTCCCTTGCCATCCATGTCCAGCGATTCTCCTCTCCCCTGCCCCCCTCCCCTCCATGTCCAGTGATTCTCCTCTCTCCCCTGCCCTCCCCTCCCAGTGATTCTCCTCTGCCCCCTGTCCTCCCCTCCCATCCATGTCCAGCGATTCTCCTTTCTCCCCTGCCCTCCCCTCCCATCCATGTCCAGCAATTCTCTCTTCCCTCCTCTCTCCTCCCATCCATGTTCATCATGTCTCCTCTCTCCCCTGCCCTCCCCTCTCATCCATGTCTAGCGATTCTCCTCTGCCCCCTGTCCTTCCCTGCCATCCATGTCCAGTGATTCTTCTCTCTTCCCTGCCCTCCCCTCCCATCCATGTCCAGCAATTCTCTCTTCCCTGCCCTCCCCTCCCATCCATATCCAGCATGTCTCCTCTCTCCTTTGCCCTCCCCTCCTATCCAAGTCCAGCAATTCTCTCTTCCCTGCCTTCCCCTCAAATCCATGTCCAGTTATCTTCCTTCCTCTCCTCCATGTCCAGCAATTCTCCTCTCTCCCCTGCCCTCCATGTCCAGCAATTCGTTCAAACCCCAGCTTCCCCCCCCCACCCTCCTTCAGCTCCCCGACTTTCCTTGAAATCTTTAATTTACCCAAAGTCGTGGCGAACCGGCTGTAAAAACAGCTGGTAGGCAGGCTTGCCTTCTCGTCGCTTCCCTTCCCTCTCAGTGCGTCCCGCCTTCCTCTGATGTAATTTCCTTTCCACGAGGGTGGGACGCGCTGAGAGGGAAGGGAAGCGACGAGGAGGCAAGCCTGCCTGCTTGCCATTTGTTTTTACTGCTGGTTCGCTGTGACTTTAGGTAAATTAACGATTTCAAGGCAAGTCGGGGAGTGGGGGGGAGCATGGGTGCACGAACGGAAAGGAGCGGGCAGGCGGGGGGGGGGGAGCATGGGTGCACGAACGGAAGGGAGCTGGTAGGTGATCCGGACCTCACAAAAAAGGTGCCGGTACGTCGTACCGGTGCGTACCGGCACAAAAAAAGCACTGGCTATTATCAACACTAATTAGCTTGTTAAGCCAATTAAGTTATGCATGTTGGAGAATACGCCTGGATTTCAGTGCGGATCTCTAGGCTTGCTATATAGAATCTGGAGGTTGGTAGTTGTCCCTCCCTCCCCATATATTCAATGCCAGTCACCGGAAATGGCTTGGCATTGGATATCCAGGTTTAAAGCTGGCGGTGGACAGCAAAAGTGCTGCCTGCTGCCAGCTGAATATCGGGCCCAATAAAATTAGCAGAGCCATGAACTCACATTATTTTTAATTAGTGCTGCTCATCTGCTATGTGCAGTCTTAATATTGAAAAGGATCCACTGATTAAGAATGCATGGGCCTGTGAATAGTGGCTCTTCACAATGCACTAATATTGGTGATAGTACAGGTTTAATTTATGTGTATTCTGCTCAGTCCAGACCAATAACAGTCTGCAGCTTGCCAACTTTCAATATATCTAATTAGTACATGTCAACTGCAGTTTGAAATTGAGTCACTTTAATACTGATACGGCTAAAATCTATAGACACAGAAGGCAAATGTCTGTGTGTTTTTAAACAGAAAGCAAGTTTAATTGTAAAGTCCATATGTATCAAGTTTCCAGATTCAGAAAAAGTATTATTCTTCTACATTGTTTTGTGTGGTGGTTGGATAGATACTGTGTGATTATTTTCTTGAAATTCTTCTCTTTATTAGATGTAATAATTTTGAAAATTCAGGGGTAGATGCTCAAAGCAATTTAAATGCTGGATTCTATACAGCACTTCTAGGAATCCTTTTACTAAGGTGCGCTGAAAAATGGCCTGTGATATGTAGGCGTGTGTTTTGGGCGCACACAGATCCATTTTTCAGCTTGCCTGCAAAAAATGCCTTTTTAAAATGTTTGCTGAAAAATCAAAATTGGCGTGCATACATTTTGGGTCTGAGATCTTACCACCAGCCATTGACCTAGCGGTAATGTCTCATGCGGTAACCGGGCAGTAATGACCTATGCGCATCAAATGCCACTTGGCGTGCGTCCGATACGTGTGTCAGAAAAAAAAATTTTTTGGATGCACGTATCGGACACGTGCCAAAAATGAAATTACCGCAAGAGCCATGCGGTAGCCGGGCGGTAACTCCATTTTGGCGTGCATAGACGCTTACATGGCATAGTAAAAGGGAATCCCTAGAGAACTGCATTGTCCAGTCTTCCTTTTTGAGTCACCTTCACTGTTTCCTGTGTGATTGCAAGCCTGCAAGGGTTTCTGTTCTTCTGTGTATACATTTACTTCATGTTTTGAGCACTTAACACTTATGAAAAAAATTAGAATAAAATATTTTTCTAACTGTGAAACTGCAAATATTGTGTATACTATAGTTTGTCCATGCCCCTTGCTATATATAGGAAAGACAAAGAGAAAAATTAGAACCAGACTCCTTGAACATAAAAGCTGCTTAAAAAGAAAAATTGTCACTGCTCCTTTGGTGCAGCCTTGTCATGAATATAATCACTCGTTTGAAGAGCTGACATTTTGTGTTATTAAAGTAATATGACACACTCAGAAAAATAGAGATGTTGATGACATAATTTTGAAAGGAGAGCAAAGATTCATTTATGAAGTAAACACAGTAGCACCAGAAGGTTTGAATAGTGAGCTTGATTTAAGAGTTTTTCTGTAGTCTCTATGAAGACTTCTGTGTGGTCGTTCACTGCTGACAGACTGTAATATGTGTGTGCTAAGTATGATAAGAGATGAGGACATTTAATTATTCACTTTTTTCTAATTGATACTCAGTTTATACAATATGGTTTCGGATGAGTTATGAGTGCCATAAACATGTCAAATATAGAATTTATTGATGATGATTGCATGAAATTTATTTATTTTTTCACATTTTTATTTATATCTACCTTACAGCCTATTATGAGGTACATACAGCAAGGTATATTGATGTCATCTTGACTAAAAGCGTTTTTATACTTTAAGTTGTATTTATTTTTTGCAGCACTTTAGACAAGATATAGGTGTTTCATATTTTTATTGGGTAGAATATGTACTTATTTAGAATTGTTGCATGGTGGATTTTAACTTTACTTTCACTGATATGGGAATAGTGAGTTGTCTGGTTTTAATTTATATACACATTCTGGTTCAGTGACAAGGTGAGCTTAGATTAACGCATTCTTTTTTTTAATGTTGTAGCTTTTAGTTTCATGCAGTAATGGAATCAATAAACATGTTGTTTTTATTCACATTTTCTAGCTGTTTGGGACATTGTAAATCTTTATGATGTATTCTTATACAAACATATATGTTGAGACTGCAGTATCACTTTAATGGGGAGCATACATATGCTGATGGTATTCCAGTGATGATCCTGTGATGTCACCTGGACACTATTTATTTTGTGTTTGAGCATGCGTGGTGTTGTTTAATTTTAATAACGGCTTTAAGCCGGAGCGTCACTTCATTAGCAGTAAGTAAAAATCTCTCTTTTACACATCGATATCCCATTATTTTGGGTCAGCATTGTTTGTGGTGTTTTATTATCTGAGACTAATTTGCCTATCCTCATACATCTTATGCACATGCGGCAGCATCTTATTGCATAAATAATATATTATTTCTAGTGAATTGGTTACCACTTTGGGTTTTAGTCAGTACCTATTTGCTAAGATGTGTTATATTGAGCCCATGCATGCTATTTCTTTTATTCATTGTGAACTACATGGTGAGGTCCTTTTATCCCTTTGAGATATTTGCTATATTGTTATATTTTATCACCATTGGCAGTTCCGTTGGAGTGTGCCTTGTTGTAAGATGGAAAGTGCAAATTTTGAACTCTAAATTGCACTATGAAGTGTATTTTCAAAGCACTTAGACTTACAAAGTTACATGGAGGGGCATTTTCGGTAGTGTGTGTAAGTTAGCCTTTGGACATTTTGTGCTAAAAGTACCAAATCTGAATAGTAAATAAACCCATTTTTGAAAAAATAAAAATGTGTATCTTTTTTTTTTAAGATACTGTTTTGAACAAGGTTTTGTGCTTTGTGTGTTTATCTTTTTAGGCCATTAAAAAAACAGCACAAGTTAGAAATGCACAAAATCAAGCCATTGGTATGTAGGACAGACCAGCATTTTGCGCAGACTGGTCCCCCAGACATTCCAGAAGAGCAATGGGGCACCATAGGTGGCACTGCAGTGGACTTCATATAAATGCTCCCAAGTATACATCTCACTGTTGCTCCCTTATCTTGTCTGTTGAGCCCTCCAAACCTCACCTAAAACCCACTACCCTCTATACCGCTACAATAGCCCTTATGAGTGAAGGGGGCACCTATATTTATTTATTTATTTATTTATTGCATTTGTATCCCACATTTTCTCACCTCTTTGCAGGCCCAATGTGGCTATATGTGGGTACAGTAGGTTTCTGGTGAGTTTTGGAGGGCTCACAGTTTCCACCACAAGTGCAATAGGTAGGAGGAAGCATGGGCCTGGGTCCATCTGTCTACAGTGCACTGCACCCACCACTAGACTACTCCAGAACCTGCATGTTGCTGTAATGGACCTGGCAATAACATCTGAGGCTGTCATAGAGGCTGGTGAGTACTATTTGTACTGGTGGGAGGGGGTTAGTAATCACTGGGGGAGTAAGGGAGGTCATCCATGAATCCCTCCAGTGGTCATTTAGGGCACATTTTTGTTTTTTATTCATTAGAAAAACAGGTCTAGAATAAAATATTTAAGTTTTCACCCTAGACATTTTGGTTTTGTTTCATTATGACTGTAAAATGTTCCGGTGTTAGGAACAACCTAATCCCACATTCAGAACACCCTGATACATTCCCTTGTGATTTGGATGCATTGCAGATGAAATGCATAGATAGACATCTACAAACAGGTTCAAAAATAGCAATTTGGACGTTTTGAGAAGAAATCCATCCAAAAGGTGCTTTATGACAGTTTTTGGACATTTTTCTCTTTTGAAAATGAGCCCCGTGATAGTTACCTATGGAACTTTGTAAGTCTGAGTGCTTTGAAAATGAGCCTCTATATTGCACAGATAAGTATTGCCATACTGGGAAAGACCAAAGGTCCATCCAGCACAGCATCCTGTTTCCCACAGTGGCCAATCCAGCTCACAAATACCCGGCAAGATCCCAAAAATGTACAAAACATTTTATACAAGAAGACATTTTATACAAGAAGACATTTTATACTGCTTATCCCAGAAGTAGTGGATTTTTCCCAAGTCCATTTAATAACGGTCTATGGACTTTTCCTTTAGGAAGCCGTCCAAACCTTTTTTAAACTCCGCTAAGCTAACCACCTTTACCACATTCTCTGGCAACAAATTCCAGAGTTTACTACATTGTAGCTTCATCGCATGCCCCCTAGTCCTAGTATTTCTGGAAAGCGTGAACAGACGCTTCACATCTACCCGTTCAACTCCACTCATTATTTTATAGACCTCTATCATATCTCCCCTCAGCCGCCTTTTCTCCAAGCTGAAGAGCCCTAGCTGCTTTAGACTTTCCTCATAGGGTAGTCGTCCCATCCCCTTTATCATTTTTGTCGCTCTTCTCTGCACATTTTCTAATTCCACTATATCTTTTTTGAGATGCGGCGACCAGAATTAAACACAATATTCGAGGTGCGGTCACACCATGGAGCGATACAAAGGCATTATAACATCCTCATTTTTGTTTTCCATTCCTTTCCTAATAATACCTAACATTCTATTTGCTTTCTTAGCCGCAGCAGCACACTGAGCAGAAGGTTTCAACATATCAACGACGACACCTAGATCCCTTTCTTGGTCCGTGACTCCTAACATGGAACCTTGCATGACATAGCTATATTTCGGGTTCCTCTTTCCCACATGCATCACTTTGCACTTGCTCACATTAAACGTCATCAGATGTTGATGATATTTAAATGACACCCTTGTGATATCATCTGGCTGCTTCTTACTCTATGATTGAATATGTAGAGCATCATTATTTTATCAGTAAGTAAATCTCCCTTTTACAAATTAATATTTTAGTGCCTTGATTTAACATTGCTTGTATTACTTTATCACCAGTAGCTACCTTGCTTACCCTTGTGACTTTGTGAATATGCAGAAGCATCTGAATGTTAATTATATAGTATCTTTATTGGATAGGCTGCTGTCTGTTAGATCCTTTTATCTTTTGAATGGGCTGCATCACATTTGCTGTGCAGGAATCGCTAGCGAAGTTTAGTATAAGAAGAAGCCCTAAGAGACCCTTTTACTAAAGGGTCGCTGCGTGGCAATGGGCTTGCGATGCGGCAACCCGGAACTACTTCCGGACCAACATGGCTGCCAGCGGTAGTTCTGCCTCAAGTACGCTCCATTTCCGGTGCTTCACAAAATTATTCCATAATTTCTATCACAGTGCCTGGTTACTCTCATATTACCATGGAAGCCCTTACTGCCATCTCAATGGGTGGCATTAAGTGCTGCCCCCAAGATGCCCATGCCATGCAGTAAGCATAATCTTACTGCATGGCCATGTCTTTTTTAGGGGATTTTTACCCACTGTGGTACAAAAGGCCCTGGCCTGTGGCAAAAACGGCCCCTTTCGCTACCGCAGGGCCCTTTTTCCCGCAGCTTGGTAAAGGAACCCCTAAGTGACTTGCCCAGGTGCAGTGGGACTCAAGCCCAGTTCTCCTGGTTCTCAGGCCACTGCATTAGGCTACTTTTCCACTCAGCTGCAACTTTCACAAGAAGACACTTGTCATAGAAGTGACTTTTGCTGATTTTTAAAACCTAAAGGAAAACTACACGCTTTCCAAAGAACTCCTGATAAAGGCAACAGCGTCAAAATATGGCCAATGTCGTCGAGTCATCTTATCTCCTAATTATTTCATTGTTTAGTTTTTGGTCCAAATAAAGGACTTCATGTATTGGATCACCCAGCTTTGTCCGTTTTGTCTTTCCCACCATTATCTTTGCTTTGGTGTGTGATAAAGCAGTTATGCAAATATAAACAGTGATCTTATTGAATGGTAAAAGTACATGTACATAGAAAACTTTAAAATGGTGGTTACATCGGGAAGAATGCCAGAAATATAGGACACTAGTAAAAAAGGCCCGTTTCTGACACAAATGAAACGGGCGCTAGCAAGATTTTCCTCGGAGTGTGTATGTTTGGGAGAGTGTATGTGAGAGTGACTGTTTGAGAGTCAGAGTGAAAGTGTGAGTGTGTGTGTGTGTGAGAGAGAGAGTGAGTCTGGGTGTGAGTGTGTTTGTGAGAGAGTGTGTGTGTGAGAATGAGAGTGTGTGCAAGTGTGTATGTGAGACACAGTGTGAGAGAGAGTGTGTGTGTGTGGGCGAGAGAGAGAGTGTGTGTGAGACACAGTTTCTCTGTGAGAGTTAGTGTATGAGACCAAGCGAGTGTGTAAGTGACTGTGTGGCACATAGAGAGTGAATGTGATACAGTGTGAGACAGAGTGTGTGAGAGTGAGAGTCAGAAAGACATTGTATATGAGAGAGAGAGTGTGAGCCCTGCCCTCCCAATCCATGCCCATCTGTCCCCTGCCCCCTCCATTCATCCTTTTCCAGCAATTCCCCTCTCTCCCTGAGCCCTGTCCTCCCAATCCATGCCCATCCATGCTCCTCTGTCACCTGTCCCCTCCATTCATCCCTATCCAGCAATTCCCCTCTCTCCCTGAGCCCTGTCCTGCAATCCATATCCATCCATGCCCATCTGTCCCCTCCATTCATCCCTATCCAGCAATTCCCCTCTCCCTGAGCCCTGCCCTCCCAATCCATGCCCATCCATGCTCCTCTGTCACCTGCCCCCTCCATTCATCCCTATCCAGCAATTCCCCTCTCTCCCTGAGCCCTGCCCTGCAATCCATATCCATCCATGCCCATCTGTCCCCTCCATTCATCCCTATCCAGCAATTCCCCTCTCCCTGAGCCCTGCCCTCCCAATCCATGCCCATCCATGCTCCTCTGTCACCTGCCCCCTCCATTCATCCCTATCCAGCAATTCCCCTCTCTCCCTGAGCCCTGCCCTGCAATCCATATCCATCCATGCCCATCTGTCCCCTCCATTCATCCCTATCCAGCAATTCCCCTCTCTCCCTGAGCCCTGCCCTCCCAATCCATGCCCATCCATGCTCCTCTGTCCCCTGCCCCCTCCATTCATCCCTTTCCAGCAATTCCCCTCTCTCCCTGAGCCCTGCCCTGCAATCCATATCCATCCATGCCCATCTGTCCCCTCCATTCATCCCTATCCAGCAATTCCCCTCTCTCCCTGAGCCCTGCCCTCCCAATCCATGCCCATCCATGCTCCTCTGTCCCCTGCCCCCTCCATTCATCCCTTTCCAGCAATTCCCCTCTCTCCCTGAGCCCTGCCCTGCAATCCATATCCATCCATGCCCATCTGTCCCCTCCATTCATCCCTATCCAGCAATTCCCCTCTCCCTGAGCCCTGCCCTCCCAATCCATGCCCATCCATGCTCCTCTGTCACCTGCCCCCTCCATTCATCCCTATCCAGCAATTCCCCTCTCTCCCTGAGCTCTGCCCTGCAATCCATATCCATCCATGCCCATCTATCCCCTCCATTCATCCCTATCCAGCAATTCCCCTCTCTCCCTGAGCCCTGCCCTCCCAATCCATGCCCATCCATGCTCCTCTGTCCCCTGCCCCCTCCATTCATCCCTTTCCAGCAATTCCCCTCTCTCCCTAAGCCCTGCCCTCCCAATCCATGCCCATCCATGTTCCTCTGTCACCTGCCCCCTCCATTCATCCCTATCCAGCAATTCCCCTCTCTCCCTGAGCCCTGCCCTGCAATCCATATCCATCCATGCCCATCTGTCCCCTCCATTCATCCCTATCCAGCAATTCCCCTCTCTCCCTGAGCCCTGCCCTCCCAATCCATGCCCATCCATGCTCCTCTGTCCCCTGCCCCCTCCATTCATCCCTTTCCAGCAATTCCCCTCTCTCCCTGAGCCCTGCCCTCCCAATCCATGCCCATCCATGCTCCTCTGTCCCCTGCCCCCTCCATTCATCCCTTTCCAGCAATTCCCCTCTCTCCCTGAGCCCTGCCCTGCAATCCATATCCATCCATGCCCATCTGTCCCCTCCATTCATCCCTATCCAGCAATTCCCCTCTCTCCCTGAGCCCTGCCCTCCCAATCCATGCCCATCCATGCTCCTCTGTCCCCTGCCCCCTCCATTCATCCCTTTCCAGCAATTCCCCTCTCTCCCTGAGCCCTGCCCTTCCAATCCATGCCCATCCATGCTCCTCTGTCCCCTGCCGCCTCCATTCTTCCTTTTCCAGCAAGTCCCCTCTCTCCCTTCCATGACCCCCCTCGCATCCATGCTCCTTTCTCTCCCATGTACCAGCCTGTCCCGCCCTCTTCTCCCCCCCCCCTTCACATCCATGCCCCCCCTTTCGCATCCATGCTGTCGTTTCTCCCCTGGCCTCCCGCTCCCATTGTTCTACTTTACTGGCCACCCTCTTCTCTCCCCCCAACCTTCCTTTTTTTTTTTTTCTTCTTTTTAAATTTACCTCCGTGGCGGTTCCGGCAGCGAAGCGTCAGGGAAGGAGGCGGCGCTCCCGACGTCTCTAGCCTTCCCTTCGCTGTGTTCCGCCTTCTTCTGACATCATCCTTGACGTCAGAAGAAGGTGGAACACAGCGAAGGGAAGGCTAGAGACGTCGGGAGTGCCGCCTCCTTCCCTGACGCTGCGCTGCCGGAATTGTTTGGTTTTTTTTCCGCCCTCGACGTCATGACGTTTGACGCGAGGGCGGGGCAGAGACGACTGGCTGGCTTGAAGGCTTCACACCATGAATCCACGAACCTTTCAGCCTGGGAGTGACGTCAGATGGCTTCAGAACGTTGTCCTCAGAACGTTGAGGGTGCGTTTTATTATATTAGATGTATGTTTTTCTCTAGTCCATGTTTTAAAAATGGACTGATAAAGTTGAATACATCTGCAAACAGATTCTGCATGGTCTCAGAGATCATGTACTGTACCATCTCCTCAATGTTCTTGTGTTTGATCAGCAGAAGAAAAAATACATGACTGGTAATTTGGGAGATGTCATGATTTGTCCTCCAATGCTTTTTTCAAAGTCCAGTTACTTGCAAAACTAGAACTATGGGCCCTTTTACTAAGCCACATAAGTGTCTATGTGTGCCCAACACGTGCCAAAATGAAGTTACCGCCCGGCTACCGTGTGGCTCTTGCGGTAATTTTATTTTTGGCACGCGTCCGATACGCGTTAACAAAAATATTTTTATTTTCTTATGTGCGCAATGGGCGCGTGCCGAGTGGTATTTGAAGCACATAGGTCACTACTGCCCAGCTGCCGCATGAGACTTTTCCACTAGGTCAATGGCTGGTGGTAAGGTCTCGGACCCAAAATGGACGCGTGCCAATTTTCATTTTGCCACATGTCCATTTTCAGAAAAAAATGTTTTAAAAGGCATTTTTTACAGGTGCACTGAAAAATGATTCTGTGCGCACCCTGTGAGGAATGGGTAGATACTCAGAAGGGGAAAGGGAGAAGGGGGGCCCTCCTTCCAGATAGGAAGCTCAAGAGGAGAGAGGGTGACTACAGAGACTACAAGTCCCAGAAGCCTGAGTTAAGCAGGAAACAGGAGGGGGAGGACTTTCCTTCCCAGAGAGGCAGGGGGGAGGAGGCTGATTGGGAAATGAAGTCTGAGGAGGGGAATGAGGCGCACCTGCTGGGGGAGGGAGGGAACGAGCATATGGACTGGCAAGCAGGAGAAGAAGGGGAGGAGCCGGAGGAGATGGACTTGACAGCTTTTGCTCGCAGCAGGAGGGGGGCTAAAGAAAAGTAAGTCCTGGGGAAGAACTGTATGAATTCCAGACCTGTGTGGGTGGTTGTCAGGAAGCAGTGCTGACAAATGAGGGAGGTGGGTCCCTAGGGTTAGCAAGTAGAAATTGCTAGCCCAAGGAGTGGATTCATATAGTAGAGGGAAAGCTTTGAACTGAAGAACATTTGAACTGGCGAGGGGAACTTTGAATTAGAATGCTCAAAGGGGGGGGGGGGGGGGGGGGGGGGGGGTAGGGAAATAGATTGAAGGTGCCTGTGCCCGGAACAGGACTAGTAGAGAAGCATTTGGCTTCATCCCCTGGGCTGGAGAGGAGTCAGGGAGTAAGTAACTTTGTGACTTATCTAAAACTGAGAATACTGGGTCTGCTCAAAGTAGAGGCAGTCCTCTTCCTAAGGGAAAGCCCATGGGACAGAATCGAAATATCCGGTCCGGTAGGCCGGCCGGCCTGGAGCTGATTGGCTGGCGGCCGGCTAGGGTGAACTTAGCAGACGAAGCATGATCTGTGGTGGAATACTGACAAGCAGGAGCTTGCAGCAATAGGAGGAGGAGGAGGATTAGCCCCAATTGGGCGGGCGAAGAAGGACAGCACGGAGAGGTGTTCAAGTGAGAGCGGACAGCACAGAGGGGTGCTAGCTGACAAATGGTGGCAGTGGTGGGATCGGTCGAGCCCTGGTTCCAGTAAGCCGAAGAGGAGGGCGGAGAATCGAGCCAGACGAGAGAGCTGGGGAGCTTAAACCCGCAGGCGGAAAAACCTCCAGCTTCTGGTGAGCATATCGGGAGCTGGGAGGGGTTGGAGGGAGAAGTAAGAGTGTTGTGAAAAGGCCACACTTGGTGTGTTCCTCTCCTTTTTTTTCTTGTAGGGGGAAGGTCAAGGTAGTCGGGTTGGATCCGAAGGAGATGTTCGCCTTTATGACACATCAATTCCAAAAGCAGCAAGAAATGGCACATAAACTTATGGAGGAGTCGTTGGCGGCTTCCAGAGCTCAGCAGCAACCCCTGTTGGACCTATTTCAGGAACTCCTACGAGGCGGCGGCAGAGGGCAGGTGCCTGGCGAGAGCGGTGCAACTGTGCGGGGCGAAGGACCTCCTGGACTGGTAGGGCATGTGGGGGTGAACTGGCTTCCGTGGGGGAAATTGACTGAAATGGATAATATTGAAGATTATCTGGGGGCCTTTGAGAGGGTGGCGGTAGCAGCGGGGTGGCCGCAGGAGCAATGGACGATAAGACTAGCTCCTGCTCTGTCTGGGGAGGCTTTAGCTGCCTTTCGGGCCCTACCCACGGGACATATAACAGATTATACAAGGCTGAAATCAGCTATTTTGGACAGGTTTGGACTAAGTAAACATGCGTACAGGAGGAGGTTTCGGGAGTTCAAGTGGGTAGAAGGGGAAACGCCTAGGGTACTGGCTCAGAAATTAAGTGATTTGGCTGGGAAGTGGCTGGAGCCAGAACGAAGGGCAATGCAACAAATAATGGAAGATCTAGTTCTTGAACAGTTCTTGGAGTCCTTGCCAAGGGGGCTTCAAGTAGATTTGATTAAACGAGGTTGCGGAACCCTGGAGGAAGCAATTCAAAGCATGGAGTGCTTCCTAGAATCGCAACATTGTGCCCGCAAAGGGGCCCAGCCGGGGGGTGGTCTGGGTAGTCCTAAGGGGAGCGGGGCTCCGGAAGGAAAGGCCATGAGGAGTTGGGAGGGGGGTAAGGGGGACGAGAGAATGTGTTATCGGTGCGGGAGGAAGGGCCATGTGAGGAGGGACTGTGTGGTTAAATTGCAATTGGTGGCCGGAGGGAGAAGGGGTGGCAGGCAGGAATTCTGCCAACAAGTGGAAGTGATGGGGGTGGAGGTGGAAGGCCTGTTGGACTCCGGCGCGGATCAAACCATGATGGCCCAGTCCTTGTGGGAACAGATCAGGGTGAAAGGAGCTGGGAGGGTGGGGAGGAGGCAACAGGAGGTCACTATACAGTGTGTACATGGGGCTTCTACTAGATACCCGCTGCGGCATGTGAGGATAGTAGGACCGTTGGGAGCTCATTGGGTCTGGGCAGCGGTGCTGCCCAGGTTGCCTCAAACCCTTATCTTGGGAAGGGACTGGCCCCCATTCTCACAGTATTTAAGGGAGAGAGAAGGTTTGGTAGTTACCCGGGCGCAGCAGAAGGGGGAGGAGGGGCAGGAGCAGGCTTTATCCCATATATTTCCTTTTCAAATGGAGATATTGGGTTCCCCAGGGAAAACCAGAGATACCGGGGGGCATAAGAAGACAGTTCAGCGCCAAAGAGCGGTATCCATGAGGGAACTGGAACAGGAGACTGATTTCCCTGCGGCAGCGGAGGAGTTGAAGGAGCAATTCCCTTCTTTTGAGAGGGAGCAGCTGGCAGACCCCACGCTGCAATATGCCTGGGGGCGAGTAAGGGAAGGGGGCGGAGGGGCTCAGGGACCTGGTTTTGTGGTGGACAAAGGGCTGCTTTTCCGGGTGATTGTTGGGGGGGGTGGGTGAGGATGGACGGAGACAGTTAGTAGTGCCCCAAGGGTTCAGGAACCTACTGTTACGGTTAGCCCACGATCACCCTTTGGGAGGGCATAAAGGAGCCCAGAATACTGTTTCCCAGTTGTTAAGACGCTTTTATTGGCCAGGTATCTATAAAGAGGTTGAAAAATATTGTGAGTCTTGTCCTTTGTGTCAGAAGGTGTCAGAGCAGGGACCGGGGAGGGTACCGTTACATCCATTGCCTCGGATAGGGGTCCCACTGGGTCGGATTGCGATGGATATAATTGGTCCTATTCAAAAATCAACCCGGGGGTTCTCTTATATTTTAGTAATTATGGATATGGCCACACGTTTCCCGTGGGCCATTCCTTTACGTAGTATTTCGGCTAAAGTCATTGCTGCAGAACTGATTCGCATTTTTTGCGAAGTAGGGTTTCCTCGGGAGGTGCTCACGGATAGGGGGTCCAATTTTAGATCACAGGCGCTGGCCCAGGTCTGGGAGGCCTTTGGTATTGTCCCCATTTGTACGTCTGCATACCATCCGCAGACGAATGGACTTGTAGAAAGATTTAATAAGACCCTGAAGACACTGCTTAGGAAGGGACTGGGCCCTCGCTTGGAGCACTGGGATCAGTTACTACCGTTTGTTCTGTATGTAACAAGGGAGTGTGTACAGGCCTCCCTTGGAGTGTCCCCTTTTGAGTTGTTCTTTGGTAGAGCACCCAGGGGGGTCTTGGATATAGTGAGGGAGCGGTGGGTACCCCCTGAGCTGGAAGATAACACCGTAGTATCCTACCTGCAGGATTTAAAGGGGCGCTTGAGGAGGTTGGGGGTCTACTCTAGAGGCAAACTGCAGGCTGCACAGCAATACCAGAAAGCTTCCTATGATAAAAAAAACCCGGGAAAGGGAAGTGGGGATAGGGGATAAGGTGCTGATTATGGTCGCCGACAATCCGCACAAATTTAGTGGTAATTGGAGAGGCCCCATGACGGTAGTCCGGCGGTTGGGGCCTGTCACTTATGAGGTGAGGAATGCGAGGGGAAAAAAACAAACTTATCATATCAATTTGATTAAACCTTGGCATATCAGAGAGGTGGGGTGGGCCACGGCGGAGGATTTAGTGGAGGAGGGGGAGTTGCAAGTAGGGGAGGCGTTAGAGGGGCACCAAAAGGAGCAAATAAGGGCTCTTTTGGGTGAATTTGAGGATGTGCTGACTCCGTACCCAGGGGAAACACAGCTGATTAGGCATGATATTCCTACCAAGGAAGGGAAGGTGGTCAGGCAGAAGCCCTATAGATTGTCTCCCATAAAACAGCGGGAGGTGGATAGGCAAGTAGGGGAAATGTTGAGGTTTGGGGTGATTGAGGAATCCCACAGCCCCTGGGCAAGCCCGGTTGTGCTGGTGCCCAAGGCGGACGGAACGTGGCGGTTTTGTATTGATTTCCGCCAAGTTAATGCCCTCTCTACCCCGGATGCGTATTCGATGCCACGGATAGAGGAATTACTGGATAGACTAGGGTCAGCCCGGTTTTTGTCTACGCTGGACCTGACAAAGGGCTATTGGCAGATTCCGCTCTCTGCTGAAGCCAGGCCGAAAACAGCATTTTGTACGCCTCTTGGCCTGTTTCAGTTCAAGCGGATGCCCTTTGGCTTGAATTCCGCTGCGGCGTCCTGCCAGCGCCTGTTGGATCAGGTGCTGAGACCGCATCAAGCTTATGCGGCCGCATATCTTGATGATGTCATCATTCATAGCCAGGACTGGCGGTCACATTTGCTTCAGGTGGGGAAGGTATTGAAGGCTTTCCGGGAAGCAGGGCTCACCCTTAACCCCCAGAAATGTTATTTCGCTCAGAGGGAGGTGAAGTATTTGGGCTATAAAGTGGGGAATGGACAGATAAGACCATTGCAGGGCAAGGTTGAAAGCATTCAACTGTTTCCCCGTCCTGAGTCCAAGAAGCAAATGAGGGGATTTTTGGGACTAGTGGGGTATTATAGAAGGTTCATTCCTCACTTTGCTACTTTGGCAGTTCCCTTGACCGAAATGTTGAGAAAAGATAAGCCCAATCGGTTAAGGTGGGGGGACGCAGAGCAGGGGGCTTTTGTAGCTCTGCGGCAAGCACTCTGTGAGGAACCAGTACTTAGGGCCGTGGATTTTGACAAGGAATTTATCCTGCACACGGATGCATCGGGCACCGGGTTGGGGGCAGTGCTATCGCAGGTTTACGGGGAGGAAGAGCACCCGGTGCTATATTTGAGCAGAAAGTTGCTCCCGCATGAAACCAAGTATGCAACCATTGAGAGAGAATGTCTGGCAGTAAAATGGGCTATACAGAAATGTCAGTTTTATCTGGAGGGGAGGCCATTCAAGCTGTTTACTGACCATGCCCCTTTAAAGTGGTTAGCACAGATGAAGGATAGCAATGCTAGACTGACGAGGTGGTATCTGGCATTGCAACCCTTTCAATATCACATTGAGCATAGGGCAGGGAAGTTGCTGCCCCATGTAGATGTTCTGAGCAGGATTGCTAGCCCGGAAGGAGAGAGTAGGAGGAGGAAGCGGGCTAGCAATCACTTAAGGGGGGGGTATGTGAGGAATGGGTAGATACTCAGAAGGGGAAAGGGAGAAGGGGGGCCCTCCTTCCAGATAGGAAGCTCAAGAGGAGAGAGGGTGACTACAGAGACTACAAGTCCCAGAAGCCTGAGTTAAGCAGGAAACAGGAGGGGGAGGACTTTCCTTCCCAGAGAGGCAGGGGGGAGGAGGCTGATTGGGAAATGAAGTCTGAGGAGGGGAATGAGGCGCACCTGCTGGGGGAGGGAGGGAACGAGCATATGGACTGGCAAGCAGGAGAAGAAGGGGAGGAGCCGGAGGAGATGGACTTGACAGCTTTTGCTCGCAGCAGGAGGGGGGCTAAAGAAAAGTAAGTCCTGGGGAAGAACTGTATGAATTCCAGACCTGTGTGGGTGGTTGTCAGGAAGCAGTGCTGACAAATGAGGGAGGTGGGTCCCTAGGGTTAGCAAGTAGAAATTGCTAGCCCAAGGAGTGGATTCATATAGTAGAGGGAAAGCTGATTGGCTGGCGGCCGGCTAGGGTGAACTTAGCAGACGAAGCATGATCTGTGGTGGAATACTGACAAGCAGGAGCTTGCAGCAATAGGAGGAGGAGGAGGATTAGCCCCAATTGGGCGGGCGAAGAAGGACAGCACGGAGAGGTGTTCAAGTGAGAGCGGACAGCACGGAGGGGTGCTAGCTGACAACCCTAAACATGAGTATACACTACACGACCCCTGACATAACTGAAATCTTTCACTGAACTGACTAACCTGTTTGCCATTAATGAACAAGCACTACCACTTTAATGTTTATGTAGAATAGGATCTCTCCATAGTCGATGACCTAAAGTATGTTACAATCCAATCTATTACTCAGGAACCTTCGTGCATTACCATAATATATTCTTCCTTACCATGTATACATGCACATGATATATATCTATACCATGATCTGTTCCATGTATGTTATATTCCATGCATGTCACCATGTATGTATGCATCTTAATGCAATACCATTTGTAATTCTGTTACCCGGAAATGGCAAATGTAAGCCACATTGAGCCTGCAAATTGGTGGGAAAATGTGGGATACAAATGCTACAAATAAATAAATAAAATTTTTCAGCATGCCTTTTTAAAAGGGCCCCTTAGATTTTAAATTTCCCTTTATTTATTTTATTAAAATCTACAAAACTCCTTATAGTACATTTCACATTTTCTTCCCTAGATGTCTGCTTTATATGTAGGAGAAATAGCTGTTATAACAAAACAGTGTTACCTAGAGACAGAAGATTAGGAAAAATTAAGACATAAGAAGCATCTCCATCACATTATTTTCTTTAATATACAATTATAAGAGTTGCCTTAAAGGGGAAAAATAGGGAAGAGAAGCAGACAACAAGCAGGTAGTCTACAAGGGCCAATACAAGTCTTTTTGTGACTTACTACAAGATTACCTCCTGGTAGAAGCAACTGTACTTTACTACTCCTGTTAGACACAGTACAATTCTTCCTGCAATTTCATGTCAGGCCAGCAAAGAGTAAACATGCAGTAATATATACCAGTGAGATAAGCAGTGTGAATACTGACAGTTACCAAAGAAAGAAATGAATAGACTAGATCTGAACAGACATTGTCATTTTATTGATGGGCATCCAGAGAGAGCAAATATCATTTTATGTCAAGAAGACTGCCAACAAATAAAACACCAGAAAAATAGACAAGACACCGTAAATCTCCTTCTGATCTGTGCCAGGCATTTGTTTTCTGCCTTTCAAACACACATTTATCTGAAAAATAGCCCTTCTCCCTGGCATTTGAGGTGTGGTGAGTGATGTCCTGCCACTTGGGAGATGAAAATGAAATTAATGTATCTGAACATGTACAAAATACAAGCTGAAATTCAATATGTAATTCTGTGCCTGGAAACTTTTCTGAAAGAAAATTTAGTGAGGACAGACTACTTAGTACCAGTAGACTCGGGAAAGTGTTTTAAAATTTTACCACCCAATATTAAAAGACATTTAGGCTGGCAGAAGAAGGTCCGGCCCACTTAAATCATCTGTGGATGATAACTGCTGATATTCAGTGGCACTTAACTGGGCAGTGACGCTGAATATTGGCACAAAACAGCCATGTTAAAAGTGGGCAGGTCAGGGACAGTACAGAGAGTGGTGTTGGGGAAGAGAACTAGAAATATTCAGGTACTAGAAATATTCAGCAATGGTAGCCCGATACCATCCACTCAGGGTGAATTTCTCTCACCCCCGCCTCAAATAGCCTCTCCCACCAGCAGATACTGCTCCTACTTGGAGAATAGGCAACACTTTTGTCACTCTATGTCACTGGTACTTCTTCTGGCAAAGGTACAGAAGAACAGACAGCGCTTATGCAAATTAATTTCGTCAGACTCCGTCTCTTAGGCAAACTGGCTTTCTGCTGGGAAAGACTGGCACTTTCTAAGGGTATTTGCTCTTGCCAGCTTTCCTTACTCTAAGCTCAAACCCAGACTGACTGGGAGCTATTTCTTTAGGTCAAAATGAATGGGCCCAATATTCAAAATGATTTAAACAGCCAGGAGAGACTAACTAGACATTTTTAGTGGCACTTAACCAGATAGCACCTAAGCAGCAACCAGCTTTTGTGGGGGCATTCCAGGGGTAGAGTCAGTACTTAACAGGTTAAAGTTAACCACATAAAAGGCAGTCCTGTCTTTATATGGTTCTTTATTGATGGATAAGTGCTGAATATTGAAATTAACTGGTTATAATTTGGCTGGCTCTATAAACCTAGAAATTCAATGCTGGATACTGGATATTGAATTTCTGGGTATAATGCCAGTGGAAGTCAGCAAAATGCTGATCACAACAGGCTGAATATCAAGCCCAATGTTTTTACTCATACAGATGATATTTTCGTGTTGCTTTCTTTTCTTAAAGATCTAGCTACTGTAGCACCTTCTTGAAGTTGAACACAAACAAAACTAAAGTTCTCTGATTTAGTAATCGCCCATCTAGTTTACCAACTAGTATTCCCTTGGATGAAGGAAGTGTTTTTCCTGTTGATAAGACTGCTAAAATAGTAGGGGTCATTTTGGATACTTCTTTAACATTAGAACCCCAGATTAATATCTTGTTTAAAAATTTCATTTTAAATTTAGACAACTCAGGTTGGTGAGGCTCTACTTTCTCAAAGACTATTTCACTGTTTTGGTTCAATTATTAATTCTTCCTCAGCTGGATTACTGTAATTCACTATATTGTGGAATATCAATTAGCTGTAGAAGAAGCTTCAGTTATTATAGAACATAGTAGCTAAAACGATATTTGGGATGAAGAAATTCGGTAGAGTAATACCTTTACTGATAAAGCCTCATTGGCTTCCACTCCAAGCTTGTGTACCATTTACAATGGCTTGTTTGATATTTCAAATTCTTTTTGGCCAAGCTTCAATAAATTTTGGTGGAATTAATTGGAACTTCACAATCTAATAGATCATCGTGATTACATGATAATAGTTTATTGTTTCCATATCTAAATGGTCTTTGCTTTCAAAGAGCATGGGACAGTTCTTTCTCTTTTCAGGTGGCTACTATTTGGAATGTTTTACCTTCGCATATTAAATTTCTGCCTTCTTATGCTTTATTTCGAAAACATCTAAAAACCTATCTTTTCCAAAGATGATCATTGAATATTTTTATCATTCCTATCCTTTGAGGAAATACTTCACAGAAAGGCTGGTGAATTCATGGAACAGCCTCCCAGTGGAAGTGGTAGATGAAAACAGTATCTGAATTCAAGAGAGCTTGGGACAAGTATATAGGATCTCTAAGGGAATGATAGGGAGAGTAGATGGCATGGATGGGCAGACTGGATAGGACATATGGAGGGGCATAATCGAAAGGGGCACCCAAGTTTTCCTGAGGACGTCCTCGCAGGACATCTCGGCAAAGGGATGGGGAAACCTGTATTATCAAAACAAGATGGGTGTCCATCTTTCGTTTTGATAATACGGTCGGGGATGCCCAAATCACAAAATTTAGGTTGTCCTTAGAGATGGTTGTCCTCGATTTTTGGCCATAATGGAAACCGAGGACGCCTATCTCAGAAACGACCAAATGCAAGCCATTTGGTCATGGGAGGAGCCAGCATTCGTAGTGCACTGATCCCCCTCATATGCCAGGACACCAACCGGGCACCCTAGGGGGCACTGCAGTGGACTTCATAAATTGCTCCCAGGTATATAGCTCCCTTACCTTGTGTGCTGAGCCCCCCAAAACCCACTCCCCACAACTGTACACCACTACCATAGCCCTAAGGGGTGAAGGGGGGCACCTACATGTGGGTACAGTGGGTTTCTGGTGGGTTTTGAAGGGCTCACATTTACCAGCACAACAGGTAGGGGGGTGGACCTGGGTCCACCTGCCTGAAGTGCACTGCACCCACTAAAACTGTGCCAGGGACCTGTATACTGCTGTCGTGGAGCTGGGTATGACATTTCAGGCTGGCATAGAGGCTGGCAAAAATATTTAAAAAGTTTTTTTAGGGTGGGAGGGGGTTGGTGACCACTGGGGAGTAAGGGGAGGTCATCCCTGATTCCCTCCGGTGGTCATCTGGTCAGTTCAGGCACATTTTCATGGCTTGGTCGTAACAAAAAAAGGGCCAAGTAAAGTCGGCCAAGTGCTCGTCAGGGACGCCCTTCTTTTTTCTATTATCGGTCGAGGATGCCCATGTGTTAGGCATGCCCCAGTCCTACCTTCGCTACATTTCCGACACACCCCTGGGAACTTTGGTTGTCCCCGTGACGGAAAGCAGTTGAGGATGTCCAAAATCGGCTTTTGATTATGCCGATTTGGGCGACCCTGGGAGAAGGATGCCCATCTCCCGATTTGTGTCAAAAGATGGGCGCCCTTCTCTTTCGAAAATAAGCCTGATGGTCTTTATCTGCCTACAGTTTTCTATGTTTCTAATTGTAATTCCCAATGATTGTATAGACTCTTTAAACTGTAAACTCCTCAGAACCTCTTTTGGAATTAAACGGTCTTTAAAAACCCTAGATTAGATTAGATTATCATGCCTGTATTACTGAGTATATTAAAACAGTAGAATACTTTGGGGCATAATCGAATGAAAACATCTATCTCCATGGGCGTTTATCTCCAAGAACGGGTCCGTGAAGGGGCGGACCGAACCGTATTTTCGCAAAAAATAGACGTCTATGTTTTATTCGACAATTTGTGAGCTGGGCGTTTTGGTTTTTCAGTGATAATGGAAAATGAAAGCGCCCAGCTCAAAAATGAATAAATCCAAGGCATTTGTTCGTGGGAGAGGCCAGGATTCGTAGTGCACTGGTCCCCCTCACATGCCAGGACACCAACCGGGCACCCTAGGGGGCACTTGTACAAAAACAAAAAAAAAGGTAAAAGAGCTCCCAGGTGCATAGCACCCTTCCCTTGTGTGTTGAGCCCCCCAAATCCCCCTCAAAACCCACTGCCCACAAGTCTACACCATTACTATAGCCCTAAGGGGTGAAGGGGGGCACCTACATGTGGGTACAGTGGGTTTGGGGGGGGTTGGACGACTAAGCATTAAGCAGCACAATTGTAACAGGTAGGGGGGGATGGGCCTGGGTCCACCTGCCTGAAGTCCACTGCACCCCCTAACAACTGCTCCAGGGACCTGCATACTGCTGCCAGGGAGGTGGGTATGACATTTGAGGGTGAAAATAAAAAGTTGTGAAACATCATTTTTTTGTGGTGGGAGGGGGTTAGTGACCACTGGGGGAGTTAGGGGAGGTCATCCCCAATTCCCTCTGGGGGTAATCTGGCCATTTAGAGCACTTTTTGGGGCCTTATTCGTGAAAAAACAGGGTCTAGGAAAAGTGCCCTAAATTCTAGCTACAAACGCATACTTTTTTCTATTATCGGCGAAAGGCACCCATCTCTGTTCGGGTGATAACCATGCCCCGGTCCCGCCTTCACCACACCTCCGACACGCCCCCATCAACTTTGTACGCTTTCGCGATGGAGTGCAGTTGAAAACGTCCAAGTTCGGCTTTCGATTATACCGCATTATTCGTTTTTGTGAGACAAACGTCCATCTCCCGATTTAGGTCGGAACTTGGGCGTTTTTCTCGTTCGATTATAAGCAGGTTTGTGTGCCTCCATCCAGAGTGCAAAGTAACAGTTCCTGTCATTCTCTAGTTAAAACCTTTCTTGTCTTCAGATGTAGAAAACATCTATTAGCTTTTAGAAAGATGCTGAAGTACCACATTAAATAAAGGTCAAGAGGAGATGAGGAGTTGCATTAGGGTGGGGATTTCATGGCTTGTGGGACATCCTTTCTGACATTATGAGATTTGCATTTGGTACAAAATCTTTTGTTTTCTAAGAGCAGAAGAACTAGAATGCTTTCTCAATTTCCTCCCACCTAAACCTATTATAATCTCATTAGTGGCTTTCTAATACTTCCTAAATGGATTGCTATATGCAAACTTGTAGCTCCATTTTAACTTTCTAATAAAAGAGATTGTTCTTTCTCTCATTCACTTTTATATTTCTTCATTCTGTTAAAATCTTTTGCACTATTCATTCACATGCAGCTCTTCAAAACTATATATGGAATATACTATAATTAGACCTTAAGTCATTCTTGTTTTTTGGTGTGCTTTTTTTTTCTTTAAAACATATTTAATTCTAAGTGCAGGAATTCATGAAGTACTGCATATAGGAAGGAATTCTATAAATGGTGCTTAAAATTCAGCACTGGAAAAAATCATCGCTAAGCATTTGTTCTTTCCTTGCAAAGTATTACTTGTACTAGGCTTGACAGTCAGTTTAAACCAGAGTATAGAACATCACCATGAGAGAACTCTTGAATCAAAATCTTCTTTGATGCAGTAATTAAACAAGGAAAAACAGCCTATTACAGGAAACTACAGGATTACAGGAATTTGTAGTCCTTTTATATAATCCTATAATCTGCCTTTATGCGTATGGGAGGCAGAACAGCATAAAGGTTACATGCCTAACTTTAGGTGCTAGACTTACTCCTGCTGAAACCTGGTATAAAATGATATTTATTTCCAAGTCATCAAAACAGCAAACAATTTCCTTTAATCACCCAACATGGCCAATGTTTCACCCCTGTTTGTATTTGAAGGCAGCCTGTATGCCACATTGCTGTAGCTGCTGTAACTGCTACTTGTAAAAGCAAACCTCTTGCTATTTCCTAATGCTGTATTGCAGTAACCAGACAGGAAAAACATTGGATTGCTCCTGCTGGTTATTTGTTTAGCTCCTGATGCAACCCTTGCAGGGCGAAACATGGTCATATTGGGCGATTAAAGGAAACTGCTATTGATTCATACTCTAGTTTCTGTGCCCCTCTCCCATCCCCATGGCATTCTTAACTTTCTCTGGCTCCTATCCCATAGCACACTCACTTTCCTGTACTGCCTCCACCACAATCCCTATGGCACACTTACCTTGTTTTGCTCCCCCCATCTACATGGCACACTCACCTTGCTCTGCTCCCCCCCCCTCCATCCCCATGGCACACTCATCTTACTCTGCTTCCCCCATCCCCATGGCACACTCATCTTGCTCTGCTTCCTCCCCCCCCAATCCTCATGGCACACTCACCTTGCTCTGCTTCCCCCATCTCCATGGCCATATCCCCATGACATACACAAAGCTGGTCTTTCCTGGCTGTCTTTCTGGTGAGGTAAGATTGTATAGGACCAGGACACTGTACCAGTGACTTCACAGTGAGAATCCTGAAAGGTAACTTTAAAACCATACAAGAACGTAAGACCTTTGAAGTCAGAATGATTGAATATTTTAACACCCAACAGAAAGGACTTAACAAGGATCTGGGGTTCCTAGCCCATTATAAACCATAAAGCTGTATTTCTCTGTTGATCACCCCACCCCTCACCTATCCACACCCATCCTGTTAGAATATCAATGATATGCTTTGATGTCCCCATGCATACCTCCTACCCACCCCCATCCTCCCACCCCGTCAGACTGTCATAGTAATGCTTGAATGTTTTCACTTATATACACTGTCAGCTAGCACATTTGCTTATTTCCGATCTGACGAAGAAGGGCAACCTTCGAAAGCTAATCAAGAAATGTATTAAGTTATGTCCAATAAAAAAGGTATCATCTTATTTTCTTTTCCATGTTTTATTTTGTTTGATTTCTATTGATAACATGCGGGAGAGGGGAATTCTGCACTGCTTAGTTGCGGAGAATTCCCCCAGGAGTAAATAAGACAAAATTATTGAGACATATTAGCACATCCTGAAATCTCTTCCTCTCCATGGTAAATGAGTTTCACTCTTGCTCTCCATGGTAAATGAGTTTCAAGTGAATGAAGCCAGCATGACTATTTGTTTATTTATTTATTTTACCTTAGGGACCTCTATTATAGAACACTCACGAGGTGAGGAGTATCTGACACCAAGGACATAACAGATTGTGTAAGACAGTGAAACTAGGGGTTTACTACTGTTCCTCGTTAAAGTGTAATGCTGTGATTTATATGTGGAAAGGGAAGAGAGGCTTCTCACTTTATGAATTATGGGTTGCCAGCACATGAACTGTTGATCTAGTTGTCCCTGAATGAACGTCTCTAATGACTATCGCCCTGCCACAAAATCAAACTTAATTTCATTTCTGTTAGGGACAGCTGTGACTTTTGCTGTGCCTGTGATCCCAATGTTTTTCTGTCATTATGATGAGTGGGTGCATATGATGTTAATAAGGCAAATCAGCACCGGTCATTATGTATCAAACATAGGTCAGGTTGCATTCGGTAAAACACAAAGCTGACATTTAAACAATAACCGCATGGCTATTTTCAGGTAGGGCTCCATGCTTGAGAATACTACAGCTGGATTTTCTGCAGATGCCTAGAAACACCTCCATGCTGTCCCTTTGTACTTTACATTCATTTGAAAGGAGAAGTTTGTAAATATTTCTGTTGCTATAGTAGGACAGTCATTTTTATTTTTCTTCAAAAATTAGAACTGTTTCTAGAGAAAAAGATGAAATATATGTTTAACTTAAGAGGAAATCGAGCATTCAGGAGAAGGGAACCTGGATCTTTTCCTTGGGAAAATTTCATCATGACCATAGCTGCATTTATTTATTTATTTGTTACATTTGTACCCCACATTTTCCCACCTATTTGCAGGCTCAATGTGGCTTACATAGCGCTGTGGGGCGAAAGCCTCCTCCGGTGGAGAAACAAATATAGAGTGATTGTTATTTTAAATGAAATAAATATGTATAGACACAATAGGGAAACATAGAGAGGGAAGTTATATAAAGTTCATTAAGTTCATAATAAATTTGGGTTTCTTGGCAGTGGCGTAGCCAGAAGTCAATTTTTGGGTGGGCCAACAGGTTGGATGGGTGGGCACTAGACAGTGGTGTGCTGGTAAATGTTTAACAACAGGATCTCTCCCCGGTCCACCTCTGCACCCCCCCCCCCCCCCATCCACCTGTGCACCTCCCCTCAAAATTACAGAGCTGGCTATAGCCGGGGAGAGAGCCTGGGGGGGGGGGGGGGGGGGGCAATGCATTATTGTCTCCAGGAAAAAAAAATTAAATGATCCCAGGTTCCAATTTAATTCATGTTTAATGTGGGATAAAATGCCATAAATAAGTAAATAAATATAAACTTTTAATGTTGAGCACCTGATTCTCAAAGTGGACATATTCCAAACACTATAATGAAAATAAAATGATTTTTTTCTACCTTTGTTGTCTGGTGACTGTTTTTCTGATCATGCTGGCCCAGTATCCGATTCTGCTGCTATCTGTCCTCTTAACTCCATTTCCAGGGCTTCCTTTCCATTTCTTTCCTTTCCTCCTTTCTTCTTCATTTCTGGTCCTCAGCTTCTGCCTATTTTCTTCATCCATGTGCAGTTTTTCTCCTCTCTTCCTTTTCCCTCATCTCATCTCCTTCCTCATTCTTCCATCCCCTCCATCCATGTCCAGCATTTCTTCTCTCTGCCTTCCCTCTCTTCCATCCATGTCCAGCAACCCTCCTCTCCCCTTCCCTCCATCCAGCAACCCTCCTCTCCCCTTCTTCCACCATGTCCAGCAACCCTCCTCTCCCCTTCCCTCCATCCAGCAACCCTCCTCTCCCCTTCTTCCACCATATCCAGCAACCCTCCTCTCCCCTTCTTCCACCATGTCCAGCAACCCTCCTCTCTCCTTCCCTTCATACAGCAACCCTCCTCTCCCCTGCCCTCTCCTCTCCCCTTCCCTCCATCCAGCAACCCTCCTCTCCCCTTCTTCCACCATGTCCAGCAACCCTCCTCTCCCTTTCTTCCACCATGTCCAGCAACCCTCCTCTCCCCTTCCCTCCATCCAGCAACCCTCCTCTCCCCTGCCCTCTCCTCTCCCCTTCTTCCACCATGTCCAGCAACCCTCCTCTCCCCTTCCCTCCATCCAGCAACCCTCCTCTCCCCTTCTTCCACCATGTGCAGCAACCCTCCTCTCCTCTCCCGTCTGCCCTGTTTCCTGCCTGCCCCCCCCCCCGGTACCTTTAAATATTATAGTTTTGCTGGAGTCGCGGGCAGCCGGCATTGAAGACATCGGCAGGCTTACGCCGGTTCCAGCAGCCTTCCCTTCCCTCGTTGCAAGTCGGATGATGGCTCCGCCCTCTTCTGACGTATTTCCTGTATCTACGAGGGCGGAGCCATCATCCGACTTGCAACGAGGGGAGGGAAGGGAAGGTTGCTGGAACCGGCGTAAGCCTGCCGATGTCTTCAATGCCGGCTGCCTGCGACTCCAGATAAACTGTAATATTTAAAGGTACGGCGGGGGGCGGGGCAGTGGCGGGCTGGGGAGGCAGATGCGGGATCGGAGCTCAGCCTGCTTCCTCCGCTCCGCTGCCTCCACTGCTGGGTGGGCCTGAACCAAAACTGGGTGGGCCTGGGCCCACCCAGGCCCACCCGTGGCTACGCCCCTGTTTCTTGGAATTGCTGGATTCTGGTAATTAAGTTAGGTCCTTAGGATATGCCTTTTCGAACAGGTAAGTCTTTAGTGATTTAATGTGTGTTTGTTTGATATTTGAGCATCAAACATATAAATGGCAAGTGACCGACTCACCTGCAAATGCGCAGTACAGCCCGAACGTTGAGACGTCAAAAGTCCAAGCCCCGCCTCCAACAGCTCCAGAACCAGAAAGGAGGAGGAGTCAGAGGCGGGGCGAGGGGCGGAGAGTACACTAAACAGCCCCAAAGGTACGTGGAGAGGACGGGGTGTGGGAATCGGAGGGGGCGTGGAAATCAGAGGGGGAAGGAGGAACGAATGAAGGCCCCCCTCCCCGACGTTGCCGATGCCGCTGCTCCTGCCTCCCTGTCACAGTAACACCTATACAACACGGCCGAGACCACAATCAAGTCAAGTGCAACGGGATAACAATTACGCTGCGCGCGACACAAATGCGAGAGGTTCGCCAACCCAACCCACGCGACTCTTCCATTCATACTTCCACAGCCGGCCAGCGCCCTGCCTTCCTCTCCTCTGATTGGCGGAGCCCCGAGGGGAGGAGCCATGGCGGCGGTGACGTTTCACCCCAAGAGGCGTGGCCCCGGACGCAGACATCGAGTGCTGCGGTTTCGGGGGGAGGAGCCATGGCGGCGGTGATGACGTTTCACCCCGAGAGGCGTGGCCCCGGACGCGGACATCGAGTGCTGTGGTTTCGCGTGGGGGTAGGGGGGGAGGCCAAGGGAAAGAGGAGGGTTGCTAGACATGGGGGGAGGGCAGGGGAGAGAGGAGGGTTGGTGGACGGGGGGAGGCCTGGGGAGAGAGGGCTGCTGGACATGGGGGGAGGGCAGGGGAGAGAACAGGGTTGCTGGACATGGGGGGAGGCCAGGGGAGAGAGGGCTGCAGGACATGGGGGGAGGGCAGGGGAGAGAACACGGTTGATGGATGGGGGGGAGCCCATAGAAAAAAAAACTCGCCTGTTTTAACAGGCTTAACGGCTAGTATGTATATAAAATAGACACAGACGAGAGGCAATGATCTGCAAACAGCAAAGCAGCATAGCACAAAGCAGACCGATCTGTATAGGAATATGTACTTTATTGGTACAAATACCCGACGTGGCCATGTTTCGCCCTAAGGCAGCATCGGGGGTTTCGTGCTATGATACAAACAATAAAATATATTTCAGAAAATATAAATTAATTATATTTTCTCTATGTGATTTTACATCTAAGATGTGTGAACATATTACAAAGACTGCAGGCTTTGCAGGCAAAACACGGCCTGTGTGGTCATATGCTTTCATTTAAACATCCACAATTTGAATAAAGGATTTTCTGGTTGGCATCCTGGTTCAATAGCATGGTCATTTCTACTCTTCTGGTTTCTGCTTGGCTTTGTCAGTGGAATTGATTTGGTTCCTTGTGGTGCATAGAATAATGTGGAGGTGGATCTGTGCACAAATCCTAATTAGTTCCAATGATCATAGGCGCCAACTCCGTGGGTGCTGTGGGTGCTCGAGCACCTCCAATATTTCACCCACCGGAAGTTCCCTTTGTCCCTCCTCCCTCCCTCCCTTCAAGTTCCAGGCCCCCTCCCTCCGAATTTTAAAAGTCATCATCTTACCTTGTCGGGGTTACGGCTGCAGCAGAGGTGAAAAGCGTGCAGGCTTAGCACTTAGTTCAGTCTTCCTTTTTCTCTCTCTCTCTCTCAGCTCTGGTCCCGACCCCAACTAAAATTTAGGCGCACCCATTTAGGCCACCTAAAACCAGGCCTAAATACCTGTGCCTAACTTAGGTGCAGATTAGGTATATTCCATAATAGTGCGTGTAGTTTTTTGAAACGCCCATGACCCACCTATTCCACGCCCCCTTTTTTTGCTGCGTACATTAGAATTTATGTGCATCACATTATGGAGTATGCCTAGAAAGTTGTGCACGTAAATTCTAATTCTATGTCATGGTACCTGCTGACCTCCGCTCCAGGATCACATCTTTGTCAAGATTGTTTTACAGTGATTATATTGTGTTATATATCTTCCAGTGATTTCGAACACAGACCCCTGACATAGGCTTTTTGCGGAAACACAGTGCTGTGTCGGATCCTGAAGAATAAAGATTGTTTTCCACTATATTCCTCGTCTTACTGGCTTTATTATAGAAGAACCCTGCTGATCTCTACGTAGTGATATATGGTCCTCCACTTTTGCGGTGTTCCTCCATGGTACCTGCTTGAACACACTATGGTGTAATGATATTATGTAGCATTACTATAGCCCTTATATCTTATTTCCTTCTCATATGGGGGAGGGAGGGGGAATTCCTTACATAATTAGATAGGTCAAGATGTTGAAGTACAACTCTTTAATAAAGCTCTTTGTGAAATATCTTGTTTCCTGCAAATAAAAATCCTAACTGTACTTAATTGAGGCAGGAACATCGGTTTGACATAACTTAGGTAGAGGTCATTTGATATAAGGTTCTATAATCCAGTTCAGTGATTGAACATCTGGGAAAATTCCAAGCATTAGATTAACATGCCATGGAAAACACAGCTATGATTTTCAAAATATGGTCCTTTTTTAAAAACATTTCTGTGAACAACCTAGAAATGTCATGGTACTGTGGCTAGAACTGCTGAAACAGACTTGATGACTTGTTCAGATTTCATATTCTACAAATGTTTGCCAGGCTTTAACAGTGTTATTCCTGAAAAGGGGGACAGATGCCTGTTGATTGGAAAGTGAGAAGAAACAACTGTTTCTTGACATTTGTGCATGTCAGCCAGCAATAGCTAGTTTATAATATTACAAATATAATAGTTTCATGTTAAGCAGAACTGGATCAAAAAAGTTGAAAGAGAACTGACCTTTCTTAGAAGGTGTTCTCATAAATTGGAGTCCTGGGACAGGCCACTGCTAAAAGTAATTTAATAGTTCTGAATAATTCTTTTTGACATCTCATAATACAATAGCTATTTCCTAATGGAAAATGTTTTGAATGACCCAAGCTAGACTTTTTAATTCATTTAAAATCTGCAGCATGAAGATGTATGAAAAATAATTCAAGATAGTTTTCTCTAGGACCAATATGATTGCTAGGATTGTGCTGCAGAAAAGCATGGTAAGAGTGAAAAACTGCCTTGGGTGACTCTCTTTATAACAGATTTGGTTCTGCTAGATCATACCTAAACCTACACTACCCAAATTGCAAAGGATTGAAATACAAAACAATTTACACATCCGGCTTCTGCTACATAAGTGCACAACTATGGAATGGCCTCCCAAAAGCTATGAAAACAATCCATGACCACCTGAACTTCAGGAAATCACTAAAAACCAACCTCTTCAAAAAGGCCTACCCCAACAACCCTACGTAAACCCTTCACCCAAAGCATAGCATGCCTAATGAGCGCACTGGACAACACACAACCTTCATCCCTTCCGACCCTCCACACATACCTCATTCGACCACTATACAACCTTGTGCTTGTTATCAACCGACTGGGCAAACGCCCAGTGGTCCTATGTAAGCCACATTGAGCCTGCAAATAGGTGGGAAAATGTGGGATACAAATGCAACAAATACATAAATAAATAATTAAAAGTGGTTAATAAATCCCAATCAATCAATCCATAAATAAATAAGTAAGTAACTAAATAAAATATCAAGAATCACATGCATTGATGGAAGGTCTACTTCAGGGGTCCTTTTACTAAGGTGTGCTGAAAAATGACCTGCGCTGGTGTAGATGCGTGTATTGGACATGAGCAGGTCCATTTTTCAGCGCACCTGCAACAAAGGCCCCTTTTTTTGGCCGAAAATGGACATGTGGCAAAATAAAAATTGGTGCGCATCCATTTTGGACCTGAGACCTTACCGCCATCCATTGACTTAGCAGTAAGGTCTCACACATTAACCAGATGGTAATGGTCTATGCACGTAGAATGATGATTACCGCCTGGTTTCCGTCGTGCACCGGAAAATATTTTCTGGCGTGTGTAATGGACGTGCATAAAAAAAACAAAACTACTGCCCGGGCCACACAGTAGCCGGGCGATAATGCTGAATTAATGCACATTGGGCTCATGTAGGCACCTACACGGCTTTGTAAAAGGGTCCCTCAATTTATAGTTTTACCCCCCCCCCCGTTTACTAAGCCGCATGGTAATGCTGACACAGCCCATTAAAAGTGAATGGGCTGTGTTGGTGTTAGCGTACGGTAGCCGCTAGTGTGGCTTATTAAACGGGGGAGGGGTGAGTAGTTTGCTTAATTTATCCAAAGACTCTCTATACTGCTTGTCAATATAAAAGTAGCAAAATAAAAACATCGCTAAAGAACATGTGAAAGTGGAATACAGTATTTGAAAAGGAGGAGTGGCATAGTGGTTAGGGTGGTGGACTTTGGTCCTGGGGAACTGAGTTCAATTCCCAGCACAGGCAGCTCCTTGTGACTCTGGGCAAATCACCTAACCCTCCATTGCCTGCTGCATTGAGCCTGCCATGAGTGGGAAAGTGTGGGGTACAAATGTAACAAAAAAAAAAAGAGCAGTACCAAAAAAATGGAGTATGTCTAGTTTGTTGAATCAGAGGTAGTGTTGCATGCTGTCATGTGAAGGAATTAGGTTTCATTCCAAGGTCAGCTTTTCCGTTCCCTGGGCTTGGCTGGAATTGTGGTTGCTGCAGAAACTGTTTTTACAGCTTCTGGAGGTAAAGAATTGTGTTTTATAAAGGACATCTAACTCAGTATATGAACATCTAGATCAGTACATTGCCAGAGGCACCTGTATTTCAGAACAGGATTTGCTGATGTAGAGACTGTTCCAAAATACATGGAGAAATAGACGCCCATGTGCTGCTTACATTAACATGAAGGTCTCTTTTACAAACTGAAATGTCTAAAATATTAACCGGCAAGACAGTGGAGCAGTGCCTGAATAACCATGTTATAAAATGGCCACCTAGATGGCCAGGTGCTGGGACATGAACATTTATGTCAGTCATTTTAGTATCATGAACGTCCATATTTCATGAAGCTGCAAATAGAGCTTAGTATCACTTGAAAGTTTTGCTTGAAAAACAACTACTGGGGGATTAAGGAGGTCACCTCCCATAATCCCTCCAGTGGAGCACTGCTCAATCAGAGCATTTTTCTGACACCTGGACATTCGGGGAAGCAGGTCTAAATGCCAATATCCATCTTTTTCAACGTAGACATCCATTCTTTCTGAAATGGGAATTGGATGTTGATATTTTGGCCCCTCCCTAATTGTACCCTAAACAGTCCCAGACCATACCCCCTTGCTGTATGGACATACTGTAGTTTTACATGTCTGTGTGTTGGCTTTATAAAATTGGGATTTAAACACCCATGCAATATGGACATCTAAATGCCAGTTCACGGACATCAAACCCACGAATAGCTCTTCTAGAATAAGGTCCAAATGTCCTAATCAATGGCAACAGCTAGCGTGAAGGTTCTGGAAGGAATCCTGTTGCATGGCTTTAAGTCCAGGCTTATTTGTGAAGTGACCTGGTTAAGTAAGTAGTGAGGGGCATATGAAACAAGGGGAAAAAGAAACCTAGAGGATTATGAAGGAAGGAAGACTCATGATGCTATAGCCCACAGGATTAGCTTTTAAACTCTACACATCTTGCAATAGCATGAATAAAGGTGAAAGGCTCATCTCAAGAGAATGATATGAGTCCAGTAAAAAGGTATCACAGCTCATTTGCTAACTCTTCATTTCTAGAACATGATTTAAGGAAGTATAAGATACTGTAAGTGTCGAAGATCCCTGGTTACTTTGAAGTGAAAGGTGTAGATCAAGTGAGGACTAGGGTATTACAACAGGAAAGAAATAAGAAGGGCTAGGTGGACAGTAAAGTCCTTATCTGCCATCATAGTCTACATATGTCTATGCTTAATAATATAAAAGATGACTGATGAGTTGAAGGGGTATAGAAGTACATGTGTTACTCATTACAGAAGCACAAGTAGACTGCTTGGAAATAATGCCACAAATACAGAGAGGTGTCTTTTCAAAGCACTCAGACTTTCAAAGTTCTGTGGTAATGTATGGAATTTGTAAGTCTAAGCGCTTTCAAAAAGGAGCTCCTCAGAGTATCAACGTCCCACTAAATCAGTGTAGTTCAGCATTTAACTTTTGTTCTTCACTGTAAGGATTTAAGACTGTATGAAACCCAGTTTATTCAAGGAAAATAATTAAATAATTCATTTCTGGCATTGGTTCAATGGCATGATTGAAAGAGACCAGCTGGCTGAAATATTTCTGGATTTAAAATGTTTTTCTTTTTCTGTTTTGTTTTTGTTATTAAGAAGTGATTGAGTAACTCTGACACCTTTTGCTCATGTTTTTCAGTTTTCAGAAAATCACACGGATTGAATATGACTACTTTTTTTTTCAGAATAACCTATGTGGTGAATAAACAAAAAAAAAATGCATGCATTAGTATTAAATACTATGGTGGCACAGATGTGTATTTGGCAGAGTTTTATACAAAAGTAGAAAACTGAAGGACTCAGCAAAACTGAAGGACTCGGTGACAAAAAACACCCATAATCCTCCCACCTGCTCTGTGCACTCCCAGCTGCAGTGAATTATGGTGTGTTGTCACATTAATGGGGTGCTTTCAGCAACTTGTTTATTTAATTAATTTAGCTCCAGCTTTGCAGAAAGGGCCACTGATAAAGTGGATGCTAGTTATGTCAGTTTCTGTCCTAACATTTATTAATCGACTCTGCTTGGGTTTCCACTGATGTTTGGCTTTTCTGTCCAGCTGATCAAAGACTCACAGCTGTGAGGGGATAATAGAAATAAAAACCTTACCACTGTGGCAATAGAGTGTTGTAAAAGGGTGGAAAGTCAGGCTACGCATTGAGATGGCCCATCTAAAGTTAAATGAAACATTCAACTGCAAATCCAATAATTGAAGTAGCCATGGTTAGAGTGAAGGAATAGCCTAGTCATTTGGAGTGGAGAAGTAACCTAATGGTCAGCATAGTGGTAGTGTGTGTGTGGGGGGAATATGGCACCTTAAAAAATCCATCGGAAAACATTTTTGCTTAAGCATATTCTATAAGCGGTGCCTTGATTTATGCACATCATATAGAATATGCTGTTGATATCCCAGTGCCTAAAACTACACATGTCCATTTATACCAACAAAAACATGGCGTAAATCACGGTATGAAGATTTAGATGCAGAGGGCCATATTCTATTAACTACACAAGTAAATTTTGGAATTCCCATGAAATGCCCATTTCTCCTCTCATAACCACACCCTTGTTTGCACTCATTAGAAGTTAGATGCAAGTGCATTACAGAATACGCTTAGCGAGTTATGAATGTAAATTCTAATTATTTCCAATTAGTGCTCAGAGAGATTAGATAGATAGAAAATATGATTTGATTAAATTATTACAATTAATACAATGAGACGGGACCTTGAAAGTGTGTTAAGATTTTGCATTTGACTTTGAAGCCCTTTGACTAAGCCTATAGAAGGCGCTAACACATACCTAATGCAGCTAGAAATGGAGTACCACAAGATGCCCTCAGGCATACTGCGATAACTCTGAAATGTGAAATATTTCAAATTTTGGCACGTCATGGGCATAGAGTGGGCATTCCTTCACTAATCAGGTAGCACATCTACATTACCATGTGTCAGTAAGTGCTCATGTGGTAATTTTTAAAAATGGTCACAGGCTAATCACGTCCACTGAGTGTCTAAAAAGAGTGATTACTTCCAAAAATGTCTGTTCAGGAAACTCTCATTCTATTTTTTAGAACACTTTTTATCAGTTATTTACTCACTTTTGTATTTATTAACGAAGGAAAAGAGCCTCAGTTAATGCTGGAGCTGCAATAGCGTTAGTGAGAACTTCATTTACAATGCTCTCCATCCAGCTGCATTCTATCATTGCCTCTAAAATTCTTCCGTATTAGTTTATAATTAAGTTTTGTTTTTCTTCATTTAAATCTTTCTTATAAATCTCTGATTTCCTGAACAAGTCCAATTCAAAACCCATATATTTCCATTTCTGAGTGGGAGAGAGGGACACTTATCTTTTAACAAGACGATCACTAATCACAAAATAAATACAGTGAGATTGACCAAATGAATGAAGGTAAGGAATCCAACCCAGAAATGTCCCTTATTGAGATAAACCACATTAATCTCAGATGATAAGGTACATATGGATTCAACACAGGCAATGTTTTGGCATTATTACCGTCTATGATCTTCCTATTCAATGAGGTAATATTGTATCTTAATGGTAAGATAAAACGGATTCTCAACAAATTGATCTAAGAGTCCTCTGGACGCTCTGGCATGCCATCTGGCATTATGAAGAAACAATCTCAGTAAAGGACATTTCTGTAACAGACTCCCTACTTCCCTTCATTTGGTCATTCCCACTGTATTTATTTTGGCTTTTGCTATTTGGGATTTTGTGGTTCTTCTTTCTTGCACATGTTAATGCAACATTAGTGCGTGATCATTAATACAAAAAATAGAAAATCAACCATTTTACAGCTGTGGTAAAAATGTCCTTAGCACATGGGAAAGACCTGCATAAGGGCATGCTAAGGCCATTTTTTGCTGCAGCTTAGTAAAAGGATCCCTTTAACAGCCAAAATTAACATGTAAGTGCAGAGGTAGTGGAATAACTCTTGGGGCATGTGCAACATTCTCTCTATAGTTTCCACACAGAGAAGTTCCCTATCATGTGTTAAGGTCAAGCATGATTAGTATGGTTACACCTAACTGCACGTTTGATAGTGCAAGCTACTTATCGTGTGTTAACTGCAGTGCAGTCCATGTCTAATCTCTTCTCATATCCCACACAATCCCTGCCCCATCTTGTGCTAAGTAGTTGGGTCAGGATTTTTATCGCACTGGCTGTTTTAGTATGTGATATCTGGGAGTATCTGGCAAGGGAGAGTATCTGGGAGAGAGTATATGAGAATGGAGAGGATATTGTGCCTTTCATGGAAGAAAGCATTTATAATCATCTTGAGAAACTGAAAGTGGACAAAGCTATGGGGCTGGATGGGATACATCCCAGGATACTGAGGGAGCTCAGGGAAGTCCTGGCTTAGAGGAGATTAGCTAGGAAAGCCAATGCAGGTCTGTGCCCTGCTGGAGGCTGAATTAGATTTGGATGCGCCGGAGTGGAGCTTTTCAAGGGCTTTGACAACAACTTTAGAAATTTAAGAACAAGGCCAGTGCCAGGCAGACTTCTATGGTCTATGCCCTAAAAATGGCAAGCATAAATCAAGAACAGGTATAAATACCATTTGTAAGAAGTTTATCTTATTGAGCAGACTGGATGGACCGTACAGGTCTTTATCTGCCAATATCTGCTGTGTTTCTATGTTACTATGGTAGCCATTAGCACAAGCTTGTGCCAGTGATTAGTGTGTGTGCTAAAATGTGAACTAACTGCTTAGCACAGTTCAGTAAAAGGGCTGCTTTGTGATAGCTAACCAGGGGCCCATTTAGTTCTCCATCATGACCTTTCTCTTTTACCCAAGTTGTCCTACCAATTTTCCATTATCCTCCAAATTCTTTAAAAAGCACTAAAAATGGTGTGTGCAAATTTGGGCGTGCACCCAATTTATGCATGCAATTTAATTGAATAATGAACCAATTAGCGCAGATAAGTGAGATCTTAACAAGTAATTATTCATGCTAACTGTAATTAATTAAAATGTATATGCTTGAATTTAGGCATGGGATCTAGGTGTAAATTTTACGAATGGGTCCAAAAAGAGGGCATACTCATGAGCAGGTCATGGGCAGATCAGGGGCATTCCTTTAATTTATGCATATCTTTATAGAAGAAAGGGGATCTGTATCTGATTTAGTCACAGGGATTTACACCAAGGTTTGGCACTGTGTGCATATAGGAGTTGAAAGATCTTATCCAGAAAGCAGTACCTGATATCCAGATAAGTGCTGGTGACTGAGATATTCACAGGCATTTATCCAGGTAGTGCCTCCAGATATCCTTGCTCCACTGCCTCTCCATTATGGTGGTAATTCTATAACTGGGAGCCTTTACACAGGAGCCTATTCTTTTACAGAACCTGGAAGCCTAGAGTTACACCAGCCATAGAACTGTATATTGCAGGTAACTAAGAGGTCCTTTTACTAAGGTGCACTGAAAAATGGCCTGCGCTAGTCTAGGCGTGTGTTTTGGTTGTGCGCAGATCCATTTTTCAGTGCACCTGTAAAAAAATACCAGGTTTTTTGGGGGCCGAAAATGGACGTATGGCAAAATGAAAATTGACGCGTTTCCATTTTGGGTCTGAGACCTTACTGCCACCCATTTACTTAGCGGTAAGGTCTCACGTGTTAACCCGGTGGTAATCGTCAATGTGTGTACAATGCCAATTACCTGCCGTGTCGGAAAATAAAATATATTTTCTGGCATGCGTAGGGGATGTGATTAAAAAATGAAATCACCGCCCGGGTCATGCGTTAGCTGGGTGGTAGTTCACAATTCTCCGAGGACAAGCAGGCTGCTTGTTCTCACTGATGGGGTGACGTCCACGGCAGCCCCTCCAATTGGAATCTTCACTAGCAAAGTCCTTTGCTAGCCCTCGCGCGCCCGTGCGCACCGCGCATGCGCGGCCGTCTTCCCGCCCGAAACCGGCTCGAGCCGGCCAGTCTTCTTTTGTCCGCACTCGGTACGGTCGTGTTTTCGCCGTGTCGAGCCCCGGAAAGTCGACCTCGCGCGTCCAAATTCTGTTTGAGCGTGTTTTTTTCCTTCGGGAAAGCTTTGTTAGTCGGGAAGTGCTCCGGAAACCCTCCGACCGGGTTTCGTGTCAATCCTCCCCGTACTTCCAGCTTTTTGCCCCGGTAAGTTTTCTTTCGTCGTCGGGGTAGGCCTCTTTTCGGCCTCGGTCGAGATTTTTTCTCCCTCTAAATTTTGGTGCTTCAATTTTCGCCATTTCGGCTTTTGATTTCGCCGGCGTGATTTTTCCGCCCATGACATCGAAGCCTTCCAGCGGCTTCAAGAAGTGCACCCAGTGCGCCCGGGTTATCTCGCTCACTGATCGACACTCGTCGTGTCTTCAGTGTCTGGGGGCCGAGCACCGCCCTCAGAACTGTAGTCTGTGTTCCCTTCTTCAAAGGCGGACTCAGGTAGCGAGACTAGCCCAGTGGAACGTGTTGTTCTCGGGCTCTTCGTCGGCATCGGCACCGGGATCTTCGAGTGCATCGACGTCGTCAGCGTCCAGACCATCTTCCTCGGCCGCCCCTGCATCGAGTGCATCGAGGCATTGGGCCTCTGCATCGGCGCCGAGACATCGGATAGCTGCATCGACGTCGGTGGTACCAGGACCTCGTCTGCTGATGTCGTCGGACGGTGGTGCATCGGGTGGAGTGCAGGTGAGGGCTGTCCATTCCCCTGCTGGTGGCGGTGAGCCCTCGGGTGGGTCTCCTCCTACCCTGAGGGCTCCTGCGGTACAGCCCCCCCGAGATCGACCTTCTTCAGTCTCGGCCCCGAGGAAGCGACGGATGGATTCGACGTCCTCCTCGTCGGTGCCGGGGAGCTCCGGTGACATGCTTCGGAAGAAATCGAAGAAGCATCGACACCGGTCTCCTCCCCATGTCGGCACCGAGAGCTCTGGGTCGCCGAGGGATTCGGCACCCAGCAGGCATCGGCACCGAGAGGACCGCTCACCCTCTGTTCAGGAGGTGTCGATGCGCTCCGCTCTGGACAGCCCGGTACAGCCTCCACGCCCGGAACAGGTACTGACGTCGACGCCTGCAACGACCTCACAGCCTTTCTCTACAGCCGCTCTAAACGAGAGCCTCCGGGCCGTTCTCCCAGAGATTCTGGGAGAGCTGTTGCGCCCTACCCCTCCGGTACCGGCGGTGCTTGCGCCTCCGGTGCCGTCGAGCGTGGCGCCGGCTGGCCCATCGCCCAGGTTGAGGTCCCCGACGTCGGTACCGCGTGCGGTACCGACCGCGGCCACCTCCCAGGAAGGCTCCCCGACTACGTCGGCGGAGGGAGCTTCGCCGATGCGGGCGAGGGAGTCTACCTCTCGACGCCCCCATCGTGGACGTGGCTCCACTGAGTCGAGCAGGGCGAGGTTGCAGACACAGGTTCGTGAACTTGTGTCTGACACCGAGGGTGAGGCCTCGTGGGAGGAAGAGGAAGATCCTCGATATTTCTCTGACGAGGAGTCTGAGGGTCTTCCTTCTGATCCCACTCCCTCTCCTGAAAGACAGCTTTCTCCTCCCGAGAGTCTGTCTTTTGCTTCCTTTGTCCGGGAGATGTCTACGGCCATCCCCTTCCCGGTGGTTGTGGAGGACGAGCCCAGGGCTGAAATGTTTGAGCTCCTGGACTATCCTTCTCCACCTAAGGAAGCGTCCACTGTTCCCTTGCACCATGTCCTGAAAAAGACATTGCTTGCGAACTGGACCAAGCCATTAAGTAATCCCCACATTCCCAAGAAGATCGAGTCCCAGTACCGGATCCATGGGGACCCAGAGCTGATGCGCACTCAGTTGCCTCACGACTCTGGAGTTGTGGATTTGGCCCTAAAGAAGGCTAAGAGTTCTAGGGAACATGCTTCGGCGCCCCCGGGCAAGGACGCTAGAACCTTAGACTCCTTTGGGAGGAAGGCCTACCATTCCTCTATGCTCGTGTCCAAGATCCAGTCTTACCAGCTCTACACGAGCATACACATGCGGAACAATGTGCGGCAGTTGGCGGGCTTGGTTGATGCTCTTCCCCCTGAGCAAGCCAAGCCTTTTCAGGAGGTGGTCAGGCAGCTGAAGGCGTGCAGAAAATTCCTGGCCAGAGGAGTTTATGACACTTTTGATGTTGCGTCCAGGGCCGCTGCTCAAGGTGTGGTGATGCGCAGGCTCTCATGGCTGCGCGCCGCCGACCTGGAGAATAGAATCCAGCAGCGGATTGCGGACTCGCCTTGCCATGCGGACAACATTTTTGGCGAAAAAGTCGAACAGGTGGTAGAGTCTCTCCACCAGCGGGACACCGCATTCGACAAATTCGCCCGCCGGCAGCCTTCAGCTTCTACCTCTACAGGTAGACGATTTTTCGGGGGAAGGAAGACTGTTCCCTACTCTTCTGGCAAGCGTAGGTACAATCCTCCTTCCTGACAGCCTGCGGCCCAGGCTAAGCCCCAGCGCGCTCGCTCTCGTCAGCAGCGTGCGACTCAGCAAGGCCCCGCGGCTCCCCAGCAAAAGCAAGGGGCGAGCTTTTGACTGGCTCCAGCAGAGCATAGCCGACATCCAAGTGTCCGTGCCGGGCGACCTGCCAGTCGGAGGGAGGTTGAAAGCTTTTCACCAAAGGTGGCCTCTCATAACCTCCGATCAGTGGGTTCTGCAAATAGTCCGGCAAGGATACACCCTCAATTTGGCATCAAACCCTCCAAATTGTCCACCGGGAGCTCAGTCTTACAGCTTCCAGCACAAGAGGGTACTTGCAGAGGAACTCTCCGCCCTTCTCAGCGCCAATGCGGTCGAGCCCGTGCCATCCGGGCAAGAAGGGCTGGGATTCTATTCCAGGTACTTCCTTGTGGAAAAGAAAACAGGGGGGATGCGTCCCATCCTAGACCTAAGGGCCCTGAACAAATATCTCGTAAAAGAAAAGTTCAGGATGCTTTCCCTGGGCACCCTTCTCCCCATGATTCAGCAAAACGATTGGCTATGCTCTCTGGACTTGAAGGATGCCTATACACACATCCCGATACTGCCAGCTCACAGACAGTATCTGCGATTTCAGTTGGGCACCCGCCACTTCCAGTACTGTGTGCTACCCTTTGGGCTCGCCTCTGCGCCCAGGGTGTTCACAAAGTGCCTAGCTGTGGTAGCAGCGGCACTTCGCAGGCTGGGAGTGCACGTGTTCCCATATCTCGACGATTGGCTGGTGAAGAACACATCCGAGGCAGGAGCCCTGCAGTCCATGCAGATGACTATTCGCCTTCTGGAGCTACTGGGGTTTGTGATAAATTACCCAAAGTCCCATCTTCTTCCAGTGCAGAACCTCGAATTCATAGGAGCCCTGCTGGATTCTCGGACGGCTCGCGCCTATCTCCCAGAGACGAGAGCCAACAACTTGTTGTCCCTCGTCTCCCGGGTGCGGGCGTCCCAGCAGATCACAGCTCGGCAGATGTTGAGATTGCTGGGCCACATGGCCTCCACAGTTCATGTGACTCCCATGGCCCGCCTTCACATGAGATCTGCTCAATGGACCCTAGCCTCCCAGTGGTATCAGGCCGCTGGGGGACTAGAGGACGTGATCCACCTGTCCACGAGTTTTCTCGAATCCCTGTATTGGTGGACGATTTGGACCAATTTGACTCTGGGACGTCCCTTCCAAATTCCTCAGCCACAAAAAGTGCTGACCACGGATGCGTCTCTCCTGGGATGGGGAGCTCATGTCGATGGGCTTCACACCCAAGGAAGCTGGTCCCTCCAAGAACGCGATCTACAGATCAATCTTCTGGAGTTACGAGCGATCTGGAACGCTCTGAAGGCTTTCAGAGATCGGCTGTCCCACCAAATTATCCAAATTCAGACAGACAACCAGGTTGCCATGTATTATGTAAACAAGCAGGGGGGCACCGGATCTCGCCCCCTGTGTCAGGAAGCCGTCAGCATGTGGACCTGGGCTCGCCGGAACGGCATGGTGCTCCAAGCCACATATCTGGCAGGCGTAAACAACAGTCTGGCCGACAGACTGAGCAGGATTATGCAACCTCACGAGTGGTCGCTCAATTCCAAAGTGGTGCGCCAGATCTTCCAAGCGTGGGGCACCCCCTTGGTGGATCTCTTCGCATCTCGAGTGAACCACAAAGTCCCTCAGTTCTGTTCCAGGCTTCAGGCCCACGGCAGACTGGCATCGGATGCCTTCCTCCTGGACTGGGGGGAGGGTCTGCTGTATGCTTATCCTCCCATTCCTCTGGTGGGGAAGACTTTGTTGAAACTCAAGCAAGACCGAGGCACCATGATCCTGATTGCTCCTTTTTGGCCGCGTCAGATCTGGTTCCCTCTTCTTCTGGAGTTATCCTCCGAAGAACCGTGGAGATTGGAGTGTTTTCCGACCCTCATCACGCAGGACGAAGGGGCTCTTCTGCATCCCAACCTCCAGTCTCTGGCTCTCACGGCCTGGATGTTGAGGGCGTAGATTTTGCCTCTTTGGGTCTGCCAGAGGGTGTCTCCCGCATCTTGCTTGCTTCCAGGAAAGACTCCACTAAGAGAAGTTACTTCTTTCATTGGCGGAGGTTTGCCGTCTGGTGTGACAGCAAGGCCCTAGATCCTCGCTCTTGTCCTACACAGACCCTGCTTGAATACCTTCTGCACTTGTCTGAGTCTGGTCTCAAGACCAACTCTGTAAGAGTTCATCTTAGTGCAATCAGTGCATACCATTACCATGTGGAAGGTAAGCCGATCTCAGGACAGCCTTTAGTTGTTCGCTTCATGAGAGGTTTGCTTTTGTCAAAGCCCCCTGTCAAGCCTCCTACAGTGTCATGGGATCTCAATGTCGTTCTCACCCAGCTGATGAAACCTCCGTTTGAGCCACTGAATTCCTGCCATCCGAAGTACTTGACCTGGAAGGTCATTTTCTTGGTGGCAGTTACTTCAGCTCGTAGAGTCAGTGAGCTTCAGGCCCTGGTAGCCCAGGCCCCTTACACCAAATTTCATCATAACAGAGTAGTCCTCCGCACTCACCCTAAGTTCTTGCCAAAGGTCGTGTCGGAGTTCCATCTGAACCAGTCAATTGTCTTGCCAACATTCTTTCCCCGTCCTCATTCCTGCCCTGCTGAACGTCAGCTGCACACATTGGACTGCAAGAGAGCATTGGCCTTCTACTTGGAGCGGACACAGCCCCACAGACAGTCCGCCCAATTGTTTGTTTCTTTTGATCCCAATAGGAGGGGAGTGGCTGTAGGGAAACGCACCATATCCAATTGGCTAGCAGATTGCATTTCCTTCACTTACGCCCAGGCGGGGCTGGCTCTTGAGGGTCATGTCACGGCTCATAATGTTAGAGCCATGGCTGCGTTGGTAGCCCACTTGAAGTCAGCCTCCATTGAAGAAATTTGCAAAGCTGCGACGTGGGCTTCTGTCCACACATTCACATCCCATTACTGCCTGCAGCAGGATACCCGACGCGACAGTCGGTTCGGGCAGTCAGTTCTTCAGAACCTGTTTGGGCTTTAGGATCCAACTCCACCCCCCGAGGGCCCTGTTTGTTCTGTTCCAGGCTACACTCTCAGTTAGTTGGTAAATTTTTTTAGGTCAATCTCTGTTATGTCCTCGCCGTTGCGAGGCCCAATTGACCATGGTTGTTGTTTTGAGTGAGCCTGGGGGCTAGGGATACCCCATCAGTGAGAACAAGCAGCCTGCTTGTCCTCGGAGAAAGCGAATGCTACATACCTGTAGAAGGTATTCTCCGAGGACAGCAGGCTGATTGTTCTCACAAACCCGCCCGCCTCCCCTTTGGAGTTGTGTCTTCCCTTAAGAGTATTGTCTTGCTACATACTGGACTGGCCAGCTCGAGCCGGTTTCGGGCGGGAAGACGGCCGCGCATGCGCGCGGGCGCGCGAGGGCTAGCAAAGGACTTTGCTAGTGAAGATTCCGATTGGAGGGGCTGCCGTGGACGTCACCCCATCAGTGAGAACAATCAGCCTGCTGTCCTCGGAGAATACCTTCTACAGGTATGTAGCATTCGCTTTGTAGCATGTTGGACACGTGTAGGCGTCTACGTGGCTTAGTAAAAGGGCCCTTAAATGTGGCAGGGATACTCTCAACTTTCAGTACTCTATGAATTATGTAAGTGTGTGTCCTGGCCATGTCATACCCACTGTTCCCTCTACCATGAGAGTCCTCCAGCTGCATTGCTGTTAGTGGGGGCAATGCTTCAATTTTGTGTTTTCAATTTCTAGAGATAGCCAGGTTCCCTGGAGTCCTGCACAGCTTGCCTGTCCCTCGCTGTTGAAAATGTAATAGTGAAATAGCACCCCTTACTGGCAGGACCGTAGGTGGAGGATTCCTGTTCAGCTTAGAAAGATCAGTGGTCCTCCCCATGCTCTTCCCATGTGTATGCCCCCTCGTTGCAAACAGGTGCTATGTAAGTTACACAGGTACTTGCAGAATAACTGTTAAGCACCCTAGCACCCCTTATACCACATAAGTGTCAGAATTCTAGATAATTATACGTGCGATGAGCACATAATATAGGTGTCTAGGTTCTATAATTGTGCCTCACATGGATAGTGCTAGGGTAGGGCATGGGAGGAGCCTGAACACTATCAAATAGTGAAAACATTATTTGATATCCAGACAAATAGCTGTCCTAAATTATCTGGATTAGTTTTCTGTTAGCACACTGAATTGTACCAGCATCCAAATAAGTTTCAGCCTTATCCATATATATATATAGTGCAGGTCACTATTTGAATAATGACACTGAATATCCTGACATTTTTTGTCCACTGCAGTCTTCTTTTTTTTTTATTAAATGACCGTGGCGGCTAAATATTGACCTGTGGTTTTCTACCATAATCCCAGTATATTATTCTCTATTGACACAGAAGGGCCCTTTTACAAAGTCACAGTAAAAACTGACTTGTGCTAGTTTTGGCGTGTGAAATCGGCACATGCTGGGCCACTTTTTACCGCGGTGGGAAAAAGGCCTTTTTTAAAATGGGGCAGTAAATGGCCATGCACTGATATTAAAATTAGCATGCAGCTATTTAATGCCTAAGCCCTTTCTGCCACCTATTTAGAACAGGGGCGTAGCTGCTATGGGGCCACGGGGGCCTGGGCCCCCGTAGATTTGGCCCTGGACCCCACTGCCAGCGACCCTCTCAACCCCCCCCCTCCGGCCGCCAACCCGCCGCCTGCTACCTTTGCTGGTGGGGGACCCCCAACCCCCGCCAGCCGAATTCTTCTTCCTTCGTTTGGTTTCTGACTCTGACGTCCTGCACGTACAACGTGCAGGACATCAGACTCACAGAAACAGAACGAAGCCCTGCAGATTGCAAGGCTTTGCTCTGTTTCTGTGAGTCTGACATCCTGCACATTGTACGTGCAGGACGTCAGACTCAGTCAGAAACCAAACGAAGGAAAAAGACTTCGGCTGGCGGGGGTTGGGGTCCCCAGCCAGCAAAGGTAGGCGACTGCGATGATGGGCGGGGGGGTTGAGAGGGTCATCAGCAGGGGGGGGGTCAAAGTTGTTGGAGGTGTTGGCAATGGCGGGCGGGGCAGGGCGGGGCAGGGGGGTCGGTGTCGGCAATGGCTGGCTGGCTGGCGGGCAGGGTCGGGGGGGGTCGGTAGCGCCGGGGGGGGCTAAAATGTGCCTCCTCACCTCGGCTCTGGACCCCCCTACTGTTGAAGTCTGGCTACGCCCCTGATTTAGAAGGTGGTAAGGGCTCACGAACTACCCCTGTGGTAATCAGGCAGCATGCAGCAATGTTGCTGTACTGAACATTACTGCCAGGACCCCCCCCCTCCCCCCCCCCCCCCCCCCCCCGTGGTAGAAAATAGAAAATTATTTTCTACAATGAGTAACTGTGCGCACCAACTTCAGAACTACCGTTGGGGTCCCGGGCAACGCCAGTGGTAGGGCCGATTTGGCACGCGCTACCCACATGCTAGCCCTACTGTGGCTTTGTAAAAGGGTCCCAGAATTATTTGTTTTGAAAATGCATAGAATGTTAAATCTGATCATTTAACAAACAACTGTGCATTTCCAAATGATAGATACCTCACAGTTTCTGTTTTACAGATATGTCAGCTTTGTTAAGCAGTGTATCTTTTGATTATCTAATCAATGAAAACACTTAGCATTTGGCATGAACATTTGTTTCCTTTCTGTGATTTCTGCAGGAGATATTTCCTTCCCTATCACCTAGCATTGACGTTTTGTTTTAAATCTTATTCCTAAAGGGGATTATCTCAGCCGTGCTAACCAAGTGTACACAAGATGAAGGATTCATTCCCATCAATAAAAACCTCTGGTATGTGATTTGGAGGGAAACTGTCAAGTTTATTTTCAAAATGCTGAAAATCTAGAATGTTTCATGATTCTTTATACATCATTTATAGCTGGACATTGTGCTATTATGCTTGCTCCTGATGGTGAAAAAGATTAATATTAATGTTCTATTTAGATACAGTAAAACGCTGATTACCCGTACTATCATCTGCAGGGGGTGGTCCGGATAATCATAAATTCAGATAATTGTAATAATAAAATTACTCACTAGAACAATGGCGTAACTTAGATGGGCGCTTCCATGGTATGGCACGCCACAGCAGCCCCCCCCCCCCCCAGAGATATTAAAAAAAAATTATAGATTTGTTTTCACCTACCCCAGCGCCTGCAGTGATTCAATTGTTGCTACCTGCACTGGAAATGGAGACTAGGGGAATGATGCCAGTCTGCATAATTGGACATTCGGATGATCGGCGTTCAGATAATTGGCATTTTACTGTACAAAGGCTCAGATTTATCAGATGTTTTCTTTACATAAAGGGCAAAAACTTTTATAAAAGCAGTGGTATCAGATGAGTACCACTGCTTTCTTTTTAACTATGTAACATCAAAAAGAAGTTCCATGGATAACATATGACTTACCAAAATTACAGGGAAACGTAGTTTTGCTTATATCCTAATTACCTATGATTTGAAATCACAGATCTTCATCATGCTGTAACAAGAGATCTTTTCTGCAGTCTCATGTACTGTATCATATTTAGATAATTCTTATGTTCATTCAATAACAGATATCACACTCTACAGAGGATCCAAATTGAATTCTTAAATATAATTTAACTAAAAGTAAACTGCTGGCATTGGTTGTACAGGTACCAACAGATGACTAATGCTACCAACAATGAATCATCAGTACGATACAGTAATGGAGTGGTAGTACTGGTATACCCAAAGGGGAAGTATCTAAAGTCACATAGGGCAATCTTTCTTGATTTGTTTCTTTCTCAGATCTGCTTGAGATGAAAAAGAGAGACTAATATGTGTTAACAGAAATAATACATGGTTTGTTGACAAATAGGAGTCAGTATTCAGCTGGTGAGGAGGCAGCTCGCATAAGTGTCGCAGTTGGCACAGACCCCGGATATTCAATGCCGGGTCATTTCCAGTAACTGGCATTGAATATCCTGTTTAATTTTTGGCTGCTGGAACTTAACCAATAAAGCCGATACTGGATGCTAACCAGTTAAGTTCCTAGTGGTTAAAGATAGGACTGCTATTTATGAGGTCCTATTTAAGCACTTAACCCAGCGCCGAATATTGGCACTAACCAACTCTATTGTGTGATATAGAGGGGTATTTTCGAGATGACGTCTAAGTCTGACTTTGGATGTTTTGCAAAAAATGTCCAAAATCTGAATAGAAAAGAAGGTCAATTTAAAAAAAAAAGGATTGTTTTTTTTTTCAAAAATACTAACTCAAAACGTCTTAGTTTTAGTCCTGGACAGTTTTGTTTTGTTCCATTATGGCTGTAAGTCTTAGGAACGCCCAAATCCCGCCCTTAACACACCCCCAACACACCCACTTGTGTTTTGAATGCACTTCTGATGGACTTCATAGAAAAACGTCTAAAAATTGATTTTGAAAATATTGATTTGGATGTTTTTGTGAGAAAAACATCCAAATGCTGCTTTATGCCACTTTTTAGACATTGTTCTCGTTCAAAAATGAGCTCCATAGCCAGTTAGCCGCTATACATTAACCACGAATATTCAGTGGAGATAACCGGTTATCTCCCACTGAATATTCACAGTTAGCCAGTTAAATATTATTTAAGCAGTCAGCAGCCATTGTGGATCAGTTAAAAAGCACTGAGTATCGGGGGGGGGGGGGGGGGGGGGATAGTGCATTATAATGGCAAAATCATGTATTATTCCACTTTAACACACATTTGCACAGTATTCATTAATTAGTAATGCACAATGCACTTTAATTAATAATTAATAAGTACATGCAAGGCAGCTCATTATTATACAGTATGAATAACGCAACTTGCATTGGACTCGCAAGCTCTGTTATTCATGGAAAGATAATGCCAGTTTTGAGGGCAATACTAGAATAAACATTTGACAACTTGAAAGGGAGGTGAGAATCAGTAGCTACTTACCTTGTTAGCATGCAGCTAATGCAGACTGGCTGCTAAGTTTAAAGAAGAATTTATAGAACTTTCACAGCACACCGCTACAACTAGGGGAGAGAGAGCCATTCCGGGATAAGTACATAAGTAGTGCCATACTGGGAAAGACCAAAGGTCCATCTAGCCCAGCATCCTGTCACCGACAGTGGCCAATCCAGGTCAAGGGCACCTGGCACGCTCCCCAAACGTAAAAACATTCCAGACAAGTTATACCTAAAAATGCGGAATTTTTCCAAGTCCATTTAATAGCGGTCTATGGACTTGTCCTTTAGGAATCTATCTAACCCCTTTTTAAACTCCGTCAAGCTAACCGCCCGTACCACGTTCTCCGGCAACGAATTCCAGAGTCTAATTACACGTTGGGTGAAGAAAAATTTTCTCCGATTCGTTTTAAATTTACCACACTGTAGCTTCAACTCATGCCCTCTAGTCCTAGTATTTTTGGATAGTACTGTTTTGAATAAAAAAAGATCAAGAGGAAAATGCTAAATGTGAACTGAGAGATATCAGTAGAGAGTATTAGTATGTCCAAATATGGTAGCAGAAATACTACCACTAGGATTCAAGTTTTCCATGTAAGGGCCTGTTTTGCCCTTATATGGAAATGTTACCCTTAGTTGTACTACCACCAGACTATCGATCACAGCACCATTTTGAACCCGGTGCTGGTAACGAGGATGTGGTAGAAGCAAAGAAGGAGCCTGATCAACAGGACTCTTCCAAAAATCCAAGGAGACGTAACAAACAAATGGGCTCTTTATTCAATACTAAAATTGGTCTTGACACGACACCGTGTTTCGGCAAAGTGCCTGCATCAGGAGTCTGTATATAATGGTGACTAGAGGAAAGACAGTGAAATTATGCAAAAGAAAAATAAACAGGATCGAGTCTTTAAAAAGACTAATGATACCAGTAAACAATTAAAAGTCATGTCAGCAACAAAGCAGAAACTCTGGGAAAACAAAGTCATCCAAAGACTTTGAGCAAAACCACCAAAGCGGCAAATGAGGATGTGGTAACAGCGGTTAGCATACAAGGGTTTAAAAAAGGTTTGGACAAGTTTCTGAAGTCTGCTATTGAAACAGAAATGGGGAAGCCTATGCTACCCTGGTATTGGTAGCATGGAATGTTGCTACGGTTTGGGTTTCTGCCAGGTACTTGGGACCTGGATTTACCACTGTTGGAAACAGGATACTGGGCTAGATGGACCACTGGTCTGACAAAGTATGGCTATTTTTAATGTTCTTAAGGCAGGAATGACTAGGGATTGTTTCTGGCCAACCCAGCTAGAGGCGAGGGATGTTTGAAGGTAGACCTGGGGGGGGGGGGGTCTAATGAGGTTGCGGCCACCTAGTGATTGAATGCTTTTTCTAGGTAAGGAGGTTGAGATCGGGGGGAGGTCTTTCCAGCTGGAGATGAGATGGGGGGGGGGGGTCTTTCTGGTTGAGAATTTGTAATGGGGGATCAGCTTCAAGGTACAGTGCTGTGACTGGGAAGAAGGGGGCAGCTTCAGTGAGCACCAATCCCTTTAAGATGTGGCCTGTGAGTATTGGACTGCAGCTTTATAGCCTGATTCTCTCAGGACAGTAAAATCAGTAAAATAACCCCACAAACCACATGATAGAATTTACATAATAATGAGGTATTTTGCATAAATTTGCATGCTTTGCAAGTCATTACAGTGAACCCCACAGTGACTTAAAAAAACTGCATGGTACAGCACCAACACTTGTTTTAGAGTCCATTAACACACTTTAAAGGGAAACTAATGCATGTTAGTGCCATGATATAACTTGATAACTCCCCGTTCCCCCCAAGTGAGTGAAAGAAGTGTCTAAACCTTATGAAGCAATAATTTTCAAGCATGCTTCCAAGATACACATTCAACCAATGTGGCCAGTATTTCACCAATGGCTCCTTCAGGGACAGTATGAACATGATTTCATAAACTGGCAAAGCATGTGCCAATACTTAAAAGATCAGATATTGCCTGCTGCACTGAACACGTTGGACATGTATTTGGTTTAATGTGTGTCTTGGAAGAACACTTGGAAATTGTTGCTTTTGAAAGATCAGTTTTCCAAGAGTATTTTGGTTTTTTTTTCATATTTTTCTGGATGATGTACTATGCTTTTGCTTTTTTGTATGAACTGATACACTTACTGGTGCCCATATTTCTCTTTAAGGTTTATACCTTATAACTTATAAATATGTTTCCATTCACTTACATGTTGAAAATAAGACGAGTGATTGAATCAAGCAATTTAGTGCATTCTCTTTGATTGAGGCTCTTTTTAACCTTTAAAAATAGGAATGTGTGTCTTTATTTCTCCAATGTTTGTACAAGTGGTGAGTTCTTTTATCATTGGGTTGCTCTTCGTGGTCTTTGTGTTGGAAGACCATGCAGCCCTTTGCTGCATTAAGCAGCTAGCGTAGGTTTTACTACATGTTAAACATTAGCATGGAGCCACACCAATGGCTAACACATAATAAAACAGTTAGCTTGGTGAAAACCCTTGCCAACGTCTTAATACGGATATGTACAGTATGTGGACATGACTATAGTGGAGCGCAGGAGTGACATGATGACAACTGGCACATGGGCTATTAGTTCCCGATATTTGTCACAATTGCTAATACTGACACCTCAGGTGCAGCTGCGCTACTGGAAGTCTGGTGGCATGGCTGCTTATCACTGATTTCTCCTCCCAACACCGCATATTAAGGGCTGGTGTTAGACATTCAGGGGCTCAGGGCAGAAACCGAGGCGGGGGCCCAAAAGCTGGCCTTCAACCTATTCCTCCTTTAGCTTGAGGAAGGTTTGGGGCCCCCTATGGTATGGGGGTCCAGGGCAATTGCCCTGTTTGCCACCCCCTATCACCGGCCCTGCCCCCATCACAGATACCCTTCCCATCCCCCCTCCCAATGACCAGATCCTTCTCTCATTTCCCATCCCCATCCTAAACCCCTGCTCCTGATGAAAACTGCCTCCCTCCCTAGAACTCAGACCTACCCAGGGGAGTCCATGGTGATCCAGTGGGCCCAGATGGAATTGGCCTCCACTCCCACCCAAGATTGCACTGGGATACAAAATGGCATCAGTGATCCCTAGGGGTAGTTTTGTATTGCTACTTCTAGGGGGAATTCCTTCCATATAAGGAGAAAATCTACCATTGAAGACTTTATGTGGTAAATTCAACAAAGATGCTAGACTCTCCCGGTATTTACCGCACAAAATATACATTTACCATGCACTAGTTTTTGCACCTAACAACCCCAAAGCTTTCTGCACTTTAGGAAAAGGGGTATTTAATCTGTCACACATATTACCTTCAGTTCCCTCATAGTCCTTAAATATATATAACAGGTTATATTTTGCTAGCACAGTCATTTTTAATCTTTATTTTTATGCTATATTAAGCATTCTGATCCTTTTACAAATATAAATGTCAGTCTTTCTAATATTTTTCTGGAAAATATGATCAAAACTATATAGCATATTCTAAGTTATTCTATCAAGGCCTCATAATGCTAAAATATTATTTCCACCTTCCTGGTACTAATAGCTAGTTTCACTTTAAATCTATGAAAATGATGTAAAACAAACTATGATTGGATTAGCTATACTGAGCTATGAAATGACCCAATATCTGGAGGGATAATTTAGGCTAGCTCAGACTTTTTGATACCTCTTGCTTCATGAAGTTTCAGAAGTGCAATGCTTATCTTAAAATGGAAGAAGCAGGATTTAATATGCTTTCATATGCTTGGATATGAGTTGAAAATCAGGATTAGCAAAAAAAAAAATCTCCCCCTGCCCAATATTCAACCCGTGGCGGTGAGTGGTGTCTGAGGTACTCACAGCCACAGGATAAATTGACACTGGATATTAAATGCTGGAGGATGAGTGCTCCTGGCATTGAATATCCGGGTCACAGTGGTCACCCGGAAATTTAGACTGGTGTCTGGTTAACCTTAGCACATAAAGTTAACCAGCCTTTTAGCTGTCCTAACTGTGGGACCCTTTCACTAAGGCATGGCAGACCCAGGGTTATCATATTTTGTCTCCCAAAAAGGAGGACACATGCCCCACCCCCCACACACCCCGCCTCACCTCCTTTCACACCCCACCCCGCCCCCTGTCACATTTTTCCCTCCCCCGTCACATACCCCATAGTCCCCCCTCCCTGTCACCCCCTCCCCTTACCTTACTACTGCCCTGGTGGTCTAGTGACCTCTTCGGGGCAGGAAAGAGCCCCCTCTTTTCTGCCCGGAGCGCTGCCCTGCATGCATCCTTCCTGTTGCTGATCCTCAGCGCTGAGTCAAAATGGCTGCCGAGAGTTGAAGTCTCGCAAAGTCACTTCAACTCTCGGCGGCCATTTTGAATCGGCTCCAAGGATCAGCAGCAGGAAGGATGCATGCAGGGCAGTGCTCTGGGCAGGAAAGAGGGGGCTCTTTCCTGTCCCGAAGGCAGACGAGGTCACTAGACCACCAGGGCACTAGTAAGTAAGGGGATGGGAGGCTAGCAATCTGCCCATTTGTCCGGATTTCTGGACAAACGGACAGATTGGCAAAACCCATCTGGTTGCCCGGACATGTCCTCAAAAAGAGGACATGTCCGGGTAAATCCGGATATATGGTAACCCTATGGCAGACCTAACACAGCCTACAGTGTGGTCACAGCACTACTATGGGACGCGCTGAGGCATTCTGTGGAAGTTTGGCCATCAGTGCACGCTACTCTCACAGTAATAAATATTTTAAATTGTTTGCTGTGGGATGTGTGTCTGGGGGCAGATACTAAGCATGCCTGTGCTAATCTGGTAGTGCGGGCACATTACCTCATGCTACCCGATTAGCACGGGAGTAGCACGGGAGCCCTTACTGCTTCCTAAATAGGTGGCGATAATGGTCACACGCTAATGGGGAAGTTAGCACAAGCCCATTAAAAAAATGAATGCTGACATTTTATTGCCACGCTACAAGTGGCTGCAGCGGGCGGGACACCCACGTGCTGACAGCAGCGCCAGCCACTTTTTACCATGACTTAGTAAAAGGACCTCTATATGTGGTTATTTAGCCAGTAAGCAGACTGAAAAATGTCACTAACCAGCTAAGTAGGTGCTCCCACACGCTCTGGCCCTAGCCTGACCTAACCTAACTAATTAGGAGATGGTCAGTTAGTGACGATATTCAGTGCCATTAACCGGTTAACTGATGCTGAATATCATGGGCTGGGTCACGCCTGCCCAGTTAAATCTTTTTGAATGTCGAGCAGAGTATATTTTGGAGGCAGTGGCGTTCCTGGGGGGGCTGGCACCCGGGGCGGATCACCGATGCGCCCCGCCCCCCGGGTGCAGCCCCCCCCCCGATGAAGCGTGGACCCCCCAGCGAAAGGACCCCCCGTGAAAGAACCCCCCACAGGGTGCACGCCGCTGGGGGGGTACTGCGCGCGCCTGTTCTCCGTTCTTTCATGCTTCTTCTCTGCCCCGGAACAGGAAGTAACCTGTTCCGGGCAGAGAAGAAGCATGGAACAACGGAGGACAGGCACGCGGCACCCCCCCAGCGGCGTGCACCTGGGGCAGACCGCACCCACCGCCCCCCCCCCTAGGAACGCCACTGTTTGGAGGTGATATGCTAATATATTTTAGCGGATTGCAGCAAGATATTACAGTTTTCTAGGATTACAGTTGTTTCTTAAACACTTGTGGAGTGGAGAAGTGGCCTAGTGGTTAGGGTTGTGGACTTTGGTCCTGAGGAACTGAGTTTGATTCCCACTTCAGGCACAGGCAGCTCCTTGTGACTCTGGGCAAGTCACTTAACCCTCCATTGCCCCATGTAAGCTGCACTGAGCCTGCCATGAGTGGGAAAGCGCAGGATACAAATGTAACAAAAATAAATACCAATGTTTAAATACATCTTTAAAGCTGAATTTGGATATGTTTTATAGGTCTCTTTCTTTCGTCAGCACATTGAGCTCTTTCTCCTTCATTATGTTGGGGCTAATGTTCTACATCATTGATGTGAAGCACTGGTGGAATGGTCAACCATTCATCTTTCCAGGTATTATGTCTTAAATAAGTCAAAGAGAACTGAAATTGGAACATCTTCAAGGTATCCTGTAATTTATCTTGAGTTCATAAGGGTAGTTGTCTTAATGTGAAGCAGCAAAAGGAGCACATCTGGTAGCACCTTATAGGCTATAGAAATATGTTGGTTTTTGAAATGACACAAACATTTGAAACGACCAGCAACATTTAGAGGCATGGCTAATATGGAGAGGTGTTTTCAAAATGATGTCCAAATGGCAAAATAAACATTTATGAGAAAACATTTAAGCACTGGAGTCCATAATAGATGAAAAGAACTAAATGTTTTCTGATATTCAAAACTGCACACACGAAAGAGATCATACCAAAAACTTCCTAGACGTTCAGAGATAAATGTTTCTGCCAATTGAAACTACACTAAATGAAATGTGCAATGACAATACTGGTCCCCTCGTCAAAAAAATGTTTGTGGCAATGGCAGGACATTCTCTCCATGTGGAAAACGTACATATATACCTGTGCACATGGAGGATCGTTCCTCGGATTGCCCAGCTATGTCTCTGAGAAGGGAACCAATTTTCTTTGTGGACAGAACTACTGGTCCTATAATGAAACACCACCACCATCTGCCCCAACACAATGTCTCCATGAGGATATGGAGATCTATAAGGAGCAGCCTAGAAAGGTGGGTGTGAAATATTGCCCCCCCCCCCCCCCCCCCAGGATCACTGCGAAACTGGGACATCGCTCCTGCCTCAACAGATTCCACTAGACCACCAGAAAGGAAGGGGGACTTTGGACTGCAGGGGGGGGGGGGGGGGGGGGTTGTCATTAGCAAACAAAACCCTGCCGATTTTTGTTTGCCAATGAGAGGAAATGACAGAAAGGAGAGCAGACAAAAACAAACTGAAGTCCAAAGGAGAAATTTATTAATAAGCAACAACACCGGAAGGGTAAAAGCCTATGCCCAACTTGGCCAATTTTGTCCTTCCTGGGCTGCATCAGGGGCCAATAGTACCATTAAAAATAAATATAAATAACATGTAAAATGTTACACAACATAAAAATAAATCTCAAATTAATTGCAAAGCAATAATAAAATGCAAATTATATAGAGGTGTATAATCGAAGGGGGCACCCAAGTTTTCCTGAGGACGTCCTCGCAGGACGTCCCGGCAAAGGGGCGGGAAAACCCGTATTATCAAAACAAGATGGGCGTCCATCTTTCATTTCGATAATACGGTCGGGGACGCCCAAATCTTGACATTTAGGTCATCCTTAGAGATGGTCGTCCTTAGACTTGGTCGTTTCTGGTTTTCGGCGATAATGGAAACTAAGGACGCCCATCTCAGAAACGACCAAATGCAAGCCCTTTGGTTGTGGGAGGAGCCAGCATTCATAGTGCACTGGTCCCCTGACATGCCAGGACAACAACCAGACACCCTAGGGGGCACTGCAGTGGACTTCAGAAAAAGCTGCCAGGTACATAGCTTCCTTACCTTGTGTGCTGAGCCCCCCAAAACCAACTACCCACAACTGTACACAACTACCATAGCCCTTAGGGGTGAAGGGGGGCAACTAGAGGTTGGTACAGTGGGTTTCTGGTGGGTTTAGGAGGGCTCACATTTACCACCATAAGTGTAGCAGGTAGTGGAGGATGGACCTGAGTCCACCTGCCTGGCGTGCACTGCACCCACTAAAACTGCTCCAGGGACTTGCATACTGCTGTGATGTACCTGAGTATGACATTTGAGGCTGGCATAGCACAAAATATTTTTAAAGTTCTTTTTTGAGGGTGGGAGGGAGTTAGTGACCACTGGGGAGTAAGGGGAGGTCATCCTTGATTCCCTCCGGTGGTCATCTGTTCAGTTCGGGCACCTTTTTGTGTCTTGGTTGTAAGAAAAACTGGACCAGGTAAAGTCATCCAAATGCTCGTCAGGGATGCCCTTTTTTTTCCATTGTAGGTCGAGGACGCCCATGTGTTAGGCACGTCCAAGTCCCGCCTTCGCTACACCTCTGACACGCCCCCGTAAACTTTGGCCGTCCCCATGACGGAAAGCAGTTTGGGACACCCAAAATCGGCTTTCAATTATGCCAATTTGGGCGACCCTATGAGAAGGATGCCTATCTTCTGATTTGTGTCGAAAGATGGGCATCTTTCTCTTTCGAAAATAAGCCTGATAGTATAAAATATGAAACATAAATAACATGCACTTAAAAAGTAAAATAACACATATATGGTACAACTCATAAAAGTGTTATAACTCATAAAAAAGTAACAAAGAGGCACCAAAGGTTAAATTTACATCCCTAAACTAGTATAAAATTGTGCTATCGAGTCTGAAAACAAGCAAACCTGGAAATCTGATTTTTAGTGATGTACATTGTTTTAAGTACAATATCAATGTTTTTGAACATGGCTATGTGTTTGCTAGCTGTAGTTCAGGTAAAAATTGGTGCTTGGTAGTTTCTAAGTTGTTATTTAATAGTTTTATAGAGAGGAAACCAAAGTAATGTTTCAAAAAATTAGGTCATGTGACCAGAGATATGCAACAGAATCCACTATTGAGGGAGAGAGAGACAGAGGGGCATTTTCGATATGACGTCTAAGTCTGACTTTGGATGTTTTGCAAAAAATGTCCAAAATCTGAATAGGAAGGAAGGTCATTTTCCAAAAAGAAAAACATCTGTCTTTTATTTTTTTTAATACTGTTTTGAACAAGGTTTTGTAATTTGGATGTTTTGTTTTTTGGTCCATTTTTGAAAAAAAAATATTCAAGTGCAAAGCGCACAGAATCAAGCCATTGGGATATAGGAGGAGCCAGCATTTTTAGTAGACTGGTCCCCCAGACATCCCAGAAGAGCAATAGGGCACCCTAAGGGGCACTGCAGTGGACTTCATAAAATGCTCCCAGGTACACATCTCACCATTGCTCCCTTATCTTGTCTGCTAAGCCCCCCAAAACCCACTACCCCCAACTGTACACCACTACCATAGCCCTAACGCGTAAATGGGTCACCTATATGTGGGTACAGTGGGTTTCCAGTGAGTTTTGGAGGACTTAGAGTTTCCTCCACAAGTGTAACAGGTAGGAGGTATGGGCCTGGGTCCACCTGCCTGCAGTACACTGCACCCACCACTAGACCTCCAGCAACCTACATGCTGTTCTAATGGACCTGAGTATAACATCTGAGCCTGTCATATAAGCTGGTAAGTAATGTTTTAAATCACATTTTTGGGGGTGGGAGGGGGTTAGTGACCACTGGGGGAGCAAGGAGAAATCATCCCTGATTCCTTGCTGGTCATTTAGGAAACCTTTTTGTGTCTTATTCATTATAAAAACAGATCTAGCTCAAAGCGTCTTAATTTTAGTCCTGGACAGTTTTGTTTTTTTCCATTATGGCAGAAAAATGTCCAAGTGTTGAGAATGGAGTCACAGAAAAAGTGGGAGAGCGACCAAGGAAGCCAGAGACTGGAGGATGTAGGAACAATGAATAATTTTATTAATAAATTTGGAGACTCGACACAACGTTGTGTTTCGGCCGTCAGGCCTGCATCAGGAGTCTATAAAAACATACATTTATATGAAAAAAAGGAAAACAATGAATAATAATGCATAAAATATATATATATAACTGAAATAAATTTATAAATAATAAAATAAATAAATTTAAAAGTGTTGAGAATGCCCAGATCCTGCCCTTAAGACACCCCTGACATTCCCCCTTGTGATTTGAACACACATCTGATGGACTTCATAGAAAAACAGATTTATTCCACTTTTTGGACATTTGAAAATGAGCTCCACAGCTCATTTTGTGTTTGTCTAATACTGTTTCAATTTTTTTTGTTGATTAATTTTTTTGATTGGGAAAGCAGAGAGTTGGATTGAGGGAGAGTGCTAGATGTGCTGTATTTAGATTTTAGCAAAGCCTTTGGCATGGTTCCGCATAGACAGGCCCTAAAGTGACTGACTGGGTTTGGAACTGGTTGAGTGGAAGGCGACAGATGGTAGTGGTAAAAGCTCATTCTGAGGAAAAGGATGTTACCAGTGGTGTAAGTTTTTGGGCAGGTTCTTTTTAGCATTGTTGTAAGTGATATTGCTAAAGGGCTGTCTGGTAAGGTTTGCCTGTTTGCGGATGATATCACAATCTGCAATAGGGTAGACTCCTCTGATAGTGTGGATAAAGCGAATGCTACATACCTGTAGAAGGTATTCTCCGAGGACAGCAGGCTGATTGTTCTCACTGATGGGTGACGTCCGCGGCAGCCCCTCCAATCGGAATCTTCACTAGCAAAAGCCTTTGCTAGCCCTCGCGCGCCGATGCGCACCGCGCATGCGCGGCCGTCTTCCCGCCCGAACCGGCTCGTGCCGGCTAGTCTCATATGTAGCAAGACAAAGAGAAGGGAAAACACAACTCCAAAGGGGAGGCGGGCGGGTTTGTGAGAACAATCAGCCTGCTGTCCTCGGAGAATACCTTCTACAGGTATGTAGCATTCGCTTTCTCCGAGGACAAGCAGGCTGCTTGTTCTCACTGATGGGGTATCCCTAGCCCTCAGGCTCACTCAAAACAACAACCATAGTCAATTGGGCCTCGCAACGGCGAGGACATAACTGAGATTGACCTAAAAAATTTACCAACTAACTGAGAGTGCAGCCTGGAACAGAACAAACAGGACCCTCGGGGGGTGGAGTTGGATCCTAAAGCCCAAACAGGTTCTGAAGAACTGACTGCCCGAACCGACTGTCGCATCGGGTATCCTGCTGCAGGCAGTAATGAGATGTGAATGTGTGGACAGATGACCACGTCGCAGCTTTGCAAATTTCTTCAATAGAGGCTGACTTCAAGTGGGCTACCGACGCTGCCATGGCTCTAACATTATGAGCCGTGACATGACCCTCAAGAGCCAGCCCAGCCTGGGCGTAAGTGAAGGAAATGCAATCTGCTAGCCAATTGGATATGGTGCGTTTTCCTACAGCCACTCCCCTCCTGTTGGGATCAAAAGAAACAAACAATTGGGCGGACTGTCTGTTGGGCTGTGTCCGCTCCAAATAGAAGGCCAATGCTCTTTTGCAGTCCAATGTGTGCAGCTGACGTTCAGCAGGGCAGGAATGGGAACGGGGAAAAAATGTTAGCAAGACAATTGACTGGTTCAGATGGAACTCCGACACAACCTTCGGCAAGAACTTAGGGTGAGTGCGGAGGACTACTCTGTTATGATGAAATTTGGTGTAAGGGGCCTGGGCTACCAGGGCCTGAAGCTCCCTGACTCTACGAGCTGAAGTAACTGCCACCAAGAAAATGACCTTCCAGGTCAAGTACTTCAGATGGCAGGAGTTCAGTGGCTCAAAAGGAGGTTTCATCAGCTGGGTGAGAACGACATTGAGATCCCATGACACTGTAGGAGGCTTGACAGGGGGCTTTGACAAAAGCAAACCTCTCATGAAGCAAACAACTAAAGGCTGTCCTGAGATCGGCTTACCTTCCACACGGTAATGGTATGCACTGATTGCACTAAGGTGAACCCTTACAGAGTTGGTCTTAAGACCCGACTCAGACAAGTGCAGAAGGTATTCAAGCAGGGTCTGTGTAGGACAAGAGCGAGAATCTAGGGCCTTGCTGTCACACCAGACGGCAAACCTCCTCCACAGAAAGAAATAACTCCTCTTAGTGGAATCTTTCCTGGAAGCAAGCAAGATACGGGAGACACCCTCTGACAGACCCAAAGAGGCAAAATCTACGCTCTCAACATCCAGGCCGTGAGAGCCAGGGACCGGAGGCTGGGATGCAGAAGCGCCCCCTTGTTCTGTGTGATGAGGGTCGGAAAACACTCCAATCTCCACGGTTCTTCGGAGGATAACTCCAGAAGAAGAGGGAACCAGATCTGACGCGGCCAAAAAGGAGCAATCAGAATCAAGGTGCCTCGGTCTTGCTTGAGTTTCAACAAAGTCTTCCCCACCAGAGGTATGGAAGGATAAGCATACAGCAGACCCTCCCCCCAGTCCAGGAGGAAGGCATCCGATGCCAGTCTGCCGTGGGCCTGAAGCCTGGAACAGAACTGAGGGACTTTGTGGTTGGCTCGAGATGCAAAGAGATCTACCAAGGGGGTGCCCCACACCTGGAAGATCTGTCGCACCACACGGGAATTGAGCGACCACTCGTGAGGTTGCATAATCCTGCTCAACCTGTCGGCCAGACTGTTGTTTACGCCTGCCAGATATGTGGCTTGGAGCACCATGCCGTAACGGCGAGCCCAGAGCCACATGCTGACGGCTTCCTGACACAGGGGGCGAGATCCGGTGCCCCCCTGCTTGTTGACGTAATACATGGCAACCTGGTTGTCTGTCTGAATTTGGATAATTTGATGGGACAGCCGATCTCTGAAAGCCTTCAGAGCGTTCCAGATCGCTCGTAACTCCAGAAGATTGATCTGCAGATCGCGTTCCTGGAGGGACCAGCTTCCTTGGGTGTGAAGCCCATCGACATGAGCTCCCCACCCCAGGAGAGACGCATCCGTGGTCAGCACTTTTTGTGGCTGAGGAATTTGGAAAGGACGTCCCAGAGTCAAATTGGACCAAATCGTCCACCAATGCAGGGATTTGAGAAAACTCGTGGACAGGTGGATCACGTCTTCTAGATCCCCCGCAGCCTGAAACCACTGGGAAGCTAGGGTCCATTGAGCAGATCTCATGTGAAGGCGGGCCATGGGAGTCACATGAACTGTGGAGGCCATGTGGCTCAGCAATCTCAACATCTGCCGAGCTGTGATCTGCTGGGACGCTCGCACCCGCGAGACGAGGGACAACAAGTTGTTGGCTTTCGTCTCTGGGAGATAGGCGCGAGCCGTCCGAGAGTCCAGCAGAGCTCCTATGAATTCGAGTCTCTGCACTGGGAGAAGGTGGGACTTTGGATAATTTATCACAAACCCCAGTAGCTCCAGGAGGCGAATAGTCATCTGCATGGACTGCAGGGCTCCTGCCTCGGATGTGTTCTTCACCAGCCAATCGTCGAGATATGGGAACACATGCACCCCCAGCCTGCGAAGTGCCGCTGCTACTACAGCCAAGCACTTTGTGAACACCCTGGGCGCAGAGGCGAGCCCAAAGGGTAGCACACAGTACTGGAAGTGATGTGTGCCCAGCTGAAATCGCAGATACTGTCTGTGAGCTGGCAGTATCGGGATGTGCGTGTAGGCGTCCTTTAAGTCCAGAGAGCATAGCCAATCGTTTTCCTGAATCATGGGAAGGAGGGTGCCCAGGGAAAGCATCCTGAACTTTTCTTTTACGAGGTATTTGTTCAGGGCCCTTGGGTCTAGGATGGGACGCATCCCCCCTGTTTTCTTTTCCACAAGGAAGTACCTGGAATAGAATCCCAGCCCTTCCTGCCCGGATGGCACGGGCTCGACCGCATTGGCGCTGAGAAGGGCGGAGAGTTCCTCTGCAAGTACCTGCTTGTGCTGGAAGCTGTAAGACTGAGCTCCCGGTGGACAATTTGGAGGTATGGAGGCCAAATTGAGGGTGTATCCTTGCCGGACTATTTGAAGAACCCACTGATCGGAGGTTATGAGAGGCCACCTTTGGTGAAAAGCTTTCAACCTCCCTCCGACTGGCAGGTCGCCCGGCACTGACACTTGGATGTCGGCTATGCTCTGCTGGAGCCAGTCAAAAGCTCGTCCCTTGCTTCTGCTGGGGAGCCGAGGGGCCTTGCTGAGTCGCATGCTGCTGACGAGAGCGAGCGCGCTGGGGCTTAGCCTGGGCCACAGGCTGTCGAGAAGGAGGATTGTACCTACGCTTGCCAGAAGAGTAGGGAACAGTCTTCCTTCCCCCGAAAAATCTTCTACCTGTAGAGGTAGATGCTGAAGGCTGCCGGCGGGAGAACTTGTCGAATGCGGTATCCTGCTGGTGGAGCTGCTCTACCACCTGTTCGACCTTCTCTCCAAAAATGTTATCCGCACGGCAAGGCGAGTCCGCAATCCGCTGCTGGAGTCTGTTCTCCAGGTCGGAGGCACGCAGCCATGAGAGCCTGCGCATCACCACACCTTGAGCAGCGGCCCTGGACGCAACATCAAAGGTGTCATACACCCCTCTGGCCAGGAATTTTCTGCACGCCTTCAGCTGCCTGACCACCTCCTGAAAAGGCTTGGCTTGCTCAGGGGGGAGCGCATCCACCAAGCCCGCCGACTGCCGCACATTGTTCCGCATACAGTGGGGGAAATAAGTATTTGATCCCTTGCTGATTTTGTAAGTTTGCCCACTGACAAAGACATGAGCAGCCCATAATTGAAGGGTAGGTTATTGGTAACAGTGAGAGATAGCACATCACAAATTAAATCCGGAAAATCACATTGTGGAAAGTATATGAATTTATTTGCATTCTGCAGAGGGAAATAAGTATTTGATCCCCCACCAACCAGTAAGAGATCTGGCCCCTACAGACCAGGTAGATGCTCCAAATCAACTCGTTACCTGCATGACAGACAGCTGTCGGCAATGGTCACCTGTATGAAAGACACCTGTCCACAGACTCAGTGAATCAGTCAGACTCTAACCTCTACAAAATGGCCAAGAGCAAGGAGCTGTCTAAGGATGTCAGGGACAAGATCATACACCTGCACAAGGCTGGAATGGGCTACAAAACCATCAGTAAGACGCTGGGCGAGAAGGAGACAACTGTTGGTGCCATAGTAAGAAAATGGAAGAAGTACAAAATGACTGTCAATCGACAAAGATCTGGGGCTCCAAGCAAAATCTCACCTCGTGGGGTATCCTTGATCATGAGGAAGGTTAGAAATCAGCCTACAACTACAAGGGGGGAACTTGTCAATGATCTCAAGGCAGCTGGGACCACTGTCACCACGAAAACCATTGGTAACACATTACGACATAACGGATTGCAATCCTGCAGTGCCCGCAAGGTCCCCCTGCTCCGGAAGGCACATGTGACGGCCCGTCTGAAGTTTGCCAGTGAACACCTGGATGATGCCGAGAGTGATTGGGAGAAGGTGCTGTGGTCAGATGAGACAAAAATTGAGCTCTTTGGCATGAACTCAACTCGCCGTGTTTGGAGGAAGAGAAATGCTGCCTATGACCCAAAGAACACCGTCCCCACTGTCAAGCATGGAGGTGGAAATGTTATGTTTTGGGGGTGTTTCTCTGCTCAGGGCACAGGACTACTTCACCGCATCAATGGGAGAATGGATGGGGCCATGTACCGTACAATTCTGAGTGACAACCTCCTTCCCTCCGCCAGGGCCTTAAAAATGGGTCGTGGCTGGGTCTTCCAGCACGACAATGACCCAAAACATACAGCCAAGGCAACAAAGGAGTGGCTCAGGAAGAAGCACATTAGGGTCATGGAGTGGCCTAGCCAGTCACCAGACCTTAATCCCATTGAAAACTTATGGAGGGAGCTGAAGCTGCGAGTTGCCAAGCGACAGCCCAGAACTCTTAATGATTTAGAGATGATCTGCAAAGAGGAGTGGACCAAAATTCCTCCTGACATGTGTGCAAACCTCATCATCAACTACAGAAGACGTCTGACCGCTGTGCTTGCCAACAAGGGTTTTGCCACCAAGTATTAGGTCTTGTTTGCCAGAGGGATTAAATACTTATTTCCCTCTGCAGAATGCAAATAAATTCATATACTTTCCACAATGTGATTTTCCGGATTTAATTTGTGATGTGCTATCTCTCACTGTTACCAATAACCTACCCTTCAATTATGGGCTGCTCATGTCTTTGTCAGTGGGCAAACTTACAAAATCAGCAAGGGATCAAATACTTATTTCCCCCACTGTATGTATGCTCGTGTAGAGCTGGTAGGACTGAATTTTGGCCACGAGCATAGAAGAATGGTAGGCCTTCCTCCCAAAGGAGTCTAAGGTTCTAGAGTCTTTGCCCGGGGGCGCCGAAGCATGCTCCCTAGAACTCTTAGCCTTCTTTAGGGCCAAATCCACAACTCCAGAGTCATGAGGCAACTGGGTGCGCATCAGCTCTGGGTCCCCATGGATCCTGTACTGGGACTCGATCTTCTTCGGAATGTGGGGATTAGTTAGAGGTTTTGTCCAGTTCGCCAGCAATGTCTTTTTCAGGACATGGTGCATGGGTACTGTGGACGCTTCCTTAGGTGGAGAAGGATAGTCCAGGAGCTCAAACATTTCAGCCCTGGGCTCGTCCTCCACAACCACCGGGAAAGGGATGGCCGTAGACATCTCCCGGACAAAGGAAGCGAAAGACAGACTCTCAGGAGGAGAAAGCTGCCTTTCAGGAGAGGGAGTGGGATCAGAAGGAAGACCCTCAGACTCCTCGTCAGAGAAATATCTGATGTCTTCCTCTTCTTCCCACGAGGCCTCACCCTCGGTGTCAGACACAAGTTCACGAACCTGTGTCTGCAACCGCACCCGGCTCGACTCCGTGGAGCCACGTCCACGATGGGGGCGTCGAGAGGTAGACTCCCTCGCCCGCATCGGCGAAGCTCCCTCTGCCGACGTAGTCGGGGAGCCTTCCTGGGAGGCGACCGCAGTCGGTACCGCACGCGGCACCGATGCCGGAGACCTCACCCCGGGCGATGGACCAGCCGGCGCCACGCTGGACGGTACCGTTGGCGCAAGCACCGCCGGTACCGGAGGGGTAGGGCGCAACAGCTCTCCCAGAATCTCTGGGAGAACGGCCCGGAGGCTCTCGTTCAGAGCGGCTGCAGAAAAAGGCATGGAAGTCGATGCAGGCGTCGACGTCAGAACCTGTTCCGGGCGTGGAGGCTGTTCCGGGCTGTCCAGAGTGGAGCGCATCGACACCTCTTGGACAGAGGGTGAGCGGTCCTCTCGGTGCCGATGCCTGCTGGGTGCCGACTCCCTCGGCGACCCAGAGCTCTCGGTGCCGACACGGGAAGGGGACCGGTGTCGATGCTTCTTAGATTTTTTGCGAAGCACGTCACCGGCGCTTCCCGGCACCAACGAGGAGGACGTAGAATCCAGCCGTCTCTTCCTCGGGGCCGAGACCGAAGAGGGTCGATCTCGGGGGGGCTGTACCGCAGGAGCCCTCAGGGTAGGGGGAGACCCACCCGAAGGCTCACCGCCACCAGCAGGGGAATGGACAGCCCTCACCTGCACTCCAGACGAAGCACCACCGTCTGACGACATCAGCAGACGAGGTCCCGGTACCACCGACGTCGATACAGTCATCCGATGTCTCAGCGCCGATGCAGAGGGTCGATGCCTCGATGCACTGGCGGCCGAGGATGAAGGTCTGGACGCTGAAGACGTCGATGCACTCGATACCCCCGGTGCCGATGCCGACGAAGAGCCCGAGAACAAAAAGTTTCACTGGGCTAACCTCGCTACCTGAGTCCGATTCTGTAAAAGGGAACACAGACTACAGGCCTGAGGGCGGTGCCCGGCCCCCAGACACCGAAGACACGAAGCGTGCCTGTCAGTGAGCGAGATTACCCGGGCGCACTGGGTGCACTTCTTGAAGCCGCTGGAAGGCTTCGATGTCATGGGTGGAAAAATCACGCCGGCGAAATCAAAAGTCGAAATGGCGGAATTTGGCACCAGAAAATTAGAGGAAGAAAATTTCGACCGGGGCCTAAGTAAGGCCTACCCCGACGACGAAAGAAAACTTACCGGGGCGAAAAAAACTCGAACTAGAGGAAGGGAAAAACCACAAGAGGTCTTTCCAAAACAATTTTTAGAGTTTCTAACAGAAACGAGTCGAAAACGACGCGCGAGGTCGACTTTTCGGGGCACGAACGGCAAAGCACAACCGTACCGAGCGCGGAGAAAAGAAGACTGGCCGGCACGAGCCGGTTCGGGCGGGAAGACGGCCGCGCATGCGCGGTGCGCATCGGCGCGCGAGGGCTAGCAAAGGCTTTTGCTAGTGAAGATTCCGATTGGAGGGGCTGCCGCGGACGTCACCCATCAGTGAGAACAAGCAGCCTGCTTGTCCTCGGAGAACATGAGGAAAGACTTAGCAAAGCTAGAGGAATGGTCTGGAATTTTGCAGCTTAGATTTAATGCTAAAAAATGCAGGGTCATGCATTTGGGCTGTGAAAACCCACGGGAACGGTACAATTAAGGGGGTGAAGTACTTTTGTGCATGAAAGATGAGTGGGACTTCGGTATAATCACATGTGATGGTCTTAAGGTGGCCAATCATGTAGAAAAGGTGACAGTGAAACCTAGAATGATGCTTAGGTGCATAGGGAGAAGAACGACCAGTAGGAAAAAGGAGGTGATGATGCCCCTGTATAAGAATCTGGTGAGACCTCATTTAGAATATTGTGTACAATTCTGGAGACTACACCTTCAGAAAGATATAAACAGGGCGGAGTCGGTTCAGAAGGTGGCTACTAAAATGGTCAGTGGTCTTCATCATAAAGTATATGGGGACAGACTTAAAGATCTCAATATGTATACTTTGGAAGAAAGGCGGGGGAGGGGAGATGTGATAGGGACATTTAAATACCTATGCAGCAGAAATGCACAGGAGGCGAGTCTTTTTCAATTGAAAGGAAGATCTGGAATGAGGGGGCATAGGATGATTGTCAAAGGGCATAGACTTATAGAAATACTTCTTCATGGAATGGCCTCCCAGTGGAAGTGGTGGAGATGAAAACAGTATCTGGGAGAAGTACATAGGATCTCTAAGGGAGTGATAGGGAGAGTAGATGGCATGGATGGGCAGACTGGATATTTGCCTACATTTTTCTTTGCATTATGTTTTTATGTTTCTAAAAACCTTACCTTGTACTTTTTCTGATTTGTTTTATACTAAATGATGTGCATTTTATTATTATTTTGCAATTAATTTGAGATAGATTTTTGTGTTGTGTAACATTTTACGTTATCTATATTTATTGGTAACAGTACTATTGGCCCCTGATGCAGCCCAGGGAAGGTGCAATTTGGTCAAGTTGGGCATAGGAGTTTACCCTTCTGCTGTTGTTTCTTAAAAAAATTCTCCTTTGGACTACTTCGGTTTCTTTCGGTCTGCTCACCTTTATGCCGGTCTTGCTTTTGAAGTCCAATTGCCTGTTTTCTAGGTAATGACAGAAGAAATGTCGTAAATGACTGCCCATCCCTAGCTCTGAGTTCTCTCTTTCCCTGATGACCTCTGCCCCTCCCAACTGGGCTTGACACTGGAGAGGTAGATTGGGGATCTTACTACACGGGGAGGATGTCTTTAGGTAGGATATTGTGAGCCATGATGGAAGAGAGATGCCTTTTTTTGGTGACAGAAGAATGCCTGATTCAGTAGGCATTTCCTGTTATGTTAAGGAAGCCTGATGCTCTAAGGAAGTTTTTTTCAGAATGGGGTCACTTTTGATTTAGCGGGTTTAGAGGATGGGAAATCTTCCATGCTAATGATCATAACACTTTTGTTTTTAATATAGTGTCTCCAACCATCTATATAACAAATTTAGGGGTCCTTTTACAAAGCCACAGTAAAATGTGGCCTGCGTGTCTTTTTAGATCATGCTGGGCCACTTATTACCACAGCTGGGAAAAAGGCCATTCTTTAATGGGCTGGGAAATGGGCATGCACAAAAATTAAAACTAGTGCGTGCCTATTTATGGCCTAAGCCCTTACTGCCAGCCATTGACCTAGTGGTGAGGGCTCATGCGCTACCTGTGCGGTAACCATGCAGTGTGCGACAATGTAGCTGCACTGCCGATTATTTCCGGGAATACATCCAACAGTAGAAAATAGAAAAATATTTTCTACTGCTGGATTTGGCACTCGCCAAACTCAGAATTACCACTGGGCGCATGTGCTACTCAGGTGGACGTGCCGATTTAGCACGTTCTACCCACAAATTAGACCTCCCGCAGCTTTGTAAAAGGGCCCCTTAAAATATTAATATAAGAAAAATTCTATTTTCTACTAAGCTCTAACAATCCAATCCTGAGTTCTCGTACCATACTGTCCAATATATAACCTCTACCTCAAATAAGCTATTAAGAATTCAGAAGAAGTAAATTGAAAGAAAATTCATATGCACCTGCTTTAAAGCAGACAGACTAGCATTATTGACTTCTAAGAGAGTGAACAACATACTGCGTGTTTCCGAAAGTCCAATGAAATTTCAATTGTAAAAGAAAGTAGCATCGGTATGGCAGGCGTTTCTGCACAGTAGAACATTCTGTAATAAAAAGAAGCTATTTGGTAGCCCTCATTCAAACAATATTAAACTTTATTCTAGATGTGGATTGGCCTAGTTGGTCATTTCTAAAACTTACTTATTGTATGTTTTAATGGTTCTGCGCAGGAATGAACTCCATCCTTATTTATGTTGGGCACTCACTCTTGGGCAGCTACTTCCCTTTCAACTGGGAAATGAAGTTCTGGACCTCTCATGCTGAGCCACTCTTCCAGGATTTGTTGGGCACCTCACTCTGGGTTTTCATCGCCTACATTCTCTATAGAAAGAAATTCTTCTTAAAAATATGATGTAAACAAATGGAAACCTATAATGCCAGCCATTTAAATGATGTGTGGTATAATATGAAATCATAATGTACCATAATGAGTTAAATGATTTTTGTGTAGTAAAGTAGTGATATTCTGAGCTTGATGATAATAGATAAGTACTGTTATTTCTCATCAGTACAAGCCAAAATGTATTACAATTTATTTCAAAACTACCTGCGTACTGTGAAATCATTTCATGTACTGTGGAAATGGAAATGACTTTAATTAATATTATGAAACACTCCTTAATAACCTTAGTAACAAGGTGGTGACCATTTAAGCTTTTTTTATGGGCAAATTTGTTAGTACGGATATTTTATTCCCCTCAATATAATATTGCCTTAAATTGATGCACCTTTACTTGAAGAGTCAGTCAAGAGGTGTGATGCATAGACTGTATTAACTTTCTGATGGACACATTGAGGCTGCTGAACATTCCCTATTTTATATCTTTCGGTCACATGGCATTTAGCACACAATAATGTCCATTAGTGTGCGTTAAGCAATCCTGATTTCTCCTTCTTTATCTATGTACTGATGAACCATAAAAACACGTAGCTATAAAAAGGAATAACAAATTAAGGGGCCCATTTACAAAGCGGTGGTAAGCACTAATATGAGTTTACTTCGTACTAAAAAGGCACTGTGTCACGCAGTAGTTCTGGGATCGGCGTGAGCCCATTCCCTACAATATTTTTTAGCACAGGGCATGTTTGGAGATGGAGAGTAGGCAAGCCCCGTGCTAATTAGGTAGCATGTGTATATCACTGTGCGCTGCCTGATTAGTGCATGGTTAGAGCAAGAGCCTTTGCCACCTAATAAATAGGTGGCGGTAAGGGCTAATGCATTAATAACCATGCACTAATTGGGAAATTAGCATGTGGCCATTGAAGGGAATATAGAAATTGCAGCTATTGTACTGGCATGCTAAAATTGGACTCAGCATATGGGAAACCCACACACTACAAATAGCATTCTCTCCGCCCATTTCTCAGTGACGATAGCTGTGCCACTTTATTACATGCACTAATCGCCACAATATTACTGCAATATCGTGTATGCCAGTCTCCCTGATATTTCTCTCCTAAGTTACAGATAGTACAGAACACTGCCATCCGTATCCTTTTACATGCGCATCGTTATGATCATGTAACACTTTTCCTGAAAGAGCATCATTGGCTCCCTATAAAATATAGGATTATCCATAAAACCCTGACCATTACTTTTAAAGCATTATGTTTGCGTACCCCTCCATATTTAGCCAGTCTCATTACTCCCTACTGCCCTGCCTGCGAGCTTCATTCCGCATTTGATTGCCGTTTATCTTTGCCATCTGTTCACTGTTCTTGTCTCAGTTCGATACATGCCTCTGCATTTTTCTGTTTGGCTCCTTTTTTTTGGAACTCCTCACCCCCTTCTTTGAAGTCAGAGCTTTCATTCCCTCACTTCTGTTCTCTTCTTAAAGCACATTTGTTTTCTCAGGCATTCCCCTAACTTATATTCTTGTTTGGAGGCCAGGTTATTGACAGGCAACTGGTCGTTCTGTTCTGCGTCCTATCTTGATCTATTCTTTTCCCTTTCTACTCTAATTTGTGATTTCCTCTGTCCTACTTGATATTGGTGGTCGTTTCTTACTCCTTTTGTTTTTAGTTTTTTTGTACACCACTTTGTTTGTTTGTGAAAGGCGGTATATCAGGCCTTCAATAAATATAAACATAAACACAGGCCACCTTTTAGCCCTGCTTAGTAAAAGGGCCCCTTATCTACTTACTATTTACATGGAGTAAAAAGCTTTTTACAATAATGGAATAATGACATAGAAAACATGTTCAGAAACAAGGTTAATTGAAAAGATATCTCATATTTATCAGAAATTATTCCATACAAACACACACTTTACCCTATAGGCTAATGCCTAGTCTGTTACCCATTAGCAATGACAAAGTTTGACCATACAACTTGCACGTGTTACCAGTGTCACTTGGAGATGTCTGAAAAAGCAGAGTTGGTTTTCTTGAAAGCAGTGACTCCTCTGAAAGGTATGGATACTCAGTGTGTTGCCGCATTGAGCCTGCCATGAGTAGGAAAGCGCGGGGTACAAATGTAACAAAAATAAAAATAAAAGATCAGATGAAAGTCTGATAAGTCTAGAGAGGCTAAGAGCAGAAAAGGTAATGTCTGTCCCCTCCAGTTAGGTGTGTCCATCTTTTATACCATTTCTGATAACAATAATACCAGATGTTCCAATAACGTTTCAGAAGGTGATTGGCTGGAGAAACTACAGGAATGTCTATGACATCATTCGATTATGCATTTCTCAGAATTCTGGCTCTGCACAGTCTTTTGATGTCATTCTAGTTGCATTTCATAGAATTCAGGGCTCAAACCCTTCTTGTGACATCATTGTTATTTCTTAGAACTCACACTCCAATGAGTCTAACTTAGTCTTGAGGGGTCATTGCAACTTGAAATTACTTTGTATTGCATCAGCCAATACCGGGGCACAGGTCTCATTCAAACAGGCATGTCTGGACATGATCTAAATTACAATGCCAGTCTTAGAACTGTATCTGCTTTGTAAAGCATCGGGCACTGCAGAATTGTTGACTTCCTTCAGGTATCCCACAGGTGTACTCAGTCAAACTCTGTGATATTGTGGCATTGGCTTGAACCCCTACAAGTACTCCTGGGAGGCTCATGTATCAAAAATACTAAGTCCCCCTTTTACTAAGGCATGCTCACGTTTTTAGAGCGCGCTAAAATTGTAGGCATGCTAAATGTTACAGATGCCCAAAGGAATGTATAGGCGTCTCTAACATTTAGCACGCCTACAATTTTAGCGCGCACTAAAAACGAGTGTGCACCTTAGTAAAAGGGAGCCTCAAGTTTCTCAAATGGACCTTTGCATGGAAACAGTTGTGGAAACCCTAAATTCCCAGATTATATATATTTTTTGGCATGGAATTTCCTTTTGTAAAAGTTGTTACAACTTCAAAAGCTCTCAATAGTAACATAATTTAATTTAAAAGTTTAAAATTAGTGATGTGATCAAGTGCATGTGATGCAAGATCATGCAAAGCAGCTCAATAATTTTGATCTGTGTGAAAACTGGTGCATGAAATTATCTTTGCAGGCTTCTTTATTATTATTATTATTATTATTATTATTATTAGCGATATGTATCTAGCTTTGATTGGTCATCATGCCACCCTGCTGCTAAACATTTTGTGCAAGTTTGCTACTCAGCTCATTTGCATGGGTAGTAAAGTTGCACAAAATTAAGTCCACTAAACCATGGGAAATTTTGCAGGTTAGCAGGAGAGTTATTAAGCTGTGATGGGACCTTAAGAGGCTTATTTTCAAAGCACTTAGCCTCCCAAAGTTCCATAGAAACCTATGGAACTTAGCCTCCCAAAGTGCTTTGAAAATATGCCTCTAAGTCACGTTATTTGCCCTTTAACATGACTACTCAAAGAGCTCTAATGCAGCTTGTCATGCCTTACCATAGTAATACTTAGATCACTGCATAGTAATGAGATGTAAAACATGCAAATGCAAGTAAAGCAACTCATTACTATGTAAGATTCAGAATGCAAACATGCACTGGGTACACACTGCAAATTACGTTATGGTCATAGAATGATGGTTAAAAAAAACTCCAGCCAAAAGCTGGGGTTATTTTACCATGCTGGGAGCCAGAGCTCAATGCTGAGCTTGAAGGGACTGGTACCATCATCCCTGGTTAACACCCTCCCCCCCCAAAAAAAAACCCTCATCTCCAGATTACATTCCCCCAAGGGCCCACGACCATCATCCTGGGTCTACCAGCACTGTATCTGGTGGTCCAGTGGTGTTAGGACAGAAGCAATCCCCAGTCACTCCTGCCCTGCTGGCCCCATCTTCAAAATGGTGTCCCTATTAGTAATCTCTGCTACTACCACCAAGAGTTATGTTTCCCTATAACTATAAGGAAATGTGTCCACTAGCAGTAATAGCACAAGACTACTGCTAAGGATGCCATCTGGCGCCAGCAGGGTAGGGGAGACTGGAGATTGCTCCTGTCCTAACACCACTGGATCACCAGTAAAAAGCTGGTAGGCACACAATGTTGGTGGGGATCCTTTGGTGGTAGTGGTGGGAGTGGAGGGTTGATTAGGAGGTAGGAGGTTCTGATCGAGGGGGTGAGGTGTTGTGACTGAGGCTTTGAGGCCCGATGCTTCCAGATTGCTGGAATAATGTTGGCTGTACCCCTCTCGCTCTGGCACAAGATGTCATCAGAAATAGAGCTCCAAATTTTCAGATGTCAGTAGTCGTGACCTTGGGCTCTACACTAGAATGAAAGGGGTAAGCTACAAAAACTAACCTCTCCTCATAATCCCTAAGACCATGAGGGGAAAAAAACTAGATTCAGGATTATCCCTTATTTGAAGGAGGCAATAAAACTCTATTATGTTTAATATAAATAACACAAGTTTATTCAACACATGCTGGCAATCATAAAACTAGGAACAATAACATTTTAATTTTTAACCAAATTCCCTTCTATTGGTATCACAATTCTAACTAAATAATTTCTCAACTTAGGGTTAATACCTTAACTTAGTTTCTTTTTCTTTTTCTTTACAGGAATCACTTTTAGTCTCAAGAATTTTCAGATAAGTATCTCAAATAACCTTTCTCAATTTCTTTTCAATTAAATCAGATGATAAATAAGCTATACAGTAAATTATTAGAATTGATACTTTGTGTGTTCTTTGTTTTTGTTTTCACAGGTACCTGTCGTAATCTAGAGAAGCAAGCAAGGTAAGTATATATATAATTGTCTTTGTCTTTCTCTATCTTTTCTTTTCTATTTTTTTTTCTCTATTCTCTCAATAGTCACTTAGCTGATGTCAATTCACTGGATGATGTGTAGTCTGTCTTGCGGAGGGGCCCTTGTAGATTCTCCAACTTCCAGTTTCTTCTTCCAGGTCTTCTCCCTAAACCTATTTCTTAAAAACTTAATAGGAAGAAAAACCCTATCTATTCTCACACGTGGTGGATATTTTTAGTTCTAGTGAATTATTAATTAATACTTAGGGCCAATTAAACTATTGAAATAAAATTACATAAAAATCCCTGCTCTGCTTCAAGCCTATACTAATCACTTATTTCCCTAACCTGAAGAGGCTGATAACCCTTTCAGTCCCTTGCATCCCAACATTCCTTAATCACTTTCTTATTCTCATATGTAATCATACCCTTTCTCCTATCATCCATACACTGCACTACCAAAACCAATCACACTTCATACCCCCCAAGTTTATTATAATTAATCAAATTCAATTAAAACCCCTTTACAGACTTTTCCTTTAATTCACTATCACTCTCACACTTTTTACTATCACACTAAACTCACTTTCTAACTTCCAATCACCAATAATCTCACACTGACTCTCCCACACTGAGCTGCGCTTCCGCTCTCTTCAGTCACCAGCCTCTCACTGCCACTGTCAGTTAGCCTCATCTCCTAGGAGACCAAGCTTTGGCTTGGGATTCCGAGCATTGCTGACCAATCCCAAGCCTTTCCCAACATTCTAAACCCTCAAGCTGACCAGCGGAATCTTGAGAAGCACAGCAAAATCTCCATTTTATTTTATAATTTCCCATAGAGTTTAATGGGAAATTATAAAATTAACCTATAACTCCTTCCAAATTTCCCCAAAATACCCCAAATTTTCCCTGCCACTAAAACCCCGAATTCCCCATCTAACCATACTTTTAAATTTTAAAAATACCCCAATTTTCCTATCCGCCGCACACTATCCCCTCTAACACCCCTCCAAAATTACCCAAATTTGTAAAACCCATCTCAAAAATTAATATACCCCTTCCTTAATCTACCCTGTCGAATTTAAGAATTTAACCCTTTATTAACCCCTTCAAACTAGCACCCCTTCAAAAAACCCCCTAAAAATATTTAAATTCAAAAAACTAATCCGATAGAAAAATCAAGAAAAATCCCCTGATCATGAATCTAAAAACCAAATTTAAAAAACTTAAACCCCTGATTTTTTTAAAAATCAAAAACCGAACTTATACAATTTAAAAATAAATAAATGGAAATTTTAGGTTAAAAAACCCCTTACCTTGTCCGTGATTTTCAGCACACTCGATGCCTACCCTCGGTTCCGGTCCCGGTTGTCCTGGGGCGAAAACGGATCCGAAAATAAAAAAGAACCGAAGCCGGCCCAAAATTTAGGCCCCGGCTTCGGCCTACTCGCGAAGACGCGCGTTCGCGATTCGTGCATGAGGCGCGCCGCCTCATGCACACTCGCGCCGGCGTTCTTTACTCGCCGGCATCTTGTTTTTTAAAAAAAACAATTCCCGGCGCCCTCCCTCAGCCGGCAAACTTCAGCGCTGCCTCCTGCAGCGCTCCTCCGGCCTCCGGTTTCCCTCTTCGGGCCCGGGAACATGCTCCATTGCTCCCGGGCCCCGAAACTCACCATTTGGCCTCCGAATCCGGCCCAACTCGCCCCGAACCTTCTCTTCACTCCCGGGGAAGCGCTCCATCGGCCCCCGGGAGTTAAAACTTCAGCGCTGCCTCCCTGCAGCGCTTTCAACCCCACACCAAAGCCCCAAAACCTCGTGAACCGCCGGAACCGGCTTTTATTTTATTTTAAAAACCTCCCGCTGCTACTTGCAGCACAGCCCCACGAACTCTCCCAGCACGGCCCCGAACATCCCCACCAGCACTCCTGTCACCCAAAAACAACCCCCAAAATTACCCCGGACCCAGGTAAATATATATTTATTTTTCTAACCCCAGGTTACATTCGCCCATGCAGAAAAAACATAATATTGACCCCAATATTATCCATTCTCACATCTCAATTCTCTCCAAATATCCATTCACTCATCCCCTACAACTCCCAATACCAACCCTATTCCATACACACCTCATTCAACTAAAGGAACTATTTATTCTCCCTCCCACTAAGCAAACCTTTTATAACTAAATTTTCTCAACTTAACCATCCTTTCCCAAATCAACCCAAAATAAAATTATCTTTAAGAAATGAAGAACACATTCCCTTGTTACATCTTTTTGAACTTCTGATTTCTCCAGTGCTTACAGACTCACATGTATTTCCAGCAGAATTAATTGTTATCTCAGTGTACACAATATAATCACATAAATTTTTTTCAGTTACCTTTTCAGGTACTGGTAAACCCACATTTTTATCACTTTTTTCAACCTGAGTTGGTGCCATTACAATTTCCTCCATCTCCAAATCATATTTCTTTACCAAATCTCTATGAACAGTTTTCTTCCCGAATTTGTCATTTTGAATCGTTAACACATTACCTGTCTCCCCATACATTTGGACCACCCTATAGGGACAAGTTTCCCAAACATCCTGGATCTTGTGCCTACCCGGGAATCTCTGTCTCCGGAGCAAGACCCAATCCCCCACCTGCAGCACTCAAGACATCTGTGAGGAACCTGGACCAGCATCCTTTCTTGTGTCTGGAGGAGATACATAAACTCTGGTTGAATTTCTCTTTGCTCAAGGACAATTCAGCTGCTGGACCCTGTCTAGCTCCAATGACAAGACGACCAGAATGGGTAACTGTCCCAGCCTTCCTTTTCAGTTCTACCGCCTCAGCCTCTGCGTACTTTTTATTTAAAACATCCACTCTTTCAGGATATTCTTCCGAACTCGTATCATCCAGAAATGGGCGGTTAAAATCTTGAAGACTTAGTCCCATGGCTTGTTTAATGTTCACGTCTTCTTTTAATTTTTGAGCCTCCAGTTTCAGGGTACTCTGTCTCAGTGTTTGCTTCCGATCCTGTCCCTCCCTCTCACGTTCCAGACCATACTGCTGCAGCCAGACCATCTCACTCTGGAAACTTGCAGGCCTCTCGTTCTCTTTGCTCTCTTCCAACTCTTTGGTCATGTCCATGATGTTGGAAGGATCAGGATCCTCTTCACGTGGTACCACCAACTCTGCTATTCCCAACAACTCAAAGTTACCCAGCACTTTCTGTATCTCTTTCTCTTCATATTCAGTGTCCGGGCAACGGATTAGCTTTTCCTCTTTCTTCTGTCCAGAAATCAGCATTTCCTTCTTGCTCGTTTCCAAACCACTCCCGATCACTTCTTCTTTACTCTTTTCACCACAAGTACCTTTTAAGGATTTATCACTCTCTGTTTCATTTTGTCTTTCCCCTTGCTTCTGCATAATCAGGGTATTAGCTACTAGGCTCCTCTCGGGTAAGTGCATCTTTTTGGTATCAGAAGCCAGTGCCGCTGCTATACTCTTCCTTGTTCGCTGACGAATCAAGAACTTTTCTGACATTACTGGTATAATTTTGCTCACATTTCCCTGCATCTTTATCACGCCAATAGATTCCCTACTTTTGTTGCAACGCTTCTGGGAAATGCTGGACTGAATACTCGCAATCTTCACGGGCTCGCCCATCAAAGAAAACAGGTCTCTGAATAATCCTTCCAGGTACCGAAGGACATTCATGCCCACTATGCCATGTACTGTCTGGTCTTCAACTTGCCCATTGCATAAGTTGTCTTTTACAACAAATATGCATCGTTCCGGTACCACTTGTCCCATACACTGTACATCCGCGTCTATATATCCCAACACAGGCAAGTCTGTCCCATTTACTGCAACCAAAGTTAGCTGGCTTGCATCTTTTAAGCAGTTGGTATCAGCAAAGTTTTTGTAAAAAAAACTCGCAAGGATGGTGGAAACACTAGAGCCCGTATCCAGTGTGCAAAGCGTTTCCACACCATTTATCTTTACTTTGAGCACTGGACTCTCCCCAATGGCTCTTTCTCCAAACAAGTTTTCTTCCAGAACTCCCTGTTGTTCCAAAGACTTTTGCATCCTAACTGCAGGTTTCGCCTCACTTCCCTTCTGAGGAGCAGAATCGGCCTGCTGGCTATTAGGAGGAACATAATTGACACTGGTGCTTGGTCTCTCAACATTGCTTCTGTTGGTTCCACTGTATGTTCTATTGGCCCTCTCACTCTGGCAGTTCCTGGCTATATGGCCAGGCTCCTGACACCGGTAGCAAATCATTTCACCTGTAGGAGTTCTTGAGGGAGGTCTAACATTAGGACTATATCTCTGGTATTCTCTTTGAACATTTGCAAACCTTGCACTATCCCTCTCCATTCTCTGCCGTCTCCACTCCTCTTCTTGGCGTTCGCACATTTTAGCAAACATATTGGTTAATTGCTGCATCATGGCAACAGTTGCAGACTGCTCTGGACGGCAGTAATCTCCTGCATCCTCTCTTGGCCTCTGAAGAATTTTCTTCGGTGTCAACTCCCCGGACAACAGACCTCTTTCCTCTCCAGCCCAACGGATGGCAGCTTGCATTAATTCAGCGAATGACAGTCCTGGATTATCTTCCCTTCTTTTTGATATCTCCCTTTTCAAAGTTTCATCCCGGAGGCCTATAACAAACTGCTCTTTCAAAGTTTCGTCTGGATCGCCCATTCTTCGACGATCCCGGGACATAATGGCCTCTAGCTTCTCCTGAAGCTTGTAAGCATATACCCGAATAGAATCCTTCTCTCCCTGACGGATATTATAAAATTCTTGTATACGTAGGCCCAATGCCACTTTGTCCCCATATACTTGCTTCAAAAGGTCAAAGATATCTTCTGCTGAACAGTCTTTTGGTAGCGAGTACTTCACTGTGTCGAGAGCAATGCCTTTGAGGTGATCACGCACCACTTCCACCTGATCTTCTGGCGGAACCCGCATTAACCTCATCCGTGACTTCATTTTATCCACCCAGTCTTCGATCTTCAAGTCTTCCGAAGTCCTGGGGAATCCACTGAAATCTGGAACATTCCTGTCTTGTGGGATGATCACTGTGTGTGTATGAATCTGGGGAACAGGAGTAGCCCGACCTCCAGAAGCTTCACCTTCCATTCTCTTGTCTCTTCGGAGTCAGGTACTATATGGATGTTGCCACGGAAACAGAGACTCCCGGGAGAACCCAAAACCCGGTCTACCTTGTCGCTCAAAAATACTTTTCAAAAAAAAATTTTTTTTTTCAAAATTTATTGAAAATGGTCTAACACCTAAAATTCCTTCAGAATGTTACTCTCAGCTTTTGGGGACCCTCAAATTCAGGGAAGAATCCTGCCGACTACGCCAATTGTTGGCTGTACCCCTCTCGCTCTGGCACAAGATGTCATCAGAAATAGAGCTCCAAATTTTCAGATGTCAGTAGTCGTGACCTTGGGCTCTACACTAGAATGAAAGGGGTAAGCTACAAAAACTAACCTCTCCTCATAATCCCTAAGACCATGAGGGGAAAAAAACTAGATTCAGGATTATCCCTTATTTGAAGGAGGCAATAAAACTCTATTATGTTTAATATAAATAACACAAGTTTATTCAACACATGCTGGCAATCATAAAACTAGGAACAATAACATTTTAATTTTTAACCAAATTCCCTTCTATTGGTATCACAATTCTAACTAAATAATTTCTCAACTTAGGGTTAATACCTTAACTTAGTTTCTTTTTCTTTTTCTTTACAGGAATCACTTTTAGTCTCAAGAATTTTCAGATAAGTATCTCAAATAACCTTTCTCAATTTCTTTTCAATTAAATCAGATGATAAATAAGCTATACAGTAAATTATTAGAATTGATACTTTGTGTGTTCTTTGTTTTTGTTTTCACAGGTACCTGTCGTAATCTAGAGAAGCAAGCAAGGTAAGTATATATATAATTGTCTTTGTCTTTCTCTATCTTTTCTTTTCTATTTTTTTTTCTCTATTCTCTCAATAGTCACTTAGCTGATGTCAATTCACTGGATGATGTGTAGTCTGTTTTGCGGAGGGGCCCTTGTAGATTCTCCAACTTCCAGTTTCTTCTTCCAGGTCTTCTCCCTAAACCTATTTCTTAAAAACTTAATAGGAAGAAAAACCCTATCTATTCTCACACGTGGTGGATATTTTTAGTTCTAGTGAATTATTAATTAATACTTAGGGCCAATTAAACTATTGAAATAAAATTACATAAAAATCCCTGCTCTGCTTCAAGCCTATACTAATCACTTATTTCCCTAACCTGAAGAGGCTGATAACCCTTTCAGTCCCTTGCATCCCAACATTCCTTAATCACTTTCTTATTCTCATATGTAATCATACCCTTTCTCCTATCATCCATACACTGCACTACCAAAACCAATCACACTTCATACCCCCCAAGTTTATTATAATTAATCAAATTCAATTAAAACCCCTTTACAGACTTTTCCTTTAATTCACTATCACTCTCACACTTTTTACTATCACACTAAACTCACTTTCTAACTTCCAATCACCAATAATCTCACACTGACTCTCCCACACTGAGCTGCGCTTCCGCTCTCTTCAGTCACCAGCCTCTCACTGCCACTGTCAGTTAGCCTCATCTCCTAGGAGACCAAGCTTTGGCTTGGGATTCCGAGCATTGCTGACCAATCCCAAGCCTTTCCCAACATTCTAAACCCTCAAGCTGACCAGCGGAATCTTGAGAAGCACAGCAAAATCTCCATTTTATTTTATAATTTCCCATAGAGTTTAATGGGAAATTATAAAATTAACCTATAACTCCTTCCAAATTTCCCCAAAATACCCCAAATTTTCCCTGCCACTAAAACCCCGAATTCCCCATCTAACCATACTTTTAAATTTTAAAAATACCCCAATTTTCCTATCCGCCGCACACTATCCCCTCTAACACCCCTCCAAAATTACCCAAATTTGTAAAACCCATCTCAAAAATTAATATACCCCTTCCTTAATCTACCCTGTCGAATTTAAGAATTTAACCCTTTATTAACCCCTTCAAACTAGCACCCCTTCAAAAAACCCCCTAAAAATATTTAAATTCAAAAAACTAATCCGATAGAAAAATCAAGAAAAATCCCCTGATCATGAATCTAAAAACCAAATTTAAAAAACTTAAACCCCTGATTTTTTTAAAAATCAAAAACCGAACTTATACAATTTAAAAATAAATAAATGGAAATTTTAGGTTAAAAAACCCCTTACCTTGTCCGTGATTTTCAGCACACTCGATGCCTACCCTCGGTTCCGGTCCCGGTTGTCCTGGGGCGAAAACGGATCCGAAAATAAAAAAGAACCGAAGCCGGCCCAAAATTTAGGCCCCGGCTTCGGCCTACTCGCGAAGACGCGCGTTCGCGATTCGTGCATGAGGCGCGCCGCCTCATGCACACTCGCGCCGGCGTTCTTTACTCGCCGGCATCTTGTTTTTTAAAAAAACAATTCCCGGCGCCCTCCCTCAGCCGGCAAACTTCAGCGCTGCCTCCTGCAGCGCTCCTCCGGCCTCCGGTTTCCCTCTTCGGGCCCGGGAACATGCTCCATTGCTCCCGGGCCCCGAAACTCACCATTTGGCCTCCGAATCCGGCCCAACTCGCCCCGAACCTTCTCTTCACTCCCGGGGAAGCGCTCCATCGGCCCCCGGGAGTTAAAACTTCAGCGCTGCCTCCCTGCAGCGCTTTCAACCCCACACCAAAGCCCCAAAACCTCGTGAACCGCCGGAACCGGCTTTTATTTTATTTTAAAAACCTCCCGCTGCTACTTGCAGCACAGCCCCACGAACTCTCCCAGCACGGCCCCGAACATCCCCACCAGCACTCCTGTCACCCAAAAACAACCCCCAAAATTACCCCGGACCCAGGTAAATATATATTTATTTTTCTAACCCCAGGTTACAATAATGCTGCTTGCAAGGTGGCTCACAAGCAGCATTATTCATTTACCCAATAGTCAACAACCTGCAGGACTATTATACTGCAGGCTGCTGATTTTCCTGTTAAATGCTCACCTTTTACCACACCTTTAATACATTGACTTAATACCTTCAAATTAAGCTTCCTGGTGCTGAAATTCAGTGCTAAGCGCCTAACTGTTTTACTACCCTGCCTCTGCCCCCCATCCATCCACTTTGTAGGGTCCTATCTTTTAATAGTCTAGTTAACTTTCAAGCCCAAATTTAGGGACGTAATCTTAAAAGGACAATTTTATAACTGGGCACAGCAATTTAGGTACCCACTTTGCACAGATTGTAAGCCTACACTGTAAGAAATGTTATGGTATTAAGCTTTCTTATAGGATACCAGTGTAAGTTAGCAGCAGCACGTCTACATTTAGGAACACCCAATTGCACCAGGTCTATGGCTGGCATAAGTGGGTGTGCCTAAATGTAACACACATATGTAAACTTACAATATTCTATAAGTCACACATGTAAATGTTAGACCCACCTATGCCCCTCCCCTTCGAACACCCTCTTGCACTTAAGGCCTCCTTTTACAAGGCCATGCTAACGATTTCCATGCGGTACACGTGATAAATCCTATAGGAATTGAATGGGCTTCATCGCATTTGTCATGCCAGAATCACTAGCGCGGCTTTGTAAAAGGAGTCCAAACTGATTTGGGCACTTAAATTGTAGAATAGCTGTCCTCTGCCTGCAGTTATGTGGGTAAGTGTACATTCATGCACATAAGTGCAGTGGCGTAGCAAGGGTGGGGCGGTGGGGGCGGTCCGCCCTGGGTGTGAACGGGCGGGGGGTGCATCCGTCCACCCCCCCCCCCTGGCGCAGCGCCTCCCCCCCCGACACGGTCCCCACCTGCCTACAAGCTCCATCCATCTTCAGCGCTGCTGTAAAGAAGAAATCGATTAGTCGGCCCTTCCCTCACTCACTGTGTCCCGCCCTCTGACGTAACTTCCTATTTCCTCAAGGGCGGGACACAGTGAGTGAGGGAAGGGCCGACGAAGCAATTTCTTCTTTACAGCAGCGCTGCAGATGGATGGAGCTCGTAGGCAGGTGGGGACCGTGTCGGGGTGGCGCTATGCCGGGGGGGGGTCCACGCCGGTGGGGGGCTGTCGTGTTGGTCTGCACCCGGGGGGGGGTGCAGCGGCGATCCGCCCCGGTGGCAGCCGCCCCCGCTACGCCACTGCATAAGTGCTAGCATTCTATAAATATAAGTGCACAAATGGTGCTTAAAGTTAAGCACATTTTACGGAAAGAGGGGGAAAGGGCCACATTAGAAACTTAAACTCTTAGAAAATCAGCCAGTTGACCATAAAGCAAGTGCATAGATGCTGAGCATATACTCTGTCTTCATTCTTTCTTGCATTCTTCACATATCCATTTCCTACTTCCCATGAATGCTAATGGAAAGTAATTAAATAGTACCTCAACTGAAATATTGTTGGCAATTCTATAATATCAGTACTAAGCACTATTCTGTAAATACCTGTTTAAGTTACATAGTAAGTATTTGCAAGGGGGTGCACACAGGTGGAGCTTGAGCAGAGCATGGGCGGGGCTCAATCTTATGCACGTGAAATATAGAATACTGTAAGTTATGTATATGTCTGTAGCATTTAAGAAGCTTAGCCGAGACTGGGAGGCGGGGCTGGTGTTTGAGAGGTGGGGCTAATGCTGGGCAAGACTTCTACGGGCTGTGCCCTGAAAATGGCAGATACAAATCAAGGTAAGGTATACACAAGAAGTAGCACATAGGAGTTTATCTTGTTGGGCAGACTAGTTGGACCGTGCAGGTCTTTTTCTGCCGTCATCTACTATGTTACAAGTTACTTACACCCGTTCTGTGGCATTGACTATATTCTATAAATGGCACCGAAATTTGGGCAAAGCCAGGGAAAGCAGACCAACTCTTCCACAGGGGAAACCAACAAGCAAAAGAAGTGGAAGATCCCAAATTTGGGTGCCAAAAAAAAAATGACCGCTAAGCACTATTCTGTTGCCTCAATTAATTATTGGTGCTAATTGGTAGCAATTAGCACCAATAATTAATTGTAGCAACAGTTGGTTATTTGTTCAACTAAATTCTACACGCAAATTGGACACGTGTCCAAATTTGCACAAGCAGTTTTTGAGCACCACATATAGTATTAGGAGGTAAGTGATCATGCCTGAATGTTAAGTGCGGATACACCCAGTTAGGCTATTATTCCATAAAGGAAATAGGTACCTACATTATTTTGTAGAACAGGCTTCTACAAAATAGGTGCCCTGTATAGAGCTGCCCTAATACTGATGCTTAAATGTATGAAGAAAAGAATAACAGTATAACAGTAAGTATAGAGAAGCTAGATTCTGTTAAAAAAAAACAAAGAAATTTAGGGTCTGCTTATGGTTCAGAAATAAACGTACAATTCTATTTCTTGTTCAGAACTTCCACAATTACTTCGGAAATGGAGTGATTTTTGAGTTGTGCATGCACAGTTGGTTGCATTTCCGAAGTTTTGATGACAAAGGTGCACTTCAAGAGACACCAGCACTAGGAAAGTTTGTTTTGCCTAATCAATTGCAGCAGGTGGATATTAATATTCCGACTGCATGTTCATTTTCTTCCTATGTTTTTCTTTTTTTGTAATTCTGACTGTGTCAGCAATCAGTCTCAACGTGAACCCTGTACCAATTAATATAAAAATCTCTGACTCTGATTTATAGCTCTTTTTTTTATCATTCCTTTGCCATTTCTTGGATTACCATGGAATAGGTTCTCTGTGTTAGCTTGGCTGTAAAATTATCAATTGCATTACTTCACTAAAATGTGCTATTTAATTAAGGCTTACAATAAATAAAATGCGTATTCCATTTAATAAATGTCAGTTCTAGATGTTCTACTAAGGCTCTTTTTTCAGCAATACTGGAAACCAGCCCCCCCCCCCCCCCAATATTTATTATTCTTACTGTTATTATTTGGGTCAATATTCAGCAGTAAGAAGTGAGCATTTTGCTTACTGCCGACAACATTATTCTAGAATATTCAAACTGGACCTGTGCAGGCTTTGACTTTGAATTTCTGGTTATTTTTAAGCCGGCTAACACATAGCTGCTTATGTTGATATTCATCACTCATCACTTAAGCGGTCTTGGGTTACCACATAAAAATAGGACAGACACTTAAGTGACCAAGTGCTGACTCCGTCCCCAGAATGCTCCCAAGATAGCCAGCTTTGTGTTAGTCGCTAACCGCAATATTCAGCAGCACTGAGCCGATTAAGTGTCACTGAATATTAGTGGCTAGCCCCAACCAAATGATTTAACCAGTCAGTGGCCAGCTAAATCATTTTGAATATCATTATTCAGAACATTATTATTATTATTATTGGGCTATTTGTTATATTGCTATCTGAACAACAATAGATGTCATAGCATTAATTTAAAATATCAATCACAGGACAGAAATACTTGACTTTCAGCTTTCCCAGCTTCAGTATACAAGGAGAAGGGTTTATTCCTTTTGAATGGTTCCTGTTGAATGGAACAATCTACCAACTACCCTCAGACTCCAAAGAACTTGACTGTAATTACAAATCTATGGAAAGAATATTTGTTGGTTCAGGCAGCCCTCTGAATTGTGTGTAGATATAAGATTGATGTTGGATTTAGCTGTACTGGAATTGTTTTTATAGTTTTGTTTTATGCTATATGGGGTCCTTTTACCAAGCTGTGGGAAAAAAGGCCCTGCTCTAGTGTTGGGGACTGTTTTTCCTGCACACCAGGGCCCTTTTTACTGTAGCGAGTAAAAAGCCCCCAGACACACATGGCCATGCGGTAAGAGAACACTTATCACGTGGCCATGCGGCAGGGAGCCTTTACCGCCACCCATTGAGGTGATGATAAGGGCTCCCGCCCAGCATTCAGCGATGCCCAAGTACCGCTGGGTTATCACCGTGCAAGCCATTTCCGGAGGTTTTCTTTTTCCCCTGTAATCAATAGAAATAAAACAAAATAAAACATGGAAAATAAAATAAGATGATACCTTTTTTATTGGACATAACTTAATACATTTCTTGATTAGCTTTTGAAGGTTGCCCTTCTTCGTCAGATCGGAAATAAGCAAAAGTTGGTAGATGACAGTATATATGAGTGAAACATCAAAGCATTTCAGTAACAGTCTAACAGGATAGGGGTAGATAGGTGAGAGTCAGGGAGACAGGAGAGCAATACAATTTACAAGGCAATACAATTTTATGCTTTGTAATACACCCATGCCCCTCCCATGGTCACACCCCCTTTTGTTTAGTGCACATTAGAATTTACGTACACCACTTTAAAGAATACGCTTAGAAAGCTGTGTGTGTAAATTCTAATTAGTGTCAATTAGTGCTGATAATTGCTTGTTAGTGTGCAATTATCAACGCTGAATGGCTTGTTAAGCAATTAGGTTGCGTGCACAGATTGGCTATATGCACTGATTTGCACACACAATTTAAGTCGCTGTTTATAGAATCCAGGGCTTAGTGCACAGTAGGTGTAATGCACTAGTTAACACTATCACACCCACTCTGCCCATGCCATTTCCCCCAAGAGATAAATTCAGTAAACTGCAGTTTAATGTGCAGAAACTGTCAAACGATCACAAACTCCTTAACGTGGTTGAGTGGTTCTGTATGTTAACTGTGTGCTAACTGCTTGACACACTTAAGTAAAAGGGTTCCTAGGGAAGTTCAGGTAGCTCTACTGTCCGCTCTTTTCCATGATTCTTTAGTGTAGTTTTGGATGACTGAAGGTAGGCCCTCAGGCAGATTTGGTTCTTCTTCAGAAAAGTGAAAGTAAGTCTGACCTCAGTGGTAAGGAAGTAAAGGGAATCACAATTAAAAAAAGAGATCATAGATTTTTTTTTAATCCTGTGGATTACAGCAAGAGTTCCAACCTTTTTGATTGTGAGGACCTCTAACTAACCTCCAAACAGTTCAGAGACTCCTTCACTTCAGCTCCAAGCCTGTCCCCACTAGCCTTGTTTATCTCCCTCCCCCTTTCTGTCTCCACCACTTCTCTCTCTTTCCCACAGCCAGGCCCACCAGTCTTTCTATCTCTCTTTCCACCCAAACCAGTCCCTACCAGTCTTTCTCCCTCCCCACAGTCAATTCCCACCAGATTTTCTTTCTCTGCTTCCCCATCCATTCCCTAGTCTCTCCAGTTAATCCGTACCATCCTCTCTCTCTCTCTCTCTCTCTTTCTCCCAGTTCCCACCAGTCAGTAAGTCTCCCTCTTTCCCTCCGGCTAGCCCCTACCATAAGCATCTCTTCCTATCCTCATCAAGTTTCCAAGTTTATAAATCATGTGATATACTGCCCATCAGAAGGGCCATCTAGGTGGTCCTTCTGGCCCTGCAGACTGATGCTGATCCCAGCACTCTTAGTTCTGGCCTCCAGCTGCCTCTGATCAAAACCTCACCACTACTATTGCTGACCTTATTATCAGTACTGTTTCCGTTTCTGGTCTCTGCAGCTGCCTCTGATCTACTACTACTACTTAACATTTCTAGAGCGCTACTAGGGTTACGCAGCGCTGTACAAAATAAACAAAAAGGACGGTCCCTGCTCAAATGAGCTTACAATCTAAAGAACGAAATGTCAAGTTGGGCAGCCTAGATTTCCTGGGTAGAGGAGTAGAGGTTAGGTGCCGAAGGCGACATTGAAGAGGTGGGCTTTAAGCAGAGATTTGAAGATGGGGAGGGAGGGGGCCTGACGTATGGGCTCGGGGAGTTTGTTCCATGCATGGGGTGAGGCGAGGCAGAAAGGGCGGAGCCTGGAGTTGGCAGTGGTGGAGAAGGGTACTGAAAGGAGGGATTTGTCTTGAGAGCAGAGGTTATGGGTAGGAACGTAAGGGGAGATGAGGGTTGCTGCTTTTCTCACCCCTACTGATAGTGATGCTGCTACCACCATCAGCCACTGTTTATTTACCTCTCCAGCAATCTCTCTATTCTGCTCATTATATTAACATAGCAATATTTTTGTAACGCTGGATATGACGCATGCTGGGGGTGAGAACTGCCTCCAGGCTGCTGCAGTAGCCTGGTGGTACTTCCTTTTTTTCGGGCATTAAACCCGTGTTGGGCTTACCAATGCTTTGTAAAAGGAGCCCTTGCTGACTTGACATCTCCTTCCTATTATTCCCTTAGTCCCCAAAGAAAAAACAGAAGATTTTTAAAAAGTAGATATTTTCTGTAAAATTTGAATAATTTATCTAAATATTCCCTTTTTTCAAATAGGTTTAGTAGTGTGTAAGTATGATTTATGAGTATAACTGTAAGAATATTATTACATGTGTGTAGTGTGGAAAATATTTCTTCACTCAGGGGTCCTTTTACTAAGGTGAGCTAGCATTTTTGGCACACACTAAAATATGAATCTATGGATGTCTCTAGTGTTTAGTGTGCACTAAAAGTGCTAGAGTGCCTTTGTAAAAGACCCCCTTAATGTGTAATTAAACTCTGGAATTCGTTGCTAGAGAATCTGGTAAAAAGCAGTTAGCTTAACAGGGTTTATACAAAGTTTGGAGATAGACTTGGGAAAATCCACTGCTTATTTTTAGGATAAGCAGCATAAAAACTGTTTTACTGTTCTGGGATCTTGCCTGGTTGGAAACAGGATACTGAGCTTGATGGACCTTTGGTCTGTCCCAATATGCTTATGTTCTTAAGTGGTCCATGAGAGAGGACTGAAGAGGTATGAATAGAAGGAAACAAATGTGTGGTTAGCGTAAATGTTTGCAAGGTTGCGTTATGGCCGCAGTGCTTTTAAAAAGGTGGCTCATAATTTTTGCCAGAGAAAGTAATCATGTCTCTTTAAAAGCAACAGAAGAGGTTGCCAAAATGTTACCTTTGAGATTTTCACCCTGCCACTTTTTATTAACATTTCACATGCATGGAATATAAATGAATAAAAGGAGAGAAAGAATTTTGGCATAACTCCAATAATTTTTCATGGGATGAAAAGAAATTAAATTGAACACATTTTATTCTACAGAATATAATGGGAACATAGATACCCAACTAGAATTTCTCCTGCCATAGGGGCCATTTTATTAAACTGCGGTAAAAAGTGGCCTGCGCCTACCTATTATATTGTTCATAAATCCTACTGGGTGCTTGTAAAACTTGCCAAAGTACACCCAAGTGTTTCAAATCTATGTTGGTCATGTCAGTCTGTGGTGGGTTCTCTAGAACATTTGCTTTTCTCTTGTTGTAATCTTCAGTCATACTGGAGGTCGGTTTGGGGTACCACCCAGAAAATATTTACAATCCAAGATTTGGTTGCATCTCCTCTTTCCATAGAGCATGGTCGCTGCTAGACAACTATGTGACTTGTGACGGGAATTAGCTCTCTAAAGTATGTTGCGCATACTGTCCTGTTTTATTTTTATCAGCTCACTGACCTGTATGGTTTTTTTTTCTTCACTGTTCCATATTATATGCTGTTATATGTTTTTCTAAATATTATGTTGCTTTAAAATAAATAAATAAAGTTTTTAAAAAAAAAAAAGTGGCCTGCGCTAGTGTGGGTGTGTGAAATTAGCACTCGCTGGGCCATTTTGTTTACTGTGGAGAGTAAAAAAAGCCTTTTTTAAATAGAGCAGTAAATGGCTGTGTGCTAATATTAAAAGTAGTGTGTGGCTATTTACTGCCTGAGCCCTTACCGCCACCTATTTACTTGGTGGTAAGGGCTCACGCGCTACTCGTGCGGTAATCAGGCAGCATGTGTCAATGTGGCTGCGCTGTCAATTACCACCGAGAATGCCCCCATGGTAAAAAACAGAAAATTATTTTTTACTATGGGAAACAGCAAGCGCCAACTTCAGAATTATCTTCCGGGCACCCACGCTACCCTGGTGGTAGGGTCAATTGGGTGCACGCTACCTGCATATTAGCCCTATAAGAAGGAACAAACATATTAGGATGGAAACATCTAGAAGGAAAAGTCTGCATAAATGGGTAATGAAAACCCTCTTTTCAATTTGCTTGAGGGCGGAGCAAAGGATAATAATTTAGGAGGGGGGGGGGGTAAGTTTAAATTTTCATGGATAGGTGAAACATTACTAATTTTCAAAGTGAAAGTGCACAGTCATGTATACTCATAATCCATAATGAGTATACATGAGATGGATTTGCAGGTACCACCTCCATTGCACAAATCTATCTCATGCATATTCATTGTGGGTATCCTGAAAATCTGACTGGCTAGGTGTGGCCCAAGGACTGGGTTGAGAATCGCTGAACTAGAGGAAGGGGGTGACAGATGGAAGAAAACAAGTTTAGAATGTCATCCATAGCAAAAGCATTACAGAAGTGGAGAAAATAGAGACATCATTTTAATTTGCTCATCAGCAACAAAGGAAAGAGGAAACTGGAATAAATATTATACAAAATGCAAATAAGCCACCCAAAATTGCTGGAAGGCTATGAGCGCAGATGCTCACAGTCTAGGCAACAAAAGTTCCTGATCCAGAAGCCCTGATGTTAGAAATGTACTTGGACATTGTGGCTATTATGGTTCAGTGAGTCTCATCAATGAGATAGCACCATACCTGGCTATAATCTGTTTAAGAGGGATAGAGAAAGAAGAGAATGGGCAGGAGTAGCTCCACATGACAAAACAATATTAAAGCAGCTGAAATGCAAGGGGCATAGGGAAAAAGGGAAGCACTGTGGATCATCGTTTAAAGAGGAGATGGCACCTCTAGCCATACAGGTGTAGTCTACAGAATTCCAACTCAAATGGAAGAACAGGACAGAGATCTGATCAATGAGATTCTAAAGGTGTGTATGTGTGTGTGGGGGGGGGGGGGGGGGTAAACAAAGAGATAATAGTATGTGACTTTATTCTATCAGATGTGGATTGAAGTATCCCTGGTATAAATTTGAAAAGGAGTGGAATGACTGTGGATGCCTTATTGAAGATCCTGAGAACATTTATGAGAATAAGATCCTCCTATCCAGAAAGGAGTATCAAGGGTTAAATGTATGGATAGAGAAATAAAAGGCTCCTTTTACCAAGCTGTAGCAAAAGGGGGCCAGCACTGGTATTGGTGCATGTTTTTTGACATGTGCTGAGGCCCCCTTATATCACAGCCAGGTAAAAGGTAGGTCTTTCTTTTCTGTAGGAAATAGCCATGTGGCAAGTAAATAATTGTGGCCATTTCGAGGGGGGGGGGGGGGGGGGGGAGCCCTTACTGCCACCCACTGAGATGACAGTAAGGGATTCCATGCTAACCCAGGGTAACCAGGCAGCACTGCCTGATTGCCGCCAGGTGCACAGTGACGCTACAAAAATAAATATATTGTTGTAGCACTGGATATGACAGTGAGCTGGGGGTGGGAACCATCACTGGGATGCTGCTGCCCCTGTACTGTCTCATCTGTTCCATTCTACAGTGATAACAGTAGCCAATCACTATTGCACTTCATTCAAAATAAACAACTACTCATGAATTTGCAAGATATCAAATGCAATAATTTGCCATTTGCCAGATGAGGTTTAAAATGGTGAATAGAAGTTTCCATAATATATGTGACATTTTGCAAGATCATCTTATAGTCTTCCTTCTTTATCAAAGAAGGAACTCCTTTTAGATACTTGTTAAGTGATAGAAAACAGAAGGTAGTAGCAAATGAAATTTGGGAAAGAAGACTGCCTCAGGGACTGGCTCTGGTTCTGTGTAATACATTTATGACTGATATTATAGAAGGTTTGGATGAAAAGTTGTCCTTTTATTAACAATGCTAAGGCCTACAAAAATAATATTCCTCCAGGAGTAGACAGATTGAGAAATTACCTAAGAAAATCTGAGCAATGGCTTAATTATTTCAATTAGGATTTAGTGATAAAAAAGCTGACTCAATCACTTAGGGTCCATGACACTCTAATACACAATAAAGAGTACTATATTCTGAGGGACTGGTATCCACTGTGGGTTGAGAAGCTTCTGTGCACCTACCGGAGTGACCTTGGAGTGATAATGTCTGATACTCCTAAAGTAGTGCAATAGTGTGATCAGGTACTGTCCAACTGCTGGGGTATGTAGAAAAAGACATAACCAGTAGGAAAAAAAGAGGTGATATGATACATGTCTATGATTAGACCTCACCTAGAATATCATGTTCAGTTCTGGAGGCCCTGTCTTAGAAAAGGAGAAATAAGTTAAAGTCCAGACAAAGGCAATCAAGAAGATATGAAGTCTGTATGAAAAGTTATATCGATGAGATTTCAGGACATAGATATGTACAATCTAAAGGAAAGTAGAGGCAGGAGAAATATGAGAGACATTTTTGAATATAATTAGTTGTAGAACTCAAGATCATGATAAGAAGCTGCAAGGAGGTAGACTAGAATAATGTCAGAAAGTTTCTTTCCACAGAAATAGTAGTGGATTTCTGGAATGACCTCATAGAGAAGGTGGGCCAAAAGGGTAGAAAAATTCAATAAAGTGTTGACTAAATACAGAGGATCCCTAGTGGGAAGAGGATGACAACAAAGTAGTGGGGTAGCCTGAGTGGGGAAATGATTCATATCAGAAGAGTAATGGTATGATTCCTCTGCTTCCAACAAGACAATGAGATAATCTGAATAAAGTGGCACTTATAACCATAAAGAACAGTGTTGGACTTCAAGAAGGCTATGAGATCTGCACAAAAAAACCATGATTGAAACCTAAGCTGCAGTGACCATGGAGAAGGCAGAGTTCTTACAGCCTTGGTAACTGTAGGGATTATTACACAACTTGGCAATAAGACAAAGCAAAGCTTGGAAGCTGATTAAGTATTGATCTTGGATGACGCAAATTGAAGATGGTAAGTCTATAAGGGGAGAAGTTATCAGGTTGCTTTAGGCTATACATGTGTTATTTGCCCCTTAACGTGTGTTAAAGGGCACTAATGCAACTTATTTTACCATAATGCAGTGAAAACTAAGATATAAAACATGCAAATGCATGTAAAGCAGTTCATTGCTGTGTAAAATCTATAATGTGACTTGTAGTGAACTCTGCAAATTGTACTATAGCTTGAAATATAACCCCAGCCGAAAGCTGGGGTTAATTTGCTATCTCAGGCCATATGACCCACTAAAAGTAGTAACATGACTCCCTAGCAGTAGTAACATGGGACTACTGCTAGAAGCACCATTTTGAGTGACAGCTCCTGCCCAAGAAACCACTAGGATACCAGGTAATGGTTAGTAGGCACTCGGGGTTTGGGGGAGTCCTTTGGTGGGTAGGGGTCTCTTTTGAGGGAGGAGGTTTTGAATTGGAGAGTGCTCATCGGGGTAGCATTGGATCAGGGGAATTTTGATTGGGTAGGGTCATTTTGGAGTGGCTGTGGATGCTACTTGAGAGGGGTTGGGAGACAGCACCACGGCCCCTTTGAGATGTGGCCTAGTAACATTGGGCTGAGGCTTTGCAGGCCGATGCACCTGTTAAGTGATGCACTGGCAGCATTAATCCTTTACCATGGTAGTCAGCAACCTGCGGTAGAGAGATACTGCAGGTTGGTGACTTCTATGGTAATTCAAAATGTAGTAACAGCTCTAATTTTTGCTGCACCTTGAGAGCTTCCCCCATAAATGGCCTACTAGGAGAGGTGGTAAAAGCCACCACTGAAATAGGTTTGGCATATGCTTGGAACAAATATGGAGAGCAGTGACAGAAAAAGAGTTGGGGTCAGGTAACAGAGATAGGGAGCAGGGCATTAGTATTCTGTGTTTGGTTAATATTTATTAATAGATGCATAAATAGTTAGCTTTTCTCATGATAACAAACAGGGTTGAAGATCAGGTCATTAATCAGATCCATTCACTGCTATGATGGAGACCAAAATTCCATTGCTATTTTTGACTCATACTTCTTGCTCCAGTTAAGTTCAAGTTTAAGTTCAATTTTATTTTGATATACCACAAAATCATTACAAATGTCTAAGCAGTTTACAGTTTACAAAGCTGCAAATGTGGTGATGGCAGGAATAGAGAGTTTGAATCCAGTTTAAAATTATGGGGTATAATTTTGACTAGTTCATTGAGCCCTGTTTTACAAATCCAAGCACTTGTTAAGAAAACTTTTTTTCATGATGAAAAAGCTGCAAAGAGTTAAGAATTGTTTTGATCAAGAAGCATTCAAACTTGTAGTTCAGAGTTTTATTTTAGACAATTGGATTATTGTAACTATTTATGTGGACTGTTCTAAGCTCTTATTGAAGAAAATCCAAACAATCCAGAACATGGCAGCTCTTCCTATTTACTCTGCTCTTAGGTTTGAAATGCCTTCTCCTCTGTTGTTTAAATTACATTGGCTCTCGATCGAGGCCCGACTCCATTTTAAACTATGTACATTTGTGTTTAAGATACTTTATGGGGATTCTGCACTTTATATGACATTTTTAATCAGTTTATTGCCTAGATCTAAGAATGTTTTTTTCTAGAAACCCTTTGCTACTAAAGTCTCCCTCCTTGTGAGGTATTCATTCTACATTGATTTTTTTTTGGCTACCTTCTAGTATTTTAGCAGCTCAGATTTGGAATTCTCTTCCATCTGAAGTTAGAACCATTCTAACTTATAAAGGTTGGTTATGTATTGATGATAGCACTTCTTACTTTTAGGATTCTAAATCCGTTGGACTTGTGTGAAAGTGTTATAATTGATGTAATCCACAATATATGGATATATAAACAAGTATAAGTATCAGTATCTCAGCTATTGCATCATAGCAGAACCTAGTAACCAGACTCAGTGTGCATACATAGCAGATATTGGAAGTATGTGAGCCCTGCTAAGAACTGTTGGTTTGATAGCTGAGCTAGATAGGAGGGGAGAGGATATGAAAAATAAGGGGAAATCTGCATACCTGTGAATGAAGGCTGCTGGCACTAGTTTTAGCAAAAGCTGGTTCAGGTTGAGTTGCAAACTCAAAGGAACAGGAGGAAACTACTGGGCCAAAAAAGAAAATATGGCACAAAAAGAATGAAACGGTTTACAGTGTTTTGAAGGTGATCTGTTACTCCATGGCAGTAGTTTCAACAGATGTGCACTGCAATCAAGGCTACAGGAAAAGGTTTTCTTAAGAAGAACATTGATACCACATTGAATATAAATTAGGAAAGGAACATTTATATTGGCATGAAGTAATCCTGTGGAAAGCGTATCATAAGCTTTCAACGTTAGTAGGGAAATGTGAAAGAAACCACCATTAGAAAATCCAAGGAAAGTAGCCAGAAACTTTTTATGGCCAGATGTTCAGCTAAATAAAGGGGGCAAAATCAGTAAAAACCTTATAGAGGTTACCTAAAGTTGAGCGCTTAAAGTATGCAGATTTTGGTATCATCCACAAAGAAGCAAACCTTACCAGACAACCATTCCACAGCATTGCTTACAGAACAGCTGAATATCAACGGTGCCCGGACAATTTCTGGGTCTGCCTCAACTCTCCACCCAGATTCCCGCTATTGCTTCAGTGGTTGGGCTGTCCAGCATGATTCAGCTGGGCAAGAGACTCTCCTTTCCAGATAAATCAGTTTGAATAGTGAGCCCAAAATGTGTAGCTACTAGTTTCTTTCTAATGATAGTAGATAATATGTGAAAACCTAATACTCAGCCACTGTGCATCTTTTTGGAAACCGAGAACACTGAAGACCTACCTCTTCAACAGAGCGTACCACAATGATCCATCATATGAACTTTAACGCATTACCGCTTTATCTGTTATTCCATATGTAATCTCTTTATAGCTGATTGCTTAATTTCCACCATGTCTCCCATGTTCGTTATGTAATTGCCAATTGTATCTTTTACTCTGGAATGGCGATAGCCATGACGGAACAATGTAAGCCACATTGAGCCTACAAATGGGTGGGAAATTGTGGGATACAAATGCAACAAATAAATAAATACTAAGGTGGTCAAATGTAACCTAGGGGCTAAAATAATCTTAACTGGGCTTCTCCAGAGGGAAAAGAAAAAAGAGTTCTATAGTGACATCACTCTGGAACCACAGCTGAGCAAGCTGAGACCTGGTTGCCTTGGTGACAGCTTGCTGTTCAGTTGAAAGTTGGGCAGAAACAGAAAAAAAAGATATATGTACAGTGGGGGAAATAAGTATTTGATCCCTTGCTGATTTTGTAAGTTTGCCCACTGACAAAGACATGAGCAGCCCATAATTGAAGGGTAGGTTATTGGTAACAGTGAGAGATAGCACATCACAAATTAAATCCGGAAAATCACATTGTGGAAAGTATATGAATTTATTTGCATTCTGCAGAGGGAAATAAGTATTTAATCCCTCTGGCAAACAAGACCTAATACTTGGTGGCAAAACCCTTGTTGGCAAGCACAGCGGTCAGACGTCTTCTGTAGTTGATGATGAGGTTTGCACACATGTCAGGAGGAATTTTGGTCCACTCCTCTTTGCAGATCATCTCTAAATCATTAAGAGTTCTGGGCTGTCGCTTGGCAACTCGCAGCTTCAGCTCCCTCCATAAGTTTTCAATGGGATTAAGGTCTGGTGACTGGCTAGGCCACTCCATGACCCTAATGTGCTTCTTCCTGAGCCACTCCTTTGTTGCCTTGGCTGTATGTTTTGGGTCATTGTCGTGCTGGAAGACCCAGCCACGACCCATTTTTAAGGCCCTGGCAGAGGGAAGGAGGTTGTCACTCAGAATTGTACGGTACATGGCCCCATCCATTCTCCCATTGATGCGGTGAAGTAGTCCTGTGCCCTTAGCAGAGAAACACCCCCAAAACATAACATTTCCACCTCCATGCTTGACAGTGGGGACGGTGTTCTTTGGGTCATAGGCAGCATTTCTCTTCCTCCAAACACGGCGAGTTGAGTTCATGCCAAAGAGCTCAATTTTTGTCTCATCTGACCACAGCACCTTCTCCCAATCACTCTCGGCATCATCCAGGTGTTCACTGGCAAACTTCAGACGGGCCGTCACATGTGCCTTCCGGAGCAGGGGGACCTTGCGGGCACTGCAGGATTGCAATCCGTTATGTCGTAATGTGTTACCAATGGTTTTCGTGGTGACAGTGGTCCCAGCTGCCTTGAGATCATTGACAAGTTCCCCCCTTGTAGTTGTAGGCTGATTTCTAACCTTCCTCATGATCAAGGATACCCCACGAGGTGAGATTTTGCGTGGAGCCCCAGATCTTTGTTGATTGACAGTCATTTTGTACTTCTTCCATTTTCTTACTATGGCACCAACAGTTGTCTCCTTCTCGCCCAGCGTCTTACTGATGGTTTTGTAGCCCATTCCAGCCTTGTGCAGGTGTATGATCTTGTCCCTGACATCCTTAGACAGCTCCTTGCTCTTGGCCATTTTGTAGAGGTTAGAGTCTGACTGATTCACTGAGTCTGTGGACAGGTGTCTTTCATACAGGTGACCATTGCCGACAGCTGTCTGTCATGCAGGTAACGAGTTGATTTGGAGCATCTACCTGGTCTGTAGGGGCCAGATCTCTTACTGGTTGGTGGGGGATCAAATACTTATTTCCCTCTGCAGAATGCAAATAAATTCATATACTTTCCACAATGTGATTTTCCGGATTTAATTTGTGATGTGCTATCTCTCACTGTTACCAATAACCTACCCTTCAATTATGGGCTGCTCATGTCTTTGTCAGTGGGCAAACTTACAAAATCAGCAAGGGATCAAATACTTATTTCCCCCACTGTATGTTTGAGTTGAGTGTTGGGTATAGGCAGTTGAGGAGAGAAGCTGCAGCGCTGCAGGAGGAAGGTTATGTTTTTGTCATGTTCTGTGCAAGAGAGTGAGGGATTGGTGTTAAAGTTATTTTGAAAGGTTTGGGGTTTGAATGGGAACTAGTTTAGGGGTGATTTGAAGGTGAGCTGACTGAGTGAGTGATGTCACTGTGAGGGAAGAGTATGAAAAATAAGTGAGTGTGCTTGAGGTGAGAGAGGAATAGAGCTGTGGATGATTTTGGGGAAAAGGGTAATAGTGGGTTTAAATGGGAAAATGGCTATTAATCCTGGTGATGAGCTGATTGTGGGGTTTATAGCTGCTAAGTGAGTAGCAGAGGGATAGAATGTGGTGAGAGGCTGAATCTGACTGGATGATTGGTAAATTCAGTGCAGGCGCTCTCTCTCCTGCTCTCCAGAATAGGGACCGCTCAGTGAGAAGTAGGTTTGGAAGAATAGAAGTATTTTAATTAATTTTGTTTCTGTTAGTTGTCTGGCCCAGTTTACCATAACACTCCTAAAGTTTCCAAATCAGGATCGAAGAAAGAAAGGAAGTCAGGGTTTTGCTTCCTGATTTGGTTGATTATTAGGGAGGTTTAGGAGGAAGAGAAGTTCTGGAAGAAAATCGGAAATAAGGAACCGAGAGGAATTGGTGAAACCTCCGGACCAGCAACCAAAGGGCCCCGATGCAAGAAAGACCAGTTGCCAAATCTGTTCCCAACGAGAGGAGAAACTGAACTCTGCTGAGTGTGCAGAAAGCAAGTATATTCTGAAACTGAAAGAGTAGAAAATAAAGAAAAGAGACAGAGGAAGAAAAAATACTTACCTGAAAGTTGGTCTGAGTATTGGTGGCTCCTGAAAAGGGGTAACCTGTAAGACAAAAAGTTGGAACAAAGAATCAAATTCTTTATAGGGGAGTTAAAGTGTGAAACAAAAACTTAATAGTAGTAATCAAATGACTCATTTAGTAAGACTATATGAAAATGTAAACCACAAATAGAATACTTATCTGGCAGAGGCTCGGGGTGGAGTTTTGTCCTGTGGGGAGGAAAGCAAACAAAAGTTAACGTGGGTTTTTGCAATTTGAAATGTTTACTAAGTTATATTGTGAAGTGTGGTGTTCTGTGTAGAAACATGAATGTTTAGTTATTGATACAGTTTAGAAACAAAAAAAGGAAAAAAAACTATTATTACTTGTTGCATGAAACTAAATACTTACAATTAAATGTTTTTTATTTAACTGGAAAGGAGTCCATTGTGTTTCTGCCCAAAATCAGGGGAAATCCCTACAATTAGATTATTTTTCCTCTAGTGTCCTTTGAGGGCATGAGACGTGGTTAGTATATTTGTTCTCCTTCCACTTCTGGGAGCTGGGTTCAGAGCCATGACTACATACAAAGGCAAACAGAACCCAGCATTTACTACACAATTTAACCAGAAGTGAGGGAGGAGATACACAAGACTGTGTTGGTACTATAGCAAGGCCTAAAGCCTGTCTGGGATTTATGCAAGAGGGAGAAAGAGAAAAGCTGATTTATAAGCTGAGTACCAACTATTCCCTCCATTACCTTAGTCAACAATGTGATACAAGCGACAGGCATGTAATTAGTAATGTCTCCCAAAGAAGCTGAGGTGCTCTTAGGGATCGGGGTAAGTATTATGGAACCTATCTGCTGAGGAAAAGTACCCTGAGTCAGCATAAACAAGATATGGAAAAGGTTGAAAAAGGTCAATGAATCCTGTCGGTCCAGTTTTTAATAAATAACTCAGACAAGCATCCAGAAGATGATGTGAAGAAAAATACTTTTTGAGAAAGGATTTGACAGTCTCATGAGTGGGTAGCAGAAAGTAGTCCCACTGTTAGTCAGCTGAAATACCAGCATCCAGACTAGGCTGTTTGATGTTTATCATGCCAGTGTTGAGTCAAAGGTGCTTGAAAATTCTCAGTAGTAATATGAAATTTATGTTCATTGAGTCTCAATCTGAGTGGAAAGCTACTCCTACCTACATAGACTATATTACATGGACATAAGATTATATAGACAACCATAAAACTAGCATAGTTAGGGGGTAATTTACTAAGTGGGTTTACTGTTTGCTAAATCAGAAGTACTGCCATGCTACCGCAGCAGACTGGCGGTGGTTCCCACCCTCAATGCATGCCATTATTGGTGCTACAAAAATATTTTTATTTTTGTAGTGCCAGTGTTTACCCAGCAATAATTGGGCAGTGCTGCATGTTGTCCAGTTACTGTGGGAGCCCTTACCGCCACCTCAATGGGTGGCGGTAAGAGCTCTCCCCTGAAATAGCCATGCGGCAAGTGCTTCACTTGCTGCATGGCCATTTCTTTTAAAAAACCAGCCTTTTACATGCTGAGGTAAAAGGGGGCCTCAGTGCACATCAAAAACAGCCCCCTTTTGCCACAGCTTAGTAAAAGGACCCCTTAGTAATAGTTTTAGCCCTAGTTTTTACTTTAGTCTGCCCTGTATAGACCAACTGCAACATAGGCATTAATGTGTCTTTTATAATATAGGAGTTCTTTCCCCTTGCTCTTGGACAAATTTACACCTCCCCCAATGGTAATGTAAATGTGTGTGTGTGTGTGTGTGTGTGTGTGTGTACTCTGGGTATAGTTGAATATTTTATAAATATGTGTGTACATCACAATCTCACCTCTGCTTCACTCGAACTATGCTCCTGGGAGCACTCACCTGCAGATCATATAAAAGTAGATACTCCTAATTTTATTACACGTATACTCATGCAGAATTTTGTTAAGAATTATGTTCCATAGGTAAAATGATATCTACATGTAGCATGAGCTTATTCATTCCCAGGGAAGAATAGTCAGGGCAAGGGCATGATTGGCAGCTTTACATGCATGTTAGAAACAGTATTAGCAAGCAGTAATATGTTATTTTAAAGGTAACAAGCAGTGCTTTTTGTTGTAGAAAAAAAGGTGCCGGTACTCATTATGGGCGGGGTCACCACATATGGCTCCACCCCTATGATAGCCACACCCACATTAACCACACCCCTATACCAGCCATGGCGCATATAAACAGACATCATTGAAAATATTATAGTACTATAGGAGAAAAAAATAACGTGATTTTTTTTCATTATAAATAATCTCTGTAAGCTCTTACAGCTCCAGTATACCCAGTTCAAAATAAGACAGCCAATGTAAATTCTAAAATTGGACATATTACAAACACTAAAATGAAAATAAAATGATTTTTTTTCTACCTTTGTTGTCTGGTGACTGTTTATCTTTCCATATTGGTCCCAGTCTGTGATTCAGCTTTCCTTTATTTTCGCTTAACTCTTCTGTGCCATATGTCATTTTTGTCTCCTTTTTCTTTGCTTTCTTCAATATTTTTCAGGCTCTCTCTCTGTCCAGATTTAATTCATTCTTACTATCCATTCTTTAATTTCCTTCATCTACCTGTGGCTTTTCATCTTTTCCTCACCCTTGTTCTCCCCATGCCCCTTCCTCTTATTCTCGTCTTTCTCTATTCCCCTTTTCCATCCAGCAGCTCTGCTTTCTCTCCCCATCCTTCCAGTGTCTCCCCTATTTCTTTCTGCATTCTTCCATCCAGCGTCTTCCCTCTTTCTCTCCCTATCCTTCCGTTTTCCCTCTCTCTCTCCCCATCCTTACATCTGTTTTTCCCTCTCTCTCTCTCCCCATCCTTCCATCTGTTTTCCCTCTCTCTTTCCCCATCCTTCCATCTGTTTTCCCTCTCTCCTCAATCCTTCCATCTGTGTTTTCCCTCTCTCCCCCCATCCTTCCATCTGTTTTCCCCTCTCTCCCCAATCCTTCCATCTGTTTTTCCCCTCTCTCCCCAATCCTTCCATCTGTTTTTCCCCTCTCTCCCCAATCCTTCCATCTGTTTTCCCTCTCTCTCCCCATCCTTCCATCTGTTTTCCCCTCTCTCTCCCCGATCCTTCCCTCTGTTTTCCCTCTTTCTCTCTCTCCCCAATCCTTCCCTCTGTTGTTTTTCCCTCTTTCTCTCTCTCCCCAATCCTTCCCTCTGTTGTTTTCCCTCTCTCTCTCTCCCCAATCCTTCCCTCTGTTGTTTTCCCTCTTTCTTTCTCTCTCTCCCCATCCTTCCATCTGTTTTCCCCCTCTCTCCCCAATCCTTCCATCTGTTTTTCCCTCTCTCCCCATCCTTCCATCTGTTTTTCCCTCTCTCTCCCCATCCTTCCATCTGTTTCCCCCTCTCTCTCCCCATCCTTCCATCTGTTTTCCCCTCTCTCTCCCCGATCCTTCCCTCTGTTTTCCCTCTTTCTCTCTCTCCCCAATCCTTCCCTCTGTTGTTTTCCCTCTTTCTCTCTCTCCCCAATTCTTCCCTCTGTTGTTTTCCCTCTCTCTCTCTCCCCAATCTTTCCCTCTGTTGTTTTCCCTCTCTCTCTCTCCCCAATCCTTCCCTCTGTTGTTTTCCCTCTTTCTCTCTCTCCCCAATCCTTCCCTCTGTTGTTTTCCCTCTCTCTCTCCCCAATCCCTCCCTCTGTTGTTTTCCCTCTTTCTCTCTCTCCCCAATCTTTCCCTCTGTTGGTTTCCCTCTTTCTCTCTCTCTCCCCACTCCTTCCCTCTGTTGGTTTCCCTCTTTCTCTCTCTCCCCAATCCTTCCCTCTGTTGGTTTCCCTCTTTCTCTCTCTCCCCAATCCTTCCCTCTGTTGTTTTCCCTTTCTCTCCCCAATCCCTCCCTCTGTTGTTTTCCCTCTTTCTCTCTCTCCCCAATCCTTCCCTTTGTTGGTTTCCCTCTTTCTCTCTCTCCCCAATCCTTCCCTCTGTTGGTTTCCCTCTCCCTGCCAAGTTTCCCGCGAACGGCGCAAAGTCGCGACGCACGCAGCACCAGCCCCTATTTCCGGCCGCTGCGGCCGCTACACAAAGAAAAAGAAGATTTAAAAAAAAAAATTGAAACCTGGCTGAAACGCGGCACCCCGGCACTGTAGACAGCCATTAGGCATTGGCTGTTGTCCCGCAGCCGCTCCTCCTCTTGCCTCTACGTCACTGCCCCTGGAGGAAGACCCCGGAGGAGCGCAGTGACATAGAGGCAAGAGGAGGAGCGGCTACGGGGCAACAGCCAATGCCTAATGGCTGTCTACAGTGCCGGGGTGCCGCGTTTCAGCCAGGTTTGAAGTTTTTTTTTTAATCTTTTTTTTTGTGTAGCGGCCGCTGCTGCTCAACAGGAGAAGCAGCAGCGGCCGGAAATGGGGGCTGGCACTGCGTGCGGGACATGGACTCACGGGGCGGGGGGAGCAAAAAAAAAGGTGCCGGTACGCCGTACCATTGCGTACCGGCACAAAAAAAGCACTGGTAACAAGTAACTGTGATGATTACTTTTGTGCAAATGTAATTAAATAACTCTAATCATTACTTTTTCCACTAATGAGTAAAATAATATCTCATTATAAAGTCACAGTAATAAACAGTAATATATTACTTTTACAAAATAACTAATAACTAGTGCCTGTAATATATTCCTTTTAACAATAACGTAAGGTATTACTTTTATTAAACCAGTAGCAGTAATATATTATTTTTACAAAATAACTAGAGTAAAGTGGTGTGGTAGCTGTGTTAGTCCAATTTTAAAAGTAATAAATAGAAATAAATCAAAACAGAGAAAATAAGATGATACCTTTTTTATTGGACTAACAATACATTTTTGAAAAGCCGTATTTGTAAGAGGCTGAGAAATACCAGTGTTGTTTAAATTAGGGGGTGTTCCTTGAATCAGTTACAGGGCGAAATATAGTCTATCTTGGATTAAGTAATCCTCTGATTAACTGATAATGAATTCATGAGTATTCCAACTATGTTAACTTTATTATATTTGAATTGTTTGGATATATGAATACGTCGGAATAGAGTTGAAAAACATTTTTTTAATTGGAAAAAAAACCCTATATACTAAGGACTGATGAGGAGGTGGGTGTATAATTCATACTGGTTCAAAATTATTATTCAGTGAGTGGCACTGCTGAGGTCTATGGTATATTCGAACTATATTGGAGGTAGTCTATGTAATGGATTAGTAAAGACCTCCTGAAAGATTGTTGCAGTTGCTTTTTGGGTCTATTCTTACCTATACATGGACACAATTACACCTGTCTTTAGAGAATATGTAAATGTATACCACTAAATCTTTGGAGTATGTGGCCTCGATATTACTGGAAGGATGGTATGAGTCAGCCCTCCCTCTCCCTTCCCCCTTTCAGCTGTCCATTTCCTGCCCTCCTATCTCTTTTCTTCCACTCCCATCCTCTTCCATTTCCATTCTCTCTCTCTCTCTCTCTCTCTCTCTCAAGCTACTGCACTGGGGAATTCAGCATTTACCATTGTCAGTGGAGGTGTGGAAACTTATGCCACCACTTCAGTGTTGCTGTAGTTCTTGTTGCTTTTAACTGCAATCTGTCTCCTTTCACATTGGTTTCTTTTAGTATTCACTAGGAAGGTGCACAGGCAAGAAAAACTCAGTTTTCATTTTTGTAAAAGTATTTTTCCAAATTTCTGGTTGTTTTTTTAGTTAGTTTCACACATTTATTGTAATAGGGAATTTTTGATAAGTGCATGTTGAATCACTCCTAGCATTCAAAGGTTATGCATATGGATGGATTGACAGATAGACAGATGGACTGACCTGCAACAATAGGTAATGTTGCCTGATGCAATATGAACTAAATTCTATTAATGACGCCTAAAAAATAGCGCTAGTCTATAACTTAGGCACAATTTATAGAACAGTGCTTAGCACCCAGGAACAACAACTGCATATAAGCGTGATCATTTATACCAACAAAACCTTGGTATAAATCCCCATGCCTAAATTAGGTACAGATCCCCGTTATTCTATAACAATGCAAATAAAATGTGGGAATGCCTCTGATCTGCCCATGATCCTCCCATTACCATCCCCCTTTCTTTTGGACCTGCATATAAAATTTACACATATAAATTTGAATTCAAACCAATTAGCATTAATAATTGCTTGTTAAGAAGCTGATTATCTGTGCGAATTGGCTCATTATTCAATTAAATTGTGTGCACAAATTGGGCATATACCCAAATTTGTGCATGAAAATTTTAGCAACTCTTATAGAATTTGGGGGTTCGTGACTAAAAATGTCTCTGCCAGAAATTTAAAGAGACAGAAGCACATTTACAAAAACAAAAAATAATAATGCAAAACGTAATAAGATGAGTTTTATCTTTTTCTTTTCCCACTGAGAGTTAACTTCTTATGCACACAATACTGTGAAATGAGTGATTCTGAACTCTTCTTAGAAACATTTTGACATGTATCATAGGAAAAGTTCAACACAAACTATACTGTGAAAACAAAATACATTTTTGACCTTTTACACCTTGATCCAGTGGTTCCCAAACCTGTCCTAGGGAAACCCTCAGCGAGTCAGGTTTTCAAGATATCCACAGTGAATATTCATGAGAGATTTGCATGCAGTGGAGGGGGTGTTTGCAAATCTATCTCTTGAATATTCATTGTGGATACCTTGAAAACCTGAATAGCTTGGGTTTCCCCCAAGACAGGTTTGGGAACCACTCACTCAGGTTATTCTGCAGGTGCTGCCCTTTCTTATTCTAGTTACTTTTCCATACATTTTAAACAGAAGTAAAACCTTGCTTGTGATGACAATTCTCTGTTCAATAACCGACTTCCCCTGAACAGCAGTACGATGACCTGAATGTTGACCTCACTCTTGGTAACATTCCAAAACTCTGAAGTGTTTTATTATTTTTATGTTTTGATCTCAGCTTTTTCAAGTATTTTATCTATTATTTAAAACCACTCTGCTTTTTGCTATACCTTTTCCATTACAGGCATACTTTCAATATTTGCTCAAATGTGCTGACATTTCCAAGATCTTACATTACAGAGTTCATATGTCCACAGGCAGCACTGGATGTTTGAAGAAAGCTTAACTGCTGTAGCCTTTCACACACCTACATTCTGACCCTAAAGTGTATTTCAAGTACAGGGTTAATTCTAGAGTCTCAGATCACCTACCAGCTCCTACACTCTGTCTTTAACTTTAACACTATCTAAATGTAAGTAATAATAATGTTATTATTTATTGTTTATTAAAATTTGCTATACCGCCCTTACTGGGGACAGAGGCAAGATGGCGGCCGAGTGAGGAGCTTGAGAAGCTACTCCTGATTTATTCTCCACTTCACTGTAAATGTGTTTTGCCTAATAAACCTGAGATAATAACTTTAGACACTGTATGGGAAGCTCTGGTGGGTCTGGAGGCTTCTTTCTCACAAAAGTTTAAATCTTTAAATCAACAGTTTAACTCTATGTCTGAAAAAATACCCATATTGGATAAAAAGGTAGCAAATATGGGTAAAGATATTGAAAATAATTCTAAGATAATACAAAATTGTCAACAAATCCAAGTCAACATGATTAAAGAAAAATTTTACCCTCAAAACAGGATTGAAATTTTGGAAAATTACCAATGTTCAAATACCCTAAGGCTTATAAATTTTCCAAAGCAACTCTCAATCTCACCTCTTCTTTCGTTTAAAAAATATTTAACGGAGGTCTTAAACATTCCTGAACAGTCAAATCCTCCTATATCAAAAATTTATTACATGCTGCCTTTTGAAAAGAAAGATTTAGAACATGGAGAAAGAGTGGATGTGCCTATAGAGACATTAGACATGAATTTAACTCAAATACTTGAGGACGACAATGTGGGATTGACAACAGCAACACTTAAAGTAACTTTTATATTACAACCTGACAGAAACTGGATATTGAAACCATATTTCCTTCATAGAGATAAAAATTTTCTGGACTGTAAAATAAGAATGTATCCAGATGTCTCTAAAACTACACAAAAGAAAAGACAAGAGTTTCTTAAGCTGCGCCCGAAAGCTTTCCAACTGGGCACTTTATTTTGGTTGAATTTTCCTTGCAAATGTGTCTGAAAGTTAAATTATATTAAATATATATTTTTTAACTCTAAACAGTTAAAATCTTTTTTGGAAACTAAGTTAGCTCAATCACCTATGCCACAACCAAGCAATGTAACAACTTCTACTCCATAATAAGTATTAATACCATGGTGCTATTCACTTTGCCGTCTTTTTCATTTAATGTAGATTATTCTCTGTTTTCCTTAGTATTGTGTAATGCCTCTAAATTGTGGACTAAAGATGAGCAATAGTTCAAGATTAAAACAGTTTGTAATAACTAATTTCTTTAGGAATGTATGACTTATAGAGGGGCATAATCGAACGCAAACGCCCATCTCCATGGGCGTCTATCTCCGAGAACGGGTACGTGAAGGGGCGGGACAAACCGTATTTTGAAAAAAATGGGTGTCCATCTTTTTTCGGATAATACGGTTTGTGCCAGCCAAATGCATTGGATTTGTACAGATTTGAGCTGGGCGGTTTTGTTTGTCAGCGACAATGGAAACCGAAGGCGCCCAGCTCAAAAATGAACAAATCCAAGGCATTGGGTTATGGGAGGGGCCAGGATTCATAGTGCACTGGTCTCCCTCACATGCCAGGACACCAACTGGGCACCCTAGGGGGCACTTGTAACAATTAAAAAAAAGGTTAACTACCTCTGAAGTCCATAGCTCCCTTCCCTTGGGTGCTGAGCCCCCCAAATCCCCCCCAAAACCCACTCCCCACAACTCTACACCATCACCATAGCACTTATGGCTGAAGGGGGGCACCTAGATGTAGGTTCAGTGGGTTTTGGGGACGATTTGGAGCGCTCCCATTTACCACATCAAGTGTAACAGGTAGGGGGGGATGGGCCTGGGTCGACCTGCCTGAAGTCCACTGCACCCACTAACAACTACTCCAGGGACCTGCATACTGCTGTGATGGAGCTGGGTATGACATTTGAGGCTGGCATACAGGCTGGGAAAAAAAGTTTTTAAAGTTGTTTTATTTGGGTGGGAGGGGGTTAGTGATCACTGGGGGAGTCAGGGGTGGTCATCTCCGATTCCCTCCAGTGGTCATCTGGTCATTTAGGGCACTTTTTTGGGACTTGTTTGTAAAAAATAAGGGTCCAAAAAAAGTGACCCAAATTACCTCTAAAAACGCCTTTCTTTTTTCGATTATCGGCTGAGGACGCCCATCTCTCCTTGGCCAATAAACTCACCCCAGTCCCACCTTCACCACGCCTTTGACACGCCCCCGTCAACTTTGGCCATTTCCGTAACAGATTGCAGTTAAAGCCGCCCAAAATCAGCTTTCGATTATACCGATTTGGGCACCCACGGGAGAAAGACGCCCATCCCCCGATTTGGGTCGATATATGGGCGTCTTTCTCTTTCAAAAAATAAGGCGGATAGTCATCTTTTCCAATTTAAGAATTGTACTTGAAATAAAATGTATTTTCCTCAGACTTGTTACCTCCAATAAATAAAATCTACTATATAAGAAATAAATCTTCTGGTATATCTACAACCAATGAGGCGCAAACAGCTCTAAATGTATCCGACCTGCTAGAAACTACCTTATCAGAACAATCAGAAAGAATGACTTTAGTGGTTCAATTTGTTTTTCAGCAGGATGTGGATGCTGTTAAAAGAATATACTTTGGTAAAATGAATGAACTATTCTGTGGTAAAACTGTACGCATTTTTCAAGATGTTACAAAACAGACACAAGAAATTAGAAAGTTGTTTTTGAGTATGAGAAAGGAGACACAAGATTTGGGTGCCTCCTTTGTTTTTGAATTATCCTAGTTAAATGTACCATTAAATATCAAGGTTTAAAATATACTTTCTTTCAGCCAGAGCAGTTAAGAGTTTTTCTTGATTCTAGGAAGATATAAATCCCTATGGTTATTCCCTAACTAATTTAGTTAAAGAATTGATGGATGGAAAGATCGTGCTAAGCCTATCTATTTGTTATAATTTTCCTTTTCTTTTAGATTTAACCCCATTATTTTCATGCATGCCCCCTCTTAAAAGTTTTTTGTGATATAAAAAAAACAATTATTGTAATCTTCTATTACTGTATTTAAGTGGAAGATGTAATCCTACAAAATATTTTCTTGTCTGTTTTTCTGAAACAAGATTATCTTGTAATGTAAAATTTTGAAATTATAAAAAAAAGAAAGAAAGAAAGAAAATGTAATAAATAAAAGAATTCTTTTTAAAAAATTGCTATATCGCCCTTACTGGGGACAGAGCAAGGCAGTTTACACTACTAAATATAGAAAGGTAGAAAAGAACTCCATATTTGAGAGAGGACAGTTAAAGTCAATCATACACTCTAATTATGAAAAGTATGCAAGAGACACAGGGATAAAGATGAGGAGAAAACCAGAGGAAGAAACAAAGAAAAATTGGAGTGCATCAAATAGAATACAACAATGGAACAAAAGTTAGGAAGCATCCAAATGATTCACCCCTTTATTCCAGGTTCTCAACTCCTGGGCAAAACAAATGGCTCTTAAGTAGGATTCTAACTTTTTTTGTGCAATAGTTCTGCATGCACTTCCCTTTGATCCAATGGATGATGTGCTTGTGCGGAGCAGGGACATAGCCAGACAACAGATTTTGGGTGGGCCTAGGGAAGAAATGGGTGGGCACCAATTGTTCTTCCCCCCCCCCCCCCCCAACTACCACCCAAAAAATATCTCAGCTGGTTGGAAAACGCTTCTTTCCACCTTGGCAGTCTGCAGCAGGCATGCGCTGAAAACTGAACATACGCAGGTGCCGGTATCATGGAGAGTAGCATTTTCGTTACCATCTGGAGGAAGTCTTCAGCTGGCCGAGCTAGGGATCCCACAGCTACCACTAAACATGTGCTACTGTTAGGTGGGCCTGAGCCCTAAGTGGGTGGGCCCCGGCCCACCTGTGGCTACGCCACTGGTGCGGAGCAAAGAAATGAAACAAGAGGGATCTAGAAGGTGCATCCCAGTAAACAAGCTGAGAAGTCCATATTGTGTTGTGAGGGACTAAACCCCAGTGTATCTTAAGCAAATAAGGCTAAAGAGATGGATCAATATTAAACTCCATGGTTGATTTTTAAACACACCTGGCTATTCAGTGCCAGAACTATTTATATTGTATACCAGTGATGAATATCCAGGAATGCCTCTGGCCTCCACAGTTATCAAAATTAATGTGATATTCAGCTCTGGACAGCTTTTTTGCGATCCTCAACTATATGGATAGTAATACTGAATATCATTGCTACTCAGATATCTGGATTGTGCCAGGGTCATCTGAAATGATTTTCAGTGGCAATATACAAATAATGCAACTGAATGTCAATGACTGGTTGGGGTCAGTTGCCTTTATCTGGGTAGTAGATTCTGGATAAAGGCCCAGATAGCATGCTGAGGGTATTTTGCTGTTTTTGTCCTTAGGGATGTGAAGTAGTTTTACCCTGGTGCTTTTCCACCGGAATCGACTTTGGGATTTTCTAGTAGAAGATCCATGGCATACATATAGGTGCTTAAACCAAGAACCCAAGGGACTCTGTGGATTTAGTTTTATGAGATATTTTTAGACAAAGAACAACGAGTCTGAGATACTCACCTTAGAACCCAGGAGCAAAGGAAGAGAAGGACCAGCCTATGAGGAAGTGGCTTAGGAAGATACAGGAGATGGTATAACTATATAACCATATAGACATTTTGTTTCTGATTTTAAAACTAGACTTTAAAAAAGACTTTGAACAACTGCAAACTGATTTTTTTCTTTTTTTTTTTTAAATTAGAATTAACAATATTTTACATCAAGTAATAACTTGAAAATAGAAGCTCATCCACCCACATAGGAAAAGATACAAGGTTATCAATACTAAATAAATCCACAGTGTACAACATAGTTAGTGGACAGCATATACCTCACATTAACAAAATAAATAAGAAAGGAAAAAAGAGGGGAGCCAAAAAAACAAGAAATTAGAAGATTAGGAGCAATCTTATATATGCAGACTATCCAATGGACTTTTTATATATGCGAGACATAACACTTAAGATTCTTTTGCCACCACTGGGGAAGAGACAGCTATTGGAACAATAGGGAACCTAGCATTCAAACATTTTTTGAAATGTACAGGGTCAGAAAAAAAATATAAGACTTATCCTCAAACTTAAAATGACATTTACACGAAACTTGCAGGAAAAATATTCCTTCCAGAGCAAGCAGTCTAGGCCTCAAGGCCATAAAGGCCTTAGCTGTGTTGCCCTGGAGAAGTCAGGAAAAACTGAAACATTACAGCCCAAAAAAGATACAGTCTCAGGACTCATGATCTGTCATGTTCCAAGGCAAAAACAGTAAGAGTAGCTCTTGACACCACTTATTCAGAGCTGTCTAGAAATCCAGGGAGATTATCAACCACTTATCTTTCTGCATCAGTCTTTGATTCCTTCCATCAATGTAGTAGGCTCTGGTAATAGGAGGCAGGGAATCCATTGGTACTTTAAACACCTCATTAAAATATTTTTTCAACATAGCCAATGAAGACAATACAGGAAACTTTGAGAAGTTCAGAAAGCGCAAGTTCAAACAGCCCTCAAATTCTCATGTGCTTCAATCTTATTGTACATTATCATTTTATTTTAATCATCTCATTCTGAATCAGTTCCATAGATCCTGTCACAGACTCCAGCTCTTTAATTCTTTCTTCATGCCTAACCAATGTCTCTCCCTGATTTACTACTTTGGCAGATAATGAATCAGGACCTTCTATAACTTTGTCAAAATGTTTTAGCAAAGGCCACTCCAAAGTTCCTAAGGCTGACCAAATTTCCTTTAAAGTTTCAGGATCAAAAGGCAGAGGGGAAGAACAATAGGAGAAAGGAGAAAGAGGGAGATGAAGTGCAGCTCCTGTATGCATTAGTCCAGTACCTTGAAAATATTGAGTGTGAATTTAGAGCACACTGATTTGTTTCATTAGGGTTCCATTGTATTGAATTGACACTGTAATTGCACTTGAGTAACCATGCATTAACACTCTTAGGGGTATGTTTACTAAGGTGCGTTAGCGTTTTTAACGTACCTGTAAATTTAAGGCACTACTTATCATTTCAATAGTGCTACTAGATGTACGCAGCGCCGTATACTTGAACATGAAGAGGCAGTCCCTGCTCGACAGAGCTTACAATCTAATTAGGACAGACAAACAGGACAAATAATGTGGAAGCTCAAACGAGTGAAACCTTTTTTCCCGAGGGAAATGTTTCGCAACTTGGTACAATCTATGGTACTAAGCTATCTAGACTACTGCAATGGAATCTATATGAGATGCAAAGAACAAATCATAAGGAAACTCCAAACTGCTCAAAGCACAGCAGCCAGACTTATATTTAGAAAAACGAAATTTGAAAGCGCCAAACCCCTACGAGAAAAACTGCACTGGCTCCCAATCAAAGAACGTATTGCATTCAAAATCTGCACCCTGATTCACAAAATCATCTACGGAGAAGCCCCAGGATACATGACAGACCTCATAGACCTACCAACCAGAAACACATCAAGATCAACACGAACATACCTAAATCTCCATCACCTAAGCTGCAAAGGACTCAAATACAAATCAATCTATGCATCCAGCTTCTCCTATATAAGCACACAACTATGGAATGCAATACCAAAAGTCATGAAAACAATATACGACCACCTGAACTTCCGGAAATTACTAAAAACTAACTTGTTCAAAAAGGCATACCCTAACAATCCAACTTCTTTGCATGTTCTTTGCATCTCATATAGATTCCATTGCAGTAGTCTAGATAGCTTAGTACCATAGATTGTACCAAGTTGCCTTAACCCAGTAACACAACAAAACCAAAGCTCATACTTGACGTAACTCTTCCTTCTTACAATTCCCCAATGTGTCTGTCACACATGAACTTTACTTTACCACAACCTCACTTTGTATTTGTTAAAACTGGTATTGTCGATCGCCTCTACGGTAATATGTAAGCCATATTGAGCCTGCAAATAGGTAGGAAAATGTGGGATACAAATGTAACAAATAATAATAAGGGAATTACTAAGGTGGGATGATAAAATAAGGGTACTGAACAAGTGAGTAAGGGTTAGGAGTTAAAAGCAGCATCAAAAAGGTGGGCTTTTAACCTAGATTTGAAGACAGCCAGAGATGGAGCTTGACGTACAAGCTCAGAAAGTTTATTCCAGGCATATTGTGCAGCAAGATAAAAGGAACGGAGTCTAGAGTTAGCGGTGGAGGAGAAGGGTGCAGATAAGAGAGATTCCCGGGGAGGAGTGTAGGGAGAGATGAGAGTGGAGAGGTACTGAGGAGCTGCAGAGTGAATGCACTTATAGGTCAATAAGAGGAGTTTGAACTGTATGCAGAAACGTTAAATGCTAATGCGCCTATACATTTCTATGGGCATGTTAGCATTTAATGCACATACATCATTTACACACATTAAAAACTCTAACGCGTCCATAACGCCGCTTAGTAAACCTAGCCCTTAAAGCTGTATACTCTGTACAGATACTACTGATGCAAACTCAGTTGCCACTCTTTTATTGCTACAGTTCATCTGATTTAGGATTAAAACATTTTCCACTGAATTTGGTGTCTCAAAGAGGAACTTTTTATTTTGGACAGAAGTCCAGGAATGCTGAGAAATGTAAGTAAACTCCAGCCTTTTGTTTTCTCAGTCGATGCCTCTTCTGCTCTGGAGAAGCAACCCTTTTCATTTCAGATTTTACAGACCAGAAATCTTGTGTAGGATATGGCTTGCACAATACAAGGGCACTTTTAGATATCTGAAGATGTGCAATAAATCAAGGCTTCTTTATTGATATGTGGTTTTAAGTACAGGCTGCACTGTATTGTAAAATTATTAGTCAGCAGTTAAGAGCTTATAAATAAATAGGTAAGAACTCAGATGTCAGTGCAGTAAGGGCAATAAGATTACTGGTTTAAATTAGACCTACTTTATTGACGCACTTTTCCAAAGTTAATGGCAAATAGCCACACAGCATTGGAGCCGACTCTGTGGGTGCTGTGGGTGCTTGAGCACCCCCAATATTGAGAAAAATCCTTGTAAGTGTCCAGGGAGGGGTTATTTTCATTGGGCTTAGCACCCCCAATAATTTTGAAAAGTTGGCTCCTATGCCACACAGTAAGGGAATAATACCAGAAAAAAATGTGGAACCAGTTTAGTTGCTTTCTATAAAAAATATGGTTACAAAAAACCATGGTGATAAATAAACAACATCTTTATACATGTAGCTATCAATGTGCTAAAAGAAGTAGAATACTTCGGAGGAAAAAGCCTCTAAGTCTGCGGTCAAAGACTAGTTTTAATTTTTAATTTTAATTTTTTATTCATAAACGTTTATAGCACTTATCTTCTTTATAAGTGTGCTATATACGTTTATGAATAAAAAAATTAAATTTAAATATAAACAATCAAGATGAAGAATGGAGGTTCTGTGAGTCATAAAGCAAAACTAGTCTTTGACCGCAGACTTACAGAGGCTTTTTCCTCCAAAGTATTCTACTTCCTCTTTTAATGCATTGATAGCTACACATATGACGATGTAGTTTATTTATCACCACAGTTTTTTGTAACCATATTTTTATTTAGAAAGTTGCTTTCACAATTGGTGGTTAAGTTCTCTATATTTAGAAGTGAACCAGCTTAGTTTCGCAGTAACAAGTAGTCAGAATCGTCATGGGCAATATGCATCAAATAGGATAGTTGTATGAGCTGATAGTTGATTAACAGAGAGGGATGTAATGTCTTGAATCAGCATGGTGAGTGCTCAACCTACTGTACAATCAACTTACACAAAATTAATAGTATAAATAATATAGAACCCATAAGTGCAATACTGCTCATGGGCCAATGCCTAGAGCAGCTTTATTTGCACATTTCTAAAGTTAGGTTGTCAGCACTTCGTCCTGGATTAGATTTCAGCATGTTTCCTTCCTGAGCTGGAAGCCTTTGATTCACATTCTGCCCTAAAGCAACTGCTTAAAGTATAAAACCTGATGTTTTGTATTTCAAAAAGAATTGGATGAGACATTAACTCCTTTTGTTGTAAGGAATTCATCTAATTTACATTTATGTGGGGGCTTAAAGGGAAAGTCTCACAAATTCAAAGTTTCCATCTAGGCTTTTTGATCATTTTATTAACTTTCTGATGACTTTTTTTTTTTATAAAAGAGAAATGAAGATGGCAGGATGACCATCACAATTTCTAGTTGAGATGGTATGAATCAAAATTATGATCCATGACTTGGTGACTCATCATTTGGGATTTGTTTTTATATTTTAATGTGGTCTTTCATCATGATTAAGGTTGAGGATCATAAGTAATAATTTTAACAGAGAGACATTCTTGGGTAATATATATGGGTTAGCCCTTCTCTCCACTCAGCAAATAAGAGCCTCATTTATCAACTTTTTCCTTTAGAGACAAAAAGGGAAACGTTGGAAAGTGCACACTTCCAGTATAACAAAATAGTACATTTCCCATTTCTCCACTGGAAGACTTAGAAATTTCTGCATTGGGCATTTGAAGTGGTGAAGCATGATGAAGTGTGCCTTGGTAGGGTAACATGTGTATGCAAGGATGTGATATGTGGGTTGTAGACTATTGGGCTCATTATCGAAAGAGAAGGACATCCATCTTCCGACATAAATCGGAAGGTGGACGTCCTTCTCCCAGGGACGTCCAAATCAGTATAATTGAAACTTGATTTAGGACGTCTTCAAGTGCACTCCGTCGCAAGGATGGCCAAAGTTCAAGGGGGTGTGTCGGAGGTGTAGCGAAGGCGGGACGGGGTGCCTAACACTTGGACATCCTGGACCCATAATCGAAAAAAACAAGGACGTCCCTGATGAGCACTTGGACGCTTTTACCCAGACCTGTTTTTCTTACGACTAAAGCACAAAAAGGTGCCCGAAATGACCAGATGACCACCGGAGGGAATCGAGGATGATATCTCCTTACTCCCAGTGGTCACCAACCCCCTCCCACCCTCAAAAAACATCTTTAGAAATATTTTGTGACAGCCTCTATGCCAGCCTCAGATGTCATACTCAGGTCCATGACAGTAGTATGCACGTCCCTGGAGCAGTTTTAGTATGTGCAGTGCACTTCAGACAGGTGGACCCAGTCCCATCCCCCTCTACCTGTTACATTTGTGGAGGAAACAGCGAGCCCTATAAAACCCACTGTACTCACATCTAGGTGCCCCCCTTCACCCGTAAGGGCTATTATGGTATTGGTGTACAGTTGTGGGTAGTGGGTTTTGGGGGGTTTTGGGGGGCTCAGCACACAAGGTAAGTGAGCTTTGTTCCTGGGAGCAATTTCTGAAGTCCACTGCAGTGCCCCCTAGGGTGCCCAGTTGGTATCCTGGGATGTCAGGGGGACCAGTGCACTACAAATGCTGGCTCCTCCCACGACCAAATGGCTTGCATTTGGTTGTTTTTGATATAGACGTCTTTGGTTTCGAAAATCGACAAAAATCAGAAACGTCCATGTCTAGGGACATTGAAACCTAGGGACGGCAAAATTCAAGGATTTGGACGTCCCTGACGGTATTTTCGAAATGAAAGATGGATGTCCATCTTGTTTCGAAAATACGGGTTTCCCCGCCCCTGGATTTGGATATTTTGCAAGGACGTCCATATCGCAACTTGGATGTCCCTTTCAAAAATGCCCCTCCACATATACTCATGTCAATGGGGAGGGTGTAAGTGTGTTTGTGTATTTGTGTGTGAGGCTTGGGATTGAATATGGATGGTGTCAAGCAGGTTGGAGATAGAGGTATAGGGGAACACTCTTCTCCTTAGTGTACTCAACCTACCCCATGCTGTCTTCTGTTCACATTTCCTTTCCCTTCCCAATGAAATATATGAACAAATACTCCTAAAGTTGTTGAGGTTATATTCATAAAGATAAACCTTGAGAATACTCCCATTTATTTTTACGTTCAGTATTCATCAGAGCTATCTGTTTAATGTAAGAACACTGAATATATGGTCCTAAACTTAAATGGATAACTTATTCATTTAAATTAGGATTCCTATGTGTGTGGTTCTACTAAATAGATAAATTTATCTGAAGAGTGGCTGAATATCACCATTATCCAGGTAACATTTGTTCCCACCTTAGAACATACCTAGACCCTCCTCCTCTTACATCGATAACTTTTAGCTGGGCATCAAGTTGTCTGCCAAAATTGATGCCTTAGCTGACACAGAAATATTTTTTAAAAGACATATACAGTTAGCATCCAATGCTGATTGTATTGCTCCTTTTTAATAGTGACACCTGTATTTTTACAATTTGTTACAAAATATATTGCACTAAATGAAAAATTAGATATAATAGGCATCTCTGAGACCAGGTGGAAGGAGGACAACCCAGTGGGACACTGTCATACCGGGGTACAAATTATATCGTAGTGATAGGGTGGATCGAATTGGTGGAGGGGTAGCATTCTATGTTAAGGAGGGCCTTGAATCAAATAGATTGAAAATTCTGCAGGAAACAAAACACATCTTGAAATCCCTATGGATTGAAATTACATGTGTAAAGGGGAAAAGGATAGTGATATGAGTGTACTACCATCCATCTGGCCAGGATAAACAGACAGATGTAGAAATGTTATCAGAAATTAGAGAGGTGAACACAATAATAATGGGTGATTTCAATTACCCTGATATTGACTGGGTAGGGCATGCTAGGCAGGTAAAATTCCTTGATGAAATCAAGGACTGCTTTATGGAGCAGCTGGTACAGGAGCCAACAAGAGAAGGAAAATTTCTAGACATAGTCCTTAGTGGAGCGCGTGATCTGGTATAGGAGGTAATGGGGACCCCTTGATAACAGTGATCATAATATGTTCTGATTTGATATCGGCTTTGGAGTAAATATACACAGGAAACCCAATATGTTAGCATCTAAATTTCAAAAAGAAGACTGATAAAATGAGAAGAACAGTGAAAAAAAAATTAGAGGAGAAGCTGTGAAGGTCAAAAATTTGCATTCGGCATGGATACTGTTTAAAAATACAATCCTGGAAGTCCACGCCAAATATATTCCATGTATTAAAAAAGGAGAAAGGAAGACCAAATGAAAGCCAGCATGGTTAAAAAATGAGGTGAAGGAAGCTATTAGAGTTAAAAGAAAATCCCTCAGAAAATGGAAGAAGAATCTGACTGAAAATAATAAGAAACAGCAAAGTGCTGATAAGGAAGGCAAAGAGGAACTTTGAAAAAAGATTGCGTTGGATGCAAAAACATATAGTAAAATTTTTTTTAGGTATATTAAAAGCAAGAAGCTGGCAAAAGAATCAGTTGGACTGCCAGATGACCAAGAGGTAAAAGGGACACTCAGGGAAGACAAAGCCGTAGTGGAGAGATTAAATGATTTCTTTGCTTTGGTCTTCACTGAGGAAGATTTGGGAAATATACTGGTGCCAGAAAAGATATTCAAAGCTGATGAGTCAGAGAAACTGAATGAAATCTCTATAAACCTGGAAGATGTAAAGGTGCAATTTGACAAACTGAAGAGTAGCAAATCGCCTGGATCGAATGGTATTCATCCCAGGTACTGATAGAGTTGAAAAATGATCTTGCAGAACTAGTGTTAGTAATATGTAATTTATCCTTAAAATCAAACATGGTACCGGAAGATTGGAGGGTGGCCAATGTAACGCCAATTTTTTAAAAAGGTTCCAGAGGTGATTCAGGAAATTATAGACCGGTGAGCCTGACATTGGTGCTGGGCAAAATGGTAGAGACTATTATAAAGAACAAAATTACAGAACATTTTCAAAAGCATGGATTAATGAGACAATGCCAACATGGATTTAGTGAAGGGAAATCTTGCCTCACCAATCAATTACATTTCTTTGAAGGGGTGAACAAACATGCGGATAAAGGTGAGCAGGTCGATATTGTATATCTGGATTTTCAAAAGGCATTTAACAAAGTACCTCATTAAAGACTCCAGAGGAAATTGGAGAGTCATGGGATAGGAGGTAGTGTACTATTGTGGATTAAGAACTGGTTAAAAGATAGAAAACAGAGAGTAGGATTAAAAGGTCAGTTTTCTCAATGGAGTAGGGTAGATAGTGGGGTTCCCCAGTGGTCTGTGCTGGGACCATTGCTTTTAACACATTTATAAATGATCCAGAGATGGGAGTAATTAGTGAGGTAATTAAATTTGCTGACAACACAAAGTTATTCAAAGTTGTTAAATCGTAAGAGGATTGTGAAAAATTACAAGAGGACCTTACAAGACTGGGTATCCTAATGGCAGATGACATTTAATGTGAGCAAGTGCAAAGTGATGCGTGTGGGAAAAAGGAACCCGAACTATAGCTACGTAATGTAAGGCTCCACATTAGGAGTCACTGACCAGAAAATGGATCTAGGCGTCATCATTGATGAAACATTGAAACCTTCTGCTCAGTGTGCGTCAGCGGCTAAGAAAGCAAATAGAATGTTAGGTATTATTAGGAAAGGAATGAAAAACAAAAATGAGGATGTTATAATGCCTTTATATTGCTCCATGGTGTGACCGCATCTCGAATATTGTGTGCAATTCTTGTCACCGCATCTCAAAAAAGATATAGTGGAATTTGAAAAGGTACAGAGAAGGGTGACGAAAATGATAAAGGGGGTGGGACGACTTCCCTATGAGGGAAGGCTAAAGCAGCTAGTGTTCTTCAGCTTGGAGAAGAGACTGCTGAGGGGAGATATGATAGAGGTCTATAAAATAATGAGTGGAAAGAACCAGGCACACCCATTAAAGGGGGGCCGACCACAACCGGGCTGAAGGCCAGCGAAGACAGAAGTGTGGGGGAGGGTACAGGGAGGGCCTAGCTAGAGAGCAGAGGTAGTAGTGGGAGGGAAACAAGGGGTAGCAAGGGGAGGGGGCAGGAAAGAAGGGGAGGAGCAAGGGAGGAGGAGAGAGGAATTTGAACTGCACAGGAAGTCCTTTTGAATTTGGAAGCAGGAGAAGAGCAACCCTGGGCAGCAGCTCCTGAAATTTTTACAGGCACATGTTTTGTGTCTGCCCTGGGCAGAGCTTGTGCAGAGTACAGCCAAAGAAGCTCTTACAGCAGAGCACGATATTCCAGCAAATTGAGAACAAATTTTACGGTATGTAGACATTTAAAACTTTGTGCAGCTGCAAGGCATTTTAGCTTTCTCCTGCCGACCCCCATTTAGCTTTTCCAGGATGGCCGGCCATCTCGGGTTAGCTGCCTATCTCACGGCATTACGCGCACTAGGCTAGAGTCACACATACGCTGCCCATGGCGCATGGCAGATGGGTTTGCCACAGCTCGGTTGCCGTTTTTGGCCGGCCATGCAGTGCTCGCAATCCACAGTGCATAGCACGGCACTGAGGCACGACTCAGAAGACCTTGTGCACAGTACTGAACCGAGGCGCAAACGATCTCAGGGAGACGAAAACACCTTTAATGGTACGTCATTTTTGCTCTTCTCCTGCCTCAGCGGCACACCACACGTTAAGATGCGGTGATGGCCGACCACTAATACTTGGCCGACAGTTAAGCACTATACGGCAACAGACCTTCGAGCCCCGTTGTGGCCGGCCACACCGTGTTATCTAATTCGAAAAATTAATGCGTTATAAGCTGTCCATGCCAATACGGCGACAGACCTTAAACGTGTCTAGGCCCATTTCGGTTGATCCGGCAGACCTAGTGCATAGCACGGCACTGAGGCACGACTTGGAAGACCTTGTGCACAGCACTGAACCGAAACAGGTAGACGTGAATTGCTTGTTTACTCTTTCTAAAAATACAAGGACTAGGGGGCACTACCCCCCCCCCCCCCCATCATTTTGGGCAGAAAACAACACAAAACAACATGGTAAAAGTTGTTGACATTTCCCACGTTGTTTTAAAGAAATGTACATCCGTAAAATTTATTCCTTGATCCTAAGGAGCACTAAGATTTTATTGTGGCAAGGATAGAGCCTATAGTAGTGACTGCTGATAACCCAGAGCAATTAAGCAATTGAATGTTGGCTGTTGTGGCTTTATTCTATGCTCACTTCTTTATTTCCTATTTGGTAAATTGCCTGTAGGTCCCACACATATAATAATGTATTCTAAACTTATTTTTTCTCCTTATGAGGTGTTTCCTTATCTTATTGCTTTATTGTCTTTCATTCAAGTTATGATTGGATGTAAATAGATTTCAGGACAGACAGAGTGGGAGAAACAACATATACATATGCATGTTGTTTTCTCCTACCACAGGCCCAGTATATTAGATAACTTACCCCAGGGCCCCACTCACTGGTTCGCTTAAGCTGAGAGGATGTCCTCCAACTGCATTGCTACCTGTAGGGGGCAGTGCTTCAATATTTTGTTAATTGTCATGTTGTAATATGAAGGTCAGAGCATTTGTGTGTATATATAACAGGGATTCTAAGGCATTCATTTTCAAAGCAGATGGACATCTCAAAATGGCCAAAAAAACTGTCCATCTGCTGAAAATGTCCAAATCGTGATTTTTAAAAGGCAGAATTTGAATGTTTTACACTGCAGTTCATCCAGATAGCAAAGGGTCTTGCTGGAGGTGTGTTTTGTGCAGGATTAGGGCAGGCCCAAAATTATGACATCTTTCAGTGATAAAGGAACGGGAAGAAACATCAAAGACAAAAAACAAGGACGTTTTTATCTAGGCCTGTTTCAAATACACCCAGGGTACAAAAAGGTGCCCTGATTGAACAGTTGACCACTGGAGGGATGAAGGGAAATGGGACTTGATATATGGCCTTCCTGAGGTTTTTGCAATTACATTCAGAGTGGTTTACATATATTCAGGTACTTATTTTGTATCAGGGGCAATGGAGGGTTAAGTGACTTGGCCAGAATCACAAGGAGCTGCAGTGGAAATTGAACTCAGTTCCCCAGGATCAAAATCTACTGCACTAACCACTAGGCTACTCCTCCACAAGGCATGACTCTTCCTTCGTCTCCCAGTGGTTATTGTGACTCCCTCTCACCCCCCCACCACCAATAACTGAAAATGACAGTGGATACCAGGCTGTATAGCAGCTTCAAATATTATGGCCATTCCTAATAGAGCAGCAAGCAAGTGTACAGATTAGCCTAGTGATCAGTGAAATGGACTTTGAACAATGGGACCCAGGTGTAACTCTCACTTTTAACACTTTTATTCTGTACAAATATGTGAGCCCTCCTAGAACACAGAAATACCTTCTGAACCTGAAATTATAAGACATTTGGCTACTCTAGTGGTGTAGCTTTAGGTACAGTAGGCTTTTATCTGTTCATGGAGAGCTTATAATAATATATAAAGGAATAAAGGTGGGATTAGTACCTGGATGCCATTGTTTGAAATCCACTGCACTAATTACTAGACTGCCCCTCTGCTCTGTAGGGACATCTGTGTGGCCATTTTAGTACAAATGATGCCAGATAGAAGTTATTGTGACTGTTTTTCAACATTCATATTTTGGATGTTTAATTTTCAAAAATGGTTGTTCATGTTGAATGTTTTTAGTGCAAGAACATCCTTCCCACATATTTTTGAATAGGAAATCCCAATGATTTTCCTGTTCAAAAATGGTTGTGAGATAGATGGTTTTTTGCACGTTATGTGCAGGATGTCCAGTGGTGTTCCTAGGTGGGGGCGGTCCGCCCCGGGTGCACGTCGCCGGGGGGGTGCCCCGCACGCCTGCCCTCCATTGTTCCATGCTTCTTCTCTGCCCCGGAACAGGTTACTTCCTGTTCCGGGGCAGAGAAGAAGCATGGAACAACGGAGGACAGGCGCGCGCGGCAACCCCCCCCGGCGGCGTGCACCCGGCGGGGGGGTTTTCCTTCGCGGGGGTGTCCTTTCACCAGGGGGGGGTCCGTGCTGCATCGGGGGGGCGCTGCACCCGGGGGGGCGGGGCAAATCGGCGATCCGCCCTGGGTGTCAGCCCCCCTAGGAACACCACTGAGGATGTCCCAATTCTGACATGGATGTTCTTTTGAAAATGCCCCTAAGTGTTCCAGAATGAAACTATGTTTGTACTTAGAAGTCAAGAGAATCACTTTATTCAGGGGTTCTCTCTCTCAACCCAGTACTTGAGAGATAACAAGCCAGTCAGGATTTCAGGATGCTCACACTGAAAGTGTATGAGATAGATTGGCATACAATGGAGGCACTGTATGCACATTTTTCTAATGCATATTCTTTGTGGATATCTTGAAAATCAGACTGGCTTGATATGACCTAAAGACTGGGTTGAGAACCCCTGGTTTAATTGGCAAACTAAACTCAATGATTTAATTGGCAAACTAAACTCAGAACTCCACTGATTGTCCTCTCAATTCTCTGGCAAGTCACTGCAGAAGAAAAACCTCACAGGTTCCTTGGTGTCAAATCTTACTAATAACAGAACACACACTTTTTGGAGGGTGGGCTATTCCTGAGGGTATTTCTACCTTTCAAAAACCTCAGCACATTTAAGCAAGAAAAATGGGATAGAGCTCTCAGAAGAAGGGGCCCTGTATAGAACCCTTCACAGTTGCCCCAAACACGTATTTGCTCAATCTGCAGCAGCTACATGGGTTTCTACCTTGAATCCTAGACTACTTCAATGAAAAAGGAGCCCAGACACTTTTAAGTTGCTTTGTTTTTTCTTTTTCAAATTGCCAACCCTCCTCTCTAACACCATTGCTATGTCTGTTTGAAAGGGACAAGAATGTTTAGGATCCCCTTGAAGGAATAGAGTATATATTCTCAACTTCACAGTATCTAAAATAATTATTAGTCTAAATATGAAACATCTGCACAAATGTTCTTTTAGGAAGAATGTATTACAGACACGCAACTGTCATCATGTCTCTCACAAAATAGTGTTCATCAACTGCTCCTGTGGAGTACACCTGTGATTTATTGGCAACTCATCTGATTGTGATGCAGAATAAAAAAACATAGGTAAAGGTTTCAGACTTTTCTCCTTATTTGACTTCTACTTGCACTTCTTATGAATGTAGACCCCCTCATTCTTTCCTAAATATGTTCAGATAAATGCAGAAGAAAAATACAAGACCAATTCCAAATCCATCAACAATACTGAAAAGCTTTACTGTAGGCTATGTAAGACCTGGACAGGCTAATAGGAGTGTACAGGGCAAAAACTTTCAGTTTTTGTTTATGTTCAGATCAACTGGCCTTGCAGTTCATTTTTGGATTCCCAAAACTTTGTTTACTTCATTTTGAACTGACAGGGGTTTACCATCCATTTTAAATAAAATGTAGATATAACCTGCTGGTAAATATGTGTCACAGAGGCAACAGCAGTCCAAAACATCAAAAGAGAGGCAAAGGACACTAACAATGGCAGGGAAACTCCAGAGAGGCAAAGTGGCACAGAGGAATAAATACCCTAGCACCAATATTGACATAAGGATCTGAAGGCATCTAAATAGCAGCAACATTGGCAGGAAGACCCCAAATGCTCTGTATGTGAAGCAAAGAAGTACCAAGAAGGTTGGGCCAGAGTCAGACTTTTGTGGTAAGATGCATGTTGTATCCAAGTGTCTCAATACCAAAAAATTACTTCATGTTGCAATGCCAGATAGATCACATCAAGACTTAGGATCACTTCTTTGACAAAAAGCTTGGTAGTCAGCTTAAATGCCTAGGCTGTTACAAAGAAGTACATAAGTACATAAGTAGTGCCATACTGGGAAAGACCAAAGGTCCATCTAGCCCAGCATCCTGTCACCGACAGTGGCCAATCCAGGTCAAGGGCACCTGGCACGCTCCCCAAACGTAAAAACATTCCAGACAAGTTATACCTAAAAATGAGGAATTTTTCCAGTCCATTTAATAGCGGTCTATGGACTTGTCCTTTAGGAATCTATCTAACCCCTTTTTAAACTCCGTCAAGCTAACTGCCCGTACCACGTTCTCCGGCAATGAATTCCAGAGTCTAATTACACGTTGGGTGAAGAAAAATTTTCTCCGATTCGTTTTAAATTTACCACACTGTAGCTTCAACTCATGCCCTCTAGTCCTAGTATTTTTGGATAGCGTGAACAGTCGCTTCACATCCACCCGATCCATTCCACTCATTATTTTATACACTTCTATCATATCTCCCCTCAGCCGTCTCTTCTCCAAGCTGAAAAGCCCTAGCCTTCTCAGCCTCTCTTCATAGGAAAGTCGTCCCATCCCCACTATCATTTTCGTCGCCCTTCGCTGTACCTTTTCCAATTCTACTATATCTTTTTTGAGATACGGAGACCAGTACTGAACACAATACTCCAGGTGCGGTCGCACCATGGAGCGATACAACGGCATTATAACATCCGCACACCTGGACTCCATACCCTTCTTAATAACACCCAACATTCTATTCGCTTTCCTAGCCGCAGCAGCACACTGAGCAGAAGGTTTCAGCGTATCATCGACGACGACACCCAGATCCCTTTCTTGATCCGTAACTCCTAACGCGGAACCTTGCAAGACGTAGCTATAATTCGGGTTCCTCTTACCCACATGCATCACTTTGCACTTGTCAACATTGAACTTCATCTGCCACTTGCACGCCCATTCTCCCAGTCTCGCAAGGTCCTCCTGTAATCGTTCACATTCCTCCTGCGACTTGACGACCCTGAATAATTTTGTGTCATCGGCGAATTTAATTACCTCACTAGTTATTCCCATCTCTAGGTCATTTATAAATACATTAAAAAGCAACGGACCCAGCACAGACCCCTGCGGGACCCCACTAACTACCCTCCTCCACTGAGAATACTGGCCACGCAATCCTACTCTCTGCTTCCTATCTTTCAACCAGTTCTTAATCCATAATAATACCCTACCTCCGATTCCATGACTCTGCAATTTCTTCAGGAGTCTTTCGTGCGGCACTTTGTCAAACGCCTTCTGAAAATCCAGATATACAATATCAACCGGCTCCCCATTGTCCACATGTTTGCTTACCCCCTCAAAAAAATGCATTAGATTGGTGAGGCAAGACTTCCCTTCACTAAATCCGTGCTGACTTTGTCTCATCAGTCCATGTTTTTGTATATGCTCTGCAATTTTATTCTTAATAATAGCCTCCACCATCTTGCCCGGCACCGACGTCAGACTCACCGGTCTATAATTTCCCGGATCTCCTCTGGAACCTTTCTTAAAAATCGGAGTAACATTGGCTACCCTCCAGTCTTCCGGTATTACACTCAATTTTAGGGACAGATTGCATATTTCTAACAGTAGCTCCGCAAGTTCATTTTTTAGTTCTATTAATATTCTGGGATGAATACCATCAGGTCCCGGTGATTTACTACTCTTCAGCTTGCTGAACTGACCCATTACATCCTCCAAGGTTACAGAGAATTTGTTTAGTTTCTCCGACTCCCCCGCTTCAAATATTCTTTCCGGCACCGGTGTCCCCCCCAAATCCTCCTCGGTGAAGACCGAAGCAAAGAATTCATTTAATTTCTCCACTACGGCTTTGTCCTCCTTGATCGCCCCTTTAACACCATTTTCGTCCAGCGGCCCAGTCGACTCTTTGGCCGGTTTCCTGCTTTTAATGTATCTAAAAAAGTTTTTACTATGTATTTTTGCTTCCAACGCTAATTTCTTCTCAAAGTGCTTTTTTGCCCTCCTTATCTCCGCTTTGCATTTGGCTTGGCATTCCTTATGATCTATCCTGTTACTTTCAGTTGGTTCTCTTCTCCACTTTCTGAAGGATTGTTTTTTGGCTCTAATGATTTCCTTTATCTTACTGTTTAGCCACGCCGGCTGACGTTTAGTCTTTTTTCCCTTTTTTCTAATACGTGGAATATATTTGTCCTGAACCTCCAGGATGGTGTTTTTAAACAGCATCCACGCCTGATGCAAGTTTTTTACTCTGCGAGCTGCTCCTTTCAGTCTTTTTTTCACCATTTTTCTCATTTTGTTGTAATCACCCTTTCTATAGTTAAACGCTAGCGTACTTGATTTCCTAGTTTCACTTCCTTCAATGCCAATATCAAAACCGATCATATTATGATCACTGTTATCAAGCGGCCCTCGTATCGTTACCCCCTGCACTAGATCATGAGCACCACTAAGGACTAAGTCTAGTATTTTTCCTTCTCTTGTCGGCTCCTGAACTAGCTGTTCCATGAAGCTGTCCTTGATTTCATCAAGAAATCTTATGTCCCTTGCGTGTACAGATGTTACATTACCCCAGTCTATATGCGGGTAATTGAAATCCCCCATTATTATTGTGTTGCCCAGTTTGTTTGCGTCCCTGATTTCCTTTAACATTTCCGCATCCGTCTGTTCGTCCTGGCCAGGCGGACGGTAGTACACTCCTATCACTATCCTTTTCCCCTTTGCACATGGAATTTCAATCCACAGTGATTCCAAGGAGTGTTTTGCTTCCTGCAGAATTTTCAATCTATTTGATTCAAGGCTCTCGTTAATATACAATGCTACCCCTCCACCAATCCGATTCACCCTATCACTACGATATAATTTGTACCCCGGTATGACAGTGTCCCACTGGTTATCCTCCTTCCACCAGGTCTCAGAGATGCCTATTATATCTAATTTTTCATTTAGTGCAATATATTCTAACTCCCCCATCTTATTTCTTAGGCTCCTGGCATTCGCATATAGACATTTCAAACTATGTTTGTTGTTCCTAAGTACATCATGCTTAGTACTTGACAGTATTAATTGGCAATCTTTTGTCTGATTTTTATTGTTATTTAAAGATACCCGATCTACTACAATCTCTTTTGCAACCTCACTATCAGGATACTCTATCTTCCCTGTTATGGTGATATCTTTGAAAGATACCTTATCCCGAACCATGCTCTTTTGAGCGACTGTCGGCCTTCCCCCCAAGCTACTATTGACCAGTCCCAAACACAGCTTCTGGGCCTATGGGATCGTAACATGAAATTAATAAATGAACAGGGACATGAAGAGCCCAAGGAATGGAGAAAGAGGAAAAAGAGCACCAACACTGGCAGAAAGACCCTAAGTTATGGGGAGAGAGGTAACGCAGCACCAAACTGAAGGAAGACCCCCAAGAGGGTCCAGATTAACATTATATTGGAAACATATATTTGCAGAACCACCTATCATGGGCCCCCATTTACTTCTTTTCTCATCCACCTGAGCTACATTCACTTATTTGCCCCCTGCATGGAGAGACCTGGACATTTGAATTTATACCAGCTCTGAGGCAGTCCTTGTGAAGCCAGCCTCCCCCCTCCCTCCAAATGACCCCACTCCCATGGTAGCCTTTGGAACTCTCACCTGTCCCCAACAGTACAATACCCTTGAGCATCACTAGACCATCCTTAACAACAGAAAGCCCCCCTCCCAACTCAGCACCTGACCTTCCCTGAGAGCACAGTGCCCCCCCCCCCACACACACATATTCAATCCTCTCTGACAAATCAAGCACCAATCCCCACATTACTCAACCCTCCCCAGCTAAGACACCCCTCAGGGAGGCTCCAACATGTAGGCACGAGGCTGACATATGAAAGTTTCCTATGGCGCTCCTGGAGCCCAATGCCCCAAAAATGTCAAGCCACAGGCCTCCTTCTCCCCACCCCCTGACCCACTTCTTTTTGATCTGATACTGGAAACTGTCCAGTAAAAATTCTATGGCAGCCAACATCAAGTTGTGGAAGGAGATTGCTGTGGCCATCGCCTATTTTTGTTCATTCTACCACACTGAAGATCACTACAAGAGGAAGTACTATGACTGTAGAAGGCTATGGTAGCAATTCTATAAATTTATACCAAGATTTAGGTGCCCCAAAACCATGTGCTTAATGCTAATTCTATAATGCCATTTTGGCACCAAGATTCTGTTATAGAATACTAGACTAAGTCAGCATTGGCACACCTAAAGTTAGGTGCCAACTGCTATGCCAAGTTAATGGCAGTCATAGCTTTTGGTAGCTAAGTGTGTCCTGAAGTGTGCCCATCCTATAGTATTCTATAAGTTACAGGCGTATCTCGGAAACACAGCCGTATGTGTACACCCACTCACACGTATGTGCTAAGAGATTTTGGCATATATGTTATAGAGTGGTACCTAGCACTTAGGCCCAGATGCACTAAACGTTTTTCATCGTTAAATGAGCCCTTAAGGAAGAATTTCCTATCCTTTCCATGCACTAAAGCCTATTTTTCGACGGCAGTAGCAGCTAACGAAACTGGAATGCAAATGAGAAACTACCATTGAAATGTAGACAATTCGGAATGCACTAACCATACCGACGATAGCAACAATTCACTTACCGCCAGAAATTTAACGTCAGCTCAGACCTGTCGTTAAAGCCTGAGCTGTCATCTCCCCACTGCCCCCTGCACGATGAAAAACCAAATTGCTGGCATGTTTAAAAGAAAAGTGGCTCCCTGCTTCCCTGTGCCTAAAATAAAAAAGGAAACTAAATTAAAAAAGGATCGGGAGGGGGCAAAGGTGCTCATCAGCAGCGTCCTGTATGGACGGCCTTGCCTTGCCCCCCCCACCCCCCCGAAGTCCCCGCTGCTCCCCGCTGCTCCCTGCTGCTCCGTTTGTGAAATAAAAGCTTTTAAAAATGAAACCTTTGCAGTTGCTGGGCTCCCCCTCCCTTCCTGTCTCTCTCTTCTTTAGTCGGCAATGCTCCGCCTCTTGCCCTCCTCCACCTCCGTGCCCCGCCCCCCCGATTTCGTCCCCGCCGCTCCCCCCCCCCACCGGACCCCCCCTCCACCATAATGGCCGGTGCAGCGCCTCTCACCTATGTTTGAAGGCGCTGCACAGGATGGATCAGCTATTCTTGAGCTCTTCTGTCTCCTCCGATGTCTCCTTTTTCTTCCTGTGTCCGCCCTCCTCTGATGTCAGCTATCTACGTAGATAACTGACGTCAGAGGAGGGCAGACACAGGAAGAAAAAGGAGACATCGGAGGAGACAGAAGAGCTCAAGAATAGCTGATCCATCCTGTGCAGCGCCTTCAAACATAGTTGAGAGGCGCTGCACCGGCCATTATGGTGGAAGGGGGGTCCGGTGGGGGGGGGAGCGGCGGGGACGAAATGGGGGGGGCGGGGCACGGAGGTGGAGGAGGGCAGGAGGCGGAGCATTGCCGACTAAAGAAGAGAGAGACAGGAAGGGAGGGGGAGCCCAGCAACTGCAAAGGTTTCATTTTTAAAAGCTTTTATTTCACAAACGGAGCAGCGGGGACTTCGGGGGGGGGGGGGGAGGCAAAGCCGTCCATACAGGATGCTGCTGATGAGCGCCTTTGCCCCCTCCCGATCCTTTAATGTTTGTGGAGACATGCAGGGGAAAGTGAGGAGCCACGTGTTTGTGTTTTCTTTTTTTTCTTACGTTTCTGGCATGCGTAGAGCAGCCAGCATAACGCTTGGCTGCTTTGCGCATGCTTTACGAGCCGATTACCGACGGGGATTAGTGCATCGTTCTTTAGAATACCGCACCAAACTTTTTGGGGCTGTGTTTTTGGAGCATGCTTCGTTATTTGAGATTCGGTAAAGGTTTTTACGTTTCTGATTTTTTTACGTTGGCTTGATGCATCTACCCCTTACTCCATAAATGCCAATTAGTAGTGCCAATTATATGTGTAAATGCTATTATTCTATAACCTACAATTGCATCCAGATTCTGTATAGATTGCCCAAATTTGGACATACATGTTAGATGCACATGAAAATGAATTAGTTAACGAGCCATTAACAGTACATTATTTACCTTAATTGGCACAAGTTTGGACTTATGTGTGCATCTGGCTATGTGCTATTCTATAATGCTGCACACCCAAATGCAACCCAAAAAGAAGCATGGCCATGGAAGGGACATGGGCAGGTCAGGGGTAGTCCAAAGATTTAAGTGCAGTGTTATATAATACCAGGGTTGCACACCCAACTTGCTTGCCAGGATTTACATCAGGTTTCAGCAGGCGTAAGTTCTTGCACACAAAGATGGGTTTGAGAATCCACACTAAGTGCTTGTCTATTGTCATGAAATGCCTAGTCACCTGCCTGGGGCTACCTTGCGGCCACTTAGAGGGTCTATCCCCAGTACAGCTCAGGTCTGCCTGCACCTACTGCTTGTGATCTACACTAGCACCCTCCTCCCACTGACTGGGTCCCAACTGCCTCTGGGCAAGTCTCCTGCTCTCAAATTATCCTCAGTGATGGGTTACTGGGGGTCATACTCCCAGTTGCCACACAGTTCCCAGAAAGCACTCATGGACCCAACACAAAACCAAGATTCTTAGTCAATCCAGACAAGCAAAAGCAATAAACTAAAAATGTTTATTGTCATGAAAAATATTGAACAATGAACCATAGAAACATATGGAACAAAACAGCACTTAATAACAGGTAACTGAATATGGGTCAATTATAAAACTATCTAAACATTTGTTCACTACCTGAATAGTGCCTGGGAAGTACAGGAAATATAGCTGCTCACAGGTTACAGAATATAACTGCTCACAGAGTCTCAGTAAAGAGGTATTTCTCTCTTTTCTCCCTGGCTAAGACTGGGGGGGGAAAATAACAGTACACCATAGATGAATTGAGTTCCTGGGCCAATTAGAGCCCAGAACAACAAGTTTTAAAAGTAGCTGGCTACATTACTGCAGGTTACCTCTTCTCTGTGTTAACTAAAGAGGGAACGGTCATTTCTCTGTAACAGCTTTAAACATAAACATGTACCATCTGCTGGTCAAACTAAAGAAATACAGGTCAAGAAATAATCAGTACAGTTTACAGGCTTAAAACCCAATGTTTTATCACACCACTCCTTCTGTATCTCTTGCTGTACTAGGTATTCTTTCATTTGCTTGCTTTTTGCTACCTCTCCATCTTCAATTTTCTTTCCATCTGCCCTTTGCCTCTGCTGCTGCATATGAATACCAACAGAAGACCCAGGTTAGAAAAAGAAGAGGTCCAGACTCTTTTGAAATGACCTTGATCATTCTGTATAACCATACTGCCACCCTGCAGGTGGCAAGTTGCTAATTTCCACAGCAAGTACCCCATCTAATTCTACTGGGGTTTTTTATATATAGGAGGCAAATGTAGACACAGTTCATGGCCCTTCACTGCTATACCTATTTCCAAATTTGAATTTCCAGCTGCAGAAAAGGCATTTACCAGGGTTTCTGAGTCACAGTAAAGGTACAAAGGGCAAATCTATAACAGGGTACCCATAGCTATGTATCAAATGAGCATGTAAGTGTACAGAATACTGTTAATTTAGTGGGTAAGTGTGCACTTAGGAACTTACAAAACACCTAAGCATTATTCTGTAAGGGTGCAGGTAAGTGTCAGAGTGAATAAATGCAAGGTGCAGCGCTGTGTACATCTAGTAGCGCTACAGAAATTATGAGTAGTAGTAGGTATATACATGGGCAGAGCATGGGAGGGGCAGAGCTGCCATGTAATGTGTACAGCTCACAGAATATAGTAACTTACATATGCCCTTGCCACATCTTGGCACCCTCAGTTACACCAGATCTATGGCTGGTGTAATTACAGATGCCTTAATACAAGGGATCAATACTGGGTTATATTAGGTTAGGGATAACTGGAAGAGTAAGTTCCCTAGACAGTCACTGGGGGGAATGACTGGGAGGTCTCTGGGTGGGAAGGATCGCAGCCTATGAGAAGTGGTTTTGAAATAAAATGCAGATAGAGTGCCCTGGTACTGGAGCATGACAAGGGGGGAAGAGTTACAAGGAGTTAAAGGGGAATGCTTACCCTTTGGGGGGGAGGGTCTTTGGTTGCCTGATGGTCCCCTGCCACTGACCTGGAGGAGCAAAAGGGAATCCCAAGTAGGAGAAATAAAACCACTGACTGAAAAGAGGAGTTGTGGCTCAGTAAAACGATAACTGGGAACAAGTGAAGAGAGCTACAGGTGGGCAGAGGAGAGACCCAGTCCGGGAGCATGGGATAGGAGCCAGGGAGTTCCCATCCCAATACCAGGGTGAGCCAATGCAAAGGTCACCTTGGAAGAAGGTCAAGCCAGGAGGGTCTGGACCTGTACAAGTGAGAGGAGCGCAGACTTTGGGACACTATTCTCTGGGATAGGCATGGACAGGAGTCTGCAAAAAATGTAAATAGTCCTGCTGAAAAGCCTCTATACATAAATTCAAAGAAGGAGAATACAGGAGTTCCAGTGAGGACTAACAGAAGGATTGTGGTTTTAAAAGACTTACTAAGTGTTGGAGAGATGAGCCTGGTTAATATTCCTGGAGTTTCAGAGTTGAAGAATAAACAGTTTGGTTTGTATAAACTACTGACTCCAACGTGGTTTCTGAATTTGAGAGAATATGAAAGTCTCCCAAGTCTGTCTAACATAATAGCCAGTCTTATTTTCCACAGTCTGCATTTGGACTAGATTGGGTTTCCTGGGGGAGAAGAAGATAATCCCACCCATTAACGCTTCTTTCCCCAGGTGGAGGCACCGAGCACCACAAGTAAAGGTTCTGACAGAGACTGCCTTTGGGAGGCTCCAGCCAGGTCAGATCCAGAACCCAGAAGCGCCCAGGCAAAGGGGCTTTACCCTAGTATTCTATAACAGAATCTGGGTCGCCAAATTTGGCATGCAGGGCAGATGTGCATGCAAATTAATTAGTAAGCCATTACCATTCAAATTAATGGTGCTAATTGAAACTAATTTGGAATTTTGCATGCATATGCCTACATGCTGTTCTATAACCCTTTGTGCCCAAAATGTCTTATATGCAACCCAAAAGGGGGCATGGCTATGGGAGGGGCATAGGCATGCCACGGCATTCCAGAAATTGGGACACAGTATTATAGAATTCCTGGGCTGTACATCCAATTTGCTTAGCAGGATTTACACCTTCTTTTTAATTCCATTCCATGTGGACAAATGATCATGTTAAAAAAAATGCTGTTTATACTGACTGGAACCTTCAAGTGAAAGGCCCAGTACTGAATGCACAATGGAACAGAATAAGCTTGTTGATCAGGTTATATCATCATCATCATCTGCTTCAGCTCACTCACATCCATCAGCTAAACACCCAAACCAAATATACAGATAGCTCAGATGACAACAGAGTCTATGGAATTGTAGCTACCACATTTCTCAATGGGGCCTTTGTTGTGGTATAATGGCTAACAAGAAATTTAAAAAGCAGGCACAAAGCTTGAAAGTGGCAGTTCCCCTTATTCAGTTTGCTTTAACATGAATCAATGTTGATCAGCCTTTGCCAATAGCTGAGCAATGTACCATATGCTGAAATCATTATATAAAAGATGTGGTTTAAAGTAACATTTATTTGATTGTTGGCTAGAAGACTCTATTAAGGGAATAGAAGTACTTCCCAGAAAGACAAGCTTATTTGAATAGTTTTCCTCTCAGACTAAAAAGCAGCACAGACAAGTTAATCCCTTTTTTTTTTTAAACGGGGTATTAACTTTTAGTTCTGTATCCTTGAACTACTATACACCCTATGAATAAGGTTTCTTCCACTCACCTAACTGAAATATGCACATTGCTTTTCCATTGAATGCATTTGTTTGACCAAATTAACAGTTTTAATCCAGTGGTATAATAAATTGCTTATTTGGAGATTTATTTAATGCATAAATGTTTTATTTCATAGACAACTGCTCTAAGCTTGCAAGGCTAGCCATAAAGGAATAATGTATGTAACCCCCAGGAGAACTCCCACTCTGCTGGATTTAGGACTTGGGAGTTCCTGGGTCTCACAAACCCTCTGGAGAGTGAAAACAGCCCCTACATCAGTCTGTTTCTGGGGGAAAATGAGAGTGAGAGGAGCCTGGGATGGGAGTGATCCGTGATCCAGCCTAAGAGGGGCAGGGTTAGCGTGGAGATAAATGGGTGTAGTGACTGAGTGATGGGGTCTTTGGTTTCCCAGCCTCCCGCAAAGACCCATGGAACCAAGGGAAGATACCAGGTGTCAGACTGAGCCAGTCCAAATGGGAACTAACATCTTCTTTATAGCAGAAGTGACCAAAGAGGATCTGCTCCTCCACATGAGGAGCAGGGAAGTGAGATGTAGCAATGCCTGTTGGGAGAGAACACCCCAGGAGAAAGCGCAGGTAGGTGATAGGCGAGCCTTTCTCTTAGGCACAGAAATGCAAGCAGAGCACCTAAGCTTGTGGCTCTAAAAGGATCTGAAAAAAACAGAGAGATACAGGAGAGGTCTGATGGGAGGACATAGATAGGGTTACCATATGGCTCCAGAAAAAGGAGGACGGATTGAGCCAGCCGGGTTTTACTTCCATTGCTTTCATTGGAAAGCAATTGCTTTCAATGGAAGTAATTGAGCCAGCCGGGTTTTAGCAATGGAAGTAAAACTTGGCTGGCTCAATCCGTCCTCCTTTTTCTGGAGCCATATGGTAACCCTAGACATAGAGATCACCTCAAAATCTGGGACAGAACAGTCAAATATCTGGTACTCTAGTAGAGTCAAATGTAGAAACCTACTGATAAAAGGATTTAAAGATTTAAGTGGTTTGGAATATGATCGAGCTTGAATATCAGAACTGTTAATCCATACTATTCACCACGAGAAAAAGGAAACTGCAAGAGAGAAAGGAAATTGATATTGTTCTCCAAACAAGTGGCTGAGAAAATAAAGGCTAAAGATTTGGCATTCATGAAAGACAGAAAGACTCAAGAAGAGGAACACAGAGAGGAATACCAGGTGAAACTGAAAGAAGCCAAGAGAGATATATGTCTGGCAAAAGCAGAAGCAGAATAACAAAAGGCTAGAAATGTAAGGAGGGGGAGACAAGAATTTTTTCAGGTATATTATTAAAAAGAGGAAGGTTAAAAATAGAATTGTGAGACTGGGAGATGCTGTCGACTATTATGTGACGAATGATAAGGAAAATGCAAATACAAGTACTTCTGTGAAAATCCTGGAGAAGGACCATGATTGGCTGGCAAAGATACATATGAGAATGGAGCTGATATCTCACCATTCATGGAAGAAAATGTTTATGAACTTGAAAAACTGAAGGTAGATAAAGCCATGGTACCAGACAGGATCCATCACAGGATTTTGAGGAAGCTAAGAGAGGTTCTTGTGGGATTTGTTTAATAAATCATTGGAGATAGGAGAGGGTCCATGGGGTTGGAGAAGAGTGGATGTGGTCCCTGTTCACAAAAGTGGTGACATAGAAGAAGCAGGAAACTATTGGAAAAGTAATGGAAGCATTGCTGAAGGAAAGGATAGTGAATTTCCTGGAATCCAACGAGTTACAAAATCCGAGGCAACATGGCTTTACTAAAGATAAATCGTGCTAAATGAATCTGATTGAATTCTTTGATTGGGTGTCCAGAAAATTGGATCAAGGACATGCACTAGATGTAATCTACTTGGATTTTAGCAAACCTTTTGACATATTTCCTCATGGCTTTTGAATAAACTTGACAGGCTGAAGTTAGGACTCAAAGTGGTGAACTGGATTAGAAACTGGTTGACAGACAGATGCCAGAGGGTGGTGGTTAATGGAATTCACTTGGAGGAAAGAAAGATGAGTAGTGGAATGCTTGTGAGCAGCATTGCCAAAGGGATACAAGGTAAGATTTGCCTTTTTGCAGATGATACCAAGATTTGTAACATATTTTACGTCCCAGAGGGAGTGGAAAACATGAAAAAGGATCTGCAAAAGTTAGAAGAATGGTTTAATGTTTGGCAGTTAAAATTTAATGCAGCCTGATGCATTTGGGGAGTAGAAATCTAAGGGAGCTGTATGTCCTAGGAGGTGAGAGACTGATATGCACAGCCAGGGAGAGGGACCTTGGGGTGATAGTGTCAGAGGATCTGAAGGTGACAAAACAGTGTGTCAAGCTGGTGGCTATAACTAGAAGGATGCTAGGCTGCAAAGAGAAAGACATAACTAACAGAAGAAAGGAGATATTGTTGCCCCTGTTCAAGTTATTGGTGAGGCCCCATCTCAAGTATTGTGTTCAGTTTTGGAGGCTGTTTGTTGCTAAGAAGATAAAAAGATTTGAAGCGGTCCAGAGGAAACGACAAAAATGGTATGGGACTTGTGCCAAAAGATGTATCAGAAGAGACTGGAAGACCTGAATATATAAACTCTAGAGGAAAGAAAGGACAGGGGAGATATGATACAGACATTTAAATACATGAAAAGTATTAATATAGAAACAAATCTTTGCCAGAGAAGGGAAACTGGTGAAAATAGAGGACATGAATTGAGGTTGTGGGGTGGTAGTAATGTCAGGAAATTATTTTTCACAAAGGTGGTTGATGCCAGGAATGCCCTCCCAAGGGAGGTGGTAGAGACAAAAGTAGTGACAGAATTCAAATTCAAAAAGGCATGGGATGAGCACAGATGATCTCTAATTAGAAAATGGATGGTATTTAAAAAATATAACAAAACTTAAATGACTGCATGTATGTGGATGTGTCAAGTGGCGCTTAGATTGTGTCTCTGACTGTGAAGAACTAAGGCCAGTGTCAGGAAGACTTGTACAGTCTGTGTCCTATATATGGCAATCTGGTTTAGGATGGGCTGGAGAGGGCTTCAACAGCAACTTCAGTAGCTGGAACTCGAGGACAGTTCCTTGCAGATTTTCATGGATTGTGTCCCGCAAATGACAAGATGGATTTGGATAGGCTGGAGTGGGCTTCAACGGCACCTCCATTGGTTGGAATGTAAGGACGGTGTCGGGTGGCCTTCTACAATCTATATCCTAGAAATGCCAAAGACAGATCGTGATCAAGTATTTTATATCACATTCATTGTTGGTTTAATCATGAATTGATAATGAGTATGACTGTTGGACAGACTGGATGGGCCGTTCAGGTCTATCTGCCATCATTTACTCTGTTACTATATAAATATTGTACATACATTTCCCCTCGTAAACTTTGAATAGAGAAGTTCAATACCGAATTCCAGTAAAGTTTATTGGTTCTATTAACTAGCCAGTGTGGAGTGCATTCTACATTCTTTCAACTAGAGAGGACCAACATTGGGTGTGGACTCCAGCCTATTGGAGTGTGATCCATTCCAGACTTCACCCTGAACTATTAAAAGGAATTGTGGACCTGGCCCATCTCATACTCTGGAGACCTAAGGAAGACCCTTGAAACACACCACCTCTGGGCCTGGGTTACATGTAGAAGGAAATAATACAGGGATAATAGTATTGCAGGCCAGCACTTTTCAAATGTGGTGATCAGCACAATATTTTTGCCACCACAACTGCAGTTCCTTAAAAGGCACAGGTTTCCTGAAGAAAAGCAACATCAGTGAAGAACCAGCTCTTATGTACCAGAAGCAAGACGCTACTACCCAGAAGCAAGACTCTAATGCCCAGTGTACCCGAATGTAACTCACCTTGAGCTACTACTGAAAAAGGTGTGAGCAAAATCTAATTAAATAAATAAATAAAATAAATAAATAAATAAATATTAGTTGCAGAAGGTAAAAGAACTTTGGCATGAAGAGCAGGCTCACTTAGGCCATAAGGAGGAGCCCTGCAGTGACATGCTGGTCCATGTAGGCTGAATAGTGATGGAGCATATGGTGAAAATCCTGGCTGTCAGCAGAATGGAGAGCAAACTATGTGTGTGTGTGTATGTGTTTGTTTGTTTGTTTGTTTGTTTGTTTGTAATGAAGAGAAGATGAGAGTGAAGAGTAGAAAGAGGGAAAAGAGAAAAGGAGTAACAGTGGGAGAGAAATAGAAATGGTTGTGGGGGGTAGAAGAAAGGGAGAAATGGCAGGGCAGCAAGAGGAGGATGAGAAAGAGATAAATAGAGACAGGAGGCTCAAGGGAGCAAGAGAAGGAAGATAGATAGATAGAGAGAGAGAGAGAGAGAGCATGAAAGACAAGGAAGAGAGAGGAAGAGGAGAAAAAGACAATCAGATATTAGAAAAGTGAGAATGAGTGGGAGAATAAGTATTTAATGAGAACTAGAGAAAATGACAGAGGCTTACAAAATCTTTTGTTATGAGAGCCCCTGATATAGTCCATGTGGACAAAATGTCCTGAATAATGTCCATTCAAATGTGCATGATAATTAGTAGCAACCATGAGTGACTGCATGTATGTTATGTGTCTATGGTTTATTGTGCTTAATATACCACTTTTCTAAGGCAGAACAAGGTGGTTTACATTCAAATGAGAAGCAAAAAAGAATGCCATCTGGAACAGGAAAGAGAAGAATAGAGAGATATAGAACAGTCATACCAGAGATCATGAAAGAAACACACAAGGTAGCATTCTGTGAGCGATAGGGGGAATAGTGCAGACCCCCGTAGGAAGCCACACTACTACCCATCCTCACATGCTAAAAACTTACCCGACACTGGGAATACAAATACCTTACTTACCAATTACTATACCAAACTACTTACTATCTTAGTAATAAAAATAAACAAACCATAGAATAAAGCTAGAATGAGCAATTATTTATTTATTATGATAGGAGTAAGAAATAAAACAGGTTAAAAACCCAAAAGCTAAGCCAGGCAAATGCAAAGAAAAAGGTTAAATGGGGGGAGACTGCAACTATCTGGTTCACCAGCTAGAGAAATCTACACCCCCCCCCCCCCTTTTCTGCTGAAGTTATACTTATATTTATACAGGCTAAGGACTGCCTGAAAAATGTGTTTACATGATTTCTGTTCAGGTGTTCAACTGTTATTCTGGAGTTCCCCTAACTGCTGCCTCCAGTCACCTTTTCTATCAGACCTATATCATTTTCACATTTTCTACCGGATGCTGTCTCCTATTATACACTTGTACCCTTTGCACTGTTCCATCACCTCAGTATCTCAACCGTCATGTCTCATATTTCAGAAAAACAGGTCAACAGTCATCAGGTGCAAACCTCCCTTTTTGTTCTGACCTCTTTGTCAGTGAGCTGGGTATTTCCAGCAACTTCACCCTTATGTAGCTTACTACCCCTTATCTGGTTCTTCATTGTCCAGTGGCAAAGAGGTCACTCCATATAATTCACAGCATAGCATTCCCATCAGCTAGGAGTGTCTTGGGTAAAAGGACAAACTGCTCCATTCCATTGCCAAAGGCCTCTCGGAACAGGCTACCTTGAACCTCTGGAAGGATAATTCAAGGTGAAGATCAGAGGGGAGGCATTCCAGAGTGAGGGGGCAGTGCAATAAAAAGCCCTATTTCTAGTGGAATTGTCTAGCATGATAGAAAAATAGAATATGGAGGTGATGGTCATTCAGAGACCATAAGACTCTAGAAGGGGCATAAAGAGTGATGGACGAAGGAAGGAAGGAAGGAAGGAAGGAAGGAAGGAAGGAAGGAATATCCATGAGCAAAACTTTAAAAACCAGAGTGGCAGTCTTGTATATTTTGTGGTAGTGAACAGGCAAGCCAGTGATTTTGGATGAATAAAGGGGTAAATCATCAAATTTGTCAGCATGTTCTTGTACTCTTAATAGTAACTCGGAATACTCTTAGGCTCAAATTTATTTTTCTTGTCACTCTGTGTCTGTGAGAAAAAAAAACTTCATGAATTAGGCTCTTAAAATGATAGACCTTCAACAGACCAAGAAGTTCTAGTGCCCTAAGGATTCAGTCCCAGAAAGCCTGACCACGGGGTATTCCCAGGCATAGTCTGAGAGCTACGTGGCCAGGGCCGGTCTTAGGGCAAGGCGACCGATGCGACCGCATAGGGCCTCGTGCTCAAGGGGGCCCCACATGGTGCGCCTCCGCCTCAACCGCTTGAGTTCCAGTCCCCCTCCCTCTGAATTTTAAAAGTTACCTCGTCGGGTTACAGGCAGCAGCAGGCGGCAGCAGTGAAAAGCGTGCAAGCTGCTCAGTGCTTCAGGAGCCTTCCCTTCCCTCTCTCAGCTCTGGTCCCACCCTCGTGGAAACAGGAAATGAGGGCGGGACCAGAGCTGAGAGAGAGAAAGGAAGGCTCCTGAAGCGCCGAGCTTGCACGCTTTTCACTGCTGCTACCTGCTGCTGCCTGTAACCCGACGAGGTAACTTTTAAAATTTAGAGGGAGGGGGACTGGAGCTCAGAGGGAGGCCTTGGAGGGAGGGAGGCCTCGGAAGGAGGGGGGCCTTGGAGCTGGGAGGGAGGGGGCCCTGGAGCTCGGAGGGAGGGAGGCTCGGAGGGAGCTCGGAGGGAGGGGTGGCCGGCCCTGGAGCTAGGGTGGGGTGGGGCTAGGGTGGGGCGGGGCTAGGATGGGGCCCCATCAAATTGGTCTGCACAGGGCCCCGCACTTGCTAAGATCGGCCCTGTACGTGCTAATGCAAACCATATAAGGTGCAGCTCAGTGTACTAAGGGGAGGAGACTCCCACCCCAGCCAGAAGATACCATCCTACTTACTCACATAATGCATCCTCAGAGCCAAAGCTGGCTCTTTGTGTCCCCTGGTTGGCTCATCTTCAAGAAGGAAGAGCACCAGGCATAACATGTTTTAATCTGAAAATTGTAAAAGGTTCTTAGCTGAGCAAACCAGAGCTGTAAACCTTGGAGCGGGAACCCGTTCAACCCACCTTGCCACCCCCCCCTCCCTTCCCCTTTCCCTCTCCAAGCCCTGCCAGAATAACTTTCTTGAAACCAAAATTGGGTAACCATAGGCCGCAGCTTGCTTTATTAACAATTTAACTTTTAATTGACTTAAGACAAGATGACTTCCCCCCCCCCCCCGAGCTACGTGTCCAAAATTAACATCAATAGTCGCCCCCCCCCCCCCATCGCTCGTCATGTCAGCAAAGCAGCAACTTCCGCTTCCGGTCTCCATCTTCCTGGGCTCCCCCTTCACAGCAAGGGCCCTGATCCGTGTGGACCTCCACACCTTTTCCGGGTCACCCGACCCGCCTTTGATGCCCTGGCTCAGCCCCCAGGAGCCAGAGCTCCTGTAGCTCGGGGTTTGATTGTTTTTTTTTTTGCCAGAGGGGAGGCCTATGCATCTGCGCAGGCCCCCTCCCCCCCAAGCAAGCTGCGGCCTACCCAGACCCGGTCCCCCACCATTACTCTAAACAGTCCTTAATGTCCAGCAAAAACAAGTCCAAGCCCACTTCGGACAAATGTACCTGATCTCGTGCAAATAGACCTGCACAGCTCATGTCCACCCAGTCATGCTTAATTTGGAATCCCCCCCCCCCCCCGGCCATGACCCACACGCCAACCTGCCGGTTCACCTTACTCAAACCCCGGCGCCACTTACGGGCCGGGAGGCAAGCCGGCCGAGGGATAATATCGGACCATAATACTTGGGTAGAAGGGAACCAGTCCATTACCAAGCACAAGTCCTCTTTCACCGTGTCGATGAGCTGCTTGCCCGTCCACCTTTCGACATCGTTGCCCCCCAGGTGAAGCAACAACAACTGAGGGTGCCGACGTCTGTCCCGCAGCCGATACATCAGCGGCATGAGATGGGTCCATCAAATTCCGCGCTCGCCCAGCCAGGAAATTCGGGTCCCTCGCCTCGCCGATCCCAAGTGGATCCCTCCTGGACGTCTCGCTGCTCTAGTGCTGGCCCAGTGGTCGAAGGAATGGTCGACAATCCATACTGAATATGCCGATCCACCAGCATCTACAACAGGGGAAGGCCGACCAAGAATTGACAAGCTTGACCTCCGCGCCAAATCAGAGACCCCCCACCCCGCTAGTGACCGCCAGGCAACCCGTCGCTGCACACAGATAAGCATCCACAAATGAAGGCATTGCATGTCTAATCTCCCCACCCTTCAAGAAGGCCGGATATAACTCCGATAAGCCCCAGAAGCCCACCTGCCAATATTTCTGATGGCCGCTGCCCCCAGGCCCGCGTGACTTGCACTAGTCGCTGCCCCAATTCTGAACGAGTGAGTACCGAAATGACTCGGATTTTCGCCCACACAAATGAGACACTGGCGAAGCACCGCTGCAAATTGATATCTCGTTAACACCCCACCATCCGCATGCACAAGTAGGGGTAAGGGGTCCACAGGCCGAACAGTGAGATATTCTTCCAACAAAGACACCGGACAGTAGGCCATGCCTGGAGCCCCGGACAAGGCTATCGTGCATCCTACCCCTTTCTGATCCATTTTTGACCATACCAGCTTGATACACAACACCCCGCGCTGTATACAGACATGCTCATGCAACAGGCCAGAAAAAAACACCACTGACCAGCGCCGCTCCACCAACTCCCCTACCCGAAAAGCTCCATAGAAGGCCAATGCAAAGGCTGCTCGAAAGAGCAGCGCTTCGAAACCCGACCGAGTCACCCACTCCAGAACCTCCAGCAGGTGCACTAGCAAGTCATGAGTGATAGGTTGGCGCCAGTCCCCCACTGCCGGGACCAACCTGCCTCATCCCTTTAAGGCACTACCAACTAAGAAACGGGAACTTGGTGGGCCCCAACCAAAGGCCTTACTGAAAAAAGCAAATCCCGTCAGATGCCGCTGAACTGCACTGCGTGAACACCCTTGCTCTTTTGCTGCCACGATATAAGCTGCTAGCAGCTCGTCAGAAGCCCACCCCTCCAACCAACCCTCGCCCCTAAGAAAGCCAGTCACCCTTTCATAACCGCAGATATAGGCTGACCACGTAGTCGGCGCTACCGAGGCCCTCAGTATCTTCCACACCTCCGGTCTCCGAGTCGCCAAAGCTGCTCCGGCATCTGCTGCCTGACCTGATCTGCCTCTGGCACTAGTGCCTGGAATGTCTGAAATTGAAAGCGAGAGAGCGCATCAGCAACTCGATTTTTCATTTCTGGTACATGATGAGCCCGCAAATGCACATTCAAACACAAACAATGCAGCACCAACTCCCAAATCAAGGAGTGAACCAGCAAACAACGCGCTGTTTATTCACCACCGCCACCACTCCTTGGATATCACACCACACCAATATGCTCGTGTTCCGCAGCCGGTCAGGCCACAACTCACACGCTACCACCAACGGAAAGAGCTCCAAAAATGTGATGTTCCTTGTAATCCCCAACGCCACCCAACTGTCCGGCCACGGCGCCGCACACCAGGCACCCGCACAGAACACTCCAAAACCCGAACCCCCCCCCCCCGCCGCGTCTGTAAACAATTCAAGATCCACATTAGACACCTCCGCGCTCCGAAGCGCTAACGTACCGTTGAACACTGACAGGAACTCCAGCCACATCCGCAAATCACTACGGACCCCCTCAGATAAACGGATGTGATGATAAGGCTGTAAGCCACCCGAAGTGGCCACCGCCAAGCGCTGCGAGAACGCCCGAACCATCGGAATCACTCTACACGCAAAATTTAAACTGCCCAATAAAGACTGGATGGTGCCCAAGGTGGGCTTTTTGGCCTGCAATACCCCCAAAATCTGCCCTACCAACCGCATCACCTTCTCCTGCGGCAACAGAGTCACCATCTGCTCCATATCAATCTCAATGCCCAAAAAGGTAAGGACCGAAACAGGGCCTTCCGTTTTGTCCGAGGCCAGCGGGATACCAAATTCCGCCGCCACCTCCTGAAAGACTACCAGCAACCGACCGCATTCCCCCTGCCCCCTCCCGCCACCGTCCTGATGAACAGGAAATCACCCAGATAATGCACTAACGTATGCAACCCCGCTCTCTGCATGGTCACCCAATGCACGAAGGAACTGAAACGCTCGAAATAGGCACATGACACTGAACAACCCATCGGCAAGCATCGATCATAATAAAAGGGTCCGTCAAAATGAAAACCCAGCAATGGAAATGCGGACAGGTGGAGCGGCAGGAGCTGGAAGGCCGCTTCAATATCCACCTTTGCCAACCATGCCCCAACACCGCACCGCCGCACCATTCACACTTCACAGTCAAATGAAGTATACTGCACCGAGCAGTGGTCTTTAGGGATGCCTGCATTCACTGAACTGCCCACCGGGTAGGAAAGGTTATGTATGAGGCGGAATTGTCCCGGCGTTTTCTTCGGAATCACCGCCAGTGGGGAGATCATAAAGGGACGAAAGGGGGAGGTCGATGAAAGGACCAGCAATTCGGCTCAACCGTAGCTCCTCCCCCAGTTTCCTGCGCACCACCTCTCCCAACCTTGAGACCAACACGGAATTCCGAACCCAATTAGAAACCACCTGTCCCTGGTACGGAATCAGAAACCCCTTGGTAAAACCCCTCTCCAGCATCTCTGCCACCCTACTCGCCGGGTATCGATGAAGCCATGGCAGCATCGCATCGACCTGCACCGGCGTGGGAGCTCACTCCCACAAATTATTGCTTGACCCCTGCAGCACCCCCCCCCCCCACTCCTGTTTTTGGACATTTGACTGCGGCATGCCCCTGCCCGCACACGGAACAGGCATACCGAAACTTGCAGTCCGGGAACAGACATGCCACTCTGTTAAACTGCCAACAGACTCCACAGGTGTGTTGGGCCCACCCCCTGCTGCCCCACTCTCCCCCCTTCCCACAGCTTGAAAGGGCCGTGCCCCCACCGCTGGAAGAAGCCCCCCATGTCTCATCCCCCCCCCCCGCCACCGCAGCGTGAGGAGCCATATGAACCAGCCACAGGTTAATATTGTGTGTCCCCCAAGTCATATGTAGGTTCTCCTCCATCTTATCCCGAAAGGCTTCGTCGTAATTCAATGAAGCCCAACTGCCAAAGCGCTGAAAAGCGTCCAAAACAGAATCCGCATATGCTAGCAACAGGCCATACTGACCCAGGTCCCCCCGGCCCCAGACACTAGCCAGGCGCAAAAAGGAACGCATCCAGTTGACTACCGTCCATTGCGACCATGCGCCCCTTCGTACTCTCGGCCCGCGTCTTGTCGCACTTCTTACTCTTTCGCCGCCTCCTACCCTCCACTAAACGAAATATATCTATGCAGTTCTACTGCCTAATCCTCTTTCGTAACGAGCACGGGACCTGCTCCCAGAGCTCAGACAACGCCACCAAAGCCGGTGGCCCTCTCAAACCCTCTCCTGCCGACATTGCCGGGTCCACCCGCAACTCCTCCACCCCCCTACGAGAAGAAGAGGGAGAAGAAGTAGATGCAGAAGAGGAGGAGCCAGAAGACGAGGAAGAGTCCCTACCTCGCTTGCCCCTCCTCCACCGCTTGTGCCGCGCGCCCGCCCCCAGAAGAGCACCCTATATTACCAGCTCCCGTCTTGCCAGCACCGGGCACCGACATCGATACTGCCGCTGGGCCATGTCCTGCCACTCCATCCGGTTGTGCTGCATCCACTGTGCTTAGCAAGGTCTGCTCCTGACCCGCCATTCTCCCGCTCGCATAGTCTCCCGCCGCTGACGTCAAGGGGTGTTCCAAATTCTGCTCCACCCGGTCTGGCCTCTGGGATCCACCGCCATCCACCACACTGCGCACCTGCAATGACAAAGGGGGGGAAGCAGCAGGACCAGCCCATCGGGTACCCCACCCTGTCTTACATGCTACCATGCCCCCTCCCCCTGGGGACGCCCACCTCGGATCACCCGCAGCAGGGGGGCCCGACCACAGGGCTGCCCATAGATACGCAGCCTGCGCAGCCCACGGGGGCCACCCGAAAAAAGGCCACACTCCTCACTGATAAGGACCCCGCCCCGTACTGGCCCCCGCCGCGCCAGAGGGGAACCCCTCACTGAAAACTCCTGGCACCAGAACCGTGAATGTGGGGAGGCCGACACCGTGGCCTCACTTACCAGGCTGACTCCCCCCCGCCACTTGCGCACTCACGTGTGGCCCTAACATTCCCTCCTGTCCCACATCTCTCTGCCAACCCTCTCCGCCTGTAAAAGTCTCCCCTCCGACTGACCTCAACGCCTACCATACCCACTCGCGGCACCCCAATCTCAACCTGAGCCAAATCCGTACCTCCCCGCGATTCCCACTCTCCAGACTTCCCCGCTCCGCGCCTGCCCGGGCTATGATGCCGCATTTTTTGAGCCGTTTCTTCCCATCACCCCCGCAGCTTCCGCTGCTATAGCAGTCCATGCAATTTCCTTTGATCGCCTAGGGCCCACTGGCGCCCCCCCCCCCTCCATACTCACTTGCTCGGGGCTCCCCTCTAATGAATCGCTGGCATAAAAGGAAAGCTCTTCCCCCCCCCCAGCCTCCTCTCCCGTTTCTCTCTCTCCTGTCGCCATGCTGCAACCGCCTCAACCGCCTCCGAGGATCAGCAGGAAACGCCCTGAGCACTTAAATCTCCTTCAGCCTTAGCCTCGCCTCACCCCGCCCCCTCACCACCCTCTCCTCCAATGGCCAGTCCCCTAGCCACCCTGAACCGCCCCTCTCTTCAAATCAGCCAATCACCTAGGGAACTCCTTTCCCACACTGCGTGGACGCTGCTCCCGCTACCCCCACCCCCTCCTGCTGCCCAGCCCCTAGAACTTTCTTGAATGGGCCCAGCCCTCGTTTAATTGGGCCCTTCGAGACAAGCTCTCAGACCCCCTGAAAGGTACAGAACTGAAACTTTGTAACTGTGAAGTTTTTTTTTTTTTTTCATTTACAGCAGCCTGTTCTAAAGAGCAGGGTTTATTATCTTTTCCATATGTAAAACTATTTAGGACAAGAATAAATTGTGTAATACCCCTGAACTGTTGCCCATGCATTTATTCTTGAGATTTTTAAACACAGTACAGGTGCATCACTTGTACAATTTAATTCTACCCACCCCTTTTTCCTTAGGGGGTCTTTTTCATTTAACCTTTGACTTCTTTATTACAAGCACATTAAATATATGCACCAGTACTCTCCAATCTGGCTCTTTGATCTGAAACAGGAAGGTTAGGCCAGCAATCTCCAAGCACGATCTTTCCACTGATACCTTGGGACTGGAGGGCTGTTTGTATTGTAAGGATGTAGCTTAGAGGCTCCCAGGAATTGAAAATGTTTTGCAGATCTTTTTAAACCATTTCTTCTCCAAATGGCTTTTTAGCTGTTCATGCCCATCTTGGTATTGACTGCTGTGCCCTTGCTGTTAAATGCTTCTTCACTTGTGGTTGAAAAGTGGCGTTTCAGTAATACGCAGCGTGGATGCTGCAAGCTGTGTACTTTGGTTATTTGCCAGATACAGTACAGTATATGTGATCTCTCTTTTAGACAGGAAAGAGACAGAGGCACAGAGCAGAACCAACTCTTTCACTGTCCTGTTGATTAATTATTCAAGAAATGTAATGCATTCGGAGAGGGTGTTTTAATTCAATATATTGGAAAGCTCATTTCATTATTTTCCATTTGCTGGTGAGACCCTTTTCTCGCTCACTCCCTTTTAGCACCAGGTTATGATTTTGCTTTGCTGACTTTCTTCTCCTCTCAAAACTGACCTCACCGCTTTCTTATATGGATGGTGACATCAGCTTTAGCTGCTGTGAAAAAAAAAAGAAAGAAAGAAAGAAAAGAAAAGAAAAGAGAGTGAAAAACCAGCAACGACAAAATCCCTACTTGCCTAGAAAAAATGATGGGATAAGCTTTGACACACTGCTGGGATTTTTGACTCTCTACCAGTGTTCTCTGTTTCAGGGTCAAACAATGGTTATACCATGCTTAAAAGTAGTAATCATTATTTTTTTTAGTCCTTAGCAGAAGATTTTTTTTTTCAATATATCCTTAACCAGCTATGGACGTTTAGACGGGTTCCCCCTCAGAAGTCCCCCTTTGCGTCGACCCTTGTGTGTCAATCAACAGTCTTCATTTCCAGCTTTGACAGTTTGGATTGAAGTTCCAGTTGGATCCCTTCATGCACTTGTGCTTGTATGTGCTTCCTGGCATTAGTTTTTCCTCTCTCCTGCGGTGAGCATTAGAATGGTATTGTTTTCCTCTTCCTGCACACCCCCACCCCCTGCCTCTCTGCCTGCAGTTTATTAATTAATCCGGGTGTAGCTGAGTGTCCATTTGCTGCTTGGGCGATTTAGTCACAGCTGCACCAGGAGGGGAACAGACCTTTCAGCACTACCAGATTCTTTTAGGAAACCTCAGCTCCTTCATCTGTGGCATTACTACCCATCCCTGCTAGTCCTTTCAGCAGCTTTACACAAGCCATCCCGGCTAGAAAAGTGCCTGATAAGTACTCCACAAGCCTCTACCTTCACCCAAGGGAGCCTCTGCAAGAAAGAAAACGGGAATTAAAAAAAAAATAGGGGAAAGAAATCACTTGATCTAGAAAATGCAACCCAATAAGGGCTAAGACATTAAATAGAACATTGTCATCTCTGTTCTTCTGAGCAGTCTAAGGGGACCAGCAGCAGTTTTTCAGCATCCTTACTGCCCACGTGTGAAAAAAGCAGATTGTCATCCTCCGGAGAGCTGGGACATCTCCGATTTCCAGGCTGTTCGCCCTCTTATCTGATCCGTTTGGTACCTTGGCGTTTTCAAAGCCGAACTTGTTTCACTGAAACAAGAAAACAAACAAATCGCACCAAAATAGCGCACAGTTCCGATGAATCAATGAAAGAACAACAAGTATAGCCCAACCGCACATCTGACGCCACCAGGAGGTCCTCAGAAACGGAGAGAGCAGCTCAGCATCCGATCAGAGCAGGTTCCCTTTTAGTCTCTCTCTTTGCCTCCCTCCCCTCCGTCTTTCAACATCACTGTAGCACAAGCAGGCGAAAGGGAGTCAGGGAGAGCACGGGCAGGGCTCAGAAACTATGGATCAGCCGGACTGAGGAATTACGTGCAAATTCTGAATCACAGGAAGACTGTATTGCAAGTATTTAAAATAATAACAATAATACCAACCTAGGGGCAAAGAAGTAGTTTCTGCTTCTAAGCTCCGGGGTAAAAAATAAATAAATAAAAACAACAACAACAACAAACGAATAAGGATTACTGTTAAGGATGCCCTTCCTAAGGTGGGCAGTAGCTTTGCTTTTCTTCTTCTCTGAGGGTAAGTTTTTGGGGAGTTTATTGATTGGGGCAGTTCGGTCTGGTGCTAATCCCTAAACATTTTGTGTCATGTATTTTAGTTTACTTTTTAGCTTTAAAACATTGCAGATCTGAGTTTAAAAGTAAATAAGATGGCATATATACATGTTTAAAGTCGAGGGCAGGTTTCTATATTAGGCTGAGATTTTGAAAATAATCTCTTAATCTGTGGCGCCTGAATTTTTTGTTATGTTGCTTTCAGAAACAATATTTAGTTCCAGGAACTAGAAAAACACTAGCTGGGGTGCAGTTTTCCCGCAGCTGTTTAACTTTATAGCGCAAACAGAAAAACCTTTTCTATTCCTCTTATCTCTCGTGTGCCTGTGTTTGCTAAGGCAGACTGATGAACAGGTGAACAAAGCAAAGTGTTTTTTTATATATGTAATATACCTTGCCACACTATCATGAAACACAAGGGAGAGAAATAAAATATGCAAATATTTTCGTTGAAATGATTAAGCAATGTAATTAATCTGAGGACCAGCTGCTACAGCTTTGCATTTATGTCTGATTTATTTTCTTGTCCTTTGTATGCGGGCTCTTTATGTTGCCAGTTCTCCTTTTCTTGCCATCAATTAATTGCACATTTTGCATTTGTCTGTTCTTGTATAAAACTAATACAATTATTAACCTTAATGTGCATCTTTCTCCTACTTTAAAATACTGGCGAAAGAAAATACTTTATACAATTTATGTAGTTATTTCTAAGGATTTGTTTGCTACGATTAGCCAGGAGGTTGGAAAACCCTGCTTGATTTTCAAATTTTTACCGGTAAGTTTGAAATGGGGCAAAACAAGAATTAAATAAACTACAGCACTTGTAAATTGTTCCCGTTTTTATTCACGGAAACCCATCTTGAACATTACTGCTTCCAGTATTTCAAATTATTGGAACTTGTAAATTTAAAAAAATCTGCTCTCCCCTTTGAAGGTTTTCATCTATAATGAAAGTATATCCTATTTTTTTCTCTGTTTTACAATTTCAATGTACCTGGGCTTACGTTTTCTTGTTTAGAAACTCACTGAGTTTATTTGCTTTTTAAGAATTTATGTGACAGGGTTTTTGGTCAGTTCTTGGGCAGGGGAGGGGGCTGTATTGAAAAATGCGGTACTAAAGTGCATGGCATATTACTATAGCAAGTCCTTACAAAACCTTGGCTTTTAGATTCCCATTACTGAGTTTTTCCAAACTCAATCTAAAGGCACGGCTAAGTTTGTTCCTGATGCAATGGGGGGTGGAGTTTAGGAGTCAACTCTGTGGGTGCAGAGCACTCCCAAAATTGAGAAAACCTTTTTATTTATATCCAGGGAGGGGTAATCGGAGGCGATATATGCAATACAAATCATTTTGAGACTGTTGGCGCCTAAGGGGTGAACTGACTTGCTCAGGTCCCAACAAACATTAGTGGGAGCAGAAGACTTTCACCCTCAGCTTTCTTGCTTCTCAGCCAGGGGAGCTAGGTCATCAGGCTACTCTTCCACTGGTCCTCTAAAGCTTGGGTCTGATGAAAATGTAGCACCAGAACCAGAGGCAATCATAATGAAAACACAGTTCACTATTCATTTTTATACAAACACAAATGCAAAAAAAAGTTATGAATTGACCTAGGGGTCCTTTTACCAAGCTGCAGTAAAACGGGCCCTGCGGTATTGGCAGGGGCCTTTATGCCACGTGCCAGGGCCCTTTTTACCGTAGCGAGTAAAAAGCCCCTAAAAGAGACATGGCCATGCGGTAAGATTATTCTTACTGCATGGCCATGCGGGGGGAGGGTAGAACTTATCACCACCCATTGAGGTTTAGGTAAGGGCTCCTGTGCTAACCCGGCGGTCGCACGCTACCACAGGTACCCTCCCCCCCTCGTGGTATAATTTTTGGGAAAATACCTCCAGCACCGAAAAATGCCACATACTGGAGGTGGAACTACTACCAGCAGCCACATTGGCCCAGTGGTAGTTCCAGGTTGCCACGCAGCAACCCTTTTGTAAAAGGGCCCCCTAAAATACTATTACAACAAACATTGGGGTCCATTTACTAAGCGGTGGTTGGCACTGTGTGTCTCCCGCACACCAAAATGCACTACTGTGGACTGCGCTTGAGGACAGAGATAGGCGTGTCCAGTGCTAATTGGTTAGTGCAGCTACATTGTCGCGTGCCAACTGATTAGCACATGGTTAGTGCCTGAGCCCTTTGTATTTATCAAATAAGAGTCATGTGCTATTTGGGAAATTAGTGCCTGGCCATTTTACAGCTGCACAAAACAGGACTCAACATGTGGGGAAACCCACCTGCTAATCATAGCACATGGCCCCTTTTAGCTCAGCTAAGTTAAAGGACCCCTTTGTGTACTTTAATATATTTATCGGTAGCTTTGTGCTGATCTTGCTGCTTTTAGTACAAGAGTTTGGCTAGGGATCAAGATATATCCCATAATAATAATGATTCCAGGATGCACTGTATCACTGTATTTCTGAACCATTTATGCCTTAGTCAAGGAATCAAACCTTTTAGGAAACCTCTCTCTCTCTCTCTCTCTCTCTTTTTCTTGTTGTCTGTGTTTTAATGTATTACTAATGTGTATCTAAAAAAAATCTTTCATTTTCCAAACAGCATACATTCCTTCTTATTTTCCTTTCCTCTGTTTAAAAATATTGCCATCTATTACAGCATTTATGTTTACATCTTTTAAAAACTTTTTTTTAGGCAACAAGTGGTTGTCACAACACCATTGACAAGTGAGATAGTTTTAAAGAAGATTCTAGCCCATTTTCTTTGTCATTTCACAGTATTGTGGGTCACAAATTTTTTTTAAGTGAAGGCTTTTCCTTTTGGAAAATAACAGTTACAGAGGTACAGAGTGCTGGTCCTCAAGGGCCCCGAACAGGAAAAGTTTCAGGATTCCCGTAGGTAAATCCAATTAATTTGCATCGGAGGGTGACTTGGAAAACCAGAGATCTTTGCAGTCTTATGGGAACGGGATTGTGCAGCCCTAATTTGAATTGTTAATGCATGTAGTTTAAATTCCAGATGTAGTGAGATGGTGTAGTCTTCAGGTTCCCAAAGAGTTCAGCTCTTACTGTCCCACTGATTTTGCACAGTCTTGGGCAAATCATTGGATCTCAGTTTCCTAGCCATAGGTATAGAATCATTTATTCATGATGTTTTTCTTTGGAAAGATCACAAAGATTGTGCATAAAAATTGATTACCAGGCTTTCCTCAGAAGAGACGATTGTTTCTGATGCAATAGGGGTGGAGTTATTTCCAAATCAGTCTTTGGCAACATGCCCAGAGAGTCAGTTTTGGATGAAACTGGAAAACAACATATTTATTTATTTACTTTTGTATGTATGTATTAGGATTTATTTGCCGCCTTTTTGAAGGAGTTCACTCAAGGCGGTGTACAGTAAGAATAGATCAAACATGAACAATAGGCAATTACAGCAGTAAAAATACTCAAATAACAATACAAAGTACGGCGTGATAGTATACTACTTACGTCAACACATATACGTTCAAATATTTACTATACTGTTCAGAGAAACATCCCAAAATTATAATTTGTATTTTTAATGCTAAAAAATTACCATCAATCTTTAATTATGAAGATTTGTGTCCTAGGCATATTGGTAATGCTGTGTACTGTAAGCATTTATTATTGGGTTCATTCTCAGCAGAGTAGTCCAAAATCGATATTGATGGGTAACATTAATTCCTATTTTTGACCATGGAGTGTTGTGTTCTGTAGTGCTGTCTTTGATATATTAGCAAATCAAGTTAAAATGAGCTTTATCTTACTTAGAAACCAGAATGCACCTAACCTGTCACTGTGTAAATACAACATAGAACATGAAACAATAGTTCAGCCACTTTCTCTGCACCCGTCTCCTGATAAGTGAAGGATTGTACACTAAATTTTATGTGTATTTCTGAACAATGGGTTCATGAAATCTGAACTGTGTGTGTGGGGAGGGTGGGGGGGTGGGGGTTGCGTGCTGAAAACTTACTTAAAGCATAATTCTCTGATTCGACTATCCGGGTATCCAAAAGTGTAAGTGGTGACCAAATTCTATAATTTCATCTTATTGTTTAGTTCCAGGTTTCAACTATATCCTTCTTAAGCTAAACATGGTTTGGATTTTCAGAAATCAGGTACAACCAGATTTCAGAGAAATTCTGTTACTTGTTTAGATCTGTATTCACCCAGATGATTCGCTCATCATTTAAGAACTTTGATTGTGCTTTATATCTTTAGCACAAAGTTCAGAGAATATTTGAGGAACCTGCAAAATCTCTTGCTCAGGCATTTCAGAAGAGGAAATGCAAGGCTGTGTCTGTTTTAAATTTATGGCAATATTCCCAGTGAGAATAAATGATCCTCTAATTCTTGAAGACCTCAATACTAACAAAACATTTAAAAAAAAATGTTTTCCTTCTCACTGAGCACTCTTCATGTTTCAGAAATGTTTTGCTGCTTACAACTTGGGTGTCTCTTCTGTCATGTTCCTTGCCACGATCTTTTAAAATTGCCAGCAAACTTTACTGCAGTGAATCTGTATCTCCAAAAAGGACCTCTGTACATATTAGGGAGTACATTTGTCACCATACATATGGTTCATTAATGCACCCTTTAAAAGGTTCTTGTAAAATTGATTTAATGAATATTAAACTATGAATTAAAATGTATAGTCAGTTCCTGCATATTACAAAGTTCACATTATGAATGTATGAAACAATCAAAAAATAAACAAAAATTGGGGGTGAAAATCCTAAAATGAACTGAAAATGAAAGACAAGATGTTTCTAGGTACATCCCAACTGATCACTAAAGAAAAAACATTACACAGTCAATAGCTCACCTACATTTCCCTTAACATAATATAACTTATGTCAGTGATTTTTAATATCATATGGTATGAAAAATGTGTCATGTTTGCTTTTATAGTGTAAAATCTTTCATGACTTCCAAAGGGAACAAATCTGCATATTTACTTTTTCCATGTGGTAATATAATAAAAGGACATGTGAAAAATGCATTTTTAGAACAGATTATATTGCTACTCAGTCGGTCTTACAGTAAGTTCAGCCCTTATTTACTCTATAATAAAAAGGAAGAATACAGTTTACTCATAGTACTCTGACTTTTCCTATGTTGTCCAGATCCAGATTTTTACATCTAAATTCATACATATCGAGGGTAATTTTACAACCGGTAGCCTATTTACGGCAGCTGAAACACAACTATTTTAAATCTATTTTATAAAGAAAAGTAGTTATCTACTTTTTATTCAAAAAAGAAATGCGAAATGGCTGAAAACACACCTTAATTTAAGGCTTGATCATTTACACTAGCCCTAAAGCTTCTAAATTATTGCACCTATGTTTTGCAAATATGCACATAAATGATCATATTTCATAATCAACATTGTACTTGCTCACACTACCCACAATCTGCCCAAACTCTATGTATATTCCCACAGAGAAAGTTCCATGCACTTTTAAACTGGTTCATATTTGATATGAGATCATTTATATATGTAAGCGTCCACTTACACATATTAAAATCCTGCCATTATGTGTATTCTTGGTGCCTAGAATTCATGAAATTACCCCCAAGATGGTGAGATGATCAGATAAGAATAGAATGCCCAGCATTGCCTAGAAGAATACTGTTTTTTGATTCACATAAAATTTGTTTTTCAGTATTGAGCAACATCCCAAAGTTAGGGACTTGGGTGATCCGCACTAAGGGGCCCTTTTTTAAGCTGCGGTGGGGCCTACGCGCATGCAGCAAACACCAAAACGAGGCTAGCGTGCCCCCTGGTGGTAATTTTGGATTTGGCATGCACTCATTCCAGCGGTACAAAATATTTTTAAAATTTCTAACTTCTGTGGCGTTTCCAGCAGTAATTGGCAGTTGGTGTGCACCGAAAGGTTACCGCACATGTAGCACATGAGCCCTTACCTCTAAATTAATGGGAGGCAGTAAGGGCTCAGGCCGTAAATAGAACACGTGCTAGTTTTAATTTTAGCGCACGCCCATTTCCCGGCCCATTACAGAAATGGCCTTTTTCCCCAGACGCTTTCAAAAATGGCCCAGTGCGCGCCAAAAACTCACATCCACACTACCGCAAGCTACTTTTTACTGCAGCTTATTAAAATGACCCCTAAGATAGTAATCTGTAAAGGGTGGTCTGCATAGTACAACCTTTACAGAATACTAGGTTAGAGAAATTTCGAGCTAGATTCTGAAAAATCTGCATGGAAAAAAAAATTACGCCTAGGCATATTCTCTAAAGTACGCCTACATTTTATAAAAAAGACTTACATTTCCACGTGGTATACAGAATACACCTAGGGCTACCGTATGTCCGGATTTACCCGGACATATCCTCTTTTTGAGGGCATGTCTGGGCAACCGGGTGGGTTTTGCCAATCTGCCCATTTGTCCAGATTTCTGGACAAACGGGCAGGCTGGTGGGTGGGCCTGCCCGTTTGTCCAGAAATCCAGACAAATGAGCAGATTGCTAGCCTCCCCTCCCCTTACTTACTAGTGCCCTGGTGGTCTAGTGACCTCTTCCGCCTTTGGGGCAGGAAAGAGCCCCCTCTTTCCTGCCCGGAGCGCTGCCCTACATGCATCCTTCCTGTTGGTGATCTCGGTGCCAATTCAAAATGGCCGCCGAGAGTTGTAGTGACCTAGCGAGACTTCAACTCTCGGTGGCCATTTTGAATCGGTGCTGAGATCAGCAACAGGAAGGATGCATGCAGGGCAGTGCTCCGGGCAGGAAAGAGGGGGCTCTTTCCTGCCCTGAAGAGGTCACTAGACCACCAGGGCAGTAGTAAGGTAAGGGGAGGGGGGTGATGGGGAGAGGGGGCGACGGGGTATGTGACAGAGGGGAGGGGAAAATGTGACAGGGGCGGAGTGAGGGTGTGACAGGGGGCAGGGTGGGGTGTGAAAGGGGGCAGGGTGGGGTGTGTGGTGGGGTGGGGCATGTGTCCTCCTTTTTGGGGGACAAAATATGGTAACCCTAAATACACCGAGTGGCTCACCATGTGACTAAATTTGGTCACATTTTACTTGGTGTAAATCCCCATGCCTAAATTAGGCACAGATCAGGTGTATTCTATACTAATGCACTTAGATTTTAGAAATGCCCACACCCTGCCCATGGCCATGCCCCCTTTTCAACTATGCAAATTAGAATTTAGGTGCACCACTTAGCAAGCTGGGCGCATAAATCTCAATTTTAATGCCAATTAGTGCTGATAATTGCTTGTTAACATCAAGTTAACAGCACTGATTAGCTAGTTAACCAATTAAGATATACACATTGTTATAGAATATAATTCGGATTCCACACAGATTTTCAGTCACCATATATAGAATCCAGGGGTTCGTACCTAACTTTGGGCACGAGCATTTGTTTGCGCCCAACTGATGGCAGTTGGGCATGCAAATGCAGGAGCCCAGAACATCATGCCAAATTTCTGGGAACACCCCTGGCCTGCCCATGCCCCCTCTTGCCAGTGCCCCCTTTGGAGTTGTGCACTATGAAATTTCAGTGTACATGTTATAGAATAGGGCGTAGGGCAGATCCACATATAACTCCTCATTACTGCCAATTAAGTGCTTGTTAACACCAATAATGGATTTTTATCAACTAATTAGCTCATTGGTTTGCACGTCCAACTTAGAGTGACCTATATAGAATCCAGGGGTCAGTGCTGAGGCAGGCAGATATGATATTGAATGGCATTAGCCTGGGCCCAGCAAGTACTAGTTATCTGCTTAAGCAGGTGCTGCTCCCAAAATGGCTAGCTGTAAATATCAATCCCTACATGTTTTATAACTGATGTCTAACAAACAGTTAATCATTTCACACATATTCAAAATACCAATTTATTGTGTACCCTACCACATTCTTAGAGGATGCAAGAAGCACGTAATACATACATAAATGCTTCACAAAAGTGGTCAAAAATGGAATCTCAGAGTCACGTCTGATTTTGTAGGTGACCTTTTCTACTTGACAAATAGCAGGGGACATAGCTTTAAATGATAGGAAACCCACATATAACAGTTTCTTTGAACTGGATATGAATACATCCAAGGACAGCCATAAACAGTGTAAACCATCCTTACTACTCCTTAAGCTTCCCTTTCTCTCTCTTCCGTTTGTTACCCATCTTTGCTTGCACTATATCAAACCACACAACAACTTGTTTACTACAATTGTAATTATTCTCCAGACTCTGTAATTGTATTTACTATGTAAGCCGCATTGAGCCTGCAATATGTGGGAAAGCGCGGGGTACAAATAAATAAATAAACATACCAACATAGCAATTAAACGAGATCGGTGCAAAAATTCTATCCTGGATTTCCATCAGGGTATAAAACAGTATCTCTAAATAGTATTTAACTACCTTTTAGTCAAAGGGAACATAGACTAGAATTAGGGTTATTAAGTGCTATGAGTTTTACTGCATTTTAGACTGATAAAACCCCTTAAAATGGGATTGGTGTGGATGTTTTGCATAAATCATTCTTTTTCATTATGTTGGTGCACTGGCTCTTTTCAGAACAACTCTGGATCATTACTTATACTGTTTGCAGGTGCTTCATGCTATAGCCCCATGTGTGTATGATATATACTTGTTAATCCCAGTGTTTTATTCAAACATGACATCCTTCATTGGGACTTATTTAATAATGATTTTGTTTCCCTCTTGGCACAGACTGAGGAAAAGTCCTTTTGAATAAGGTCTATTGTATGCATTATGTAAGGAAAGGCCTCAGGGACGGCTCAGGTGGATTTTCATAGAAGAATGCCAATGTGCATTTTACAACACCTCCTTTGGGATAACCTCCAACTCTGCCATGAAGTTCTCAATAGGTCAGTTGAATGGGGTTGGCCACTGAGGTCATGGCCGGACCAATATTTTTCCCTACACAGCCTTAGTAACTAAAGAGCTTAGGGGCTGGAGCAAAGATTTAATAGACTGGCTCAAGGATAGTATTGCATATTACCATACAGATGACCTGGGTTCAATTGCGAGCTCTGGATTTTGCAAAACTGTAAATTAAATATAGATAAAGTTTCATGAGATGCAAGCTTAGATAGCACTGTACAAAAATCCCTGAAAGTTAAGTATGTTAACTAAAAGTTTCTCTTTGCAATTGTCCCTAAACATCTCTATCCCCCTCCTGTGCATTTAAATGCTTCTAGGATGTTTACTTGCTTCTGCTTTTCTTTCATACGTATTTTTTTTTTGTTACATTTGTACCCCGCGCTTTCCCACTCATGGCAGGTTCAATGCGGCTTACATGGGGCAATGGAGGGTTAAGTGACTTGCCCAGAGTCAAAAGGTGCTGCCTGTGTCTGAAGTGGGAATCACACTCAGCTCCCCAGGATCAAAGTCCACCACCCTAACCACTAGGCCACTCCTCCACTTTAAGTCTTCAAGTCTGCCCCCATATGATTTATGATGAAGCCCATTGACCATTTCACCATTGGGTCCTAGTCTGCCTTAAAAACTTGGCACTTCCAGGTAACATTTGCTCCTCCCTAGGTTAGCTGCAATTCTATAACATTGGGTTATTCTTTTCCTTTCTTTCTTTTTCCTACCACTCCCTATAGTCTATTTCCTATTATATTACCTTATTCATTTTCCTTCTCTTGTACTCTTCTCACCTTTTCTAGGCTTAATTGGCCAGATATGAATGAAATGTCATCCTTTCCTGTTTTTTCAGGTCCTCTTTTTTAACTTTGTTTTGTATTTTTTTTCTTTAGGGGCCCTTTAACTAAGCTGCAGTAAAAGGGGGCCTGCGCTAGTGGTGGTGGCCATTTTGTGCCACATGCTAGGGCCCCTTTTACCGCAATGAGTAAAAAGGCCAAAAAAAGAAATGGCCATGCGGTAAATTTGCACTTGCTGTAAGTCCATTTCAGGGGAAGCACGTATTGCAACCCATTGATGTGGTGATAGGGGCTCCCGTGCTAACCCAGCGGTAAACAGGCAGCATGTGATGCTGCGTGATATTGGCCGGATAACCCCCTACAGAAATATTTATTAAATATTTCCACTAGTGCCACAAATGGCGTGCATTGGGGTGGAACTACTGCTGGCACTTGCATTGGGCCGGGGGTAGTTCCAGGTTGCCACACAGCAACCCTTTAGTAAAAGGGCCCCTTAGATTGTAAACTGCTTTGATATGCAAGTGTAAACTATAATTGTACTCCAAATAAGGTTTCACTAGAGACTTATAATGAGGCACTATTATTTCCTTCCTTTTCCTGCTGCCCCTTCCTCTTCCTATACACACAAGCATCCTTCTAGCTTTTGCCTGTTTGGCTACCTTAAAATCATCACATATGATCACCCTAGTTCCTGCTCCTCTTATATTCACAGAAGCACTCGTGGCTGGTTCCACTAGTAGTCAAACTAGGTTTCACCTAGGGTTACACAATTTTTTTTTGGGGGGGGGGGGCAGCACAGTTGTGGCAACCATGTTCAGTATCTCCCCGTCCTCCCAAGGGAATCAGTGGGTTCCACTCCCTGCCTTATCTCCTCCATGATGGCACCGGCATATCAGTCAACTTGCCAACACAACACTTGCCATGCCCAGAATGGGACCTTGAACATCTGTGCATGCTCAAGGTTCAATGAGTCCCCCCCCCCCCCGACCTGTTGGGTCTCAAACATATACAAAAGTTCAAGGCCCACACCAGGTGCAACAAATGTTTTGTTGGAAAGTAGAGATGGGCATTCATTTGCAACGATTTGGGAAATGCCATCAACATATCCCATCTCATTGTATGTCATTATCAAATGAAAACCAGAAGAGAAAAACACAAAAATTTGAATTTTATTGTTAGCTGATAATATTGTGCCCTCTTGAGAGAGTGCACATGACTTGCAAAGAGAGTGGCCATCGTGCAGTTAGGATTAGATTCTATAAATGGCGCCTAAAGAATCGGCGCTGAAAAAAATAGTGCTTAGCCCTAGTCTGTAAACCACACTTAGTTAGGCACAGTTTATAGAATAGTGCCTAGTGCCAGGAACAGCGACTACATTTAGGCCTGACCATTTACACCAGTGAAAACCTGGTGTAAATCCCCATGCGTAAGTAGGCATAGATCCCGCTAATTCTATAACAATGTGCATAAATTTTAGGAACACCCTCAACCCACCCATCCCCTCTTGTGACCATGGCTTCTTTCAGATCTGCACAATAGAATATATGGCACTCCTTTATAGAATACACCTAATAAGATGCTTGCATATATTTTAATTATCGCTTGTTATTGCCCAATTAACAGTGCGTATTGGCTTGTTGATCAATTAGGTTGTGCATGCAAATTGGACATGTGTCCAAATTTGCACGTGCAACTCAAAGTGTAGGTCAGATTCCGGGGTATAGTGTGAACCTCTTTCAAAAGAGTGCATACTAAATGAACTTGCTCCTGTGATGAAAACATGGCCAAATGAATAAAATGAACATTCCCACAAACAACATGGGATATGACACAAAATGAAAAATTTCTGGCTGTCCGTCCCTATTCTAAAGCTGACAGACATGCCAGTGCTGCTGTGAATTGGGTAAGACAGGGAAGGGAAGCCACTGAATATCTTGGAGGGGGGGGGGGAAGAGAATGGGGAGATGCCGGGCACCATGTGGGATGAGGGAGTAGGGAAGAAGTGAGAAGCTACATACAATGAGAGGAGGGAAATAGATGAGAGAGAGATGCTGGACACCACGGGGGGGGGGGGGGGGGGGGGGAGGTAGGGAAAGAGTTGCTGGATACTACAAGGGGGGAGGAAGTAGGGAAGGGAGATGCTAGGTGTGAGGAAAGTAGGGGTTGGGGTTGAGCTATCCTGGAGAGATGCACACCTGAAGATTTGCCTAGGGTGTCAGGTACCCTGGAGCCACCCCTGTGCTGTAACATTCTGCTGGATTTTTACAGCCCAAATTCATGACCCTCATATTTTAGCATAAAATTTTAGCCACTAGATTCTAGATAATTCTGTCAGTTTTGCTGGATCTCCCCCCCTCCCCCGTTAACCACACCTTCCAAGGTATCTACCCTATTGTAGATTTTAATACAATCCAAAAAGAGGCAAATCTTAACTGACAACCCTTCTGCAAAATCATTTAAAAATAGTAAAAAAACAAAAACCCCAAACAGGACTGATCCTTGCTGAATACAACTGGTAATACCCTTATCCTTAGAGTTAACCCCGTTCACCATTACCCCTTTTCATCTCTTATTCTGCCAGTTTCTAATGCAGTCTCTTTTGGTCCCATACTGATGCTCAGTTTATACATTGCCTATGTTAAACTATGTCAAAAGATTTGATGAAATCTAAGTACACCACATCCAGTGCCCTCCCTTGAACCAACTCTGGTTGCCAGTCAAAGAAATGAATCAGATTTATCTGACAAGACCTACCGCTAGTAGAACCATTCTGCCTGAGATCATGCAATCCATTGGATTCCAAAACCATGCTATCCTTTGCTTTAGAAATGTTTCTATTAATATACTCACCACAGAGGTCAGATTATCTGGCCTCTGATTCTCAACCTTCTCTTTACTTCCGCTGTTGTGGAGAGATACCACATCCACTCTTCTCTAGTCCTCTGGGGCCACTCCTGACTATAAAGAAGTATTGCAAAGGTCAGACAGAGAAGCCGCAAGAATTTTCCTAAGTTCCTTCATAACCTCAGATACATCCCGTCCTACTCCATCACTTTGTCTACTTTCAGTTCAGCTAGTTCCTCACAAGCACAGTCTTCTGAAATCGTTTAAGGTCTACCTGACATGCATTCCTCTGTGTTTATTTTTGTACAGTCCTATTTCTGACCCTTCATCTGTTAACACAGAACAGAAATATTTGTTAAGCAATTCTGCTCTGTCCTCATTAGCTTCTACATATTTCTTCCCTTCATACTTGAATCTCACAGTACCACTTTTGTACATTAGATCCTCCTATCACTAATGTATCTAAAATTGTCTTCACCTCTAATTTTACTGTATTGGAATTGTTTTTATATGCATCTTTGCTTTCCTGACTATTTTACCAGCTTCACTAGATATTGTTGCTAATTTATTTATTTTTTTACATTTTTTTTAGTAGGAGCGCAAGATGGGTTACAGTCAGGCATACAAGTGTTTCTCTGTCCATAGAGGGCCTACAGTCTATCTTTGTATCTGAGGCAGTGAAGGGTTAACTGACTTTTCCAAAATCACAAGGAATAGCAGTGAGCTTTGATCCTAACTTCTATGGTTGTCAGCCCAGTGCTCTAACCACTAGGCTACTCCTCCACTCTTTATTATGCCTGTCTTTCTTTTTATGTGATCTCTTGTAGTTTATGAACACTAACCTCTTATTAGTGGAAAGGAAATAGTAAACCCATCATTGTCCTGTTTATTGTATTAACAATCAGGATTATGGGGCTGCATTGATCAGCATCTGATGTGTACATCACTACAGGGCTGAACCTACCACTACATAGACTAGATGTCTGCCTACAGGGGCAGATTTCAGAGACAGTGACATGGCACCGGCTTATGAGGATCGTAGCACTTCAGAGCTGCTGTCAGCATGGTGCAGGTCTTTTCAGCATAGACTCACAATCAGTACCAGCCAAGTCCTGCCCCCTATGACAAGAAATTTGCATCAGAGGTAGTGGGACATGGCAGGTCTTGAGAGTGGACCTGTGCTCAAGGCCTCATGCCATGCTGAGTATGCTCTTGCTGCAGTCATGGTCAGGACAGAAGTAAGGTGAAGATAGTGGTAGCAAGCTCAACAGAGGGAAGATGCTGAACACAGGGAAAGGGAGATTATAGATTAATGGGGATATACAAGGGAAGGGGACATGAGATGCTGAATGCCTTGGAGGGGACTTAGGAAAGAGATAATGCTGAACTATGGGGAGGGGGTAAGGTCTTGAGCTGCCTTTGATCAGGTGCATAGCTGGTCCTGCATCACTGTGTTAAATAGGTTGATATGGGTTATGCCTATAGCAACAAACCTCAACACCACACAAATTTAATACCATGAATAAACTCCTAAAATACATCATGCAATATCTTTCTCCATCTCCTCTTAATAGCTATAAACACCTTAATTAACCAGCAGCAGCAAATGCCTGCACAAGCAATCACACTTTATTTGTTTCTAGAAATTTAGGTAATCCTTCAAAAGCTCTAAGATCTGATGCAACTGGTTCCACAGAGAGGGCCCCATAAAGCTGAAAGCATGAGCACATCGAGACACCAGTCTAACTTTCCAAAACTGCCTAATATTTTATTGCTTAATATTTAATTGCTATAGACCACATGCTCCATCCAGTCTGCCCATCTACACCATCCACCATCTCTTCCTCTGCCTTAGTGATCCTATGTGTTTGTCCTATACTTTCTTGAATTCAGATACAGTGGCGTAGGAAGGGGGGGCAGGAGGGGCGGTCCGCCCTGGGTGCACGCCGCTGGAGGGGTGTCAGCTCCACTGGTTCCCTGCTCCCTCTGCCCCGGAACAGTCCTGTTCCGGGGCAGAGAGAACAGGGAACCAGGGGAACCGACGCAGCTCCCAGCAGATAAGAATGCACTCCGGGGGGGGGGGGGGGGTTTGATGCGCCGAGGGGGGGGTGTCGTGCTGCATCCGGGGGGGTGCGCAGCGGCAAACCGCCCCAGGTGGCAGCCACCCTTGCTATGCCACTGTTCAGTTGAATCTTAGTCTCCACCACCTCCACCAGGAGGTCATTCCATGCATCCACCACCCTTTTCATAAAAAAGTATTTCCTTAGATTACTTTTGAGTCTATCCCCTTTCACCTTCATCTCATGCCCCCTCATTTCCAATATACCTTTCAGGTGAAAGAGACTTGCCTTCTGTGCATTTATGCCACAGAGGTATTTAAATGTCTTAAGTTTGTCCCCATATGCTTCATGATAAAGATCATTCACACTTTTAGCAGCTGCTCTGTGAACTGACTCCATCCACTTTATATTCTTTTGAAGGTGTGATCTCCAGAACTGTACACAATACTGTAAATGGGGTCTCACCAGAGACTTATATAGAAGCATTATTAGTTCTTATTTTTCATGCTGGTCTTCCTCTCCCTTATAAATATAAATGATGGTAAGTGTATAGGAAATACAGGAAATGAATTAAATTGTTAACAAAACTAGGGAGGATAAGACCTCATCAAGACCCAGACCACTAATATCAGAGCCAACCTTCTTTATGGCTACCTTATAATGTGATTGGTGAAAAAGTCATCATTGGTCTAGAAAAACCTCCCTCAAAAAAAGTTGGGTAGATCCAGTGATTATCAAAACTTTTAATTACTCTTTGTAACATCTACCAAACTAGAAAAACATTTTTTGGAATTTTAATGTAAAAAAATGAAAAATAATAACACTTAGCTTAGAGGGCATGGCTGAATCACATCAGTTTGTTGTGATATCTGTTCCACTAGTTTAATCTTCATAGGGAACCAGATCAGCAGGCATCAAAATGATCAATTCACATAGGCAAAGGTCCCGATGGGGACCCGTTTCACAAAGGCTTCATCCGGAGACCTTGCCGTCACTTTGAGCTGTGCAGCATTTTAAGTTGTGCAATTCACTGAATCTGTTCCAAAAAGCTTTAATTACATTTTATTGTGTGATACCAGCAAGGACATGGAGGGGGATCCTTTGGTATTAGGCCATACTTTGTAATAAGCATTTGCCACATTTAAGCCAGAATCATACTGGGAACAAGGGGGGGGGGGGGGGGTGACGGGCGTGAGCACATCTATGCAGTGGGAATATTGTTGATTTAGAAAAAAGAGGACTTTAAAATTTGGAGGGTTTGGAAAATTCAGGGTACCTAATCATCCATTTCTTTTAAAGGGTTAGTTAGCAGACAGTAATATTAGTTAAGAAGAATATACAAAGAAATTACATACAAGCAGATAGAGAGGCAGGATTTTCCTTCTATCTTTGTTAAGTCAAGGGAGTAAGTGTGCTATTCAGAGAAGGAAATGCTTACCTGTGAGAGTTCCTGATGTCACTGCACAGCTGGCTAATGCAAGAGAGAGTTACTTGGAACACAGAATTGAATGGGAGTAAAGTGACTGAGGTATTTGGAAAGTGTGCACACTTAAGACAAGACAATACACATAAATATAGAGAGGGGAAAGGAAAAACAACTTTTACATGCTTAGAATCCTGTGATGGGGTAGAATCATTTTCAAACCTGAAGTACAGAAAAGGGTAACTAAGTGTCAACTTCTTAATTAAAACTGATTTAACGTAACAAGTTTAGTGAAAGTATGTCAGTGTTGAGCCATAATCTATATAAATAATTCTCACCTCCAATTCTGAAGCTCACTGTGTGGCAGGGAAACATTGAAGCCCTGTACTGTTGTAGGCTGTCAGCACCACTCACTCTGACTCTCACTCATACACCCACCCTCAGACACGCCCCATCCAGACATAATTCGCAACCCCGTTCTAATGAAGCCCGAAGCTCCGCCCACTTCCGTAGTTGTGTAGACCACTGTTCCCCCATGACTGTGTGCCCCGTCCTCGCATCAAAACGTTATGACGTCAAGGGCGGAGCACTAACAGTCACACGACGCTCACTGGTGGACGCAAGGAAGATTGAAGATATGCGACACCACTATTTCACGCAATGTCGCGGTTCTGTGTGGTGCTGGCTGGGAGCCCAAGACGAAGCATGCTGGATGGGGTAAAGAACAGAAGGTGGCTGCACGTGCATTGTCGCGGTCCATGGACGATCCTGACGAGACCGAGGTAAAACAGTGAACGAACCGAAACTGTTAAACGCGGGGGGAAACCTTGCTAGCGCCCATTTCATTTGTCACAGAAACGGGCCTTTTTTGCTAGTATATTTATAGTTATCCAAAACTAAACCTGTGATGTTGTCTTATGCCATAGCTCTGAAACCCTGAAATCAGATTGCATAAGTATTATTGACAGTTGTTGGGTTGGAAGAAAAATTGTAACTTCTGAACATCTATTTACAGATGCTATATATATTTAATTGTACTGTTAAATTCCCTGGTTGGTATTGGGTTTGTCTGGGAAACCTGTTAACTTCAACCATGACTTGCTTAACACCAAAATTTCCTAAAATGTAATACGTAACTCCACCACCAGGGGGTGTACAGTAACTAAGAGGTTTTTAAAAAAAAATGTTTAAAGCCCCTAGTGTTCTAGGATACTTCACAACACAAGTAGGATTTTTGTGGGAGGGACCAGGGGTACACACTTCAGGGAGGAAACTCTGTAGCTTGTAGGCTTTCTTATTTGGGATTTGGGATCTTAGGTCAGGACCAGTTTAGCTGGAAGGCCGTTGGCTCCTTGGATCACTCACTCTGACCACTTTCCTACACCACCACAAATGAAGTCCAGGCCAGCATTGTTCTGCACCAATAAAAATTTACCATGCAGACGACAGACTAAACGGAATTGCATTTCACTTCTTCCTTTACTGTAGGGTAGTGCCCAGTTTTCTCTGCTAAAGAAGGAATTTCTAGTAGTCTTAACTACAAGTATTGGGGGGAGGGGAGTTTAAATATGCTGCATTTTGTTGAAACATCTCTTGATCCGACTATAAGACTTTCTCTTTGTACGCACTTGTTGCGACTATGACAGTTTTCTTCAACAGACCAGAGAAAATGTAGCAAATGAAGCATCAGAACATGAACCAGAAATGCTTATGACACTGTCAGTGTCAAGTTCATCAACATATGACATTACAAATTTTGTTTGATGTCAGGATGCATTAATGGGCCTGCAACCAAGAAGATGAGAAGTAATCCATTTGACTGGTTGCAAATTGCAGCACTTGAAAGCAATAGGGCTGCTGGTGATGCACAAGCAAAACACATTGTTTTCACTGGCCAACAATGAGATAATGAAGTACACTAAAGAACTGATTTTATGTACTGTCTCTCCTGAAGAGTTCCATCCGCTTTGATGGTGGGAGCAGCAGATTGACAGATTTCTCACATTTTCAAATATTGCTAGGAGCACATTTGTGATTCTTGCTTCATCTGCTGAATGCAAAAGACATCTCAGTGCCTTCAAAGTTCGTAATATCATGGCACAATGCAGCAACATGCCTCCAGAAACTGTGCAGGCATTGTCAATTGTCCTTGAAGAATATAAGAAGTGACTTATGCAATAGCTACAGAATTGTCATTGATTATTTTCAATATATTGTGGTTGGGTCATGGATTTAGGGTCAAGTGATTGAAGGCTCATGGGTCACTGGTTACTTGGGCCAAATGTGTCATGGGTCAGTTTACATGACTCACTGCTTGCTCTGGCCAGGGGAATTAGGAGCGGGGTCAATTTTCTCAGCTTGCTTGGAAAAAAGGCATTTTTTGTGGCCAGAAATGGACATGTGACAAAATTAAAACCAGCGTGCATCCATTTTCAGGCTGAGACCTTACCGCCACCCATTGACTTAGTGGTAAGGTCTCACATGTTAACCAGGCAGTAAGCGCCACGTGGTAGAAAATAAAAAATATTTTTTACCACGTGTTTTGGGCGCACGTGAAAAATAGAATTACTGCCCGGGGCATGTGGTATCCGGGCGGTAGCTCCAATTTGGCGCACGGTGGATGCGCGTAAGCACCTATACACCTTAGTAAAAGGGCCCCTTAGTGCACTATTAATTTTAACGAGGATTCAATTTTTAAATCATGATCAAAATTTTTAACTCCTGTCTGTTGTCCAGTATTATTTTCCTTCTCTCTACCTTGGCATAATGTAGCAGAGGGAAGGCATCAGCATCTGTTGCAAGTAGCATGTGGGAGTCACTGCTGCAGACCCTATAAGATAAATGAGGGGAGGGGGAATGCGGGACCTGTGTGCTGTGGGAAGGGGGCAAAGCAGGAGAGGAGAGAAATGGGTGTCTATTTGTCAGGGGTAACAGGTTTAACAGCAGGAGACACTTGGATGTATGTACAGGGGAAGGATGCTGCAGGAGAGGAGAAAGGTAGGTACCTGAATGGAGGGTGGGGGAGCAATGTGCTGTAGGAAGGAAGTGTGTGTATTCAACTTATTATATTCAGCAGGTTTTAAAAATTTGCATGCAGTGGGAATTTACAAGTACCAAGCTATCCAGCTCAGAGGTGCAATTAATCATGTGATTAGCATGTTGTGCAGGATAATCAGCCACGCTGAGCATTTGTTCAAAAGGATATTTGGGTCAACGTTAAATAAAATTGAAAAGCATTGCCCAAAATGCATGCCCTGATTAAGCCCGATTAATCATGCGATTAAAATTGTTATTACATGATTAATTGCAATTAACATTTTTAATAATTGGCCACCCCTACTTTGAAATAGTGCATTACTAATGATATTACTGTCAAAATGAAAAAATTTAAAATAAAACAGGAATGAACATTCCTGTAAATGACATGGAAAACTAAAAAATATTTTGGGATGCACACCCCTAATATTTATACCTACATCTACCTCTCTGTCTTTAGACAGATAAAACTCTGAGGGGTCCTTTTACTAAGGTGCACTGAAAAATGGGCTGCACTACTGTAGGTGCATATTTTGGGTGTGCACAGATCCATTTTTCAGCATGCCTACAAAAAATGCCTTTTTAATATTTTTGTTGAAAATGGACGTGCGGCAAAATAAAAATTGCCGCAACTCCATTTTGGGTCTGAAACCTTACCACCAGCCATTGACTTAGCGGTAAGGTCTCATGCATTAACCGTGTGGTAATGACCTACGAGCATAGAATGCCACTTGATGCGCATAGCTGGCACATGTCACAAAATAGAAATTATTTTCCAGATGCGCTTAGCGGACGTGCACAAAAAACAAAATTATTACCCAGGCCACATGATAGCCGGGTGGTAACTCAAAATTGGCACACGATGGGCGGTCATAGGCACCTACGCAGCTTAGTAAAATGGTCCCTGAATCATTTGTATCTAGTCATATTTCTGGATGCACATGTTCATGTCTAGTTGGAGTTTCTCTGCCCACTGTAAGGTTATACACTAAAACCACTGCTAGAGGTGATCTCCTGTAACACTGTACTAAACGTTTAAGAATAACAGGAGATTCTATAAGTAGAGTATTAGTTTTCTGAGCTAGAACTTTTAATATCTAGATGTCATATAAGTAATAGAGGAAAAAAGGCCTCGAGAAGCCCCCAGCTCAATTTTAGCTTTGGGGGCTGGACTGCTTCATCGTTGGCCAAAAACCTCTTTATTTTCTCTCAATCTCAAAATTATCTTACTTTTACTTGTTTATAAATATTGACTTTTCAACGCATCAGATTACTTAGCTTTATCTGTTGCTTTATCTAAGCTTGTCTCAGCTTGTTTGTTGCTTTTTCATCCGGGTCTTTCTTACATCTTGGACTCCGACCACCATTGGAGCCGACTCTGTGAGTGTTGTGGGTGCTTGAGCACCCCCAATATTGAGAAAATTCCTAGTATGTGTCCAGGGAGGGGTTATTTTCATTGGGCTTAGCACCCCCAATAATTTTTAAAAGTTGGCTCCTATGCCGACCACAACCCATATATTACTTATATGACATCTAGATATTAAAATTTCTAGCTCAGAAAACCAATACTCATAGAATCTCCTGTTATTCTTAAACGTTTAGTCCACTGTAAGGTTAATCAGAATATCAAAATTCTTGCAAGTAAATAAAAGGTATAAAGAATCTATTGTGTTGATGTTTCATTTCACGACTGCTGAGAGTATTCTAATCCCCTTTCTGCTTAGTGTTCCAAAAATTGGTGTAGAAATCTAGGGTGAAAATAAACATTTGAGCAAATACAGGTTAAAGTATCAACGCGGGCAGTCGGCACACACTCCTACATACTTCCTGTCAGCTAATCAAATACACTGGAGTCTACTTCAGATATCATTTGGAGTTTATTTGGCCGCAGCCAGGTGCAATTACATTTACAATTTTCATTCTAACACATATAATTTCTAATATTTGACATTATGACTAATAACATTACATATGCATGCCGTTGAAGCAGCCTGTTCTCCCGCTGTGGTGCCTCTTGCGGCACCAATTGTCTCTCCGGTGTATCCCATTAGAGGACACACCCACACTCCTTTTCTTCCAGTGCATCCCGTCGAAGGATGCACCCCGTGATGATGTGGGCCTCCTGGCCGTCAGAGCCAGGAGACAAACTGTGACTCAGCTACCATGCGGCATATGACTCTTGGTTACATTTTAACTTTACACTAAGCTATTTCACTTAACAGTATCACATTTCTTATCTGTTTGTCTGTCCGTCGGCTGTGTACCCGTCGCTGTGACCGTATCAGTGCTGTAACTTTACACCTAGTTGCAACAGCTGCCCATTCCTGGGTGGGCGGGTTGGGTCCGTGCTGCTTCTTGTGCTGGCTGGCTCAAAAGGGGGTTGACTGTTCCCTCCCCTGTCCCTTTTATACTTCTCATGCCCTTCCTCTTCGTCTCTGCCCTTCACCTTCTTAACCCTTTCCTTACTTTCTGCCTGAACCTCTTCCCAGACCTTACCTCCTTCTATCCCTTCTTTCCTCTGCCCATCCCTTCCTTCCCTTTGTTCTCCTGGTCTTCCGCCCGTTTGTGTGTGGCATTCCCTTAAGGGGGTCTGCCTTCTTCTGTTCTACACTATTTTTATGTCTTTTGCACAAAGCCTAAGAACAACTGCATTTAATTCAAGGCTGTGTCTCCACGCAGTGACTTCTTTGTTTAGAAAGATCAAATTGTAGTGCCCTTAAGAGGAAATCCATAATAAGCTAATGGGATGGTGCAAGTGATCTTTTGTGAGAATATGCTAGGAGAGTGTGCTGGTTGGTGTAGATAGCAATACTCAGTTTAAAATCATTGTCATCTTGCACAGCAAATGTATACTAAAAATCACTTACACTCAAAAAAACTTAGGAGCCCTTCTACTAAAGTTTAGCACGCACTCATGGAATTAGTGCGTGCTAAATATTAAGAAGCCCATGGTATAAAATAAGCTTCTTAGCATTTTGTGCATGCTAATTCTGTTAAGGCCCTGTTTACTAAGCAGTGTTATAGGCACATTAACGTTTTTAACGTACAGTAACCATGTATGTACATTAACCATATATGTGCTTACAATATCCCTATAGGTGCCTACATGGTTAGCGCATGCGCTAAGTGTAGGTGCGCTAAAAACACTAACACACCTTAGTAAACAGGTCCCTTAGTGCGCTCTAAGCTTTAGTAAAAGGGTCCCTTAATTTGCAAAGGATAACTGCACACATTTTATCATTCAAAAATGTTTAACATCCATATTATGTATTTTTATTTAAATTCAAGCATTCACATTTCTTAATATAGTTCTAGAAATGGCCCAGTTCTAGTTGAACATTCATAGGAACATTATAACACAGTAAATAATGGCAGAAAAAGACTAAGTTGGCCCATCCAGTCTCCCCAGTTGAGATTCTTCTGCTTGGGATAGGTGAGCATATAAATTTCCATTTTCAACATACCATGTTTCTCTTCTAGAGATGGAATGTGTAGCAAAGGAAGGAAGTCAAGTTGACCATTTTGCTTGGGTACATCAACTTTTCCCCAGCATGCATTTTCCTTCATACAAAAGATATGTGCCAGTCTTCTAACTTTGGCTCAGCTTGTCTTCTAGGGCATGGAGCTGTATGGTCACCAGGGCTTTTTTTGAGGGGGTACTTGGGGGTACTGAGTACCAGCACCTTTTCCATTATCTGCTAAAATTGACCCATGGACCCCAAGTTTTAAATGAAAGAGCTCAGGATCTACCCACCAATTCTGCCTTGTCATAGATTCTGTGACTGGTTGCAGGGGACTTGGCTATTGTGGGGTGGATCCCTCAGTGATCACCCCGCCACTGAAGGGTGTGGCCTTGCATTTGAGTACCGGCACCTTTTTGCTAGGAAAAATTGCACTGATGGTCACCCTATGTTTACAATGGATTTCCTACAAACACACACTAACCAGGTTTAGACTAGGAATGGGCCTTCATTAGTACACACTTGGGGTCCTTTTACAAAGGTGTGTTATTGGAAAGTCATGAGATAGGAGGTAGCTTCCTATTGTGGATTAAAAACTGGTTAAAAGTAGGGTTAAATGGTCAGTATCCTCAATGGAGAAAGGTAGATAGTTAGAAAGTGGGGCTCCCCATGGATCTGTGCTGGGACCACTGCTTTTTAATATATTTATAAATGATCTAGAGATGGGAGTAACTAGTGAGGTGATTAAATTTGCAGATGACACAAAGTTATTCAAAGTTGGTAAATCACAAGAGGATTGTGAAAAATTACAAGAGGATGTTGGAGACTGGGAGACTGGGCATCTAAATGGCAGGTGGTGTTTAATGTGAGAAAGTGCAAAGTGATGCATGTGGGAAAGAGGAACCCGAATTATAGTTATGTAATCCAAGGTTCCACATTAGGAGTCACCGACTGGGAAAGTGATCTAGGCGTCATTATTGATGATATACATTGAAACCCTCTGCTCAGTGTGCAGCGGCCGCTAAGAAAGCAAATAGAATGTTAGGTATTATTAGGAAAACAAAAATGAGGACGTTATAATGCCTTTGTATTGCTCCATGGTGCAATCGCATCTCGAATACTGTGTTCAATTCTGGTCACCTCATCTCAAAAAAGATATAGTGGAACTAGAAAAGGTACTGAAAAGGGCGACGAAAATGATAAAGGGGATGGGAAGACTTCCCTATGAGGAAAGGCTAAAGCGGCTAGGGCTCTTCAGCTTGGAGAAAAGACGTCTGAGGGGAGATATGATAGAGGTCTATAAAATAATGAGTGGAGTGGAACGAGTAGACATGAATCTCTTGTTTACTCTTTACAAAAATACTAGGACTAGGGGGCATGCAATGAAGCTAGAAAGTAGTAAATTTAAAACAAATCAGAGAAAATAATTAATCTCAAGAATTCGTTGCCAGAGAATGTAGTAAAAGCGTTTAGCTTAGCAGGGTTTTAAAAATGATTGGATAGCTTCCTAAATGAAAAGTTCATAGACCTTTATTAAAATGGACTTGGGGAAAATCCACTGCTTATTTCTAGAATAAACAACATAAAATGTATTGTACTGTTTTGGGATCTTGCCAGGTACTTGTGACCTAGATTGGCCACTGTTGGAAACAGGATGCTGGGCTTGATGGACCTTCGGTCTGTCCCAGTATGGCAATACTTATGTACTTATGTAAATGATAAGATGCCCATAGGAATATACCCCCGGATTCTATATAGTGCGACCAAAATTGTGCACGCAAATCAGGTCATATTCTGAATTTGTGTAAACAATTTAATTACTTAAAAAAACAATCAGAGCCAATAATTGCCACTTAACAAGCAATTATTGACAACTACATTAATTAGAATTTACATGCACAACTTGCTAGGCGTATTCTGTAAAGTGGTGCGCATAAATTCTAATGCATGCTGCCAAAAAGGGGGCACGGCCATAGATGTGGAAATGGGCAGACCATGGGCATTCCGAAAATCTATGTGCAGGATTATAGAATGCGCCTGCTCTGCTCCTAACTTAGGGGCTGGTATTTACACCAACTTTTACTTGGTGTAAATGGATGCACCTAGTTAAAGGCTTGTTACTGAATTGATTTGTGTGCACATCTTGGGTGCCCCTCAAATATGGGCATGCAAATCTTAGCTCGTTAAATAGAATCCTGGAGACAGTTACAGAAAAGTGCGTACCTGGATTATTATTTCTGTGTGTATGTGTTCACTGGCATTTATGCAAGTACTTGCCACCTAACCTTAGACAGCTCTTTATTGAAATACCAAGTATTTACTACAGTGGTTCTTAAATCTGATCCTGGAGGCACCCCAGCCAGTCAGGTTTTTGGGATATCATAACATAGTAACGTGGAGGGGCATAATTGAACGGGGCCGGCCATCTATATGGTCGGCCACATAAAGCGGCGTCCCAACTGTATTATCGAAACAAGATGGCCGACCATCTTTCATTTTGATAATACGGTCAGAGCCGGCCAAATCTCAATATTTGGGCCGGCTTTAGATATGGCCAACATTGGTTTTCAGCAACAATGGAAACTAATGGCAGCGATCTCAAACCCGGCCAAATCCAAGCCATTTGGTCATGGGAGGAGCCAGCATTTGTAGTGTACTGGTCCCCCTCACATGCCAGGACACCAACCGGGCACCCTAGGGGGCACTGCAGTGGACTTCAAAAATTGCTCCCAGGTGCATACCTCCCTTACCTTGTGTGCTGATCCCCCCAAATCCCCCCAAAACCCATTCCCCACAACTGTACACCACTACCATTGCCCTTAGGAATGAAGGGGGGGGCACCTACATGTGGGTACAATGGGTTTTTGGGGGGGTTGGAGGGATCTCATTTACCACCACAAGTGTAACAGTTAGGGGGGATGAGCCTGGGTCCACCTGCCTGAAGTGCACTGCAACCACTAAAAACTGCTCCAGGGACTTGCATACTGCTATCAGGGAGCTGGGTATGACATTTGAGGCTGGCATAGAGGCTGGCAAAAAAATGATTTGTAATTTTTTTGGGGGGTGGGAGGGGGTTGGTGACCACTGGGGGAGTAAGGGGAGGTGATCCCCGACTCCCTCCGGTGGTCATCTGGTCAGTTGGGGCACTTTTTGGAGGCTTGGTCCTAAAATAAATGGACCAAGTAAAGCCGGCCAAGTGCTCGTCAGAGCCGGCCTTCTTTTTTCCATTATCGGCCAAAGCCGGCCATCTGTTAACCACGCCCCCGTCCCGCCTTCCGTACCCTGCCAAAACACCCCCGTTAACTTTGGCCGGCCCTGCGACAGAAAGCAGTTGGAGCCGGCCAAAATTGGCTTTCGATTATACCGATTTGGCCGGGTTTAGGAGATGGCCGGCCATCTCCCGATTTGTGTCGGAAGATGGCCAGCCATCTCCTTCGAAAATAAGCAGGCTAGTAACATAGTAAATGACGGCAGATAAAGACCTGTACGGTCCATCCAGTCTGCTCAACAAGATAAACTTGCGATACTTTATATGTATACTTGAGTTTGATTTGTCCTTGCCATTTTCAGGGCATAGACCATAGAGGTCCGCCCTGCACTTTTCTTGTACTAAAAGTTCTGACGCTAACATCAAAGCCCCTTAAATTTGCACTCCAGCCCATTCATATCTATTCAGTTACGATCAGGACATAGACTGTAGAAGTCTGCCCAGATCTGGTTTTGCTTCCAAATTCCCAATGAATATTGCATGCAGTGGAGACAGTGCATGCAAATATCTCTCATGAATTTTCATTGTGGATATCCCAAAAATGTGACTTGTTGGCGTGCCTCCAGGACCAGGTTTTGGAAGCACTGGTGTGCTACAAAGTTTTAATATGGGTTAAAAGTTTTTTTTTAATTAAAACAAATGAGTGAAATGAATCAAATAAATGTTCAAAAATTGGGGAAAAGACCAATAAAAAGAAAACAAACTGAAAAATGTTACCCTTTGTATATCCTTAGTTTACTCAATAGGATAACTGATCATAACTGCCTTCTGAAAAAAAGATTTTCAGAAAGACAGGATCATCCTTTTCTTATTTTGGATGAATTTTCCTCTGTTCTTTCTTATCTTTTATTATGCTGGCAACAAGTTCTCATTTACCATCTGTTTGATTATTTGGAACACGAAAGCGATGCTATTCATCTCCTAAGTGGTCCAGAAATCAACTCATCTACAGTTAAAATGACATCAGCAGAGTGTCTGTCATCTTCTTAGCCTGGCAAACCATTCAGTTTGTTGTATGTCTTAGTGACTTTTGTTCAGATCATGGATACTATACCAGCCCTGGACAATGTGGTATTCCTATTTCCTTAGAAGATATGAAATTTATCCTGCAGTGGTCCCATGCCCATGCTGTTTTAGACACTATGAATTTGGCATGTACTGTTACCAAAGGGAAAATGATGAGTTTTACAAGCCCCACTAAGAAAGCATACATTTTTTAATACTACTTAGGGATTTTCCTGAGTCCCAGGTTACCACTAAATTGAGCTGTTATCACCTGACCTTGATGAAGAAGCACAGAAAATCCCCAACATTTGGCAGTGCTATTAATCTGCTCATGCACTCAGTTGGTTTGTGTACTCAGTCACATCACCATCATCATAATTTCTTCCATTTCATGTTAGCAAGGCAGAGTTTAATTTTATGCCACTGTCTGGTGTCTGTAATTTTTTTATGCAGGAAAACAGTTTGCTGGCGAGTGGAGTTTTTATTTCTATTAATTTTTAACATTTTCCTGATTTATGGGTTTCACTATCACCTTAAAAATGTCATTTTTAATTTAGGTTTTTAATTTATGAAAAAGATGTGGAAAAGATTTAAATATCTGCATGGCATAAATGCACAGGAGGCAGGTCTCTTTCAACTGAAAGGAAGATCTGGAACAAAAGGGTATAAGATGAAGTTGAAAAGGGATAGACTCAAAAGTAATCTAAGGAAATATTTCTTTATGGACAAGGAGATGGATGCGTGGAACGACCTCCTAGTGGAAGTAGTGGAGATGAGGACTGTATTTGAATTCAAAAAAGCATGGGACAGGCCTCTGGAATCTCTTAGGGGAAGGAAGAGATAGCGGATGATATGGATGGGCAAACTGGATATGCCATATGGCCTTTATCTGCCTTCTATGTTTCTTTGTTCATATTTGTTAGTTGGGGAGGAAGGTCACAGATATTGCTGAGGAGAACCAGGGGCGTAGCTGCTATGGGGCCACCCGTAGATTTGGCCCTGGACCCCCCTGCCAACGACCCTCTCAACCCCCCCCTCCCGCCGCCAACCCGCCACCTGCTACCTTTGCTGGCAGGGGACCCCAACCGCTGCCAGCCGAAGTATTCTTCCTTCGTTTGGTTTCTGACTCTGACATCCGACATCAGACTCACAGAAACAGAACGAAGCCTGCAGATCACAAGGCTTCGTTCTGTTTCTGTGAGTCTGACGTCCTGCACGTTGTACGTGCAGGACGTCAGACTCAGTCAGAAACCAAACGAAGGAAGAAGACTTCGGCCGGCGGGCGTTGGGGTCCCCCGCCAGCAAAGGTAGGTGACGGCGGGCGGGGGGGTCGAGAGGGTCATCGGCAGGGGGGGGGGTCAAAGTTGTTGGAGGTGTCGGCAATGGTGGGCGGGCAGGGGGATCGGTGTCGGCAAAGGCTGGCTGGCGGGCGGGGGGGGGGGGGGGGTCGGCAGCACTGGGGGGGGGGGGGGGGCTAAAATGTGCCCCCTCACCTCAGCTCTGGACCTCCTACCGTTGAAGTCTGGCTACACCCCTGAGGAGAACTCTGCAGAAAAATTTGTCCAATAGTCATTTTATTCCCTGTGTGCATGCTTTTTTTTGAGGGGGGGGAGTGGGGAGGGAAATGATGCCATGTATAGAGCATTAAGGTTCCCCTCTTTCTTTCTGAGCTATTCTCCTGAGAAAAATATTAGTATTTAAAGTTGCAGAAGGCTCCTAAGTAGCCACTTCCGCCACTAGAAATTTATTCTAAGTAAATCACTTAGGGGTAATTGTACAGAATGGGATCTAACATTTATTTGCTGATTACATGTGCAAATGTAAGAATGGCATATATGCACATAAATGCCAAAAACCTATCTAAGTGCATATTTGACAGGTAGGCGTACACAGGTGTCTGGGCACAGCATGGGAAGGGTCACATACACCTAACTTATAGATTACTATAAGTTATATACATAACTTCAACCATCTGGTGTTAAATGTCTGTGCCTAAAATAAATGTGCAAATATATCTGGTTACATTTGTGTTCTATAATTGAAGTAGAGTAGGTGCCCTCTGGCATTCCATTATAGAATTTCCCTCTAATTAACTTAATACACATTAATAAGTTAATGCACGTTAAATCAATATAGTGGACACTAACCCCCCCCCCCCCCCTCCGATTTTCAGGCAGTGGCAGGCAGCGCTTTGACTGCTCGCCACTGGCGTTCAACCTGGATATTAAATGCCGGGCTAGCGAATGATCGGTTAAGTCAATATTCAGACTTAGCCAGCCTTGACTTAATGGGCAAAGCTTGGACTGCTATTTATGGGGTCTTATTTGCCTGTTAAACATGGTTGGTTAAGTTCCGAATATTAGGACTTACTGCTCACATCCCGGAATGCCCCCAACATCGCCAGCTTTATTTTCAGTGCAAATGGGGCATTTTCAGCAGTGATAACCAGTTATCCCTGAGACACAAGTTAACTGGTCGGTGATGTTCCCGGCTGGTTAAGTTGCGCTGAATATCGACCGGTAAATTTTTTAAGGAACAATTCTCTACTTAAGGTACCCTAACAAATCAAGGGGCTTTTTTTACTAAGGGGTCCTTTTACTAAGATGCACTGAAAATGTCCTGCAGTAGTGTAGGCACATGTTTTGGGCATGCGCAGATCCACTTTTCAGCGCGCCTGCAAAAAAATGTCTACTTAAAATTTTTGCCGAAAATGGACATGCAGCAAAAGCAAAATTGGTGCATGTCCATTTTGGATCTGAGACCTTACTGCCAGCCATTGACCTAGTGGAAAAATCTCATGCGGTAACCGGGCGGTAATGACCTATGTTCGTCAAATGCCACTTGGCATGTGTCCAATATGCATGTCTGAAAATGAAAATTATTTTTTGGACATGCACCAAAAATGTAATTGCCGCAAGAGCCACGCGGTAGCCGGGCGGTAACTCCATTTTGGTGCACGTTGGGCGTGCGTAGCCCTTTACACAGCTTTGTAAAAGGGCCCCTAAGCTGGTAATGTATGCTTACCACAGGGTAAAAGGCACTACCATGGGTGCACTCAGGCAGCCTGTGGTAGTTTTGTGTTTGGTGTGTGCTATGCACGCACTAAAAAATAGAAAATATTTTTTAGTGCTGGGGCCTGGTCTCGGGACAGAGAGTATGCATGCCTAACATTAATCAGTTAGTGCAGCTACATCACCGCACGCTAACCAAATAGCGTGTGGTTAGCATGGGAGCCCTTACCACCTAGAAAATAGGTGTCCGTAAGGGCTCACACACTAAAGGGAAAATTAGCATCTGGCCATTAACAGAAGAAATGGAAAATGGGGCCATTTTATGGTTGCGCTAAAAGTAGCCTCAGTACGTGGGAAAGCCCTGTGGTAGGGCTACCGCAGGTCACGTTTTAGCGCAGCTTAGTAAAGGGCCCCCAAATGCACACTAATGAAAGCACATTCCTAGTCTAACCCTGGTTATTCTGTGTTTGTAGGAGATCCATTATGTAGAGTGACTATGTACTCCATGCCCTGGAAGACAAGCTGAGCCAGAGTTAGAAGACTGATACCCTCCTTGTGCTGCTGTATATCAGGACCTCAATACAGGTTTCACACCAGGTCATAAAAATATACCTATAGTATGAATAATGAAGATGTGGACTCATGGAAAGTGAACCTTAACAACAGACATCTGTTCCAAGTTTCCAAGTTTATTTCTCATTTGCACCATCTAGGCAGTTTACAGAACATAAAAATGAAGAAAAAGGAAATATATACAGGAAAGCAAGAAGCTTTCTTTCACTGTGTTTACAGTTCCCGCATATACCATAGTTGAAGATAGGTCACTGTGAATATCGATTTTTAAGGGTATAAGTTTTTTTTTTCAAAAACATGAATTTCTAGACCAGTTTTGAAGATATGAGGATCCATGTTCAAGCTCAGTGGAAGATGACTTCATAAAGAGGGCCCAAGGACACTGAAGTTGTGAGAGTGAATAGTGTCCAAGCAAATTTGGCAAAATTTGGCAGAGGTTATTGAACCAAATGCAAATTACACATGGATAGGGTATCAGAATTTGAGGTAGGAATAAAGGTATTCCTGAGTTTATTTTGAGGGGCATTTTCAATATGACGTTTAAATCCAATTTTGGATGTTTTGCTCAGAACGTCTGAAAATCAAGTGGTGAACATAGTGATTTTCGAACCAGAAAAACATCTATCTTTTTTTTTTTTATAGTCATTTCCTAGATGTTTTGTGCTTATTGCATTTTTATTTTCTGACCATTAAAAAAAAACAGATTGTGAAAAATTGCAGGGAGACCTTAGGAAATTGGAAGACTGGGTATCCAAATGGCACATGAAATTGAATGTAGACAAGCACAAAGTGATGCACATTGGGAAGAATAATCCAAATCATAGTTACCTGATACTACAGTCCACCTTGGGAGTCAGCACCCAAGGAAAAGATTAAGGTGTCATTGTAGACAATACACTGAAATCTTCTGCCCAGTGTGTGGTAGCAGCCAAAAACAAACAGGATGCTAGGAATTATTAGGAAAGGATACCCTTTTAGCCTGCGGCTCCCTCTGTGATAATTTGTCACCTCCCCTCTCTTCCTCTCCCTCCTTCGTTATTTCTCTCTCTCTCTCCTGTGACCTTGTCCACTGTACTTTGTACTATTGTTTGCTTATTAATTATTGTACGCCACATTGAGCCTGCCCATGGGCGGGAATATTGTGGGATATAAATGTCATAAATAAATAAATAAATAAATAAGACCAGGAGTACTATAATGCCTCTGTATCGCTCCATGGTGTGATCTCACCCTGAGTACTGCATTCAATTCTGGTCACCGTGCCTCAAAAAAGATACAGCGAAATTAGATAAGGTTCAATGAAGAATGACCAAAATGATAAAGGGGATGGAATTCCTCTTATATGAGGAAAGGCTAAATAGGTTAGGGCTCTTCAGCTTGGAAAATAGACCACTGAGGGGAGATATGATCAAGGTCTACAAAATCCTGAGTGCTATAGAATGCGTAGAAGTGAATCAATTTTTCAGTCTTTCAAAAAGTACAGACTAGGGGACACTCAGTGAAGTTATACGGATATATTTTTTAAAACAAATAAGAGGATGTGGTAACAGTGGTTAGCGTATCTGGGTTTTAAAAAAAGGTTTGGACAAGTACCTGGAGGAAAAGTTCATAGTCTGCTATTGAGTTGGACACGAGGAAGCTACTGCTTGCCCTAGGATTGGTAGCATGGAATGTTGCTACTCTTTGGGTTTTTGCCAAGTACTAGTGACCTGATTGGCCACTGTTGGAAACAGGATATTGGGCTAGATGGACCCTTGGTCTGACTCAGTATGGCTATTCTCATGTTCTTATCTTCATTCTGGCAGAAATACGTCTAAGTTGTGGGAATGCCAAATCCTGCTCCTTGTGATTTGAACACACTGCAGAAAAAAGTGTCTCAAATCTGAGTTTTGAAAGTTGTGATTTGGAGAAAAACGTCCACATGCCACTTTTGAGATGTTTTTCTCTTTAAATGAACCCCATGGCCTCCAAAACTGGACACAGTACTCCGAGTGGGGCCTCACTAATGACTTGCACAAGGACATCTGCCTACCTTTTCCTATGTTTCTATGTTTCTGCTAGTTATATCTCTCTCTGTGCAACCTAGCATTCTTTGGGCAACAGCCACCACTGTGTCACATTGTTTCGCTGCCTTGAGATCCAAAGACAATACCTCCCCAAAATCTCTTTCTTGATCCATGTGTGTCAGTCTCTCACCTCCTAGCTCATACTGCTTTTTTTGATTTCTACATTCCAGGTTCATCACTTTGCACTTCACATTAAATTTTAACTGCCAAACCATTCTTCTGATGTTAGAATGTATTAGAAGGAGTTTTTGAAGAGGATAGTGAGAGAAATAAGGTCAGATACAATATGAGCATGATATGGTGACATTTCGCTTTTTAGATAAACTTGGCAGGTAAATAGTACTTTAAAATACCAGGATGTTTCTGTTTCTTTTAAACATTTTTTTGTAAGCAATATTGCAGATGGACTGTCAGTAAAGGTTTGGCTGTTTGCAGATCATACCAAAATCTGCAACAGGGTAGACCCCCTGGAAGGTTTAGTAACATGAGAAGGGATCTAGCAACCTTGAAGAATGATTTAGTAATTGGCAGATATGGTTTTATTCAAACAGCACATTTGGGCTGTATGAAACCCAAGGGAGCAGTACAGTATAGGAAGTGAAGTTCTGTGCATGAAACAAGAGTAGAATCTGGGATAATCATATGGGATGATCTAAAGGCATCCACACTGGGTAAATAAAGTGAGGTCAAATGCCAAACAGATGATTGGGTGTACAGGGAGAGGAATGGCCAGCAGGAGAATGAAGTAATGTATGCATTTCTAGAAACCACACCTTCAAACAAAGATGTTAAGCAGAATTGAGTCAGTCCAGGATATGGCTACTAAAATGGTTAATAGTCTTCATCATACAGCCTAAGGGGACAGACTTAAAGATCTAAATATGGTGGGACAGGGAAGATAAGATAGAGACACTTAAACACCTCCAAGGAATAAATGCACAAGAAGCAGGCCTCTGTCAATGGAAAGGAAACACTGAAATAAAGGGTCATAGGATGGAGTGAAAGAGGGTAGGCATGGGAATAATCCACTAAAGGGTGATCAATGCATGGAACAGCTTCACAGCAGAGGTGGTGGAGATGAGGACACAGTCTGAATACAAGAATTCAGAAAAGCATGAATCAAGCACAGAAGATCGCTGAGGGAGAGGAAAAGATTGAAGAGTTTAATAGTTGGCAGTATCACTAGGCCAATAGTCTTTATCTGCTGTCATTTTCTATATTTCTATGGTATATCTAAAAACTTTAAATATGACAAAATGTTCCTACCTCATATCTCTGTTGAGTCTTGTCACACACAGTGATGTAACACTGAGGAGAGCAGAAACAGTAATACTTTCCTGCATCACACCTAAGAACAAACAAAAAACCCTCCAGTGTTTCACATCTCTAACTGGAGCATCTTATAAACCTTTTAATAGTTTAATGTGTCTTACTGGAAAAATGTTTAACTGCATGCCTCCTCTCACAAATTTGAACTAGTGAAACCGCTCACCTTTTGTCATTTGTGTTTTGATACTCTAGCCAAGTGTTTCCCCAAGTCTGGTCCTGGAGTACCCCTTGCCAGTCAGGTTTTCAGGATATCCACAATGAATATGCATGAAAGAGATTTGCATATAATGGAGTCAGCAAATCAAGTTCATGCATATTCATCGTGGATATCCTGAAAACTTGATTGGCAAGGAGTACTCCAGGACTGGACTTGGGAAGCACTGTCTAGCCCAAACTTGCACAAAGTTAAATAGTGCTTCATGCTTTTGCTGGATTCCTGCTCTTCCCTTTGATTCCTTCTCCCACCTGATTCCTATTCCATGGTTTGTTCCTGCTCCACCTGTGATTCCTGTTCCATGCCTAATACTGCTCTACATCTAGTTCCTGATCCTGCCTCGTTTCTGCCTTGTTTGAGTGTGCCCTGGTCCTAGCCTCTCAATCCGTGCTGATGCCCAGGGAAGGTACTGAAAGCAGCCCGGATAAACTTTTGCACATATAGGCCATATGCATATAAGTTTACATGTATATAATGTGGGCAGTTACATAAAAGATTAGAACCAGACAAAAAATATAAACATACAAAATTTATTAATTTTTCATTAAAAATGCATTATTAACGGATTTGTGTATACTCCAGTGATTCACGGCTCAATACAACGGTCTTTTTCAATACCATTTTTATATTGTGTCTCAAGATCTTTATTTTTCAATTGATGCACAAGATTATTTCATAACACAAGTTTATGATGTTTTATTTTTCTCCACGTTCAGAAGACTCCTGATGTAGGCCACTGGGCCAAAACACAACGTTGTGTCGAGTCATTTTTAATGAAAAATTAAAAAATTTTGTATGTTTATATTTTTTGTCTGGTTCTAGTCTTTGGATAAGCCTGGTTTATATTCCCACTCCTATTTTTTGTTCACTATTCCGTGGGATCTACTGAGTTCTCCACGTACGTGGATTCTCTTTACACTTTACAGTTTCATAAAAGGCCACTTCTATACATAAAAACTGATCTATGTGTTGCCCAAAATTAGGTGCCCAAATTAATTAAATAACAAGTTGTTAACTATCAATTATTAATGACAATTGGCTCTAATTTGGACTTATGTGTACATTTCTCTTAAATCTTAATCTTCTCTTTCATCAGCACTCAGCTTTGGAACTCTTTGCCGAAAACCATAAGAATCATCACCAACCACCTAACTTTCAGGAAATCACTAAAGACCATGTTATTTGGAAACGCTTATCCCACGGTCTCTGCATGTGTCTCCACTGTTGGATGTGCATCGATCTAGAGACAATTTTGGACACATTCCCCTTTCCCTCCTCCCTCCTGGTTTCCCTACTTCTTCCGTCCCTTCCTCTTCCTCCCCATTATCTCTTGTGTAGGTTTTTCTGCCGTATTAGCTTCATTTCACTGCATTGGCGGCTGCCTCTGTGGTGCGCTGTAAGCCACATTGAGCCTGACACTGTTGGGAAACTGTGGGGTACAAATGAGATAATAAATAAATAAATAAATTTGCCTAGGTGTGATTCTATAACTCTGTGTGCCCAAATTGTCTCATGTGCAACCCAAAAGTGGGTGTGGCCTTGGAAGGGGCATTCCAAAAATTTGGATACATTGTTATAGAATACCAGGGTACTGTGCCCGACTTGCACACCAGGTTTTAATAAGTCTTTGCTCTCAAAGCTGGGCATAGGAATCTGTTCTAAATGATATTCTAGAAAAATATTCTAAGAAAGAATAATCAAGACAATGATTATATTTGCTTTTACATTGGCGTTCCAGGTGAGGTGGTAGTTCAGTTTGTTCAGTGGCCGACCACATTCTCTATACTTAGCAGCATTGATTCCCCCCCCCCCCCCCCTTTTCCCTCTTTCCTTTATTTGCCCTGGCTTTGGATTTCTAGTTCTTTTCCTTCTTTTGCTTTGATTTTAATTTGAAAGGCAGTAAATCAAGTCTAAATAAACATAAACATATCGGGGGAGATTCTATATATGGTGCCTAAAGAAGTAGCGCAAAAATCAGAGCCGACTAAGCGTATTCTATAAGTTGTACCTAAAGTGAGGCATGGTATATAGAATATGCCTAGTTGGCATCCTAGCGCCTAAAACTACGCGCATCCATTTACACCAATGAAAACATGGCGTAAATCCCAGCATGTAGATTTTGGTGCACTGGGCCATATTCTATAATGCTCATGAAATGCCCATTTCCCTGCCCATAACCTTGCCCTTTTTTGCCTGCATGCATTAGAAGCTAGGTGCACTGCACTACAGAATGCGCTTAGCGAGTTGTGCACGTAAATTCTAATTAGTGCCAATTAGTGCTCATTATTGCTTGTTAAGAGCTATTATCAATGCTGATTAGCTTTTTAAGCCAATTAAGTTATACGCATTTTGTAGAATATGCTTGGATTCTGGCGTGGATCTCTAGGCATGCTATATAGAATTTGGGGGATTGTGGGTTACAGAGTGTAAAAACATTAGTGTTCAGCTCTTTAGTGGTTATTCCCTAAGGGCCTGATATTCAAAGCAATTTAACCAATGAGCAATGGCCACTGACCAGTTAAATCGCACATAACTAGCTATTCACAAATATTCAGTGGGAGATAACCTTTGCTGAATATTCACGGTTAACGGATAACTGGGATCCGGCTATGTTGGGGGTGTTCCGAGGGCGGGTCACACTTAGGACCCTGATAGTCAGCGCTAACCAGGCAAGGTTAGGGCATAAATAGGTGTCCTGTTTTTATGCGCTAGCCAATAGCCAGTTAGTGCTGAACATCTGCTTAATCAATTATCGGCTGGCAGCCAAAAATGAAACCAGATATTCAATGCTGGTCACCGGAAATGACTCAGCATTGAATATCTGGGTTCAGTGCTGGCTTTAACCACACTGCCCACCACCGGCTGAAAATTGGAGGGTTAGTTTCCATGTGGTCTAAGCTGTGGTAAGCATGTTTACCGCTGCTTAAAAGGGCTTGCCGCGGGGCGTGCTGAGGCATCCCACAGTAAAATCCTGATCTGTGCGCACTACCCACACGTTAAAAAATACATTTTATTTTTTGGCTGAGGGGGCATGTCTGAGGGTGGAGAGTGGGCATATCTGCATTAATCAATTAGTGCTACCACATTGTTGCATACTGATTAGCAGGTGAGTTCTTATCGCCTATAAAATAGGTCTTGGTAAGGGCCCATGTGCTAATGGCATCATTAACATGTTGCCATTAATGGTGAAAATAGAAAATCGAAAGAGCCAAAGAAAGCACCAACAGCCTCCAAAATCAGGACAAAGTTCCTTTAATCACATAACTTAGACAACAATCTTCCAAAGATGACCCGATACAGGCCATATTTCAGTGCACAGTGCCTGCGTCAGGGGATAGTAGAAGTTATAATGTCTAAATGTGCAGTAGCGAGACTTGCTCCTTTGCACAAGTATTAGAATAAAAAGCTGCCCCTTAATGCTTTAGTCAACGACTCACTGACTAAAGCATTAAGGGACATAAAGGAGCAACTGCACATTTAGACATTACAACTTCTACGACCCCTGACACATTCATAGGGGGACCTGGTATGTACTAATTGCAAGTTCTTCCTCACTGGGTATTACCAGCTCAATGAAAAGAAGTCAGATTCTGAAATCAAACTCAACTTTCAGCACTGCTATTAGACCATTAGATCATATTTGAAAATGTATGAGAAATAAAACTAAATATTGCCTCTACTCACCTCACAGAAAGGTTTTTAAAAAGCTGGGCTAATGTTGGGGCATTTAAATGTCAGTGGAGGGGGAGGGGAAAAAGCACATTTAAAAAAGGAAATAAAGGATCAGAAAGCCAAGTTGAGGAAAGAAGCTAAAATTATAAAAGTATGGTTGAAAGCTTGACAAATAACGTTGCTGCTCACAAGTTTTAAAGTTGTCCTGTTCAGCTCCCTAGTATGTCTTTTACCATTTGCCCAATATATATATATATATATATATATATATATATATATATATATATATATATATATATATATATATATACACACACACACACTGCATTTCTCTGCTGTACTGTATTTAAAATAGATCTACTTCTTCAAAGGATTTGATCATCACTATTTTTCAAGAAGAGGATACTTCCACACATCAGTGGCGCAGCCACAGGTGGGCCAGGGCCCACCCACTTCGGACTCAGGCCCACCCAAAATTGTGACACTCTTGATATGGCTGGTGGGTATTCCCAAACCTCGCCAGCTGAAGATTTTCTGTCCTTGGGCAGCCAGCGCTCTTCCAAATGTCAGCCAGCAGCACTTGCCTTGAGCTGACGCTAAGACCGGCCCTTCTGCACATGATCAGTTTTCACACATGCAAAAGCACTGAGCATGCATGGCCTGCCGGCAGCAGCATCAATTTGAGGCAAGTGCTGCCGGCTGCCATTTGGAAGAGTGCTGGCTGCTCGAGTAGTAGTAGGAAATCTTCAGCTGGCAAAGTTTAGGGATCCCACCAGCTCAAGTATTTAATATTTGGGGTTTGTGGACAGGGAGGGGTGGAGAGAAGAGCAAACTGGAGGGGTACCGGGGGGGGGGGGGGGGGGAAGAAATTTCATGCCCACCCACCTTGGGCTCAGGCCCACCCAAAATTGGCTATCTGGCTACGCCCCTGCCACACATAAAAGAAAATATCAATATGACTGCCAGAACAGTTGCTTGTCAAGGGTGGGATTCCCTCTCCTGTGTTGCAGCTAATCTCAAGCAACTTATTAAACTACATTTATCGCTCTCCATCAGCCTTTCTCCCTCACATGCACTCTTTCTCTGTCCTTCAGACGATCTCCTTTTACTCTATCTCTGTTACCCCCCCCCCCCCCAGCACAATTCTTATCTCTCAGGGGCTGATGCTCAAAACTTACCGGGCTTGTAAAGTTTCATTTTGACTGGTTTCAGCCGGTTTTGTTCATACGTTACTGTTTGCCTAATGCTCAAAAGGTTTCAGCACTACTTTTACCGTTTGCGAAAGCAGTGGCCGAAAACTAGATGCAAATGTATTAAAACAAGCTCAGTAGTATTAAAACAAGCATTCTGTGCGACACACAGAAGGGAGCTCCTACCTTTAACGTTCAACATTTTCTGGCAGGTTCAAAGTGGTGTTGCATGTAAAAGGACAGCTTCTCGGTGGTCTGCATTTTTTAATAGTATCTTACTTTTCATGTGCGTGTGTCATATGTGTGTGTGTTCCATCCAGAACAGTACTGTAACCTTAAAAAATAAGAAAGAGAAAAGTGTTCTAGCTGCCATACACAATATACAACAAATAATCTAAAAAAAAAAAAACAACAATAAGAAGACAACAACAACAACAACAAAAAGTAACCAACAAGAATCATCCATGAATGTGCACCTCTACAGCAGGGTCCAAAGAGCAGCCATTGCCATTTCTCAAGTCAGGTTCTGTTTTTATTTTATCGTCCACTTTTTTCCTCTGTAATGGAGCACATCTACTACACTTGTTTGTCTCTCCACCCACCTCCCGTTTCTCTGGCCTGGGCATGCACAGAACATTGATGCTTACAGTAACACCATTCTGTACATGCGCCGGGCACTTTCCCTACCAAACTTCATGCAGAATTTCCATGCATCTCGTTTGCATGAGATTTCCTTTGAGTATTGATCACTATTCCTCATTTGGTAAGTTCAGCCGCAGCTGTAAACACACGCGGCTATTAACAATGGTTTTTGAGCATCGGCTCCTCAGTCTGTCTCCCCCAGCGTTCTCTTCAGTTCCTCTCCCCCACACGCTGTTACTTCTTACGGTTTCCACACCCTCTAAATCTCATCCAAGACGGTTTCAAACCCCACCAGTCAGCTTCTCAACTTTCTCCAAACTGGTTCTCTTCCCAGTTTGCTAATCTTCCCCCTCCAATCTTCCCCAGATGCTTGCTGCAGATGCTGCCTCTTGAACAGCTGTTCTGGGGTTTTTTCTGGCACTGCATGGATCTTTGTGAGTTTGAGCCACACAGTAACCAAACTCCTGCACTGCTCTCAGTCTCATGAGACTAACACGGAGTTTGAGCATCCCATAGCTCAAACTCCTTGACAGCCATGCAGTAACAGGAGAAAATAGCTGTTCCAGAGGTAGCCCCAGTAGAAAGTTTCCAGAGAAGGTGTGGAAGAGTATGTACTGGAGAGAAAAAAGATAGGGTGCTACACTTAGGGGTCCTTTTACTAATCTACAGTAAGCACTAACATATGCTTACACACCTTAGAATGGCCTACCGTGGGGCATGCTCAGGCGTCCCGTGGTAAATTTTGCATGTGCATGCACTACCCACATGCTGAAAAATAGTTTTTATTTTTTAGTGCTGGCAGTGGGTCTGGGGGCAAAGAGTAGGTGTGCTCTGTGTGAATCAGTTAGTGAAAATACATTGCCGCACGCTAACTGATTAGCACATGAGTCCATACCACCTACAAAATAAATGTCAATAAGCACTCACACACTAATGGCCATACGCTAATGGGAACTCCTATGTTAACTGTAGCCTCAATAAATTGCTGGAGCTCGGGCCTTGAACTTTCTGATCCTATTTACTAGAAAAAGTCTTTTGCATTGTTCTGGTGTTTCACTTGGAAGCCGTTTGGATTTGGTGGACTTGGTTGCATCTCATGTTTGCTTTTAGCTGTTGTCTGAGGGTGTTAAGGAAGAGAAACACGTCTGGTTTCCCAGCACCTGTTCTCCCTGGTCCCCATGTATAGACATCCCCTTAGAATTGAAATTAAAACAATTGTTTCTAGTTTGAGAGCCCAGCCACAGAGGCAAAATAGCCAGGTGGAATGGCAGATGCATTGAACATTGTGCAAACAGTGCCGTTTGTTTTGCAGAGCCATGGCTGAATACAGAAATGAAAAGGGCAGGTAGAAATTTAAAAGGGTACAGGTTGTAGATGTAATCTTATTTTTTTAATCTGAGCAGCAAGGGAGAAAGATCTCAATATTCCTCATTGGGAGTTTTATATCATCCTGAATTTCATTTATCAAACATCAAATCCAGTTGTTTTGTATTATTCACCAACAAATCCCACTATGATGGTATTAATCTTGCCAACAAATAAGGAAAAACCACAATGACATTTATGTTTTTGTTGTTTCTTATCAAATTTCCAAGACCATGACCAAACAAATAAAGAAAGTTTTTAAAGTCTTCTTCACAGCTACTTCTGGCACTGATGGCATAAACTAGGTGCTCAAGGAGAGACTGGAAGGCGTACCTAGTTACAGCAAGGGGTCTTAAGTCAGCAGAGGCAGAGCCACGTGGAACCTGGGCTGGAGACATTGGTCCGGTGACTTCATCCTTCTGGACCAACTTTTGGATAAAAGCAAGTGCACTTAGAGCCCCCTTTGGACAGATTGGAAGGTTTACTGGCTTACAGCAAGAGGTTCCGAGTCATCAGTGGTAGAGCCATGTGGAACCTGGGCAAATGTCATTCTTCCGGGCTCACTTTTTGAAAAAGAAAAACAAGTGCATCTTGCAGCATACAACCACAGGGCATTGCCCATGGGCAAACTGACAGTGATCTAGGCCCCCAAACAATAAGGGTTATGGGCCCCTAACCACCTATCAAAAGTGATTAGAGTAAATGGAGGCTAGGGGAGAGTGGATCCCCTACTGCTGTGGGCCCTCGGGCACTGCCTTATTGTCCCAATGGTTAGTCCTCCCCTGGCATGGCCAAAGGGGCATGTCCCAAGGTCCCACCAGGCTCCTTGTAAGCCCAAATGGAGCCTTGGCGGAGCCAACATTAGGTTGAGGAACTCCCCTTTTCAGGTACTTTGTTTCTTCTTTAAATATAATGAGGAAACACAAGACAAAGTCAATGAATCTGGCTGCAAGTCCACCAGTGGTAGTCAATCCAGTAGATAAGCCTTTTTTAAGAATACTGCAGCTCCTCTTTCTGCTGAACCTGACTGGTGTCTTATGAAGTTTGAGGGAAAGGCTTACCCCCAACCCTCATCACACCTTGTTTACTCCTCTGAAAGTGGGTTTATTCCATGATAGTTTTCCCCCTTTAGAGGTGGTTAGCTCAAGCTCTCAGCTTGTAACAACTCAGGAAATTCAGAAGGTGTATGTTTTAAAATCAATTTCCTTCTCCACTACTATAGACTCTTGAACTGTGAGGGGAATCCTCCTTCTAAGTATTTTCCCATAGGGATATCTGCAAGATTGTTAAACATACTGAGTTAATACTTCAAGGGCCAGTACAACAGCTATGTGACTTTTCACAGTAAGTGGTCTCTAAAATTGATGATTTGGATTTGTCAGTGAATCAGCTTGGGGATTGTATGAAATTAATAGTGTCTCAGATTGGGATATTGCAAGATGCTGGAACATTTGCATTAAGGAGAGTTAATCCTCCACAGGCAAATTAAACAGTTGGAAAACCAGCTTAAAGCTAAGAACTTACATGTTTTGAATTATAGAGGTTGTTGTTAGATAAAGAAGCTACTTTGCAGATGGGTATATGTTTTATCACCTATAACTGAATTGTCAGGTGATTATGGATATATTGTCCTGATTTCCTTTTTCTTTTTGAAAATTTGTATTCCTCCCTTTATTGTGAAGCAGGCTTGTTTTGTTTCCTTAATACTGCATGCTTTTTATAGTTACTACTGCTACTACTTATTTCTGTAGAGCTACTAGACATATGCAGCGCTGTACACTAAACACGTTAGAGACAGTCCCTGCTCCACAGAGTTTACAATCTCATCAAGATAGACAAACTGGACAAATGAGGGATAAGGGAATTACTTAAGGTGGGAATGATAAAGCAGACATGGGTACTGAACAACTGAATAAGTGTTAGGAGTTAAAAGCAACCTCAAGAAGGTGAGCTTTTAGCCTAGATTTGATAACGGCCAAAGACAGAGCTTGACATACTGATTCAGGAAGTCTATTCCAGGTATAAGTTGCAGCAAAGTAAGTGTGGAGTTAGCAGTAGAAGAGAAGGGTACAGATAATAGAGACTTAACTGATGAAAGGAGTTCCATGGGAGGCGTGTTGGGAGTGATAGGAGTGGAGAGGTACTGAGGAGCAGCTGCAGAGTGAATGCACTTGTAAGTCAATAAGAGGAGTATGAACTGTATGCGGAAATGGCTAGGGAGTCAATGAAGTGACTTGAGGAGAAGGCTAATATCAGTGTAGTGACACTGGTGGGAATGTAAGTTGTGCAGCAGAATTTTGAAAGGATTGAAGAGGAGAGAGAAGGCTTAATGGGAGATCTGTGAGAAGCAAGTTGCAGTAGTCTAAGTTTGAAATAATACGAGTGTGGATAAGGTTTTTTGTACTGTGCTCAGAAAGGAAGGGACAAATTTTGGTGTTATTATAGAGAAAGAAATGACAGGCTTTTAGCAGTCTGTTGGATATCTGAAGAGAAAGAGAGAGCAGAGTCAAAGATTACCCCAAGGTTATGAGCTGATGAGACAGGGAGAATCAGTGTTATCTACAGAGAGAGAATGGGAGGCGAGGAGAGGTGGGTTTAGGGGGAAAGATAAGAAGCTCAAACTTGGCCATGTTTAGTTTCAGGTGGCAGTGAGGCATCCAGGCAGCAATGTCAGACAGACAGGCTAAGACGTGCGCCTGGATTCCTGCTGAAATTTCTGGCATGGAGAGGTAGATCTGGGAGTCATCATCCTAAAGATGATACTGAAAACCATGGGAGGAGATCAGAGAACCAAGGGAAGAAGTATAGATGGAGAAAAAAAGAGGTCCCAAGACAGAGCCCTGAGATACACTAACTGATAGTGGGATAGAAGTGGAGGAGGATCCTCCAGAGCATACACTAAAAGTGCAATGGGAGAGATAAGAAGAAAACCAAGAAAGAATAGAACTTCCCAAATCCAAGTGAGGACAACGTATCAAGGAGTACATTTAAATTTTAAAAACTAGCTGTACAGAAAACATATCATCCAATATTCAAAGCTTCTTATCTGGGTAGCTGCACTGTTGCCATCCATTGATTTGAATGGCATTACCCTCATAATCAGAAAAAAAATCTAAATTCAACTCCACCAACCAAGTTCATATTCTCATTACAAGGAAGGAAACAGCCTCAGGGTGTTTTATGAACATACTAACTGATTCTGTTCACGAGCCTCAATCACTGGGAAAAAAAAAAAAGCTTCCTTAAAATCCACAATAACATTGAAATCTCGGTGAATAAATCAAAGTGAACTTTTTAAGCACAAATTTTCATCAACTCAAAACTTACCTTAACTATGTGAATATGTCAACATCAGGATCAGTCAAACTTTCAGGTGGAGATGGAATAGAAGTTGGTGTAATGCAAGATTCACATATTTAAGACAAGTTTTGAGTTGATGAAAACTTGTGTTTAATAAGTGCACTGAGGGGACCTTGTGGCTTGAGGTAAACATTCCAATCAGGTTGTATTCTGATTAGCATATGCAACTTAAAGAAGCCAATCAGCACCAATAATTTCCACTTAACAAGCACACGGTAGCCAGGCGATAATGCTAATTTGACACACATTGGACGCACGTAAACCCTTTCACGCCTTTGTAAAAGGGCCCCTTAAATCCTAAAAATCATACTGTAAATGCAGAAAGGATGAAAATCCTTTATAAATCAGACTCCTTTTGTGGACAAGTAAACTGTGCAGGGTATCAGTGTTCAGAAACCTGAAGGAATCATTTCCTAGCAAAGCTATATTCATGAAAATCCAACAGGCTTAATTTTGTTCTCTCCCCTTGTTAATGAATAGCTACGTCTTATATATGACTAAAGTAGTATTTTTTTTTCTCTAATGTTAACTATGCTCTGTAATCCTCAATCTAAATCTAAATGAGAGGCCGGACTTAAAAACAGGAAGAAAAATCGAAATCAGTAGGCTGTACAAAGCTGATTGAGTATTACGAATGTTGAACAGCCCTACCTGTCCATCAGTACGTGACTGCGGGTTCGACTTCACAGCATTTATTCATTAGTTGTACAGATGACTGGGTTTCTGAACACTATTAAGAATCTAAGTATTACAAATGTTTGTGTTCTGTGTGTTCTGAATATTTTGCATAGAGAAAGCTAAGGTAAATAGTTGAACAATAACATTTTTCAAGATTTAGTGGCCTTTTTACTAAAGGGTGTTAAACACTTACCCCCGGATTCTATATATGTTGCCCAGATACGTGCACAACTTAATTAACAAGTTTTTAACCCTCAATAATTGGATGGCTTAGTGGAAGACCTGTGAGAAGCATCACAGGTCTCTCACTAAGCCATCTTTCTCCCCTTCAAAATTCTGCTGAATGGCATATTATGTCAGTGTCACTATGCTCATATTAGCCCTCTCCTCAAGTCACGTCATTGACCCCCCCCCCCCATCCATTTCCACATACAGTTCAAACTCTTCTTATTGATTTACAAGTGCATTCACTCTGCAGCTCCTCAGTACCTCTCCACGCTTATCTCTCCCTACACTTCTCCTCAGGAACTCCGTTCGTTGGGTATATCTCTTTTACCTGTACCCTTCTCCTCCACTGCCAGCTGCAGACTCGTTCCTTTTATCTTGCTACACCATATGCCTGGAATAGACTACCTGAGCCAGTACATCAAGCTATATTTCTGGTTGTTTTCAAATCTAGGCTGAAAGCCCACCTTTTTGAGGCTGCTTTTAACTCCTAACCCTTATTCACATGTTCATTACCCGTGTCTGTTTTATTATTCCCATCTTAAGCAATTCCCTTATCCCTTTCCCTTATTTGTCCTGTTTGTCTATCTTGATTAGATTGTAAGATCTGTCGAGCAGAGACTGTCTCTTATATAGCATGCCTAGCGTTCCACACTAAAATCCAGGCGTATTCTATAACAACGCTTGTAACTTAATGGACTTGACAAGCCAATCATCATTGTTAACAGCACTTAACAAGCAATAACGAGCACTAATTGGCATTAATTAGAATTTTCATGCATAAATTACTAAGTATATTCTGTAAATCTATGCGCTGCAATGTAAGCCATGTTTTCTTTCATGTAAATGGATGTATGTAGTTTTAAGTGCTAGGATATCAACTAAGCGTATTTTATATATCGCACATACACATGCACACACATGATCCTAGCTGTTCTGACCCTCTCCTCTTATTATCATTGCCTTCCCAACCCCAACCCTATGATTGGAGCCCTCCCAAACTCTTGCCCCCTTCCCCCCAAGATCAACCCGAATCCTTGTACTGTGAGACTGTTTCTAGAGGTTGCTATAGCCATTTGGATTCCAGATCCAGCATGGGCAGTAGCAGGAAGGGTTTGCTCCCTCCCCAACTTTCTGCTAGACTACCAGGGAACCTACGGTAAGCTCAGGGATGACCTACATAGGGATGGGGGGGGGGGTCTGGGATTGGTGCTGATCTTGGGAAGAGGCATTCAGGAGGGCAACAATCATGAATGGGGGTCAGAAGGGCTAAGATCATATATGTGTAGGGGAGAGTTTTGGAGGGGAGATGCTGTGGAGGAGGGCTTTGTTAGTGGATAGAAAACAGAGGGTAGGGTTAAATGACCATTTTTCTCAGTGGAGGAGAGTGAATAGTGGAGTGCCAGTCAACCAAAGTAGCTCATCCAGAGCCTTGAAGTACATATTAAATAAAATGGGAGACAGTATGGATCCCTGTGGCACCCCATAGTTCAGTGCCCAAGGTAAGAATGTGCTGTTGCTGAACAGAACTGATTATTATCTATCTGACAAATAGGATTTGAACCATGTAATACCATGCCACTGATACCTGGTTCTATCAGACTCATAAGCATGATATTTATGTATTGGGATTTGTTAACCGCCTTTATGAAGAGATTCACCCAGTGTACAGCAGATACAGTTTAACTTAAAACTTACAATTTTGTTAACAGCATACCAATATAAAATAACCAAGTATAAACATAAATACAATAAATGAGATAAACTTGAAAATAGCAAATTGAAACCTAATAATAGGACTACCATGAAACAGGATAAAAAACATACACATTTAACAGCATTGAATTCAAATAACAGAGATATAATATGATGTCAACATAATATTATTATTATGATTATTATACTATTACTATACTATTATGATTAGTATACTATACTTTTATATTATGATCCACAGCGTCAAAGGCTTCTGAGAAATCCAGCAGCACTAGTATCGAGGCAGATCCCCTGCCACAGTTTCTGTGCAGATCATCAAGAACGTCTTGCAAGGTTCCGCGTTAGGAATTACGGATCAAGAAAGGGATCTGGGTGTCGTCGTCGATGATACGCTGAAACCTTCTGCTCAGTGTGCTGCTGCGGCTAGGAAAGCGAATAGAATGTTGGGTGTTATTAGGAAGGGTATGGAGTCCAGGTGTGCGGATGTTATAATGCCGTTGTATCGCTCCATGGTGCGACCGCACCTGGAGTATTGTGTTCAGTACTGGTCTCCGTATCTCAAAAAAGATATAGTAGAATTGGAAAAGGTACAGCGAAGGGCGACGAAAATGATAGTGGGGATGGGACGACTTTCCTATGAAGAGAGGCTGAGAAGGCTAGGGCTTTTCAGCTTGGAGAAGAGACGGCTGAGGGGAGATATGATAGAAGTGTATAAAATAATGAGTGGAATGGATCGGGTGGATGTGAAGCGACTGTTCACGCTATCCAAAAATACTAGGACTAGAGGGCATGAGTTGAAGCTACAGTGTGGTAAATTTAAAACGAATCGGAGAAAATTTTTCTTCACCCAACGTGTAATTAGACTCTGGAATTCATTGCCGGAGAACGTGGTACGGGCGGTTAGCTTGACGGAGTTTAAAAAGGGGTTAGATAGATTCCTAAAGGACAAGTCCATAGACCGCTATTAAATGGACTTGGAAAAATTCCGCATTTTTAGGTATAACTTGTCTGGAATGTTTTTACGTTTGGGGAGCGTGCCAGGTGCCCTTGACCTGGATTGGCCACTGTCGGTGACAGGATGCTGGGCTAGATGGACCTTTGGTCTTTCCCAGTATGGCACTACTTATGTACTTATGTACTTATAAGAAGGGACACAAGAATTGTCTCTGATCAGTACCCAGGTCTGCAGTCAGATTGACGTGGATCTAGCCAATTACTTTCATTTATCCAATTGTTGAGTTGAATGCAGATTGCCTGTTCTATAAGTTTTGCCAAGAAAGGAATGTTAGAGACTAGTCTGTAGTTTTCAAGCTTGTCCTTGTCAAAGGGGATCTTTTTCAGTAGAGGGCGCACCACAGCTCCTTTTAGTGTTGTTGGCAGCTGCCCTTCCATGAGAGGAGTTAACAATTTTTGTGGCCCCTTCAATGAGGCCTGTGCTTGCTCATGGTACTATCTTTGCTGGGCAGGGGTCAAAAGAGCAGGTTGTCGGTCGTAGACCTTTCAGAATTCTTTCAAGAGCTTCCTCTGGTTGAATGAGTCCCAGATAGCTGTGCATGGTGGGAGAGAGGGAGTGTTCTCCTTGTTAGCTGGCGTACGTTTTGATGGGACTATCTGTAGGTCCTGTTGGAGACCTTTGATTTTGTTGGCAAAGTATGTGGCACAATCATTACTGGTTAGTTGTGACTGGGAAGGCTGGTTCTGTTATGGGGTTTGCAGTAGGCTGTTTACTTTAAATAGTTGCTTGGTTGAATTTGCAGCTTGTTCAATGTGTTGAGAGAAATACTGTCATGTGTTTCTTACAGTTGAGGCTTTCTTCATATAGGTGACATTTGCACCATATTATTTCAAATTGGCATCCTTGATACTTAAGGACCCATAGTTCAGGGGAGAACCATGGGGAATGTTTGTGCGCAGAACATAGGATTTTCTTTGAAAGGGCTGTTTGTTCCAATGCCATTCCTAAGCATGCATTCCAGATGGCAACTTGTTCTAACACCACCATTATTTTTTCATCCACATGGGGGTAACAAGGCCTCTAGGAAGTTATCAGCAGTCAGATTTTTCATGTCTCAAAATGTTAAGTGCCGCTATTGAATTAGGCTCACAGCTCATATAAGCGGGCACTTAAATGTTAACATCCAGTTATAGAATTGCCCCCTTAGTGCCCACTGTTTCATGTTATCTGTTCCTCACTGAGGAGATGGGAAAAGAATTAAGTTCATACCACACTCCTTTGTGTAACTGGATCTCCAAATTTAGAAAACTTGGGAGCAAAACAAATGAGGTATAGTACCTTGCATGAAGACACTCCGACAGTAGTTATAATTCCTTAAATAGAAATATAAGTAAACAGTTTCCTCATCAATTTTCCTACCTGATTCTGCATACACTCCAAGCACATTTGCTCTCTCCCTTCTTCCTATGTATGGAGGATTCCTCTCTTCCCTATGCACAGCTATTTTAGGTCCAAATGGATTTCACCTTCCAGCCTAGCACAAGTCCTGTACCACTGGGCTCCTCTCTGTAATTGGCAGCAGGACTCAGATCCTGGGGAAAAGCCTCCCACATCACACACTCTCAATTGTCCTGGATCCTCCTGTCCAAACAGGTACCTTCCACCTTCCACTCTTTGGGAAGATCCCTCTAGGCTAATAGCTCAGAGTAAACCCTCATTATGTCCTTTTATGAAGGCCTTGTCAGCATGCTGGGTGCTACAGGGCTTTTACTTGCTCTTTAGCACTCGGCATGCTGTGAGGGAAGCAGAAAAGAGACAAAATACTGCTCCCAAAACTCGACCATACATAAGGAACCCACCTAAGTCCTCCCCTGGGCACATCCCAGATAAGGACCCAACTAGAGCAGTCCTAGTCTTTTAACCCCCTACACTGCTTCCAAGGCAGTTCCACTCATGGAAAGGCGTGAAGAAAAATTTCACCTTCAACTATAAGGGCTTTGATACCTGAATCACACTAAGTTTATTGTTTGGTTATTTTCCGATTGATATTCAAAATGATTTTACTGGCCAGAAACGGCTCCTGGCTAGTTAAAATGCCTGTTCGGGGCTAAGTAGTCATTTCAGTGGCAGTTAACCAGTTAGTGCCACTGAAGATTACCAGTTGGTACTTAAAACATAACTGTGTATTTTGGGGGTGTTCTGGGGCGGGATCAGCACTTGACCAATTAAGTGCTTTTATTCAGCACTTAACTGGTCAAGGTCACTGCATAAAAGTCAGTCCTATCTTAAGTGGTGCCCCATAACCAGTTAAATGCTGAATATCGCATTTAACCGGCTATTGTGTAGCCAGTTCCAGAAACCCAGAAATTCAATGCTGAAGCCCGGATGTGGCCCAGCATTGAATTTCTGGGCATAACACCTGCAGTGGTTAGCAAACTGTTGATCAGGCCACTGGCTGAATATCAACCCCTTTGTGTGTTTAGTTTGATATGCAAAGCACATAATCCATTTAATCTCACAAGATTTCACTCTAAAAAATATATTTAAATCCATTAGGTAAAAAACACAGAGGGGGAGTTTTGCTTGCCATGCATTTTAGGGTTTTTTTCTGGTGGGATTTTTGAACCTACTGAACACAACAGTGATGCACAGCTGTCTGCGTATCCTTGAAGTGCCTGACTGAGTGGTAAGTGCCATTGAAATAATGGGTGGGGAAGAGGTTTGTTGTAAGCCTCCTGCCATCTGAATGTGAAGAATTTCTGGTGGGCCTTAAAATACATTAATCAGTATTAGGGTTGTCATATGGCTCCAGAAAATGGAGAACAGGTTGAACCAGTCTGGGTTTTACTTCCATTGCTTTCAATGGAAGCAAAACACAGACTGGATCAATGTGTCCTCCTTTTTCTGGAGCCATATAGTAACCCTTATTAAGTCTAGTATCCTGTTTTGCTGTCATCTGTTAATTAGGTTAAAAGCCTGATCCAGCTAAGGCTTCCCCAACACCACAAACATGCTTTGTCTATCAAAAACCTTTAATGAATTATATTAGGCTGCATGCCTACTGCTCAAAAACTGTAATGAAGGTTAAAAAAAATCATTAAGAGTTAAATATTCAGTCAGTGACAGGAAGCAATTTTTTAACCGCTTTATGCCCCAGTGTTCAATGTTGTGCCATGTCCAGGCATTGAATATCAGGGTTGTATGCAGGTGAAAACACTTGTCCAGCTAAGGTCAATATTCAGCTCTCAATCAGATAGGTGAAACTGGGCAAAGACAGGACTGTGTTTTATACAGTCCAATTTGTCTAGTTACCTTATCTGGTTAAATGCTGAATATTGGCACTTAACTGGGTAAGTGCTGAATGGTGTTTTTTTTTTAACATGTGTAGATTGTACTCATATATAAATGGTGGAAATCATAAAGTTACTATTTGCATGTCTAGAAGCACCAGGGTGGAGAGATTTCAAGAGATATGGTTTACACATGGTTTGGACAAGCCAAAAAATTGTACATGCATTTTCCCATTTTTCAAGGAGCGGCACCTCGGAGTGATTCCCATATTCTGCCATGCCATCACCAGCACCCACCCCTTTATTGCAGCTGCCTGAGCCTCTGGCGAAACAGGAAGTTACATCAGAGAGGTGGCCACAGTAAAGGGAAGAGGCGGGTGCTGGCGGCGGCAGAGCAGTGTATGGGAATCCCTCTGATGTGCCGCTCTTGATGAGTGCTGACTGAGGTTCCCACCTTAGGTTGCCTAATGGTTGGGCCACCCCTGGGTGGGGGAACAGTGATCATGCTGACCTAGAGGTCCCAATTCCTACCTCTACATTCTATGGAAAATGTGGCTTTTAACCTCACATTCAGCCACAAATTTAACCAGTTCATTTTGACATTCGGCAGCACTTTAAAATCTATCCAAGTCTCCAGTTATATTTCCAGATTGTTTATTTTCTACATGGTAACCAGAATATAGTTTTTTCACCATAAAAATCATGAACAACCTGAAGGGCTAATGTAAGACCAATGTCTCAGTCCATGCTGAAGATTTAATGCTGCAAGCTGGAATTTACTGTTTTTAAATTATTATTATTATTAGCATTTATAGTCATTATTATACTATATTAGTGACAACAAGAAAAACAAACAAAAAAATAAGATAAAAAAAAGGATTAACACATCAAACATTCACAAGTCCATGTTATGGGATATATATTAATGTTAGATAACTACCAGTAAACCAAGTAGCAGGGTTTTTTTTTTTTTTGTCTATCTTCTAGCCCCAATCATACTTCAGCCTGCTGAGAATTTATATCATTTGAAACTGCTCTTTCAGCTATAACATTCTCCAGGTGAACTGGGTAAGCAAAAATATGTCTATTGTTCTCTAATATGACCAGACATTTGCAAGGGGAACCTTTAAAAGAATTTTGGTAGCCTCCAAGGCCGAAACTCCAAGGCCAAGAAAGCTTTTCAATGTAGTTGAGTAGGTCTGGTGACATCAGGGAATTCATTGATTCACTGTCCAAAAAAACGAAATATTCTTCTTAGCAAAATACAGTTTCAAAATAGCTTGCATTTGCGATTCTGTATGAAAAGTAACTAATAAAGTAGCACCAGTCTCAATATCATCTTGGGAAGACTCTAGAAAGTCAGATATACCCAAAGTAGATACAACAATTTTATCCATAGCCCCTTCTACATTATGAATGTAGATGTTTTTTAAAGGGGAGAGGGAGAAGATGCCAGGAATTTGGGTTTTGTCATATGTAACAAATCCACGAATTACTCAGAAATTGGTAATAGCATAAAATGAGAACTGAGTCATGGGCATAATAGTGATATATCACACCACCAAATTACATTTAGGCATTCCCAGAATAATCGGAATAGGAGTGTTCAAATAAAGAAAGAGATGATAGAGAAAAGACCTCAGTGAACCCTTGGCAATGAAGCTTTTAACAGTGACATCAGCTGCTTCAGCAAGGAAAAAACATCACTGGTCAAAAAAAACTCCATCCGCCTCACTCGTGCCATTGTAAAAATTCTTATTCCTACAACTTATATAACAAGTGATCGGAGAAATGTAAAAGTTCAAAAACAGTTTTTCACTTAGCTTTTTTAAAAATATGTAGGAGGCACCCGTGATCAACAATGAATACTCTCAAATTCCAATAATGTAAAGAAAGGGTCGGCAGAGCTGATCTAATGTCTCAGCGTCTTGATATAGCCATACATGCCAAAAATATTTATGCACATAGTAACATATAGTAACATAGAGGGGCATTTTCGAAAGGTCATCCAAGTATGAATTAGGATGCCCTCACGAAGGCCAAAATCAGGTAGGTATAATCGAAAAATAGTATGGTCGTCCTTAGACGTTCTATTATTGCAGTTCAAAATGCCCAAATCAGGGATGCCCAAAGTATAGTAAAAAGGACGCCATCTTCCAGAACTGCAAAAGGACATCCCTAAAACATTCACTGTACTTTCATATTAACGTCCTTCGGCAGTTCAACGAGAAAGAAGTCCTTATTACTATACTTTGGACTTCTCTGATGTACCTGGTTGTTGAAATATAAGGAACATTCATAAGTGTAAAATACAGTAACAAGGATGTGTTTCTCACAGAACTGCCAAAGGACGTCCATCTTACAAGGCCCACTGAAGGACGGCGAGCCTGTAAGAGGGACGTCCTTTGGCAGTTCTGTGAGAAACACGTCCTTGATTACTGTCTTTTATACTTATGAATGTTCCTTATATTTCCCGTACCTGGATGTCCGCAACAACATGCACTGTACTTGCGGAACATGCAGCTATGGGAAATATAAGGAACATACATATTTTATTGTGTATATATGAAGAGGTTCGCACTCTTGATAATAATCTATATAAGGAAGGCTCTGCACGTATAAACATGTACTCATCCATATAAGGCCTCACACGCGTGATGACGGTCCATGCACGTCATGGTCGTCCACGTGCCGAACCATCATATATGGGGCAGGACGTCCACATGCTGACCCATCCACATATGGAATGGTCTTCCATATATGGAACTGTTCATGTAAGGACGTCCATCACGCATGGGCGTCTATATAAGGCGATGCACGTTTTCCAACAGTTATTCACTGAGAAACATGGCTCTCAGACCGAAGCCAAACTTTAGCGGAGAGTCAGCTCCTGGTGCAGCTCTGCCTAAGGCACCGGCGCAGGCTCTTCCAGCACCACCACCACCTACCCCCCAGGACTGAGTCCATTAGAACATGGACACAGATACAACAAAGGCTGGAAAGGTAAGTGCTTTTTTTCACACACACCCCCCCCCCCCCACACACACATTATTCCTGGGCTATCAGGTCCCCCTCCTGTAGCACCACATTTAAGAGCTCCCTCAGCAATGTAAGCACTAACTGTAGTCTGCATTCAAGGGTAATCAGTGATATGTGCACATGTACATTCATTAATAGAATCTGTGTACTAGAAAGGAAAAACATTCCCACATCCTTACAGTACTGCACACAAATGGTACTCTCTGTCCTCATGTCCACCTCAATGACATCACCTGTACCAATGTAATGCCCCCCCTCCCCCCCCAATCAGTGTTGTGTGACTCTACAATTTTGCTGCCAAATGAATTTGTGTTGTGAAAGCGAGAAGGGCCATCCCCTGACTCCTGGTATACAAACTTGTATCTTGCAGCCGTTTTGGAATTCGGAGGGACCTGGAGTCCCTGAGACGCAGGACAGCCCCAATCTCATTAGGACCGTGCGACAGCGCCTCAGGGCTCGAAGTAAGTATTGTAAACAGGGCACTTGTACTCATTTGTAAATGTATTTATTTAATAATGCAAATGTCGTGTACAATATCAGTTTCCATGTGGCTAATAGGCAACTAGTAAGTCATAACACCTCTGTCCCAGATCAAGGCCTAAGGTTGCAGCTGTAACTTCCAACTAACCTCCTCTGAGATGAATGAGATGACATGCCTCACTTCTGTATCCCCCTTTCTGGGGTGGATACTGTTTCATGGTATTCTTGCCTGATGTCCTGTCTTAGTAGATGTCATAGCATGATTTGAAAGTAATGTAAAGAAATAGTGTTTTCACCCCCCCCTCCTCCTCCCCCCCCAAAAAAAAAAAAAACACAAAATGGTCATCCTACCATAGTCACAACTCAAAATGCTAACATGCTGCTGAGGAATGAGTGTTCCCTGCCAACACATCTTATAGTGTACTCCTTTTTCAGACAAGCTTCCAGGGTTCCCTGTCATGTCATCTCATGCATCTCACACCCCATGTGTCTAGCCCAGGACTCACCACTGACCCCACCTTTCCCCATTCCTGCCTCATGCCAGCCAGCCAGCTCCTACACTATGCAAGCCATGTTGAATGTGCTGATCTCAAGGACAATACTTTTACATACACAGGGTGCCAGCAGCAGGAGGAGGAGGAGGCAGGACTGCCTGCAGCAATGGTGGAGCAGGAGGAGGATGACGACCCCTGGCATGACATGTCTCCCCTCGAGGAGGAGGGCCCAACACCTCCAGCCCTCTCCACACATCCCCAGTTCCAGCACCATCGGCTGGGGATGTATTTGTTAAATACATGTTGGATATTTTTTCATATAACAGGGTGTGTGTCTCTACTTTGTGCACTACATACTATCAAATGCTGGGGTTGATGTGAGAGGAGTCAGCAAGCTGGGTTGCATGACAGGGTGAAGTGTGACAGAGAAACTTTGGTACATATGTGTCATAAGTGTGGCCATACAGAAGGCCACCTCTTCCTTCCAAACTGCAGTGTATTACAGTCCACTGCTGTCCTGCAAGATGCAAGAAGTGTTTGTTTAGCACCTACATAGCAGAAAGGGAAGAGGTGGCTGAGAGGTATGAGCTTACCTTGAACTTGTGGTGCAAGAATCAGTTGGCTCCAAGGGACCAGAGGCTGCCTGCTTCAACAAAGGAGAGAGAGAATGGGGGGCAGTGAGGGAGCACATCACAGACAGCAAGGAGCTCCTGGAGAGTAGAGAATGGAGAGCTGGTCAAATGTAGAAAATGCAGATTATATGCTAAGCTACCAGCTAACACCCAGTCTGAAACAAAGCCCACACACCAGTTATCTTTCAAGAATTGGCCAAAAAGTACCCCCCCCCCCCCCCACACACACACACACAAAACCCAAAAAGGTATACAAAAGCATACAGTGACAAAAATAAGGTTTACTATAACTGAAGCTAAAACGCTTTGAAATACCACCCCATAATCTAAAGAAAAACCTCTAAAGTGCAAGCACAGAAAAAGCTGTTTTAAAGAGGCACCAATAAAGGGAATGCAAACTTCCAAATGGGGAGAGCAGCTAGGGACGATTATCATTATCACTCATAATCGAAATGAGGATGCCCAAAACACAGAGCAGCTGGGGACATCCATAGTTCCCTACCTTTAATCGAAATGAGGACGCCCATCTCAGGGACGCCCATCGCGTTCTTACATGGGCGTCCCTGGGAGAGTATTTAAACGCCCTTCTCTGTATTTTCGATTCTTTGCATCACATTGATACAATGGCACCAAAGCAACCAGCCACCCGCAAGGGTAATTTAAGCGACCCAGAAATTGAACTGCTGGTTCAGGAAATCCAGAGGAGGCATACGCATCTCTTTGCTCCCACGGGCCAGAGGCTGCTTGCTACAATGAAGCAGAGAGAATGGGAGGCAGTAAGGGACCGGCTCAATGCGGTCTTTCACTGTGGCAGGGATGTCTAAGACTGCAAATAGAAATGGCGCCGGCTGAGGCGTGATGTCACGAGGAAGGCTGGTGCCAACCCCCCAGCAGATGACACTGCTAAGTTGACCCCTATCGAGCACATCATTTATGGGCTTTTGCCCCAGGAGGGGATCCATGGCATTGGGTCCCTTGACATATCAGCACAGCCTGAGGGCTCAGGTAGGTTCATCATAGGAAGCTGGGATATCCATTGTGCTGCACTACACTCTGTTTTACACAAGTGGGTGACAATGTGGTGCTCCTCAGTAGGGGAAGGGGTGAGAACACCACATGCAATACAAATCACTATTCATTACAGACCATGATTCAGGGAGTAGCAGGGCGGAGGGGGGAGGATTTCCAGCAATGTGTGTGTAGGTTACCACTGTTTCACAGGTATGGGGGCCTTCCCCACTCCCTCCTCTTTTCCCATCACCAAACTCTGCATATCTCCTTCCCACACCTCTGTGCTGTAGCAAATATGTCCTCTGCACTCCTTCCACAGTTCTATGTCTACCCACCTGCCTGTGTGGCTGTCTTCTACATCAGTCTCTGTAGTACATTGCGCTCCTCGTCTCCAGCTCTGTACCATGTACAATGACATCTGTGGCTTACCTACCAATCCCATTCCTCACCATCTCTTTGCTGGGTCTTTGCGTGTGGGGCTATGTATTTGAATGCTGAAAAACAAAAGTGAGTTATTTTGACCAACACATTTCCTCCCCTTTTGCTATGCAGGTGACGACAGCCAGTCAGAGGAAGAAGCTGGCCCTAGTGGCCACCAGCCCCAGCACACAGAGCAGCAAACCAGTGGGCCTGCACAAGAAACCACACAGGACCATGGGGTGGAAACACAGGATCCAGCAGCAGCGCCAGCTCTTCCTCCACTCTCCAACTGCACAAAATCGCTAGTGGGTCTAAAGATGACTTCCCCCTTATCCCGGTCGCTTTTATTTCAGGTCTAACTAAGGACCCATGTTCCGACCCATGCAAAACCATTTCACTAGCTGTTATACGCTGGGGGCGCCCACCTCATAACGCCACCCATAACATGCCCCAACCATAGCTGGGCGTCCTCGCGCTGAGGACGCCCTTACGGCCCTGTTTCGATTATTGGATTTGGGTGACCTTCTTTCACAGGGATGCCCATGTGCCTTTTGTGTCGCTTTTTGGACACCCTTTTCTTTCGAAAATGAGCCTGATAGTACCATAGTAGATGATGGCAGAGAAAGACCTGTACGGTCCATCCAGTCTGCCCAACAAGATAAACTCATATGTGCTACTTTATGTGTATACCTGACCTTGATTTGTGTCTGCCATTTTCAGGGCACAGACTGTAGAAGTCTGCCCAGCACTAGCCCCGCCTCCCACCACCGGCTCTGCCACCCAATCTCCGCTAAGCTTCTTATGATCCATTCCTTCCGAACAGGATTCCTTTATGTTTATCCCACGCATTTTTGAATTCCATTACCGTTTTCATCTCCACCACCTCCTGCGGGAAGGCATTCCAAGTATCCATTACTCTCTCCGTGAAAAAATACTTCCTGACATTTTTCTTGAGTCTGCCCCCCTTCAACCTCATTTCATGTTCTCTAGTTCTATCGCCTTCCCATCTCCAGAAAAGGTTCATGAACACCATCAAGGAATAATTTTTTTTCAGGCATTTCTTTGTGGAAAACTGCATTTTTAGGGCAATTCTATAAATTAGACATTAACATTTGCACGTGTGTTACATGAGTATTTAGAATAAATGCATGCATATGTGCACTTATATAAGCACCTAAGCACCATTCTGCAAATACCCTCTTAACTTACATAGCGCGTATTTGCAAGAGGGGCATATACGGGTAGAGTATGTGCAGGGCTCCCACTTGCACATGCAAATTACAGAATATTTATTTATTTATTTGTTCTTATATCCCACATTATCCAAAAATTAATTTCAGTTCAATGTGGCTTACATTTAACAGAACTCAATTCCATTAACAATATACTGAATAAAGTTACAATTAACAAGAATCAGTCATGAATATTCAATTCTCTAATTTTGCAATTCAATTAACTAAAGAATTTCTTAAAAAGATAAGTTTTCAGGATTTTGTGAAATAGTAAGTAATTATTTTATACCTCTTATTTCCTTGGGAATTCGATTCCACTATTTGGATCCCAAGTAACTTAGGGCTTCTTTTACAAAGCTGCTCTAGTGATTCCCGTGCGGCAAATGAGAGGAAGCCCATAGGAATTGCATGAGCTTCCTTTCATTTGCCCCACCAGGAATCAGTAGCACAGCTTTGTAAAAAAGGCCCATAGAGCTGCTGTGTGAGCAGACTTATAGGTTATATTTTCGCAATTGGGGAGGTGGAGAAGTAGATAGTCTCTTGTTATTGGGTCTGCATTCCTTTTAGATAGATCAATTAAATCCGACCTACAACCTGGTGGCATTCCAAATAAAATTTTGTATATGAGGGTAGCACGCCAAATCAACACTAACACTAGGGTAGTGTGGGTGCCCAGTGGGGGGGGGGGGTTCCCGGCAGTAATCGGCAGTGCAGCCGCATTTCCACGCTGCCTGATTACTGCATGAGTACTGCTTGAGCCCTTACTGCCAGGTAAATAGGTGGCGGTAAGGGCTTAGGCAGTAAATAACCATGTGCTACTTTTAATTTTAGCATGCAGTCATTTACTACCCCATTTTAAAAAGGCCTTTTTAAGATGCTGTAAAAAAATGGCCCAGCATGCACCAATTTCATGCACCCACACTAGCGCAGGCCACGTTTTACAGCATCTTAGCAAAAGGGTCCCTGACCAGGGGTGTGCTGGTAAATTGTTAACAGGGGGCTCTCTCTCACCAGCAAAGTAAAAGAGAATTCAGGAGGGGCCCAAGCCCACATTTTTGGGATCCATTTGTTAAAGTAGCCATGGAGAACCGGCTCCCAAAATTCTTAAAAACTTAACAAACGGCTCTCGAGAGCCTGTGAGAGTCTGCTCCAGCACACCACTGCCTGAGACGCTCACACTTACACTAGCTCTATGACTGACATAACTGCTCATGCCTAATATAACTATGGAACGGGCTCCCAATTGCTGTAAGAGCAATCCATGACCACTTAAACTTCAAGAAATCTCTCAAAACTCACCTCTTCAAAAAGGCCTAGCCCACCGATCCAACATAAAATCCCAGCACCCAGCAACACAGCATAACTAATGATCGTACTGGACAATTTATGATCTTCACTTCTTTCGACCCCTTGATGCCTGATCCACACCTACCTCATCTGACCACAACATAACTTTGTATCTGTTACCAACCGAATTGGCAACAGCATCCACGGTATTATGTAAGCCACATTGAGCCTGCAAATAGGTGGGAAAATGTGTGGTACAAATGTAGCAAATAAATAAATAAATAAAATAAATAATATTAATCGCATATATATCTGGTTATGCTAGCAGGCGCCTATTTTCCCTTATAAAATATGCTTCTAGCTCGTACCTTCTGGACGTCTAATTCTAGGCACCCTGTTATAGAACTGGCTCCTTTATGTACAGAAAGCACTGTGAATAAAATTGCTGTGGTGTGTTTATTGAAACGCACATACACCCTGTATATGAATATTTATCCAAGCTGAGCAGCAGGGTTCGTGTGGCAGTGTCTGGCCATACTCGCACATTTTATAGAATATACACATTAAGTCAAAGAGGAAATATTTGTGTGCTAAGGAGCAGATATAAATGTATGTGTACTTGGGTTCCCTGTGGCATATTCAGCTCCTCTTCACAATGCCTCCCGCTGTTCTCAGTATAGGTTTGTTTCTGCATGCACCAACAAAACTATGGATTTAGATGGATGGACAGACAGATGAGTAGACCCTCTTTAATAGGTGCTCTTGCCCCTGCAAAACATGCCTTAAAAAGTCTATACCAAAACTTAACACTGCATAGAAAAATGCCAACAGAAAATATCAGTGGTTCTCGTATCTTTGCCAAACAGAGTGCTTATGTGCTTCTGACGTAGGCCTCAATAAATCTTAAATAACTCTACAGATAATATAAGTTGATTATCAATAATTGTACTGTCCCAATGAAGTCATAGCGGAATGATGTCATCTTCAAATCTGGCCTACCTAAATTTCATAAGACAGCAATTTAAAGTCCTTTCAAAGATCAACATGACTTACTTACTGGATTAAATTGTTTGGTCTAAAAGACCCAGATAGAAGACTACATCTGGTACCATATTACTCTATCTTTGCCTAGAGTGTTTAGCTCCTGTGGATAAATTTCTTTGTTAAAGCAAAAGATGAGTGGAACTAGGATTCCTCTCTAATGGGATATCTGATGCAAAGGCCTTTAACTAAGTGCATCCTGGGATTACTTTACAGCTGCTGGTGACCTTGTGTTTAAAGACATTTGTGTCCTGTTATGCCTCGGGCAAAACTCTTGGAAATATAGTTTATAGTGCTTAATGAGAAGCTAGGGACTTGACTTGTCATGATGGATTCTGTCTATCCTAAGCTTGCCTTAGGGAGCCACAAATATCATACTCAATAAGTTAGAAACACTATTTCATTAATCTATGACTTAATTGAGTATTATATATTAACATCACTCACTTTTTTCCCAGGGTCAAACAAATTCACAGTGCACAGGATTACATATTACAATAGACAGATGACCAAGAAAGATGTTTTCATTTATTTTTCAATAAAATGCTTGCGGATCTACCAACTTGTAATTTTCTTTAGTCACATCAAGGACAAAATCTCATCCCAGCTGGTTCTAAGTCACAATGTAGAAGCTTAGCACACATTAATGTCTAGACCAAACCAAACTCAGAGAATCAATATTGATCTTGAAGTAACTATACACAGGAAGTCAAATACGTTAGTGTTTAACTTTAAAAAAAGGAGACTATGATAAAATGAGAAGAACGGTGGAAAAAAACACTTAAGGGGACAACTGAGAGGGTAAAAACTGTACAACAGGCATGGACGCTGTTCAAAAATACCATCCTGGAGGCCCAGGCCAAACATATTCCACTAATTAGAAAAGAAAGACGGAACTCCTAAAGACAGCCGGCCTGGTTGAAAAGTGAGGTGAAGGAAGCTATTAGGGCTAAAAGAAATGCCTTCAGAAAATGGAAGAAGGAACCGTCTGAAAATAACAAGAAGCAGCATAAGGAGTGTCAAATCAAATGCAAGGCGCAGATAAAGAGCTTGCGGAGCTACTGCTAGTGATATGCAATCTATCCTTAAAATCGAGCGTGGTACCAGAAGATTGGAGGGTGGCCAATGTAACATCCATTTTTAAAAAAGGTTCCAGGGGAGATCCGGGAAATTATAGACCAGTGAGTCTGACGTCGGTGCTGCGGAAAATGGTGGAGGCTATTATTAAAAACAAAATTACAGAGCACATCCGAGGACATGGATTACTGAGACAGAGTCAGCACGGCTTTTGTGTGGGGAAATCTTGCCTGACCAATTTACTTCAGTTCCTTGAAGGAGTAAATAAACATGTGGACAAAGGGGAGCCAGTTGATATTGTGTATCTGGATTTTCAAAAGGCGTTTGACAAGGTACCTCATGAAAGGCTACAGAGGAAATTGGAGGGTCATGGGATAGGAGGAAAAGTCCTATTGTGGATTAAAAACTGGTTGAAGGATAGGAAACAGAGAGTGGGGTTAAATGGGCAGTATTCACAATGGAGAAGGGTAGTTAGTGGGGTTCCTCAGGGGTCTGTGCTAGGACCGCTGCTTTTTAATATATTTATGAATGATTTAGAGATGGGAGTAACTAGCGAGGTAATTAAATTTGCTGATGACACAAAGTTATTCAAAGTCGTTAACTCGCGACAGGATTGTGAAAAATTACAGAAGGACCTTACAAGACTGGGAGACTGGGCAGCTAGATGGCAGATGACGTTTAATGTAAGCAAGTGCAAGGTGATGCATGTGGGAAAAAAGAACCCGAATTATAGCTATGTCATGCAAGGTTCCACGTTAGGAGTTACAGACCAAGAAAGGGATCTGGGTGTCGTCGTCGATAATACACTGAAACCTTCTGCTCAGTGTGCTGCTGCGGCTCGGAAAGCGAATAGAATGTTGGATATTATTAGGAAAGGTATGGAAAACAGGTGTGAGGATGTTATAATGCCGTTATATCGCTCCATGGTGCGACCGCACCTTGAGTATTGTGTTCAATTTTGGTCGCCGCATCTCAAGAAAGATATAGTGGAACTGGAAAAGGTGCAGCGAAGGGCGACTAAAATGATAGCGGGGATGGGACGACTTCCCTATGAAGAAAGACTAAGGAGGCTGGGGCTTTTCAGCTTGGAGAAGAGACGGGTGAGGGGAGACATGATAGAGGTATATAAAATAATGAGTGGAGTGGAACAGGTGGATGTGAAGCGTCTGTTCACGCTTTCCAAAAATACTAGGACTACGGGGCATGCGATGAAACTACAGTGTAGTAAATTTAAAACAAATCAGAGAAAATTTTTCTTCACCCAACGCGTAATTAAACTCTGGAATTCGTTGCCGGAGAACGTGGTGAAGGCGGTTAGCTTGGCAGAGTTTAAAAAGGGGTTAGAAGGTTTCCTAAAGGACAAGTCCATAAACCGCTACTAAATGGACTTGAGAAAAATCCACAATTCCAGGAATAACATGTATAGAATGTTTGTACGTTTGGGAAGCTTGCCAGGTGCCCTTGGCCTGGATTGGCCGCTGTCGTGGATAGGATGCTGGGCTCGATGGACCCTTGGTCTTTTCCCAGTGTGGCATTACTTATGTACTTAACTTTTGACAGAGGCTCTCAACTCAGTCCTTGGGTGACATGTATAAGTCAGTCTGGGCTTCAATAAATCCATCATGCATCCACTGCCTCTATTGTATGCAAATCTATCTCATCCATGTGCATTATGGGTATCCTGAAAAACTGACTGGCTTTGTGGGTCCCATGGACCGGATTGGGAATCTTTGACTTAACGTATTTTGTTTTCACGTTGTAGACCTGGCTTGTCCAGGTTCAGTCCTTGAGGGCCATAAACAGGTCAGGTTTTCAGGTTATTCCTAAAGAATATGCCTGAAAAATATTTGCATACAATGAAGGTAGTGGGCATGTACATCTCTTTCAGGCATATTCGTTAGGGTTAGCCTAAAAATTTGGCCTTCTTGTAGCCCTTGTGGACTGAACTTAGACAAGTCCTGTAGAAAATGATTTGATTTCCCTAAAATTATGTAACATCAGAATTAGATTAAAATACTGTTGTGCAGTGCTGGATGCTGTGACCTTTCTTAATCCTCAGTATTAAACCGAATGCATGATAAATGTTGCAGCAACATGTAATCAGCATCAGCTTCATTCAAGAAAATGGAGCTGAGTAGAATAAACATGTGGGCGTGGCAAGCCCCTCTCCCTCTACTCTTCCTTCCAATAAATCCCTAGTGCTCCTGTGGTTTGACAGTTGCATAGTAGAGGTGATCTCTGATTTTATGCTAAATGATCACATTTTTACATTTTCTTTGGATCCATTTCTTATTCCTGCTAAATTTGACAGGTCAGTCTTTCCGTTTAAGTAGTGCTTCCCTGGAAGAATGGGCTGATCAGACACTGCACTATTTCCAAGCATAGGAGTCAAAATAATTGGGGGTGCTAAGCTCAATGGAAATAACCCCTCCCTGGACACATACAAGGAATTTTCTCAATATTGGGGGTGCTCAAGCACCCATAGAGTCAGCTCCTATGTTTCCAAGAGTTTCTCGCAATCTATAGCTATGAAGAACCTTATAGGAAGCAGGTACCTCATTGCTCAAGTTTTTCAGTTCTGTGGTACTCACAGGCATCATTCTTACATTTTCACAGTTTGAAACTATATGCCTTCTAATAATACTAAAAGCATCTGTTTGAACTGCAGTCTGCAATGAACCATTTGTAATTTTTTTAATTAGATTATATTTGATGTCCAAGCTAAATTTCAGGCTCTGAGATCCAGTGCACGTAATTAAATACTGTTGGATTGTAATGCGATTCAATAAGTTCTTCCTGTCATTTCATAGATGTATTTCTATGGTTGTTTTTAGTTATTTCATGGAAAGCATTTTTGGGGGATTTTACAGAATTAAAATCAAAGACCTTTAATTACGCGTGCACAAGATGACACTGAAAACAGGCAAGGAAAGGATTGCACAGCAGTTGTGGAGGCTGATGTGTTTATCTTTGCAAATAAGACAATATGTGGAAAAGCTGCAAATAATGTCTGTAATCACATTTAGAAATGTTTGTGTATTGTTTGCCAACCATTAATGAGCAGAAAAAAGAGGCAAATTAGCTCATTAGTGCTTTTTACAAAGTCAAATTGTGCACAGAAAATTGCACAAACTGACAGTTTTCAGGGAAGCCTAACTATATCTTAGAGAGGTGTAGCTATGGTTTGGGGCAATAAAGTGCATGCTTTGTGATAAATTTCATTACAAATCTCATTTCCATGATATTTAAATTAGCTGGTATTAGGAGAAAAACTGGTGGTATCAACTTTTTTCATTTAAGAAATTTGCCATTAAGGAGGTCAGTTCAATAAAGGGAGCACAAATTTAGGTGTCTAAAATTAGGGCACTCAGCCAGTATTCTCTAATGGCTCATTAGTGCACCTAGCGGCTCTTTTACTAAGCTGTGATCAAAAAGGCCCCGTAGTAGCGGCAGAGGCCGTTTTTGCTGCGTGCTGAGGCTCTTTTTACCGCAGTGGGTAAAAAAGCCCGAAAAAAGAAATGGCCATGCAGTAAGATTTCACTTACCATGTGGCCATGCAGGGGAGGAGCAGTTACCACCACCCACTGAGGTGGCAGTAAGAGCTGCCGCGCTTACCCGGCGGTAACCAGGTACCGCATGGCACTGCCTGATTATCACCGGATTAGTGCCTGCAGAAATATTTGTTGACTATTTCCACTAGCGCCAGAAATGTCGCATGCTGGGGGTGGAACTACCGATGGTGCCCACATTGGGCCGGCAATAGCTCCAGATTGGTGTGTCTAAATGCTGCAGTTGTGCACGGAAATATTCTATAAACCATGCTAAAATATTGGGAACACAAGTGACCTGGCCATGCCCTACCCATGTGAATGCCCCCTTTGTGGAGTGGAGGAGTAGCCTAGTGGTTAGTGCAGTGGACTTTGATCCTGGGGATTCCCACTGAAGCTCCTTGTGACTCTCGGTAAGTCACTTAACCTTCCATTACCCCTTGTACAAAATAAGTACCTGAATATACTATGTAAACCACTTTGAATGTAGTTTCAAAAACCACAGAAAGGCAGTATATCAAGTCCCATTTCCCTTTCCCTTTGCAGTTATGCATGAGAACATTTAGGCGCAAACTTATAGACTAGTGCCTAAGCCTGCCTACTGTTTTACTCCCGTTCTGGTGCTCAACTTCCGTAATCTCCCGATTGCGAACCTAACTTAGGGCGCTCTTTATAGAATTATCCCCCAAGTGCATGGGCCCTGCTATGAGGTGTTTTTCTTTTCTCAACACCATGATTTCTTGGGAACTCAAGTTATTCATCTGCCCATGAAATCTGTAGTACTTAGAGTGACCACAAAATGTTAGTATCATCTATAATCATTACCATCATGCCACACAATAAACCTAACATCAATGAGGCTGAAAAGAAACCCATGTGGATAATAGATGTGGCAGTACCAGGAAACAGCCTTATTGTGGGGAAAAACAGTTGGAGAAGATCACAAAATGTCACAACTGGAAGACTGAGGCAAAAATCTGCAGTTGTGATCCCTGTATTAATTGGCATCCTTGGAGAAATATCGAAGGACATGGAACAACATCTGAACATACTGGGCATTGACACAGTCATCATCTGTCAACTACAGCAGGCTGTACTGCTTGAAGCTGCCCATATCCTGCACTGATTCCTCAAAATGTCCCATGTTCTCTGGCGGGCTTTTCAAAACCACATAAATATAATATACTGTGTGATAGGCACAGGGGATGTAATGGTTTGAAGATGCCACAGAGGAGAGCTCTGGCTCCCTGATTATTGGTTAGAGCAGTGGCTCCCAAACCTGGTCCTGGAGGCACCACAGCCAATCATGTTTTTAGGATACCCACAATGAATATTGAAGTTGAGATTTCCATGCAGTGGAGGTAGGTTCTCTTTAAATAATAATGATACTACGAAGCCCATAAGGCTTAGGGCTTGAGTGATTGCCTCCAAGAATCCAGGAAGAGGAAAAGGAACTGAAGGAAAGTTAGCCCAGCTGAAAGAGATGTGGGAGGAGGATTCTAGAAGGGTAGCGTTTAGTTTCAAAGACCCATAAAAGCTCTCCCCAGAAAGCAGAAAGGGGGAGAAACCTGGAGAAGAAGGTACTGGAGGAAGAGTCCCTAGATGAGACTGAGCAACTGTAGCAGGGAGAGCCTGTGAAGGGGGTAGGCGCAAAAATGGACAGAAGCAAGGTACTCATCTTGAAGTAGTGGAAATGACTCTCGTAGGTTTTTTTTTTTTTTTTTGGGGGGGGGGGGGGGGGTTGCACTTGTTGATACTGAAGAATTTTCTTTTAGAACTGAGATAAACAGCTGTGGGTGGAGGACAGGATCAAGGTAGAGTGTTGTCCTGTCCAAGGGGTGGTGGCTGTTCAACTGTGTTCCTGTTACTCATTAAAAAGTTCTTAGTATCAAGGTATTGCTACTTGGAAAGTAAGTATTTTTGAAAGGAGAATTATTCCCGCAGAGCTGGTTAGAGGTGGCTACAGGAAGCCTGTTTTGCATAAGGCTGGATTTTGAAGAGAGCCTGATTTGCATATTATTCAAATTGTCTAACCAAGTGTTTTTCTTGTTGAAGTGGAAGAGCCAGAAGGCTCTACAGGTACCAGCACATGTGTTTTACCCAAGGAAAGAGGGTGCTGGGTAGAAGGAAGTCCTGAACAAGAAATTTGGAAAATCACCCTGAGAGTGCAGAGGCACAGCAAAGCAGACTAATGTTATTCACAAGCAGATAGAGATTGATTGCTTCTGATCCTTTATTAAAGATACAGTCCTTCCTGGTTGCTCCAAAGGACAGCTGGCTGGGGTATTTGTCATAATTTGCTGATAGGGGATGCTGTTGACCATAGGACCTCATCATAACTGCCTCCTTTTATGTAGCCTGGTACTGTAGCTGAAAAAACAAAGTGATATTTTTCCCAATTTTTGACTTTATTCATAAGTTTTTTTTTGAGAAAAATTTAATTCTGTATCTAACTATTTTAAAATAATTCTAGTCTGTCAATTACTATTAGCTATAGAGAAATCCAAAATATATGAAATAATATTATAATTAGTATAGGTACTACACTACCATGAAGAGGCCACCAGAGGGAACTCTCAGAGCCTGTGAAATTATGTGAAAGGGTCACTAGAGGGAGCTACAGAAAGGGCCAGAAACCCATGGGACAGGAAGGGCTCATAGCAGAGGAAGGAGTATAGTTCCCCTTTAAGAAGGAAGCACCCTGGGGAAAGTTCTGGACCCTTCTAGAAATAGGAGGAGGGGCCAAGAAGCGGTGGGGTGGGCTGTTAGCAGCCCTATAATAGGCCCTTCCTGGGAGGAGTTATTCAGAGAAGGGAAGGGATCTGAAGTAAGAAGGATGTAGTTCTGGAGGTGACCTAAGAGGCTGGTTGGAACAGGCTGCAAATCCTGGGGCAAGAACTCCTAAGGAGGCTGGACTGGTAACCAGAGAGAAGGATCTCCGCTGTTACTGCATCTTCTGGTAAAGAGTTCCAGAGCTTTAACTATTTATTAATTGCGAAGATATTTCCTCCAACTTGTATTTCCATGTAACTTCATTGAGTGTCCCTAGTCTTTGTAATCGATTCACTTCTACTCGTTCTACACCACTCAGGATTTTATAGACCTCAATCATATCCCCCCTCAGCCATCTCTTTTCCAAGCTGAAGAGATCTAACCTCTTTAGCCTTTCCTCATATAGAGTTCCATCATGTTTCTTATTTTGGCTGCTCTGCTTTGAACCTTTTCTAGTTCCACTATATCTTTTTTAAATATAGTGACCAGAACTCAAAGCAATACTTTAGGTGAGGTCAGGTCAGTGTGTGGTGGTGGCCAAAAAAAGCAAACGGGATGCTAGGAATTATTAGGAAAGGGATGGTGAAGAAGACCGAAAATACTGTAATACCTTCTGCACCTTGAATATTGTGTTCAGTTCTGGTCACTGTATCTTTAAAAAGATATAGCGGAATTAGAAAAGGTTCAAAGAAGAGTGACTAAAATGATAAACTTCTTTTGTATGAGGAAAGGCTAAAGAGGATAGGGCTCTTCAGCTTGAGAAAGAGATGGATGAGGGGAGAAGGGGAGACATGACTGAGGTCTACGAAATCCTGAGTGGTATAGAACATGTAGAAGTAAATCGATTTTTTTATTCGTTACAAAAGTACAAAGACTAGGGGCACTGAGGAAGTTACATGGAAATGCTTTTAAAACAAACAGGAGGAAATATTTTTTCACTCAGTGAATAGTGAAGCTCTAGAACTCTTTGGTAACAGTGGTTAGCGTATCTGGGTTTTAAAAGGTTTGGACAAATTCCTGGAGGAAAAGTCCATAGTCTGCTATTGAGACAGACATGGGAAGCAACTGCTTGCCCTGGGATTTGTAGTATGGAGTGTTGCCATGATTTGGGTTTCTGCCAGTTACTTGCAACCTGGCTTGGCCACTGTTTGGAAAACAGGGTACTAGGCTAGATGGACCATTGATCTGACTCAGTATGGCTACTCATATGTTCTTATGTAAATGCTTTGTTATGAGCAATATACAGAGGAGTTATTGAAGAGTTTTGGTGACTTCTGGAAGCAGGCATTCTGTGCAGTACCTATTAACATGGACCTTCCCTAATAGCTACTTCATGCTAAAGTCTGCCAGTGTGTAAAACTCCTGTACTATCTGCTTAGCGCAGATGGGACCAGGAACCAGGCAGGATATGAACAACAGGGTGTCACCTGGCACTAAGAGGTAGCACACAGGGCAGGCCCCATGCTAGCTGTCACAACTGATGATAGCACAGCAGCACTTAATGTCACCTGAAGAGGTGGGGTAAAGTTTAGCCATGACATTGGCAGCCCAGTATTGCAGTCATGGCCCAAAATAGTTACCCTCCAATTCTGCCAACACAAAGCCCTCTCTTCTCTGATCTATTCTGTCCCTGACATAAGTACCACTGATCCAGTCCTCTCATTTGTAACCCATGCAAGGTTCTCCCTCCCCAAGGAAGCCCACCTGAGAAGTCTACCCCAGAAATGTTGGATTATTTGTAGTAAATAATTAGCAGATTTTAGTACACACAGCTTCAGCTTTAGAAATGTTAATTTCTTTCTTCATCTCTCTCTCATTCACCCCTGAATAATTCACTGCTGAGTCACTTTAAAGTTGAAGTAACAAAACATCTGTTTACTCACAGTTTGTAGTTAGATTATAATCAGACAGGCTTATATATACATATTACTATACATTTGTATTATCAGCTCCTTCCATGTGCTTAGATGGTAATGGATGCTCACACCACCATAGATCCTCTCAGGTTAGGAGAGATCATGAGCTCCATGTGCTCCATGTGCTGCATGTGCTGTGTCTAACCCCCACAGGAAGTTGCATAGCTGTGTGACCTCTCTAAGTAATTCACATCAGAGGTCACAGAGTAATCACAGAGAAATAATAGGTGACAGGCAATGCATGTAAAAATACAATTACATTCCAACAAACCCCTTCTCATGCATAACTGTCATGCAATTATTTATTCATACAAAGTCCAAGCTTTATACGCAGATTCACAAAACGTTCTCTGGGTAACGGTTTGGTCATGATGTCAGCTGTCATCTCACTTGTGTGACAATAGTGTAGACTGATGACCCCTTCTTTCGCCAACTCTCGCACGTTGTGGTATTTCGTTGCGATGTGCTTGGTGCGTGACTGAACCTTGTCATTCTGTGACAGTCGGATGCAGCTCTGATTATCTTCCATTATCTGGATTGGTCTCTGTTCAGCTATTCCAAAATCCAGCATAAGTTTTTCAATCCACATCAGTTCTCTGCACGCTTCCGATACAGCCACATATTCAGCTTCTGTAGAAGACAGACTCACAATACTTTGTTTATGACTGGCCCATGAAATGTGTACATTTCCATACATAAACACATATCCACTTGTGGATTTATAATCAGAATGATCCCCTGCCCAATCTGAATCACAGTAACATATTAGTTTTGGATTACTATTGGCTGAAATCTTTAATTTACAATCAATGGTACCCTTTAAATACCTTACCATCCTTTTAACTGCAGTCCAATCTGATTTGGTAGGTGAGCTGACCCTTCTGCTCAAAATTCCTACTGCATTTGCTATATCAGCCCTGTATGTGGTAGCTAGATATAAAAGCTTACCTATGGCTGATCTATATTGGATGTTATCTGGTAAAGGTTCTCTTACTGTTTCATCCTTCAGAAAATCAGTGATCATGGGAGTGCTTACAACTTGGGCATCTTGCATACCTAAACTTTCAATAAGCTCATTTATTTTCTGCTTCTGGCTTAGAAGATAAGAACCATCATTTTGTTTCTCAATTTCTATACCAAGATAGTATGACACATTACCAAGTTCTTTTATCTCAACATTGAGGTTTAAACACTTTACAATGTCCTTGTACTCTTGCTCACTTTTGCTTGCAATGAGCAGATCATCAACAAAAGCTAAAATGTATGCATATTGTCCATTTCTGCACCTAGTGTACAAGCATTTATCTGCTTCACCTTGCTTAAATCCTAAATTTGTCAATATTTCATGCAATTTTTCATTCCAACATTTTGCACTTTGCTTTAATCCATAAAGACCTTTGTTTAATTTACACACTAGCTGTCTTTGTTTTGTATTTATGAAACCTGTTGGCTGTTCCATGTACAAGTCTTCAGTTATATCTCCGTGAAGAAACGCTGTTTTCACATCAATGTGGTTGACTTGCATGCCTTTTGAGACTGCAATGCTCAGAAGTGTTCTTATTGTCGTGTGTTTCACTACAGGTGCAAACACTTCATCAAAATCTTCTCCATATTTTTGAAGATATCCCTTTGCGACTAATCTGGCTTTATACCTTTCCACTTTTCCTTGTGCATTCCTTTTTAACTTGAATACCCATTTGCATCCTATAGCTTTCTTGCCAGGAGGTAATTTTGTAAGAATCCAAGTATTATTTTTATCCAATGCATCAATTTCTTCTTGTGCAGCTTTATGCCATTCAGCAGCTTCTTCTGCTGGCATTTTCTCAATCTCATCCCATGTTAAGGGCTCTTGAGCTTCTGCTGACTTTGTTAGGTAAGACAGTCTTGGGGGTGGAACACCTTTTTTTTTTCTGGATGAGCGTCTGACAACAGGTTGGTCTGACCTTTCCGCATCCTCTAAATCTGAGAGTCCTTCTCCAATTGATTCCCCTTCTCCAACTGTACTGTCTTCTTCAATGATCCTTTCTGTGTCTGCTTCCTCTGCCTGTTCGTCGTTAGATACAGGTGAGTTGCTTTCAGACATCTGCCTTGGTATGGCATTTATATACACTGGCATGTCTATTATGGTTCTAGTTTCATATTCTGGATGATAAGGCTCATCTGGGATAATCCAGCCTTTATCAACCCTTTTGTTTTCATCAAAATATGTAACATGTCTTATGCCAACAATGCCAGTTTTCAGATTCAAAATTCTATATCCTTTGTGTCCTGGAGCATAGCCAACTAAAATGCCCCTTTCTGTTGTGGAATCCAGCTTATGCCTTCTTTGTTTTGGTATATGAGCATATGCTGTACTTCCAAATGTTCTTATGTGTGACAGGTTTGGCTTCCTACCATGCCATGTCTCATGTGGTGTGCGCTCCGCGCCTTTAGTTGGCATTCTGTTTTGTAGGTACACTGCTGTGAGAATGGCTTCCCCCCATAGTCTTTTAGGGAGATTGCTATCTGACAGCATACATCTGGTCATTTCCACAAGTGACCTAAATTTTCTCTCTGCAACAGAATTTTGCTCTGGTGTATAAGCTACTGTTGTGATATGCTGAATGCCTTCTTGTTCTAGAAATGTGCGCATGCTTTGTGAAGTGAACTCACCACCATTGTCGGTCTGAAGAACCTTTGGTTTTCTTTCAAATTTATTGCTCACCATGGCTACGTATTTCTTCAGCATGTCTGTGACTTGACTTTTTTCTTTCAGCAAATAGGCCACACAATATCTAGAGAAATCATCCAAGAATATTAGCACAAATCTGTTATTTCCCAATGATGGGATATTAAACGGTCCACATAAGTCACTGTGTATTAAGTCCAGCACTTTATTACTCCTATTTCCTGTGTATGCAGGAAATGAGGGTCTCACACCTTTTTGAGTAACACAGTCTATGCATTTCTCCATTTTACCAGCATCTGCACTTATCTGAATGCCGGTGGCTAGTTGCCCACTGTGAAGATCCTGGATCACCTTAAAATCACGATGTCCCAGGCGGCGGTGCCAGATTTCCAGACTACATTTACCATCATTCTTCCTTACTTGCGCCATATGTGAGGCTTCACCTGAAATGCTCAGTTTATAAACATCATTATGCATAAAAGCTTCAGCATACACTTCATCATTTTTAGAGATTGTGCACTTACTGTTTTCAAAATGAATCACAAATCCCTTCTTATCTAATGTAGATACACTAAGCATATTACAAACTGCTTGGGGAATATACAAGACATCACTTACAGGAATTTCTGTAACTTCATTAGACACTTTGCATTTTAAGAATCCAATACCTTTTGCTTGGATCTTAGCAGTCCCTGCGTTTGCAGTTTTAAGAATACCTTCCTCTGGACACATTTCCTGAAAGAAATCCTTACAATTGGTTAAATGGCATGTGCTCCCCGAATCCAAAATCCAAGTACTTTCATTTGAATTATTATTTACCATAGTCAAAGATTTTTCTGCCATTAGAAAGCCCTTGTGTTTATCTTTGTCCTTCATACATTTCCTGGTTTGAAAATTCTTTAGTTCCATTGGCTTAGGTGAGCTAGAGGGAGTGTTTTTGTGTTTCCTTACACCATTTAGATACATGTCCCTCCTTTCCACATGAGTAGCAAATCAGCTTGCCCTTGGGTGGAGTTTTCCCATAGCTCCGCCTTCCTCTGTTCTTTGCCAAGAAATTTGTTTCATTTCTCTCTGACTGACTTTGAGAACACATCTCCTCAGAATCATTTATTATGCATTCCTGCCTTAGTTTTGATGTTGCCTGTTCAAAAGATTGCCCTTCAATGGCCTCATTTACAGACCTAAAAACATCAAACTTCTTTGATAGTGAGGTAAAAAGAAATGCTCTTTTCAATGCATCACACATGGGAATTCCAGAAAGTTCTAGCTTTTGAAATGAAGACATAAGATGCATAATGTGATCATTACATTTACTTTTATCCCTTAATTTGGTTTCATTCAATTCTGCCAACCAAATTGGTTGCTGCTTTGCATATGTAGTTGCATACATAGTTCTCAGTTTATATAAAATGTCCTTTGGTGTATCTTTTCCCTCCACTAATATGGCTTGTTTTTCAGAGAGAGCTTCCAAAAGCATGCACTTCACATAATAGTTTGCATTGTCCCATTCAGCCATATTTTCAGCTGTTCTGTCTTGGTCTAAGCATATATTTAATCTTTTTGCTCGAAGGAGACATATGAATCTTAATTCCCACTGCTGATAATTAAACTCAGTTAATTTAGGCACCTTGAGAGAATAGAAAAATGGTGAATTTCTTCCCTCAGCCATTTTCTTAGCCTTCTGTCTGCTGTGTGGGGGGAGAGAGAGACAGACTGAATCTTTCCTTTAAAACTTAAGAGAAAAAATGTGGCCTTTTTTTCTGCCTGGTAATATTTCTCTTCTTTTTCAATTCCTGGACCCTGGGCCCATAACCCTTTTGTTGGATTATTTGTAGTAAATAATTAGCAGATTTTAGTACACACAGCTTCAGCTTTAGAAATGTTAATTTCTTTCTTCATCTCTCTCTCATTCACCCCTGAATAATTCACTGCTGAGTCACTTTAAAGTTGAAGTAACAAAACATCTGTTTACTCACAGTTTGTAGTTAGATTATAATCAGACAGGCTTATATATACATATTACTATACATTTGTATTATCAGCTCCTTCCATGTGCTTAGATGGTAATGGATGCTCACACCACCATAGATCCTCTCAGGTTAGGAGAGATCATGAGCTCCATGTGCTCCATGTGCTGCATGTGCTGTGTCTAACCCCCACAGGAAGTTGCATAGCTGTGTGACCTCTCTAAGTAATTCACATCAGAGGTCACAGAGTAATCACAGAGAAATAATAGGTGACAGGCAATGCATGTAAAAATACAATTACATTCCAACAAGAAACACCTCTACCAGTAACAGTGGGTCAAGGGTCAATTCCATGTGGTTGTAAGGGACAATAAATTTTATTGCAGATTGTGACTGATTTTTTCCAGCAGAAATAACACATGCTGTATCCAATAACTTGCACTGTTTCCTGGAATTGTGAATACTTAACACATTATCATATTAGTGAATGAGGCCTGAGTGATGATGTCATCATAGGTTATTATGTTTTTCACTCACTTGCAGAGTAAAGGTTAGCTTAAAGTACTTTGACATGAACAACTGAATCTGAAGTAGGCTTTCAAGAGATAACACCAATTGCAGAGCTCTAGATATCCTTTCAAGCTCCATTTTTCAGAGTTGTTAGCTGTGCATGTCCTTCTTCCTCATTGTTTTTTTTTACATTTGTACCCCGCACTTTCCCACTCATGGCAGGCTCAATGCGGCTTACATGGGGCAATGGAGGGTTAAGTGACTTACCCAGAGTCACAAGGAGCTGCCTGTGCCTGAAGTGGGAATCAAACTCAGTTCCTCAGGACCAAAGTCCACCACCCTAACCACTAGGCCATGTTAGAGCAATGTTTTGGAACACTGAGCAGTGGAAAGGGCTTTTATATTTGAAAGGACTGCTGCCATTGTGAAGCTGGCATGGGCAGGGGTGAGTGAGCATCACCCCTGCCTAGATTACCAGGAATGTAAAGGTAGACCTGGAGGAAGATGGCCTTCAGGTGATGGCAGTGGGGCATTAGAGGTGCATCTGGAGGGGCAGTTCTGAGGAGATGAAAAGCATGGGATGCCAGTATCCGCATAAATTTCTTTTGCAGGTCCTGATGGAATATCAGCCTTGACCTGCATAAATCTCAGTGGCCAGGAGCAGTTCAATCAGATCAGATATTTTACTCTATTGTTGGCATTTATATCCCACTTCTGTCAATGGGGGATACAAAAGATAAAATATAAAAAAATCAAAAAAGTACAACAATGTTACATATACAAATATTTGTTAAACAGATGAGTGTTCAATGATTAACGGAACAAAAAATATCCAGAAAGAGTACAAACTTGCTCCGGAAGTGAATTCCACATTTTACTAGATTGATATGCAAAAGAACCATTTAAAACTCTTCTGTAGCATACTTTCTTTGTTGTTGGAAATAGCAATAATAGAGTAGAACAGAAGTGAGAATTCTTATGAAAACTTGAATATGTTAATGAGGTTTTGCTCTGTGTTTAAAATTTGATATGCTTAATCTGTTTTTCAATCTTAAATTCAACTCGTGCACAAAATAGCATTGAATATCTGGATCTAATTTAGCTAGCAACGGTCAGTACATAAAATAACACTGACTGCCCCTGGTAGCATATTGACAGGAGAGTTTTTATGAAATCGCCACTGTAATTTGTGAATTAGTGCTCACTAATTGTTAGTGCAGTGGTTCCCAAACCTGGTCCTGGAAGCACTGCCTCCTTGGTATGCAAATCTCTTTTATGAATAATCATTGTGGATATCCTGAAAACCTGACTGGCTGGGGTGCCTCCAGGACCAGGTGTGGGAATCACTGTGTTAGTGTGTGGCTATGGTAACTATGACTGTACTAGCCTGACAGCATTGTGCATTTAGTAGTGGTATGGGGAGGAATTTCTCCAAAGGTGTGTGTGTGGGGGAGGGGGGGCAACGTAATATTTTGCATTATCCAACAGAATGTTCCAGTGGAGGGGAATAGAAGCAGTAGCAGATAGCAGTGCGTAGCTAAGAAATCTGGTGGGGGCGGGCAAATGCTCCCTCTTTACACCCATAGATATAGATATACACACACATACAACTAAAAACTAGAATAACATTTTTCTTGAGAATTTATGAATCTAGGCCCAAAATGAAGACATTTATTTTATAATTAAACCAGGAAAAAAGCGCTCATATGAATTGCTCCTCAATTTTTTTCTTCCTTGATTTACATACAGAGAGAAAAGACCTTCAGATGCTAAAGATGCATTGCACACTGTGCTGTGTGTCTTGACAGTGAATCATTTCAAAAATACATGTTGAAACGCACTAAGAATGTCAACAGTAAACCTTTAACCGAATAAAAGTAGTCTTGGGAGCTGCAAAATAACTAGGCAGTGGATAAACAGGTTCTCTCTGCATTACAAAACCTAAATTAATAACTACAAACCATGACTATGCCTTTGAATTACCACTCTGTCATCAGTATGGGTCAGGTCTTTAATAAATGTTTATAAAAATAGACTTGAAAGTTAAACCAGTTTTCCAAATTTGGCAGCCTCCAACAAAAGTACTATTCTTTGAAAACTCTAAATCCTGAACTTCCTCATGGACAGGCTATATCCTTGGAGCGTACCCTCTAGGCAAGATACATAACTACAAGTTGAAAAGAGGCCACTTACAATGTGGCAGATTTCTTCTTTCTTCCTTGCTTTTTCTTTTTTGTGTTGGTGGTATGGCTTCTTTTCTTGTGCCAGCAGAGTTGGGTCCCCATCATCATTCTGCTTCTCTGGTAGCTATAGCCAGCTCAGCTTCACTCTTTGTTCTGGCAGTGGGGTCTTTCCTCTCTGCCACCCAGGGCTCCTCTACCATTTCCTGATGCCAGCGCCGCTCTTAGGGCCCTGTTTACTAAGCAGTGTTATAGGCGCATTAGCACCTTTAACGCACATTAACCGTGTAGGCGCGTTTAACTATATACATGCCTACAATATCGCTAAAGGGATATTAATGCATATGCTAATTGTAGTCGTGTTAAAAACGATAACGCGCCTTAGTAAACAGGGCCCTTAGTTTGACCTGGCCTCCCTGACATCCTTGTCTGCTCTGCATTCTTCCTTGCTGGTTCTGTTCATAATTTGTGTGGCAGGGTTTGGTCTTCCTGCTATCAAAAGCTAACAGGTAGGCATCGGAGTTCCAAGTGCAGCCACAGGCATCTGTTTGTGCCTGTGCAAAACAATAGATGCAGGCCTCTGGATGGAGAGACAGACAGAGACAGGCAAATGGACTTTCCCCCCAAAGCACTATTGCTTAAAAAAAAATAAAATAAGGGAAGCCTTGACAGAGAAGACTTACAAGTAGGTAGGATTAAATGGTGGCAGGACAATATTTAAATAAACATCAAATACAATGTTGAGATCTGAATGCCATGTATAATGTTTGAGATCTGGAAATGTTTTGAAGGATAGCCCTAGTTATGCAAGTTGTTGACAGTATTTTCTAGTACAATTTGCAGCAGGTATGGAATATCATCAGCTCCAGTTCTATATGAAATAAGGGTGTGCACAGAGGAAAACAATTTCAATTTTATTTTTGACATTTTGGGAATTTTTCCTGATTTCAGACATTTTTTGTGCTTGTTTCATACATTTAGTTTAATAAAAAAAAGCTTTAATGTGTGGTAGAATATTGAATGTGTGAATATTGATTGTATGCATGATAGTTTTTAAGTTAATGATTTTGCATATGCCAAGGTGGGTAGTTATTAAGGTGTGTTATGACTATAACGTGTGTTATTTTACCCTTAAAGCATGTTAAAGACTATAATGCATGTTACACAGTAATGAGATGCAAAGCATGCAAAACAGCTAGTTACTATGTAAATTGAATAGTAGCTTGCAGTAAACATCATGAGCTGCATTATTCCTTGAAAAATAATGCCAGCCAATAGCAAAGTCATGACCTGATGCTTCCGTGCGTTTCTTAAAAGGGGCTAGCACTCAAAAACAGGAGCTGACCCTCCTCACCAATACACCCCAATCCCCCTCCTACCAATCTCCCCCCCAAAGAACCCCTCAATCACCAAAAGCACCCTTACCCTTTGGTAAGTTCATAGGAAATATATTTATGTATGTCAAACAATAAGATTAACGCCAGTGGATTGACGCTGTGTATTTGAAGCAATTCAGACTTTGGACAGTTTGTCCTTATTGGTTCAACATTTACAGGTGATTTAGGACAATCGAATTACAGGGACTCCTGAGGGAGGCCTATGCGGCCGAAACACGATTTGAGTTGAGTTCAGTATTTTTTGTGAAATAAACTTGTGATGTGAACTCATTGAGTCCATTAGATGTTTTGTCATCATCGTCTTTGTCTCCTTCGCTGTGCTTGTTTGCCTGATTCTACCTCCGCGGAGGTTCCTTGTTCTTCTGTGCTTGTTGATTCGCTGCATTTACAAAAGAGCATTTCAACAGAGATGGTCTTCACTTAGTAAAGCTGAAATGCTTCAACAACACAGACTGAAGATCTGCTCTGAAGATGTGAATCTGTAAAGTCGTAAAGTAGAATTTTTTTGCTTTTCTACACCGGCTTTTCTCGTGTCATTAAATAAAATACCTGTGTTATGGCCAACATCCTTTATTTATGACCAGGCCAAAAGGTCACGATAGTTACAACTGGCTACTGTTGCAAAATGCTTCACAAGAAATTTTCCTCCAGTGATGGCCAGTGAGACTAGCGAATGAGATGATAGATAAGGCAGTGATACTGTAGTCCAAACCAGGCAGATGTTTACTTGCAACAGCTGTGGAACAGGAAAATAATTGAACAATTCTAAATTCATACTTAGATTTAATAGGTGTTCTATCCCCCTTCCCCCCTCCCCCCAAAAAAGGATTCCTTTTTGAAGAAAACATCACTCAGGAAGTCTACTAGGTGCCACTCCTTTTGGATCTCATTTTCTTGGACAACAGTTATAGAACAAAGTTTTGTTGCACACCAGTTCCAGGAAATATGTGCAGCTGAAAGAGAAAAGTATTTTTGTTATTGTAAAATAGAATCTATATAAGGTGAAGTGTTTATTTTCTCAAGAAAATCTCCTTTTCTAGTCAGCATGCCAGTGGTGTCTGTGTAGACATAATTATACTGTAATGCATTGCAAGGAAAATCCAACTAGCCCAAACCTGATGCTTCTTGGAGTTTTTTAATGCAAAGGATCCTTACAGGAGTTAAACCTTGCAGTTTAAACAACAAACTTACTAAAATTAGATTTTTCCATGGAATATAAAGCAGGGGCATAGCCAGACTTTGGTGGGAGGGGGGTTGAGAGGGTCTTTGGGAGGGGGGTCCAGGAGGAAATCTACGGGGGCCCAGGCCCCCTCAGGCCCCACGTAGCTACGCCACTGATATAAAGTAGACAATGGAATGTGTACTTAATTTTAAGAACTAAAAAACAAACAAAAAAACCCCAAACCTTTTATTCAATATCATTAGAATGTATCATCTCCAGCAAAAGGGTGACCATAAAGGAAGACCGTGGGATTGGAATTGGTAAGGGTCAGAGAGACTGTCAGAAATATATTGCCAGAAAAGTAAATATGTATTGAAAACAGTAAGACATCCAAAATGGACTGAGGGTGAATAGTTTCTAAAATGTGTGAATGCAATACTGCATGATGTTCACCACTTAACACACATTAAATGGCAACTATTGTGTGTTACTTTACCATAACGTGCATTCATTTTCTGCAACATTCACTACATAAATGAGATGCAAAGCACATCACTACTATACAAATCAAATAATGTGTTTGGTAGCAATGTCAATCTTTTAGGATATCAACATTTAGGATATCTTTTAGGATATCAGCATGCTCAGTTTCACGTAAAGGAGCGAGCGTGCATAGGAGGACATCAGCAAGAAGAAAGAGCAGGGCAACAAACGTGGCTGCGCCGGAGACTGGCACTGAAGAAGGCTTCAGCTGTGGATATTCACTGGGAGACAACCAGTTATCTCCTACCAAATATCCCGGTAAGCGGCTAGCCACTAATTGACTATATTCATCACTAAACTGGTTATGTTTAGCAGTTAAAATAGGCCTGCTACATATGCGGCCTATCTTTGACCGCTCAGCACTTAACCAGTTAACGATGAATATCAGCTTAATCAGTTAAGTTGTCACAGTCAAAAATGAAACCGGATATTCACTGCTGGACACTGGAAACAACCCGACATTGAATATTAAGGTTTAATGCTTGTAGCGGAGAACAAAAGCACTTCCTGCCATCAGCTGAATATCAGGGAGCCTGTTCTCTTTAAACTCACCTTTACAAGATCTATAATGTACCTATCTGTACACAAAACAATACTCCAGCTCAATTATAGAAATGCCAATGCTTATGAAATTTTGGTGCCAAAGGAAAAAGCATAGTTTATAAAGATAAATAGCTTAATAATTAAAATACCATTGAATGTTCTGAAAGGTTTGAGCCATTAATTATCCACTTATATAGCTGTTATAGATTAACAATTTATAGTAATTTAAACCACACACACATATATGTATCTTTCTTTACAGTGAACCTCACAAGAGCAAAATGCTCTCATATATCTTATGCGGTTCCATGTGATCTTGGGCAAGTCACTTAACCCTCCATTGCCTCAAGTACAAACTTAGATTGTGAGCCCTCCAGGGACAGGGAAATACCCAGTGTACCTGAATGTAACTCACCTTGAGCTGCTACTGAAAAAGGTGTGAGCAAAATCTAAATAAATAAAATATTAAATAATGTTAAAAACCATTTAAAGTTTTCAGAGTTTTAAGCAGTCATACATATGAGGGTTATTTTCAAAGCTCTTAGACTTACAAAGTTTCATAGTAATCTATGGAACTTTGTAAGTCTAAGTGCTTTGAAAATGATCTTAATAGTCAAACATTCTAATATTTTATGTCATGCAATCAAATTTCAAATCACACAGCTTACATTATTTTTATGCCAGTATAATCATAAATGAGTGTCATATACTATAATCATAAGTGAGTTATATACTGTGGAGCACGGAATAGAAAAAAGATGCGAATTGCCAATGGCAATGTTGAGAAAAATAATTTATTCATTACATTATTTAAAATAGGCCCGACACGGCCACGTTTCACCCTCCTAAAGGGCTACTTCAGGGGCTAGCATGTAACAACTGTAAAAAAACATATACATATGTGTATAAATAAATCATACCAAAACAACATATCACTTATTAAAATTAGTGCACATTAAATGCTGCATGGGTCATATGGCATGCTAATGTCCATTAGTGAATGCTAAGCTTTAGTAAAAGGACCTCTACATTAATAACATTTCATTTATCACCAGAGTCCACTTCATCTAAGGGGAGATAGAATGATGTGCATTCCCGTTATGCTCGAAATGAGTCATGCTGGCACCAGCGATGGCACTTTAACTTTTCTATAAAATATATAAATCTGAAGGGTTGCCAACATCATAGTCATTTGTTTGTAGTAGGCCTCGCATAAGAAAGAGTATCTAAATGTATGCTAGTTTTCTATAACAACATGTACACACATGAATGTTCATTTCCCTTATAAAATATGTTCACTTCTGGCGTTATTTGGGTGCCCAAATTGTGGTGCTTGGTTGTAGAATTGACCCCTATATGAACCTAAGTGGCTTCTCAGCTACATACCCTGGGGTTGATATTCAGCCAATGGCACTCAGGGTCCCTCTTACTAAAGGCTTGGTGAGCGGCAGCAGGCTTGCTGCAGACCAGTCCGGAACTACCACCAGGCTACTGCAGGAGCCTGGAGGTAGTTCCCACCCCCAGCGCATGCCATTTCCTGCGCAACAAAAATAGTTTCCATTTTTGTACTGCTGGTGCTTACCTGGCGGTAATCAGCCGGGTTAGTGTAGGAGCCCTGACTGCTACCTCAATGGGTTTTGGTAAGTGCTCTGCCCCATCCCCCCTCCCCCAAAATGGCCACATGATAAGTGGTTCATTTACCACATGCCCATTTCTTTTCCAGAAGAAAAGACAGCCTTTTACCCACTGTGGGTAAAAGGGGGCTTCAGCACATGTCAAAAACACACTCTGACGCAAGTGCAGGCCTCCATTTACCACAGCTTAATAACAAGACCCCTCGGTGCTTTACTGACTACTGCTGGTGTTATGCCCAGAAATTTAATGTCAGGCCATGTCTGGGCTCCTTCATTGACTTTCAGGGTTGCAGGCTAAAATGTAGCTGGTAAAGTGCGTTATTCAGTACTTAACTGGCCATGGGGCACCACATAAAGATAGGAATGTCTTTTATGCGGTTACCTCGGTTGGTTATGTGGTGAATGTTGGCGCTTAACTGGCCAATTGCTGACTCCACCCACAGAATGCCCACAAAATAGCCTGTTTTCAGTTTGGTGCTAACCGGACATTTTCAGCGGCACTAACCGGTTAACTGCTGCAGAAAATGAGTGGTTAGCCCCAAACAAGCAATTTGACTGTTCAGGAGCTGTCTCTGGTTAAAATCACTTTGAATATCGACCCCCTACTCCCTCTTTTAAAATTACCCTTCAAAAGAACAATTTGAGACTTTCTGACAGACACGTCTCTTTCACAAGATATAGATCCCCAGATAAAAGTTATGAACTGGATCGTAGAATATTCAACCCATCATAAAGCAGTACTACAGACATGAAGTCTATCACCAATGTTTCCTTGCTGTCTGACTCATCATGAGAGTATAGCTATGAACGTTGATTGTACGAGGTGCATTACAACCACCCTTCTGCAGATGATTGATTGCTCACTGACAGCAGTGTTGTCATTAATATTTAAAATACACATGCAGGTTTTAAACTGGAGGATGCTTCATTTGCTTTTTACATGAGTAATAATGTGCTGCCATCATCCCATTAATCAGAGAGATTCCTGAGTTTCCTGTTTAGGGATTTGTAATGCTTTTCAGTTTGTTACCGTATGAGCACAATTACCCATTCCAAGTATGGGTGCTGGTTTTTTGCTTCATTAAAAGAACATTATAGTGTAAAAAATATCTTGATAAGTTTAGTATATTTTTCAGTATTGGCTGGTTTTCCGTTCAGTGAAAATATTAAATAAAGAGGGTTACCTTATAACAGAGCACACAGGCTGTGAAGGCCTATAGGTTTAAGCTGAGCCTATTGTGTAAACATAACGTGGGAGCAAGGGCATAGCCAGACTTCGGTGGGAGGGGAGTTCAGAGCCTGAGGTGAGGGGGCACATTTTAGCCCCCCTGGCGCTGCCGATCCCCCCGCCATTGCCGACACCCCCCGCCATTGTTGACCCCTCCCCCGCCGCCGCCACCACCACCACCAACAACAACTTTGGACCCCCCCCCCCTACCGACGACCCTCTTGACCCCCCTTTCCACTGCCAACTCTCCCCCGCCGCCGTTGTCGCCTACCTTTGCAGGACGTCAGACTCAGAAACAGAACAAAGCCTTGCACCGGAAGAAGAGGACAATTTTTTTTATCTAATATGTATTTTGAGAATAAAAAGTTTTAAGAATTTTACAAAACACAGCATAATTAAACATCATTCTAATTTTGACTGGTAATTGATTCCGCCACTTAGCAGCTTGGTATTGGAAGATGGCTGAAAACACAGATTTGTACACACCTTTCGAGTTAGGATATGATTACTCTAAAAAGCATATTGCTGTTTTCAATCTATTTCAATCCAGTAATAAAATCAGATTCTCCATCTAAACTATCACCATATATTTAAGGGAAAGGGAAATGGGACTTGATATACCACCCTTCTGTGGTTTTTGCAAATACATTTAAAGCTGTTTAAGTGACTTGCCCAGAGTCACAAAGAGGCGTAGTGGGAATTGAACTCCCAGGATCAAGATCTGCTGCACTAACCACTAGGTCATTCCTATAAGAAAACCAAAAATGCACAACTTAAAGATAGATCTTGCTTTCGCAGAAAGCCAGTGCAGTTTAACAAATATCTGAGTATCTGAAGAATAGGATGATCCTCCACACACTGCCAAGGACACTAAGGTCCTCCCAAGGACTTTCACTAACCACACCCTCTCCAAAAGACATTACACGATGTGATACCCGTAAGCGAGCCTTCTCCAGAGTAGCCCTCACACTCTGGAATGCATTGCCTGAAAGGCTCCGCTTAACACAAGGCTATTTCTACTTCAGGAAGCAGATGAAAGCTTGGCTCTTCAACCAGGCCTTTAATGGAAGAAGTAACTAACTTCTCCAGGCCGTCGACCCTCCCACCTTATCCTGTAGTATCTCTAATCTCCTCCCCTCCATCATGTCCTCCGAGTCTGTCGACAAGGCTGTCTCCGCTTACAATGCCACTCTCTCCTCTGCTCTGTACACCCTTGTACCATCCATCTCCCATCCCACAAGGCGTACTAATCCCCAGACCTGGCTGACCCCTTGCATCCGATACCTTCGCTCCTGCACCCGATCTGCTGAACGCCTCTGGAGGAAATCCCGCACCCATACCGAATTCATTCACTACAAATTCATGCTTTCCTCCTTCCAGTCCTCCCTATTCCTTGCCAAACAGGACTATTACACCCAATTGACTAATTCCCTCAGCTCCAACCCTCGTCGTCTCTTCGCCACCCTTAACTCCCTCCTCAAAGTGCTGCTCCCACCCCACCCCCCCTCACTCTCTCCTCAATCACTAGCTGACTACTTCCGTGACAAGGTACAGAAGATCAACCTCGAATTCACTACCAAACCACCTCCTCCTCCTCACCCTTTAACTCACTCCCTAAAGCAACCAACCCAGGCCTCCTTCTCCTCTTTTCCTAATATCACCGAAGAGGAAACCGCCCACCTTCTTTCCTCCTCGAAATGCACCACCTGTTCCTCTGATCCCATCCCCACCAACTTACTTAACACCATCTCTCCTACTGTCACCCCCCTCCATCTGTCATATCCTCAACCTCTCTGTCTCCACTGCAACTGTCCCTGACACCTTCAAGCATGCTGTAGTCACACCACTCCTCAAAAAACCATCACTAGACCCTACCTGTCCCTCTAACTACCGCCCCATCTCCCTCCTACCCTTCCTCTCCAAGATACTTGAACGCACCGTTCACAGCCGCTGCCTTGATTTTCTCTCCTCTCATGCCATCCTCGATCCGCTTCAATCCGGTTTTCGCCCTCTACACTCGACTGAAATGGCACTCACTAAAGTCTGTAATGACATGTTCCTTGCCAAATCCAAAGGTCACTACTCCATCCTCATCCTCCTTGACCTATCCGGTGCTTTTGACATGTCAATCATAATTTACTTCTTGCCGCACTGTCCTCATTTGGGTTCCAAGGCTCTGTCCTCTCCTGGCTTTCCTCTTAGCTCTCCCACCGTACCTTCAGAGTACATTCTCATGGATCTTCCTCCACCCCTATCCCTCTCTCTGTTGGAGTTCCTCAGGGATCTGTCCTTGGACCCCTTCTCTTTTCAATCTACACCTCTTCCCTGGGCTCGCTGATCTTATCTCATGGTTTCCAATATCATCTTTATGCTGACAACACCCAGCTTTATCTCTCCACACCAGACATCACCGCGGAAACCCAGGCCAAAGTATCAGCCTGTCGAAAGATGGGCGTCCTTCTCTTTCGAAAATGAGCCTGTAAATGTCACTGAATCTTTGCCCATTTATATAATTCAAGAAATTTGAAGAATAAAGTTTTCTGCTAGAGAAAAAGCAGATTGAGGCAATAGTTATAGACACAATTAGATTACTGCTATATTTTGTAAAGTTAATTAAAAGAACAAACCCTCACAGTCAGTGCCATACAGGATGTTGCTTTTTCTACCAGGGAGATGGAGAGAAGGGTGCTTCTAATTTAACCCCTTGCTCTCTAGATCCGTGTATGGTTCATGATTCAAATATTAGAAGTGAGGTAACAAATCTGTTTTTATGTGGTCAAAAACTCAGTAGCCCATCCACACATTCTGACAATATGACAGGAGAGTTTGCTATTAGATCTGGACAATTGATGTCATTCATACTGTGCTTGTCAAGTGAGCTCTGTTTTCCCATTATTTCTTTCTGTAAGGAACATTCACAACTTTAAAACTGGAGCTGTTGAGAACTTAAAAGTAATATTTCATTTTTACCCCTTGGGATCAAACAGGAACACTTATCTGTATATTGTAAGAAATTACAAGATAAAACATGACATTTCTTTTTATTTTCATTTTTGCTTCCTCCCAATGGAAGCTGTAGACCCGCTATGATCTGTCCACAGAAGCATCAAACTTTATAAACAAGAACAGTCGGCTTCAGGAAACATCACCACCTTGTCTATAATAGTTTGTACATTTGTCTCTGCTAACAAAGTTTGGAATGTCTGGAAAAAGAGTGCAATGGCCAGAAATTCACATGATCCTAAAGCTGAACAAAAATCAGAGGGCTGTTCCTGTCCAGTGGACGGGCAGTTTTGATTAAACTGGGAAACGGATTAGTCTTTGCTGTGGTACTGTACCTTTATGATGTAAATACCATTCATGGATGTTTGGTGTGTGAAAAATGAGTCATGCTCTTCAGCAAACCACAGTAGATATAATGTTACCTGGTCTATACCACGTTGCTTGTATGAAGAAGGCATTGTTTTCCTTTATTTCTCTCTCCAGATCTTACATAAGTGACGGCTTTGGGCTCTGAAAATCCTACAACATTATAAGGGGAAAAAATTCAATAGTACTGGACCCCAGGTCCATGAAAACCAGGTGTCTATCTCCTGGTGAGCTCTTATCCCTCTCTCCTCTGGCCCTTTTGTTATCCAAGCCTTTGTCAGGGGAAATCTCCACAGAGGTTCATGAGGCTAGAATGATTTATTTGTTGTTTTTTATAATCTGCTTTTCTAACAAGTGAACAAAGCAAAGAACATAGTAAATCAAATAAACATGATGGATAAGGAAGGGATGAGTGGGCAGACTACAAGAAGAGCGAACAAACAGGGCAGGTGCCCATTTTCTCTGCTCTGAACTACCAGAAGCATTTGCCATCCCTTCTCTGATGTGCTTAACTCTTTGTCGAGAAGCCCCTGCATTAGCAATATACCTCAGAAGCAGCAACCCAATGCATAATGCTAGTTCTGCATCATTCATAACAGAAATAACATTATTATAGAGCAGCAATCTGCAGGCACAGACCCACTTTGGACCCAGTCACACTCCAGAAATTTGACAGAAGTCAGGACCACATGCACTTGGCCCAGGGATGAGCACTCAGCCAACCTGTGGTCAGCAAGCCAACCATGAGGCAAGAACAAGGCAAGAAAGAATATGCAGGGAAGTGATCTACAAGGCGTTTCTCCCTTCACATTCACCCAGCAATCAGTAGCAGCTAGTGAATTCATCTGTGAGCCACCCTTTAGGATTCCCTCTTAACTTACCAAAAGAACTGTGAACCCTAGCAGATGAACAGCCTGTCCTCAGTGGGGGCATAACTAGGGTATTATGGATATGACTGAGGGACAGCGGGCATTCCTTGAAACATACAGGGTAAGTGCAAAGCCTGTGAATTACATGCAGGGAGTGTGCTCAGCATATTCCCTGAATGCACTATACCCACTCCATCCAGTGCCCCCAGAACCCCAAAAGCCATTTTGGTGTACCCACAAACTTGTTTCTGCCCTGTCCCTACCAAGCAGGTCCAAAGCACCATCCCAATGTCCCACCAACAGTTATGGTCTCCTTCATGTCTGATCCTCCTCCCAACCTCTTGATGTTCAATCCCCTTTCCCCTCTCCATTCATTGTTGATACCCTGCACGTCAAACCCTGCCCCAGCCACAACAGTGTTGGTCCCCCAGATCCCAATCCTCACCCACCATGAAGTCCCCCCACAACATACCCACCAGGACCTACTTGGGGCTGGAGCTGTGGCAGTGTTGCGGGTGGCAGTTGTATCTATCCACTGATGCCTGGGATGGCGCCATGCTCCAAGATGGCATGTCTAGTAGGATCTAAGATGGTGCTTCTATCTTCTAGCAACTTAGTAACATCATTAGTCATTGATGGGCCCCCTTTCTAAACCCATGCAGAATTTAGCATTACTTTATGTCTACAGATCCAAAACCAAGTGTTTAAAGACAATCATTCAATCTCTCAGGAGGTTCCAGTCTGGTCCAATTGGATTCTACTGCTGAATATCATCTGCACAAATTTGATACTGCATGTCAGTCTCAGATATAATCTTTTTAGGCATTCCAAGTGCAAATTACAAAGGATTAGGGATGATAATAATCCTCGGACTGCAAAGCACAGTGCAAAATGCTATGAAATATCTTCCTATTTTAACATATTACTTGTTTCCATTTCAAAATTAGATAAACCATTTCGAAAATGCCAAACATAGAACAACTTAGGATCAACTATGTTAAGGGTCATCCTCAGATCTAGGAACACCACCACTCAATTCCTCCAATGGTCCAAATAAGACTGTAAATGATCTACCACAGAAATCAGGACCAATTCAGTACTATGGGTTCTAAATCCTGACTGGCAATTATCCAGTTTCACATGGTCACCTAGGAATTCCTGAAGATGGGTCAATACCACCTTTTCAGGTTGCTTTGTCATAAAGGGGGTATTTGAAATTGGATGGTATTTCTCTTGGCATCTGACTACCTTTTGAGAATCACACCATCTTTGTCAGGTCCAAGTAGGTTACTTTAAAAGGATAGGCAGCAGAGTTTCCTGATACTTCCCCCAAATCCATACCCCTCATGTTTATTCAATATGGGACCTTTTTACAAAGCAGCAGTAAGCCCAACATGGGCTACCACCGGTCCAACGTGGGCACCAGTGCTAGTTCCAGCCCCAGCGCGTGCCATTTCCCGCACTAGGGAAAATAGGTCCTTATTTTATAGTGCAACAGTTACCCGGCGGTAATCAGGCAATGCCACGAGCTTTCTGGTTATGGCCGGATTAGCAAAGGAGCCCTTACTGCCACATCAATGGACAGCATTACATGCTCCCCCTCCCCCCGCATGGTAAGTGAAATCTTATCGCATGGCAATGTCTTTTTCGGCCTTTTTACCCACTGTGGTAAAAAGGGCCTCAGCACGCAGCAAAAACAACCCCCGCCGCTAGTGCAGGGCCCTTTTTACCACAGCAATGAGTTACTGTTGCATCTACTTGAAGAATATGTGCATTCAGAGGCTTTGCATTATAGCTGGGAGTCACTGCTGGGTGCCAGTCAAAAATGTAATCATTTAGAAAGAAGTTATTGCCAGTATAGCTTACAGATGAATTTGTAAATGTTTTCTTTTTGTTGAACTGATTAGACACTGATAAGATTCTCTTGGCAAAGCAAAACAGTTCATTTTTCTTTGGTGCAAGCAGTTTTCAAATAGGATGGGAAGACTCAGAAAGATTAATAATATCTGTAATGGAATATTACTGACAAACATAAATGGATACACATATAAATCTAGCAGCAATCATAATTATTTAAATTGCAATAATATAATAGTAAGTCTTTATTTCCCTGACTTTTCCTTCTACATTATTACTTCATCGGTTTTGATTGAGCTCTGCACTACAAATTCATGCTGTAGGCTTTGTGCTAAATTCCCCGTAATTGTGTAAGAATGAAAACTTGAACAAGTCCACGATGGCTTACCTGCAAACTTTTATTGTATTCTGATGCAACACATCTTTAGACTGCATTCAATTCATTATTAATGATTACAGTTTAGGATTCAAGCAACCAAATAACTTTAAATGACTATCACTATGCAGCTTTGCAGTTTTCCTTAAGTATAAGATGAATGACTGCCTTCTCTTTCGGCTTCTCCTCTGATTTCTTTTTTTTAGAAAGCATGGGGAACTAAGATGAATTCAAGAATTCAATCCTCCATTACCTCAAGTGCAAACTTAGGGGAAGTTTGTATTCCGTAAAGTTTCAGCATCTACGTTTACTCTATGAATTGCAAGCCACAAGGCTCGAGAATGTATATATTTTACAGACGCTAGTTAAGACTTTCATACATCCAATAGAAGACTCCTGAGGAAGGCCACTTGTGGCCGAAACACGACTCATGTTGAGTCTTGAATGTAATAATAAAGCTACAATAAATTGAACATTGTCTACTGTTCAATCATTTGTGACCCTCTCTGTGTTTGACTTGCAACAAGTCAGGCACCATCATTTATGTCAGGCCAATGGCTGCTGTAAGTTATTAACATGCACGAGTGATAGTTGTGTTTGTTGATTAATGTACCACTCGTACTCTGCCTACACATACGTCCCCTTGGAGTTATGTGCTATAAATCTTAGGCACTACCTTATATAATAGCACCTACCAGCTGATATTCAAAACCATTTAACTATCCAGGAACGGCACCTGGCCAGTTAAGGTACTTAGCCAGCACGTCCATTTTTGGCCAAAAAAAAGGCCTTTTTTGCAGGCGCCTTGAAAAATGGACTTGCGGTAAAATAAACACGCCTACACCAGCACAGGCCATTTTTTGGCACACCTTAGTAAAAGGGCCCCTAAGTGCTGATTCTACCCCCAGAACTCCCCCTTGAGTGCTAACCATCTATTTTCAGCAGCATTATCTGATTAAGTGCTACTGAAAATGTCCAGTTAGCCCCGGACAGGTGAGTTAACTGGCCAGGAGCCTCTCCTGGCTGTTGAAATCATTTTGAATGTCAGGCCCATAGACTTGTACCAAAGCTGACAAGTCCTCCTATTGACCTATAAGTGCATTCACTCTGCAGCTCCTCAGTACCTCTCCACTCTCATCTCTCCCTACATTTCTCCCCGGGAACTCCATTCACTGGGTAAATCTCTCTTATCTGCACCCTTCTCCTCCACCGCTAACTCCAGACTCCGTTCCTTTTATCTTGCTGCACCATATGCCTGGAATAGACTTCCTGAGCCGGTACGTCAAGCTCCATCTCTGGCCGTCTTCAAATTTAAGCTAAAAGCCCACCTTTTTGATGCTGCTTTTAACTCCTAACCCTTATTCGCTTGTTCAGAACCCTTATTTTATCATCCTCACCTTAATATTCCCTTATCTCTTGTTTGTCTGTCCTAATTAGATTGTAAGCTCTGTCGAGCAGGGACTGTCTCTTCATGTTAAAGTGTACAGCGCTGCGTACATCTAGTAGCGCTATAGAAATGATAAGTAGTAGTAGTATAAAGAATCAATACAGATGATCATTAATAACATATTCAATAATATTTTATACCCTGTCTGCATATATCATTAAAAACAACTATAAGCTTCTAAGTTTGCTTACATAGGTATTGGGCACACCTCTGAACTACAATCAGGCTCATTTTCAAAAGAGAAGGATGCCCATCTTTCGACACAAATCAGAAAATGAGCGTCCTTCTCACAGGGTCATCCAAATCAGTATAATCGAAAGCCGATGTTAGGCGTCCCCAACTGCTTTATGTCACAGGGATGACCAAAGTTCACAGGGACGTGTCAGAGGCATAGCGAAGGCGGGACTTGGGTGTGCCTAACACATGGATGTCCTCGACCTATAATGGAAAAAAAAGGGCGTCCTTGATGAGCACTTGGATGATTTTACCTGGTCCTGGTTTTTTTACAACCAAGGCACAAAAAGGTGCCTGAACTGACCAGATGACCACCGGAGAGAATCGGGGATGACCTCCCTTACTCCCCCAGTGGTCACTAACCTCCTCCCACCCTAAAAAAAATCTTTAAAAATATTTTTTGCCAGCCTCAAATGTCATACTCAAGTCCATCACAGCAGTATGCAGGTCCCTGGAGCAGTTTTAGTGGGTGCAGTGCACTTCAGGCAGGTGGGCCCAGGTCCATCCCCCCTACCTGTTACACATGTGGTGGTAAATGTAAGCCCTCCAAAACCCACCACAAACCCACTGTACCCACATCTAGGTGCCCCCTTCACCCGTAAGGGCTATGGTAGTGGTGTACAGTTGTGGGTAGTGGGTTTTTGGGGGATTTGGGGGGCTCAGCCCACAAGGTAAGGGAGCTATGTACCTGGGAGCAATTTCTGAAGTCCACTGCAGTGCCCTCTAGGGTGCCCAGCTGGTGTCCTGGCATGTCAGGGGGACCAGTGCACTACAAATGCTGGCTCCTCCCACAACCAAAGGGCTTGCATTTGGTTGTTCCTGAGGTGGGCATCCTTGGTTTCCATTATCGCCGAAAATCAGAAACAGCCAAGTCTAGAGACGACCATCTCTAAGGATGACCTAAATTTCAGGATTTGGGCGTCCCCGACCGTATTATCGAAACAAAAGATGGACGTCCATCTTGTTTCGATAATACGGGTTTCCCTGCTCCTTCATGGGGACGTCATGATAGGACGTCCTCAGAAAAACTTGGGCGTCCCTTTCGATTATGCCCCTCAATGTCACCTTTATTTTTCCATAAATATTTGGCTGCTAAAATTTACTTTGAATACATTGGCTGTCCTAATCGTCACATGGCTTTTCTATCAATATTATCCTCATAAAGTATTTAATAAAACTAAACATATTACTCTCTACCTTGGATAAAGGCATATTATAAATAATAAAAATAATATAAATCAGTACAATTTATCATGGGTACTACAGCTTACAGGCAGTGCCTTCCACTACAGGTTCTATTTAGGCCTTCTACATCATTTACTTTCAATTTTCAGGGGTCATGACATAGATTTAGTATAAATTTATAAATGTTTCTAGTAAAAGAAACGTCAAATCAAAAAGGTCATGACATTTTAGCTTACCTCATACACATTATTTATGCCATAAATCAGATTTTGTGACAGTGATTTGCATTACATCAGGGCTTCCAATACATTTATGAGCACACAGGCAGTTATATTTTCATAATATTCTCAATAAATAAAGCAATTTTGTGTTTCAATGACCTTTGCATGCTTATTTGGACCCTGATTATTAGCCATTTTAGCTATTTTCTTTATATACATCTATATTCAGTGCACTCTCCAGTTAAGTCATTGAATATCATTCAAAACACTGCTGCTGCTGCTGCTGCTGTGGTGCTCTTCAGAGGCAATAGGAGAGACCCATAAGGAGTTCCACTGACTTCCAGTTGCTCAGTGGATCCAAACTCAAGATCTTGGTAATTATGCACCATATAATTGATTTTTGTACTGTTTATGTTTGAGATAACAAGAAAACAATTTATGAAGCACTATGGTGACTATAAAATTACAAGATACCAAGATCTTGCTGCAAACTATCATTAAAACCCTGGGAGTAATAATGGACTGTTTTAAATATGGAATCACATATAAATGAGACTATTTGGAAATCTTTTTATAAGCTTAAGATTCTATGTAGAATTAAGCCTTTCTTAGAACCTTCACACTTAAGAACGATTATACAAGCTAAATTACTAATCAGACTACTGTAATATTGTTTTGTTGGGTCTACTTAATTCAGCAGTGCAGCATTTACAGCACATACAAACTGCAACAGCTAAGTTGATATTGGAAGGCCGATTGATCATGTAACACCATTTCTGATCGACTTGCAGTGGTTGCCGGTTCATGCGAGGATACATTTTAAGCCTCTTATATTTGTGTTTAAAATGTAATGGTTTAGTGCCAGATTGTCTCTCTCAAGAGGTATTGCTGTATTCTGCCCCCGGGTCCTTACGACAGGCTCAAGAGATAAGATTAAGAGTGCCTTCTATATCAACTTGTCATACAACGCTAACTAGGAATAGAACCATATGTGGCAAGGGTTCAGAATTATGGAACAGATTGCCCAAAGAAATCAGGAGTATTCCTTCTTACTTAATCTTTATAAAGGCTCATCAGATTTATCTGTTTTCTTTATATTTGAATGATTTATAAGTCTGAAGTTTTTTATGAGTTTTAAATTTGATTTTCTCTGCTTTTGTAATTTTGGCTATTTATTCATTTTTTGTAATTCAATGGTATTCTTTATTTCTTTTGTAATCCGCCGTGAGCCCTTCTTGGGTAAAGCGGACTAGAAATGTCTGTATTAGATTAAATTAGATTAGAGAATAGAAAAACAAATGCCAGTTTGTAGAAACCTCTCCCTCCCTTCCCCTTTCTACCAAACAAAACAAAAACAATAGAAATTGCAAATACTATTTGTAATGGTACACATAGGACCACCAACCAATTTAGCATATCATATAAACATGCATTACAAAATTCAAGATGTAAAGTACTAGATATGAAGTATACAAGGTCCACCAGAAATAATAGAGGCTCACCGAACCAAGAAAGACTAGGATAAGTGAACCAAAGAAAAGATTAGGTGGTTTATATGCTTCACAATGGTGTTCTTTTACCAAGCTGTGGGAAAAAGAACCCCGCAGTAGTGGTGGGGGCCATTTTTCCCATGCGCTAGGACCCTTTTTCCCACAGCGGGTAAAAAACCCCTAAAAAAATGGCCATACAGTAAGATTACTCTTACTGTGTGACCATGCGGTGGGAAGCACTTAATGCCACCAACTGAGGTGGCAGTAAGGGCTCCTGTGGTAACCAGGTGGTAACCGGGCAGTGATGTGGGTTAGCACCACGGTAAAAAATTCAATGCGCTGGAAATGGCGTATGCTTGAGGTGGAACTACCACCAAAGGCTACAATGGACCAGTGGTAGTTCCAGGTTGCCGCATGGCAACCCTTTAGTAAAAGGGCCCCTATAACTTTTTTTAACATTTTACCGGGAGACTATATAGCTAAAATAAATACATTACCTAGCTCTTTCCAACTAACTAATCATAAGTTGCCATGTCTTTTCAAATTTCTGTTCCTTTTGATACTTAATGGCTGTAAACTTGGACATAGTATGTGCATGCCAAGCTATATTATACATGGCTGTTTCCACATCCTGGCGAATCCTGTTCTGGCTGCTGTATTCTCATCCTCAGTACAGTCTAATAGGTGTTGGATCAGGAGGCAAATTAGCAGAGTCAGTCTCACAGATCTCCCTAGTCCCAAACATAGAGCTCACTTCAGTACCCAATCCCACCGTATTTGGTGAAAGGATCCTATAGAGTTAGAGCCCCTCCAACATTTAGCTGCTGTAGATGGGTATGCTTTCTGCAGTTGTTCAGGGGTAATATACCAGCAACAAAATATCTCCATTTTCTACTAAAGAAGTGGCTATAGATATCCTTGATTTTTTCTTTTTAACAATCTGCCTCCACTGACTATCCTTTAGCACAAACCCTAAATCCGCTTCCCACAACTTTTCAAGGCATAGCATGTCCCTAATCCTTGGAGTTAGCAAATGGTAGAGCACAGTAATCCCTTAGGGGTCTTTTTGTGAAGATGTGGCAAAAGGGCCTGCGCTGGCGTTGGCACATGTTTTTGATGTGCACCGAGGCCCCCGTTTACTGCAGCGGGTAAAAGGCAGGTTTCCCTTTTCGTAAATAAATGGCCATGCAGTGAAAGGGGTGAGCACTTACTGCTTCCCATTGAGGTGGCAGTAAGGGCTCCCATGCTAACCTGGCGGTAACCGGGCAGAGCGTGGCACTGCCCAAATACTGTCGGGTGCACACTGGCGCTACAAAAATTGAAATATTTTTGCAGCGCATTAAATGATGCCCGCTGGGGGAGGGAACTGCAGAATATTACATGGATTCGTACTGTCACCTAGCTAAGCTGCTTCGGTTGATGGGAACAAATACCCATCAAGCAAGATCTATCTCGCAGCTTTGAGTAAACTGACCACCTGCCTAACACCAACTTTGGACTAGCCTAAAAACCAACAAACCCTGCTAGAACCCATGTAAAACAGATTCTGTGGGTTCCTAACACAAATGGACGGGTACCTGACTTCAAATTCCATTTGGGAAGTATGAACTGGTGCTTCAAAAATTGAAATTTTTTTGCAGCGCATGAAATGACGCTGGGGGAGGGAACTACCGCCATGCTGCTGTGGTAGCCCAGCAGTACTTTCTTTATAGCGAGCAATAAGCCCACGTTGGGCTTACAGCTGCTTTGTAAAAGGGTCCTTTAGTTTTTTGTCTGTGTAACTTAAGTTCGAAGGGGATCACATATTTCCCCATATCTTCTCGAGGGTTAGGTTGAGTAAGTAAATGTTGTATTTCAAGGTAGGAGAAGAATGCTTTCTGCTCTGTACCATATTTTGACTGTAATTCCTCAAAGGACATTAAGCCACACCCCTTCCATAAATGGCCCAATGTCCCTAACCCCCTTTTGCAGCCCAATCCCTAACAATAACTTTGTGAATATCCATAGTTAGTCTAGGGTGGTGTAATGGTGTAACTTTCAAATAAATTTTCCCCTCTAAAAGAGACATTTTTTATCCACAAGTGTCCCATCTAAATGCATGTAAAGACTACCCCATGACCTATGCATCAATAAATCTTTCACCTCACATTCATTCCTGTAAAGGTCCTGCACCACTTAATCTGTTTTCAATACATACCCAAGGCTTAGATATGTTAAAGTACCAATCCAAGGTCACCTCTAATTGACCTCTCTCTGCATTAGATTTCAAAGCCAGGCTCAGTTTTTCCCAATTCCATAGAAACTGGATAAGCCATGTAGTGAACTGACAAAACATCTGTTGTGGAATGGGAATGGCCAATGTCTGGAATATGTACTAAAATTAAGGTAATAACATCATTTAATCACTCATTTTTTCCTATCCACGAAATTTGCAATTTAGTCCACCGATCCAGATCATGTAGTGCTTTATGCATAAGAGGTATATAATTAGCTTTGTGTAGATCTTTCCCACTAGGTGTTAGCTGTATTTTGGCCTACGCATGTCCAGTGTACTCCAAATCATCATTACCACGTGCCCCGGTGGTAATTTTGAATTTGGCACATTCTGAAAGCATGAGGTAGAAAACAAATTTCTTTTTTCTAATGTGGGGGCATTCCTGGTGGTAAATGACAGTTGGCACGTGCTGGACAGTTACCGTGCAGGTAACGCGTGAGCCCTACCTGCCAAGTCAATGGGTGGGGGTAAGGGCTCAGACTGTAAATAGACATGTGCTGGTTTTCATTTTGCAAAAATATCCCAATCTTCCCAAACACTGTTAACTTAAATAATAAATTAATGGTGTCCCAGTGCTTCAACTCAACACAATTTTTTCATATATTTCATTATTTTCCAGAACGGGGGTCTTCAGATTGAAACTTTCCCGCCATTCGGAACAATTAGTTCCTTATATCGGCGTCACATACATCTTCATTAGTCCACCCGTGATGGAATTTTTCCTTTTATTTAGTGCTTTACTTATATTTGTATAAATATATATGCTTCCTAGCAGTTTTATATTCAAAATTTTTTTAAAACTTAGCTTTCTAATCGCCATTCAACAGCATTTTTCTCCCGAAGCCAACCTCTGCCGACATGGCCAGGTTTCGATATACTTCTTCAGGGAAGAGGTGTGCAATTCAAGGTATAACCCATTGTATTATCTCCATTGAAAGGAAAAGAAAAAAATGGCAGCCATTTTTTTCTTTTCCTTTCAATGGAGATAATACAATGGGTTATACCTTGAATTGCACACCTCTTCCCTGAAGAAGTATATCGAAACCTGGCCATGTCGGCAGAGGTTGGCTTCGGGAGAAAAATGCTGTTGAATGGCGATTAGAAAGCTAAGTTTTAAAAAAATTTTGAATATAAAACTGCTAGGAAGCATATATATTTATACAAATATAAGTAAAGCACTAAATAAAAGGAAAAATTCCATCACGGGTGGACTAATGAAGATGTATGTGACGCCGATATAAGGAACTAATTGTTCCGAATGGCGGGAAAGTTTCAATCTGAAGACCCCCGTTCTGGAAAATAATGAAATATATGAAAAAATTGTGTTGAGTTGAAGCACTGGGACACCATTAATTTATTATTTAAGTTAACAGTGTTTGGGAAGATTGGGATATTTTTGAATTAAGTCCCCACACTTGGAATAGCATAGGTCTACTTAATTGGGTTTTCATTTTGCGGCACATCTATTTCCTGCCCCCCCCCCCCCTCAAAAACCCTTTTTTTCAAGATGCAGTGGAGAAATGGTCCAGTGTGCGTCCAATAGATGCCTGCAGCCCACTTTTTGGCATGCCTTTGTAAAAGGGCCCCTTAGTGAGGATACTTTAATTTATTAATTTGAATTTTGCTCATGCCTTTTCCAGTAATAGCTCAAAGTGAGTTACATTTCAGGCACACTAGGTATTGTCCTGTCCCTGGAGGGCTTACAATCTAATTTTTGCACCTAAGGCAATGGAGAGTTTAGGGGGTCTTTTATACTAGAGATGCCCATAGGAATATATGGGCTTCTCTATCGTTTAGCGCATGCTTATTTTTAGCGTACACTAAAAACGCTAACGTGCCTTTATAAGAGGACCCCTTAGTGACTTGCCCATGATCAGAAGAAGCAGCAGCAGCAGCAGTATTTGAACCAGGAACCCTGGATATCAAGCCCAATGCTCTAACCACTATGAAACAACTTAGTTCATTGATGTTGTACACCACCTAGCATTCTGGGAAACCCAGTGTTGCTGTACTATTGCCATTTTTATTCCCAATGCTTTCTTGGTTGCCCAGTGCAATGAAACCACTGACTCACTTCTTCAGTGGAAGAAAGCCATATAATCCTCAGTTTTAATGAAGAATAAAATGTTTGTAGGAATCATAGAATTAGAAATTGATCACCAGTAGTATCCAGGTTGAGTAAGTGTGTCTTATAAGGCCCTGTATTTCTTTTACCAAATAAATGGTTTTGCTGATTCAATTTATAAGGTAATGATTAAAGTAGTCTTCCTCTGTTCTTTTATTCATCTTGGTCTCCAAAATGACTCCCTGTGCTTCATTTTTCATTGTGGTTAGAAAGATTTAGGATATAATTTCTGATTTTTTTTCTATTGCTCTGTTTTTGTCTAAGACTGTTATACACTACAACCCTAAGGAACCCCAATTAATCTGTCAGTGTTCAACAACACTAGGGATTGTACTTCAAAGTAATGATTTTCCAGCTGTCATCTCTTTATTCATTTTTTTTTATTAAGCCTGCAACTCTTTAAATTACCATACAACATTTTCTTCTGATTATAGAAATTTTATCTTATAATTGTATCATATCAACCTTTATTGCTACTGCATCTACTTAGGGATCCAAATCTACATGTCCTTATTTTTATATTTTATGGAGTTGAGGAGCTGCCAATTACCCAATTCCAGGAAGGAGATCTTAGGGGTCCTTTTACTACGGCACACTGAAAAATGGCCTGTGCTATTTTAGGTGCATGTATTGGATGCGTGCAGGTTCATTTCTCAGAATGCCTGCAAAAAAGGCCTCTTTTTTTGGCCAAAAATGGACATGCGGCAAAATAAAAATTGTCGCACATCCATTTTGGGCCTGAGACCTTACCGCCACCCATTGACTTAGCAGTAAGGTCTCATGCGTTAACTGGGCGGTAATCACCAGCGGAGTACACTGCCGATTACTGCTCGGTTAGTGCCACGTGGTAGAAAATAAAAATTATTTTATGCCACGTGTATTGGACGCACATTAAAAGTGCAATTACTACCCAGGGCTCACGGTAGCCGGGCAGTAGTTCCAAATTGATGTGCGTTGGACGTGCTTAGGCGCCTACACGCCTTAGTAAAAGAGTCCCTTAGTCCAGTCTTGGATTTCTGACAACTCTACCCTGGTACATTATGGAACCTTGAGTGCTGGTTTCAATGGGTAGAAATCAGCTACAAAAAGTAACATACCTTATTGGGATGTAAAGTCAACCACAGGATTGGCCAAAAGTCTTCCTCCTGGAAATTGGTAACTTGGCAACTCTGGAGCAAAAGAGACAAACCAGTGAAGCTGGGCGAGTTGTTTTCACCCTCCATTGCCAGAGATACTAAGACTGGACTGCTCCAAAGAGGGAGATTTACTGGTAATATGTCTGAGGTATAAATATACAAAGATTTACTTGTGAAAAAAGCGTCACAAATGGAAGAAGCAAAATCAAATATGTCGCTTAATTTGGTCCTTCGGAAAGAATACAGAGTGGATCTGATACTAGGGCAGTTTTCAACGTATTTTCCAAAGTTAACTTAATAGCTACCAGTGTAAATTTCCCAGGCTGAAAGGACATGTTAACCTTCTTTTGCGATAAAAAAAACTCCATTAGTGTGCAATAAGTTGCATGTTAATGAAATGTGGGGTTAGGAGGCATTACTGTTGGGCCGAGAATGGGTGTGGAGTACTTCCTGCAGGTAACATGGTGGAGTTATCGTGATCCAACCAACAAAGTAATGCAGAGGCATTTACCGCCTCCTAAGTAGGAAGTGCTAACTGCTTCTACATTAACAGCACATTAGATCTGGACTTTTCTTAGGGAATGAAATAAGTTTCTCCTGGAAAGGCAGCATAAAGAAAAGTCAAAATAACTAATTCATGGACTCTTCCTGCTTCTGACAGCCACAATCCTTGGAAATTAATGTGATAATTTAGGAAGCTCCTGCAACTTTAGTTGAAAAATGTGCTTGCTGTTTATTTATGTTTCTAAATTTGACATTTCTGTTCATTTTGTGTAGAGATACCAGCCCTCAGTTTATTTTGCATTTCTTTATTTATTCCTTTATTTTACTTGTTTGCTGAAAGAAAGGCCAGCCTTCCCTGCATATACTCTCATGATTTAAGCTGGATCTGCACCTAGTACTACTCCAGGACAACAGAAGACAAAGAGGTACATATTTAAAACATTTCAGCTGGGCTGGAGAGGCTTCTGCCCAGTTAAATCTTGGTGACTGAACCAAACCCAGATGTTCAACAGCACATACCCAGATCAAACTGTTGAATATTCAGACAGACTCAGTTAACCCATTTTGAAATATCCGGGCCCTATGTTTTTTTACCTTTGTTGCCAAGGTCTGGACGTCTAAGTTGATGGACATGAGATGGAGTGAGTTTCCCATATTTGGGTGATAACTCTTACTCCTAAAGTTTTCACAGGGAGAACCGAGCCCAACACTGGACAGAATTCCAGTTGATTTGCAAAAGAGATCAGAATTCTAACTTGTTTACAAAAGAGTGGCTGATTCCAACACAGTTCTCAAGCTTAGAAAACAGCACACACGCATTCCTCTGCTGAGTTAAAATAATCTGTCTGCAGGGCTGATTGACCACCCATCTCCCTGGAGAATTTCTGCCTTCCAGGAAGCAATCACTTGAGAGACTCCAAAGCTTTGTCATGGACTGTTTGCATAATTAACACGTAACTGTTATGTACTGCTGAGGACTAACTGTGCTTTCTAGATATATTACAAAGCTGGAGAGCTAGGTGATCTCTTACCTACTTTAACAATCAGTTCTGTTGAGCAACAGCACATCAGCAACTTGAGCCCTGAACTGCAGAATACTACAAGGATCCATACTGTCACCTAGCTAAACTGCTTTGGTTGAAGGGAACAAATACCCATCAAACAAGATCTATCTCACAGCTTTGAGTAAACTGACCACCTGCCTAACACCAACTCTGGACTAGGCTAAAAACCAACAAATCCTGCTAGAACCCATGTAAAACAGAGATTCTATGGGTTCCAAACACAAATGGACAAGCACCTGACTTCAAAATTCCATTTGGGAAGTATGAACTCTCCCTAAAATCACAGGTCAGGGACTTTGGGATACTGTTAGACTCATTACTTACTTTGATCCTCTAAATTCAGGCAACCATTAAAAACTGCTTATATCACCTGCAGCAACAAAGAATTTCACTACATATATTGAGTGAAATTGGCATATTAATGTCACTGCTAGACTACTGTAATGCTGTGTATAGTGATCAGACTCAGAGTTTGCACCAGCTCCAAGTAATTCAGACCGCTGCAGCATGACTGATAGAGGTTGTACACCCTTCCTACACTGGCTACCAGTACTCTACCAGTACTCTACATGAACAGGTTATCTCTCTACAGAGATTTGAGGCCTCAAATGTTCTCATAAAGAGTATACCAAAATGTACCTTCATCAAAGGAAATCACATGATGAGACCAGTTTTCTCAGGAGTAGCTTATTTCCACAAGGGCTATACCTAACTCAAGACTACATCTACATAAGACAGCAGATAAAAGCCTGTCTCTTCTCTAAACCATTAATGGCTGTGGCAACTACCCACTCACTCTGCATTTGGACTAGTTTGCCGCACACCCAGCAAATGAGTTCAGTTCCACATACCTTATTTAAGCCTCCATGTGAGAGACAAGGATTGCAGAGTGACTGCAAGCAAAAACAGGTGAATTCCTGAGGTAGGTCCAGCTGCAGAAACCTGAACCCCATTGCTGTGGTAATGGCACCCTAGTGAGCCTACCTCTTATAGGAGTTGCAGTGTGCCTAAAGGGTATGGAGACAAGGCGTGCAGAGTGACTGCAAGCAAGAGCAGGAGAATTACTGAGATGAATACAGTTGCAGAAACCTGACCCCCAACACTATGGTGATATCATCCAGGTGAGCATAGCTCCTATAAGAGTTGCAGTGTGCTGCAAAACATGGCTCATACACTTGTGCCCATGGGCACTACTACTACTACTATTTACTATTTAGCATTTATAGGCTATTGTGGGAGATTAATGGAAGAACAGGCTTAGAAGATAGAAAAGTTGGAAACCTCAAATAGTGCAATCATGAGGGGAATCATGCTTCTTTCCTCAAAAATAGAGAAACTAGATAATGCACAGATGGTTTATAATTTACAGTTTCTGAATTTTCCATTTTGCTCCATGGTATCTACTTCTGAGATATTAAGAAAATATTTTCTGGAAGTTTTGTATTTAAACCCCAAGTCTCTGCCTAAGGTTGAGAGGGCCTTTCATATTTGGGATGAACCTCTCTTCCCATCCAGAGATGAAGGATTTAACATACATTTCAGATGCTTCATATCAGGAGGTGACAAATCATGGGACAGGGGGTGCATACTAATTTGTTTCAGTCCTCTGCTGCTCCTACCCCTTGTTGACTGAACTCAGTAGTCTAAACTGGAGATGTCTGAATATGCATTACTAGAGTTTCTTAGAGCTAGCATTACCTAGTAGCATGTAGCAAGAAGTGGTAAAATCACTTTCTAATGCCCCTCTTCTTTCAGAATTCCCTTCTGTGGCATCCTCTGTCTCTTTACTGATGCCCTCTTCTATGCCTCAGTGCTGTACAAGGAAGTCATGAATTAGGCTGTGGGGTCACAATCTCTTTGATGCCACCTCCACTTCCTGGGCTTGCTCTCAAGATGGAAGAGGTTCAATCACATTGCTGAAGTACTGTGGCAACTTATGGTCCCCCAGGAACTTGTCCAACTGCCTAGAGTACATTTGAGAGGCTCAACAGATATACCAACTGTGGTGACGGTTTGGCATAAGGCAACAGCAGCTGAGCGTAGGGGAAGGGCAGGGGGGTATGTCAGATACCATCACCAACTGATGAGTGGAAAGAAAGTATAATAGTGTCCATATGTGTGTGTGTGTGTGTGTGTGTGTGTGTGTGTGTGTGTGTGTGAGTGAGTGAGGGTGTGTATGTCTGCATTCATACCTGATCATAGTATGTTCTACTCTTAAGTACAAAAGTACTGCCATATTGGGACAGACCAAAGGTCCATCAAGCCAAGCATCCTGTTTCTAACAGTGGCCAATCCAGGCTAAAAGTACCTGGCAAATTCCCAAAACAGTACAATACATTTTGTGCTGCTTATCATAGAAATAAGCAGTGGATTTTCCCCATCCATTTTAATATTGGCTTATGGACTTTTCTTTTAGGAAGCTATCCAAACCTGTTTTAAACCCCACTGCTTTTACCACATTCTCTGGCAACGAATTTCAGAGTTTAATTACACGTTGAGTGAAAAAATATTTTTTCTGATTCATTTTAAATTTACTACTTTGTAGCTTCATCACATGCCCCCTAGTCCTAGTATTTTTGGAAAGCGTAAACAGACGCTTCACATCTACCCGTTCCACTCCACTCATTATTTTATAGACCTCTATCATATCTCCCCTCAGCCACCTTTTCTCCAAGCTGAAGAGCCCTAGCCACTTTAGCCTTTCCTCATAGGGAAGTCGTCCCATCCCCTTTATCATTTTTGTTGCCCTTCTCTGTACCTTTTCTAATTCCACTCTATCTTTTTTGAGATTACTGTAAGCTTATATATATATATATATTAGAATGCCAGCACTGAGGAAAACACACACTCTCTCTCTCTCTCTCTCTCTCTCTGTTTCAGGTTATAGAAGGTTAAATAGGAAAAACATCATTTAGACTTAATAAATGAAAACAAAAAAAATGGAAAATAGGACTAACAATACACTTTTTTACAAGGTTTTGAAGGCCAAAACTTCCTTCCAGTGCTGGCATTCTAATATATATATATATATATATATATATATATATTAGAATGCCAGCACTGAGGAAAACACACTCTCTCTCTCTCTCTCTCTGTTTCAGGTTATAGTAGGTTAAATAGGAAAAACATCATTTAGACTTAATAAATGAAAACAAAAAAAATGGAAAATAGGACTAACAATACACTTTTTTACAAGGTTTTGAAGGCCAAAACTTCCTTTCTCAGGTCAGGACAGTATGAGCAAACTGAAAGTAACAGGATAGATCATAAGGAATGCCAAGCCAAATGCAAAGCGGAGATAAGAAGGGCAAAAAAGGACTTTGAGAAGAAATTAGCGTTGGAAGCAAAAATACATAGTAAAAACTTTTTTAGATACATTAAAAGCAGGAAACCGGCCAAAGAGTCGGTTGGGCCGCTGGACGAAAATGGTGTTAAAGGGGCGATCAAGGAGGACAAAGCCGTAGCGGAGAAATTAAACGAATTCTTTGCTTCGGTCTTCACCGAGGAGGATTTGGGGGGGACACCGGTGCCGGAAAGAATATTTGAAGCGGGGGAATCGGAGAAACTAAACAAATTCTCTGTAACCTTGGAGGATGTAATGGGTCAGTTCAGCAAGCTGAAGAGTAGTAAATCACCGGGACCTGATGGTATTCATCCCAGAGTATTAATAGAACTAAAAAATGAACTTGCGGAGCTACTGTTAGAAATATGCAATCTGTCCCTAAAATCGAGTGTAATACCGGAAGACTGGAGGGTAGCCAATGTTACTCCGATTTTTAAGAAGGGTTCCAGAGGAGATCCGGGAAATTATAGACCGGTGAGTCTGACGTCGGTGCCGGGCAAGATGGTGGAGGCTATTATTAAGAATAAAATTGCAGAGCATATACAAAAACATGGACTGATGAGACAAAGTCAGCACGGATTTAGTGAAGGGAAGTCTTGCCTCACCAATCTAATGCATTTTTTTGAGGGGGTAAGCAAACATGTGGACAATGGGGAGCCGGTTGATATTGTATATCTGGATTTTCAGAAGGCGTTTGACAAAGTGCCGCACGAAAGACTCCTGAAGAAATTGCAGAGTCATGGAATCGGAGGTAGGGTATTATTATGGATTAAGAACTGGTTGAAAGATAGGAAGCAGAGAGTAGGATTGCGTGGCCAGTATTCTCAGTGGAGGAGGGTAGTTAGTGGGGTCCCGCAGGGGTCTGTGCTGGGTCCGTTGCTTTTTAATGTATTTATAAATGACCTAGAGATGGGAATAACTAGTGAGGTAATTAAATTCGCCGATGACACAAAATTATTCAGGGTCGTCAAGTCGCAGGAGGAATGTGAACGATTACAGGAGGACCTTGCGAGACTGGGAGAATGGGCGTGCAAGTGGCAGATGAAGTTCAATGTTGACAAGTGCAAAGTGATGCATGTGGGTAAGAGGAACCCGAATTATAGCTACGTCTTGCAAGGTTCCGCGTTAGGAGTTACGGATCAAGAAAGGGATCTGGGTGTCGTCGTCGATGATACGCTGAAACCTTCTGCTCAGTGTGCTGCTGCGGCTAGGAAAGCGAATAGAATGTTGGGTGTTATTAAGAAGGGTATGGAGTCCAGGTGTGCGGATGTTATAATGCCGTTGTATCGCTCCATGGTGCGACCGCACCTGGAGTATTGTGTTCAGTACTGGTCTCCGTATCTCAAAAAAGATATAGTAGAATTGGAAAAGGTACAGCGAAGGGCGACGAAAATGATAGTGGGGATGGGACGACTTTCCTATGAAGAGAGGCTGAGAAGGCTAGGGCTTTTCAGCTTGGAGAAGAGACGGCTGAGGGGAGATATGATAGAAGTGTATAAAATAATGAGTGGAATGGATCGGGTGGATGTGAAGCGACTGTTCACGCTATCCAAAAATACTAGGACTAGAGGGCATGAGTTGAAGCTACAGTGTGGTAAATTTAAAACGAATCGGAGAAAATTTTTCTTCACCCAACGTGTAATTAGACTCTGGAATTCATTGCCGGAGAACGTGGTACGGGCGGTTAGCTTGACGGAGTTTAAAAAGGGGTTAGATAGATTCCTAAAGGACAAGTCCATAGACCGCTATTAAATGGACTGGAAAAATTCCTCATTTTTAGGTACAACTTGTCTGGAATGTTTTTACGTTTGGGGAGCGTGCCAGGTGCCCTTGACCTGGATTGGCCACTGTCGGTGACAGGATGCTGGGCTAGATGGACCTTTGGTCTTTCCCAGTATGGCACTACTTATGTACTTATGACCTGAAGCAGGAGGTTTTAACTTCCGAAAGTGTGTCAAAAACATATTAGGTTAGACCAATAAAAAGGTATTACCTTATTGCAATGTTTTTTTTAATTATTAATTTTTAAAGTGGACAGACACAGCTACCACACTGTCCAAGGTTTGTCCTTGTACTATATGAATTTCTTAAAATTATCCTGAGAGGTTATTTTTAACATACTTCCTTAAGCCATTTTTAATAAGTCAGTGGCAGAACAGTACATTTTGCAGCCCTCTGCTAAAAACAAGTTGATTGTTGAAATCTGATGCTGTGCCACAAATGGCAGATTATTAATAGCTAGCTCCCATGTTTGCCTGCTAACATCATTATCCCCCCTTCCTAACGAGTGTTCTGTCTTTTAGAGCAGAAAGTGATAGGTATATAATTACATTAATAACATGCAGATCTTTTTTTTTTCCAGTAAAGCTCATTGCTAATTGTACAGGATGGATAAAGTTCCACATGAGGGATTTGTTTTCCAACACCACCAGACTATCCACAGACAGTGCCTGAGAGAAGGCTCAAGGACAGTTTGTTAAGAGAAATGTTTGTTTGGAGTATTAAATAGAAAGACAGAGTAAGAAATATATAATTGGTAGATACTGTAGATAAATGATTTCTTATCTATGGTAGATTCTGTTTATTTAAAAAAAATTTTGGATAGCCCCTAGTAGTAGTACCATGAGACTACCACTAGGGATCATGACAGTTATTTTGCTGCATGGAGCCAGATGTGGCTGGAGCAGAGGGGGACTCACTCTGTCCCTGTTCACTGGACTACAAGGGATCACCCTCAGCTAAGTCCCAGGGAGAAGGGTTTCATTGGACATATGTGGGTGGGGTTTGGATTAGAGAGAGGGGCTTATGCAGAAATTGGATTTGAGGGAAGGTTGTGGGAATCTAGATGTTTGAGGAGATGGCAATGAGGATGGCTGAGGAGCTGCAACATTGAACCTGTGGTGTGGCTACACTGCCAGACTGCTGATAACACAGTGGCACTTACTGCCTACTCGATGTGGCAGTTAGTGCAGCCATGCTATCGATAGTTGTGATCGCTAGCATGGGATACTGACCCGCGCATTACCTATCACAAGTAGCCACTCTTCCAACCCACCCATGTTACTCCCAACTCCCACCCCTACCTGCGTTAGGCAGCTAGTGTGGGGTTTTATACCAGGCTGCTGGTTTTAACATGCAGAAGATTTTATTGTGGGTCCATGCAAATGTCTACTCCAAGTTAAAACCTTCACTAGCTGCTTAACGCAACTTAGTAAAAGCTCCCATTGATATGATGTATTGTCATTTTATTTTCTCTCTGAGTTGGGGAGTGTATTATTTAAAGTCCTACCTCTGAGTGAATCAAAGGATAGCTGGTCAATTTCTTTATGTGCTAAATAAATCCATAGCTTGTGTATCTCTTTATAACAAAAGATGTGCCCCTATTTTACTCCTTTCTAATGTTCCTCACTCAGAATCATCCAATATCTTATTAGCATCCTTATAATATAAATAAACCTCATTTCTTCTTTTCACAGTTTGTAGGATGTCCCTGATAAGATCTTACGTTCTAACCTGCAAAAATATTCATGCTTTTAGCAACCTTTTTTGCTAAATTTAGCTCTGAGATGCAAATGAGTATCCTAGGCTCATCCCCTGGGAAGGATCTCAAAGCCCTGATGGATCAGCAGCCACAAACCACCCCTAGTACTAATCTGGGGCTAAAACATATGAAGCTACCTCTCTCTAAGCCTGCCCTTTAAATCATATAAGATTATGAACTCTACTACTAATAATCATTTCTATAGTACTACTAGACATATGCAGAGATGTACATATTATATGCAGGTACTTTACCTGTCCCTAGAGGGCTCACGATCTATGTTTTTGTACCTAGAGCAATAGAGGGTTTGGTGACTTGCCCAAGGTCACAAGGTGCTGCAGTGGGAATCAAACCCAGGTAGCCAGAATCAAAGCCCACTGCACTAACCATTAGGCGACTCTTCCACTTGGGATTGGTGCCCCCCCCCCCCCCCCCCAGATGATAAGCGCAGGAACAATTCTCATTTGCTCCTGCTCCTTGCTCCATAATGATTGTCTTGTCTACTACCACTAGGGATCAGGTTACCAAAGAAGGGAGTGTACGTCCTGTGAAAAATGGCACATATCAGACCCCTGATGCCTCAAACATTTAAAACTGAGTGGAAGAGCAACTCTGAACAGGCTCTGACTTTAATATCTGCTCACCTAAAGAAAAGAAGTTAAAGCCATTTGCCAAGATCTCTGTTACCATATTGGTGCTGATTCTTGAAATGGTCTTGAATGCCCCAACACAAAGGGGTAATTTTTCCCCAAATAACAGACTTCACATGACAAAATTGTGTGCTATATGTCCTCAAAGAACAAAAGCACAAATAGGCCTTCAAGACTGAGACAACAGGAGTCCTTTATTGAAATCAGACCTGACACGGGCCATGTTTTGGCTTAAATAATGCCTGCCTCAGGGGTCTAGGTCTAGTATCAAAATACACAAGTAGGAGGTTCAATTCCCCACTGAAGAAAAATATATTAAAAAAACTTCTGTGAAATGCCACCAATCTGTAAAGACAGCCGAAGCAATTAGCAGAACCGCGGTTTTCACTGTCTGACGGCGCTTTACAGGAGTTCTGGTAATCACTTCATTTTTTTGTGTATACTGTATTGCCGTCTCTAGTTGCATTGTGCTATATGTCCTCGACACATTTTTTAGCACAATGTAAGTGAAATACTGAGATGCAAAATATTCAGGTGCATGCAAAGAAGCTAATTAATATTAAAGTTAATGCCCACTCTGAGCTGGCCCCCAGTGGTATAGAAAAGAGCCCACCTACTACCTTTAAAGCCACACTACAAGAATCCCCAAGACCCTCTACCTGACAACATTCCATTCCAACAAAACCAGACTCCCCACCCCTGATCCCTTACCAGCAGCTACCAGGGGTCTCTCTGGTATTTAGGAAGTGCAAGGAGGGGGCAGAAGCAATCCCTGGTCACTCCTGCCCTGTTGATGCCTGGGTTCAAAATGTGGTTTAGAAGATGTGGTTAAGGAAACTAGCATAGCAGAATTCAAGGGAGGTTTGGTCAAGTTCACGAAGGAAAAGTCCATAAAAATTACTAGTTAGGTAGACTTGGGACAGTAATTGCTCATCCTTGGAAATCCAGCAATAAGAAATACTTTTTGGGACTTACTGGGTATTTATGACCCAGTCTGGGCACTGTTGGAGACAGGATGCTGGTTTGATGGACCTTGCACTGACTCAGCGTGGTTTTTCTTATGTTCTTTATGTCCTTAATATTCTTACCTCTTGGATAGAATGTGAACATCTGGCCTTTCATCAAATATCCGTATGCTGGACTTTTTCATAATTTACCTCTGATTTGCTGAAGCAGACAGGATTAGATAATTGAATTACCAGTCAAGTAAGCACAAATAAGGAGTAAGGAGCTAATATTTTCAACATACTCCCATATATGGTAGTGAATTGAAGATGAAAAATTTGTGCCACTAAACTCATTAACACTAGACTAACCTAAAGCCATCAGTTCTGCTACATTCTGCAAGTTCAAGACATATAATAATTGCTTCTCCTGCAAAGCTGGCTTTCCCTCTTTACTACCTATGATACTTTTATTACAGATCAATAGATTCCTTTTGGGAGATGTTGCTCATCGACATTGCGTCCTTTTTTAATGTGTGCTGATGGTGGGTCATGACAGGTCTTTCTTCAGAGCCCATGCAGACTTGTGATGGTTCCTGCACTCTGTACTCATCTCTCTAAAATGAGGAGGACCTTGCAATCCTGTAAAATTGCTTCAGCTTGAAATGAATAAGACAGAAGTGATATTGATTAGATCTAAGTATGAGTAAAGACAGCTAGGTCCTGATGACTTCTGTTTGATGATAATGATCTGGCAGCTGATGTTCCTCGTTAATATCAAATCTGACTTGGAATAGTTTTTTCTTTTTCTTTAACCTTTTTCTTATTTATTTTGTTCATAAAACCTCCACTTGCACTTTGATTTCTTTTCATATATTTCTTTCCGAGAGATGCATTTACATTGCAGGTGGATCAGTTAAAAAGAGAAAGGGAATTTCTGCCTACAAATCTAGAGGGTCCTTTTACTAAGGTGCGCTGAAAAATGGTTTGCAGTTGTGTAGGCACGGGTTTTGAGCGCGCACAGAATCATTTTTCAGAGCACCTGTAAAAAATGCCTTTTTAAAATTTAAGCCGAAAATGGATATGCGGCAAAATCAAAATTGCCGTGTGTCCATTTTGGGCCTGCGATCTTACCGCCAGCCATTGACCTAGCGGTAAAGTCTCACGCGGTAACCAGGCAGTAATGACCTACATGCGTCAAATGGCACTTGGCATGCGTCCATTACACGCGGCTGAAAATAAAAAATTATTTTTCAGCCGCATGTATCGGATACGCGCCAAAAATGAAATTACCATGAGAGCCACAGGGTAGCCGTGCGGTAACTCCATTTTGGCGCACATTGGGTGCACATAGAGCCTTACCCATTTTATTTATTTATTTATTTGTTGCATTTGTATCCCACATTTTCCCACCCATTTGCAAGCTCAATGTGGCTTACATTGTTCCGCCATGGCTATCACCATACCAGAATAAAAGATACAATTAGTAATTACATAAAAACATGGGTAACATAATGGAGTAAAGCATAAAGTATAACGAGATCATTATTGGAATAACAGATAAAGCAGTAATGTTTTAGAGTTCATATGATGGATCGGTATGGTATGCTCTGTTGAAGAGGTAGGTCTTCAGTGATATCCAAAAATTGATTAGGTCACGCGTTTTAGTAATAGGGCCCCATAAATTGTTCTAATGAATGTGATAAAAGCCTTATGGAATCTTCAGCATATATGAGTGTTAAATGGGATGGTTTGTTAATGGGTATCACAGAAAATACTAATAGTAAGGTAGGGAAAGGTTGTTGATTAGAAAGCACTAAAATTAAAAAGGCGATTACTTTTTGGGATGAGGGAGAAAAAAATAAAGCTTCCCTTACCTCTCTTCTTTCATGCATCCTTGTAATCATAGGCATAACTGCTTCAGCAGCGGGTTTAATCCTTCTAGTTAGATCAGTACAGTTTAATTTTTGTAGTGGTTTTGAGCGGTATGACATTTATTCCACTTATTATACAAGTTCAGCACAAATTAGACAAAGTTTTCTTTTGGGGGGGGAGGGGGTATCCAGGTAGTCTGTTTGTCCCTGCTGTCATAATGGATATTACATCATCATTTACTCAGTGGGGTCAGATGACATGATGTTAATACCTCATATTGTATGGGTTCTCAAGTTCAGCCAAAGAGCCAAGAAAGAAATATCCATAGCTCACAGCTCAGATGGATCACAGCCAACAAAACCAAAACCCGGGGAATGCCCAGCAGATCGATCATGGACCAACTTTGACACGCTCTCATCAAATGAAATCTCACATTGGCTCGGAAAATACGCCAAATCGCAATGCAAATTAGACATTTGCCCTACTAGTCTAATAAGATCTGCACCCAGACAATTCACAACAGACCTCACAAACCATGTAAATCACAGGCTTCAAAATGGGCTCTTTCCCATGGATAAAGGAAACATCCTACTTACTCCGCTGCCGAAAGATGCCAAGAAAAGCACAATGGACCTAAGCAACATTTATTCCACTTATAACCAAACTCATGGAGGGCATAGTGACAAAACAACTTACTGAATACTTAAATAAACACTCAGTTCTGCACGAGTCTCAATCAGGATTTCGGTCAAATCACAGCACCGAAACTGTTCTAGTGTCCGCAATGAACTCATTCAAACAAGCAATTGCAACTGGTAACAACATACTCCTCCTATAATTCGACATCTCCAGTGCCTTTGGCATGGTTGATCATGAAATACTATTACATATACTAGAATACTTCTGAGTAGGAGGCACAGTTCTCAAATGGTTCAAAGGATTCCTGACCACAAGATCATACCAAGTCACAACGAATGCAGACAGATCACCCCCATGGATACCTGAATGTGGAGTCCCCCAAGGATCCCCCCTTTCACCAACCTTATTCAACCTAATGATGATACCGTTAGCCAAACTTCTAGACAATCAAAACCTCAACCCCTACATATACGCAGATGACATCACAATTTACATTCCGTTCAAACATGACCTAAATGAAATCACCAACGAGATCAACCAAAGCCTCCAAATAATGCACACCTGGACAGATGCATTCCAACTAAAACATAATGCAGAAAAAACACAATGTCTTGTACTCAACTCACAACATAACACAAAAAACTTCTCCACCATAATCACACCATACTGTTCTCTTCCTGTCTCACAAAACTTGAAAATTCTTGGAGTTACCATTGACCGAAACCTCACTCTTGATACCTACATGAAGAACACGATGAAAAAGATGTTTTACTCCATGTGGAAATTCAAAAGAGTAAAACTTTTCTTCCCGAGATACATCTTCCGTACCCTGGTACAGTCAATGGTAATAAGTCATCTGGACTACTGCAACGCACTATACGCTGGCTGCAAAGAACAGACTATCAAAAAACTCCAAACAGCCCAGAATACTGCAGCCAGACTCATATTTGGAAAAACGAAATATGAAAGTGCAAAACCCCTAAGAGAGAAACTACACTGACTCCCACTTAAAGAACGCATTGCGTTCAAGATCTGCACGATTGTACACAAAATCATTCACGCAGAGGCCCCAAGCTTCATGCTAAACCTCATGGACCTACCCCCCAGAAATGCAACAAGATCATCCCGCAAATTTCTCAACCTACACTTCCCCAGCTGCAAAGGGCTAAAATACAAGTTGATGCATGCCACTACCTTCTCTTACATGAGCACGCAGTTATGGAATGCATTACCTACAGACCTGAAAGCAATTGACGAAACAACTATCTTTCGCAGATCTCTGAAGACATACTTCTTCAATAAGGCCTAATGAGAACCTACAACATCACTAATCCACCTCATCCAACCCACTCAGCTATGAAAGCCCACCTTCTATACCTACCCTAATTACTCCCTTCTTTCTTCCTTTACTTAATCTCTGCACATTACTAAATGTATCTGATATCCTGGAACGACAATGTTAACAAAACTATGTAAGCCACATTGAGCCTGCAAATAGGTGGGAAAATGTGGGATACAAATGCAATAAATAAATAAATAAATAAATAAATAAAATGCTGAAAACGATTTTTTGTTGTATGTGATATGAAGAGAAAATAGGAGACAAGCCAACTTGTGAATATAGCATGGTTCCAGAAGTGTTGGGGGAGATTTTAGCTAAACTGATGGTAGATGTCTTCTGTTTAGCTCGTGGTAATATTTTTTAAAACATTTACATATTTTAAATATGTTTTGGGTTTCTATAGGTCAGGTAAGTCAGAAGGACATGGGGAAACAGATGAATATTCGTTTACATTTGGATGTTATATTTAATTACATGAAATGGCAATTCTATAAGGTGGAACCTAAATTTAAGTTACTTTTGTATAAATATAAGTCACTTAGGACCTAATTCTATATATGTTGCCTAAATAATCAGCGCCAAAGGAAGTTAGGCATGGTTTACAGAATATGCCTGAATCTGTCCACATGACTAGAATTTAGGTGCAGCCAATTACGCCAAAGAAAACCTGGTATAAACAACCATGCCTAACTTTATGCACAGAGTGGGGTGTCTGGGGGCAGAGAGTGGGCATTTCTGTGCTAATCATTTAGCACTTTGGCATTGCCAGGTGCTAATTGTTTAGCATAGGATTACTGCCTACAAAATAGGTGGCGGTAAGGGCTAACACACTACTTTTTGTTAATGGCTATGCACTGAGGGCTAAAAAGTACAGAGGCAACAGCCCTCACAAACAGAACAGGTACACAATAACAGCGAAGGAGCCAAATAGACGATACTGTAATGACCAATACTTTATTGCATCCACTGACTCAACACAGGTCTGTGTTTCAACCAAAGGCCTGCATCAGGAGTCTAAAAAATGTATATACAGAAATATCAAATCAAAACTGATAAAATACATATTCAAGAATATATAAAATATTACAAAATTGAATAAAATATAGTAAATAAATATTATGATAGAAAATCAGGAAGATGGCTAATCGAAATTCAAGGAGTAAGAGCCATCAGAGAAACAAAGCAGAAAAAACAAAGTTGAAAATAGAATATAACAAACTCTATACGCATGAGAATGGATGACATGAATATTAAAAAGGTAGAATGTCAAATGATCTAGATAAATGTAAAAGAAAAACTATGTAAAATACTATTGAATATAGGCTAGTCTTATCAGAGTCATCACTTTATGCATTAATAAAGAAATATAATAGCTTTCTGCATACAAAATTATATTGATGTCATCACTTTTGTAAAAAGTAACGTTAACAGTGCACATCAAGCACAGACCAATCCAGATCAAAAGTATAGCAACTAAAGATAACGCAAACACTTGAGAAAAAAGTGTGCTACAAAAACACCAATAGTATAAATTGTAACCAACTACGTGAAACACACGTGTGAAAAAACACCAAAACAGTCACGCTATGCAAGTGTCACAAATAATATAAGTGCTGAATGATTCTACTGGCTACAATAATGTGTTGAAGAAACATGCCAACGTGGTGCTGGAGTACAGTAAATATATTAAGATCAATAAAATAAAGTACAGATATACAGAAAAGATAAGAGAAAAAAGAAAGGGAAAGACAAGGAATCTTTCAGTGCAGGGTGAACGGAACAAACATGCTGAAACCACTACTATATCACTTATAGAATACTGTGTGCCTGAAAAAATAAACAGTGATATACAAACAACCTTGCATTGTACCCATTTGTGGATATGGACTTTCCATGCAGTCAAGCAAAGAAAATAAAGGATCCATTTATAAAGGTGCGGTAACCTAAAAACGCTAGCACTCCTTTGAAAAAGGACCTCTAAGTATCTCTCGCTATCAGAGTAAAAGACGCCAGTTGAAAAGAGGCACCAATTTTAAAGGGCAAAATTGAATCATGTATTCTCACCACGTATGCAAATCTGATGACATCATAGATTACAGAAAAGAAAAAAATAACTACAATAAATCTAGAACATGAATCTAGAACATCATGACTATATAAATCATGATTAACAATAAATATAGAAACAGACTTTTCTGTTTTTCTTTGATTCAGCAGAGATAGGACATTACCTTTGTATTAATGGCTTCCCCTTTTTGGGCATCCATAAATTTACATATATATTTTATAACGTTTTATTTTTTAATTGTATTTATTTATTTATTTTTAAAATTGTTTTTCTAGTTACACTGTTCTATCCTATTTGTATTATCATGTTTTTTTTTCACCTTCATTTAGTTAACGAAACTCCAGTATATGTCATTGCAATGATAAGGGACGTTTCCTCTTTAATTGGGATATTTTTGCTCATCCATGTTGTTAGGCAAAATGATGATGACATAGATGAATCGTGGTTTCACTTCATTCGTTAGTTTTGCCAGATAAGAATGTTTTTGTTGTTTATGGGTTAGTTCCATTCCTGTTTGGTTCTGTATGGTTTTAGATATTATTTTAATGTTTTTTGTTTTATTTTTGGATTTTTTTGGCCACTCCCTCCGTTCGCACTTTGACCTTAGGAAGCAGTATATAAGATGTTAGCGCAAGCACAGTCTGTTTTCTCCAGCATTGCAGTGATGGCGAACCTTTCAAAGACCGAGTACCCAAACAGCAACCCAAAATCTAATTATTTATCGCAAAGTGCCAACAGGGCAATTTAACCTGAATAACAGGTGCCGGTACTCATTATGGGCGGGGTCACCGCATATGACTCCACCCCTATGATGGCCACATCCCTTACACCAGCCATGGCACATATAAACAGACATCACTGAAAATATTATGCTAGTGTAGGAGAAAAAAATAACATGATTTTTTTTCATTATAAATCATTTCTGTAAGCTGTTACAGCTCCAGTATACCCAGTGCAAAATAAGACAGCAGATGTAAATTCTCAAATTGGACATATTCCAAAGATTAAAATGAAAATAAAATGATTTTTTCTACCTTTGTTGTCTTGGGATTTTGTTTTTCTATTCATATTGGTCCTAGTCTCTGATTCTGCTGTTCTCTATCTGTTCTCTTAACTCCCTTTCCAGGGATTCCCTCCCTCCCAGCGGCGGGCTTCCCTCCCTCCCACCCACCCAGCACCAGGCATCCCTCCCTCCCACCAGGTATCAGGCATCCCTCCCGCCAGGCACCAGGCAGCACCCCTCCCTCCCTCCAACCAAGCACCAGGCGGCACCCTCCCACCCAGCACCAGGCATCCCTCCCTCCCACCCTCCCACCAGGCCTCCCTCCCACCAAGCACCAGGCATCAGGCCTCCCACCCAGCATCAGGCCTCCCTCCCACCCACCCAGCACCAGGCCGCCCGAGCACCAGGTCGCCCGCCCGCCCCCCCCCCCCCTCCGAGGACCAGGGCCCCCCCTCCGAAATTTAAAAGTCATACCTGGTCGGGGTAAAGGCGGCATCAGCAGTGGCAGTGAAAAGCGTGATGGCTCGGCGCGCCTTCAGCCTTCCCTTCTGTCTCTGAAGCGCTGGTCCCGCCCTCATTTCCTGTTTCCGCAAGGGCGGGACAGCGCTTGAGAGACAGAAGGGAAGGATGAAGGTGCGCCGAGCCAGCACACTTTTTACTGCCGCTGCCAACGCCACCTTAACCCCAACCAGGTATGACTTTTAAATTTCGTAAGGGGGCCCCTGGTGCTTGGAGGGAGGGAGGGCGGGCGGGCGACCTGGTGCTCGGGCAGCCTGGTGCTGGGTGGGAGGGAGGGAGGTCTGATGCAGGTATGACTTTTATTCAGAGGGGGGCTGGAACTGGCTGAGGTGACAGCACGCATGCCAACAGAGAGCCCTCTCTGGCACATGTGCCATAGGTTCGCCATCACTGGTCTAGTGGATTCCCAGTAGCTCTTGCCCTCACAGATTCCTCAGCCAAGATGGCTGCCAGGACTTCCTGCAGCAGCCTTGCAAGACTGCTACGGGAGGTCCCAAAATGGCCACTGAGACATTGGCTCTGCTCCTGGACCTCCCTGACACTGTCCAGATAGGGACAGGGTGATCTGTGGAGATTCTCGGCATCAATATGAGGATATGGCAGTTCTCTGGGTAGCAGCACCTGTTACCCATCTCCATTTATCATATATTATATTTATAAGCTTGTCCATTAAGGGCTAGATTCTGCATATGGTGCCAAAAAATCGGTGCCCAAAAATAAATAAGCACTAAGCATGCTGCAATTTGAGTGCCATTTGTAGAATAGCATTTGGCGCCAGTATTCATGCTGAATTTTGGGCATGAGGATTTACACCAAGTGAAACCTGGTGTATATCCTTGTGCCTAAATTAGGCATGGATTGGCCTTATTCTGTAACAATGCATGCAAATTCCAGGAACGCCCTTGACCTGTCCATGCCCCGCCCATGGCCATGCCCTTTTTTGGATCCACGCAGAAATATTTACACACGTATCTTTATAGAATAGCAACTATAAAGATGCATGTGTAAATTTCAATTATTGCTATTAGTGTCAATAATTGATTGTTAGCACCCAATTATTAGCAATCATTGGCTCATTAAGCAATTAAATTCTGTGTGCAAATTGGGCCTATGCAATTTTGAGCACTATAAATAGAATTAGGGGGGAAATATGTCTTCTTCAAGAGTATTAAGCATTGTTGTATGCTTAGTATCTGTTTCTCTTTCCATGCATTTGAAGTTATTTCATTTAGGCCATGTTTACAAAGACATGCTAGCGTTTTAATGCACACTAACTGTGTAGATGTACATAATGTTTCTGCAGGCATCTACCCAGTTATTGTGCGCTAAGTTTTAGTGTGAGCTAAAATTGGTAGCGCACCTTTGTAAACGGAGCAGGGTTTTTTTGTTTGTTTGTTTTCGATTTTCCTCCAATATATTTCAATTGCTCGATAACTTCACTATGTGGGCTTGATTTTATAACCGGGCATCAATGTAGAACATTAAAAAGGTGTCTATTTTTAATGCCTAATCTATAAGGGTGCCTATGTTCCTTTAATAGTGCTCAGTAGTTCCTGGGTTAAATAGCTAAGGCAGGTTGGTAAACTTGTAAATTCTCATAAAATTCTAATATGGGAATATCAAATTTTTCCAGAAAGAAAAATATAATTTCTTTAGCACACAGTTGGTATATTTATTTTTAATCCCTTTTGTTCCCACTGGTTGGGATTTTGTGATACTTCTAATGGGTCGAAGTAGTGATTTCTCTAATGCTAATGCTTGTTGTCTGTAAGTGCATCACTTGTTTGGTAAATGGATTTTTTTTCTCCCATTCCCAGTGAGTCTTTCAATATCCTTAGCAATATTTACAGTAATTGGAGTGCTACCTACATACTGTTGCTCCACTTGCTGCCATCTTTTATCTTTGATATCTCCCTGCCATTTCAGCAATGTTTTTAATTGGGCTGCTTAGATAATATTGCTGAAACTTGGTAATTCTCCAGTCTCCCTCCATTTTCCCATTGACTAGAACTTCACTGGTTAGTCTAGGAAATCTCTTCTAAATGTTTAAAATGCTTTTCTTGATACTGAACCAAAAAATCCAAAATAAGGGATGATCACAATGAAAACTTCATTCATCCAAAATAGGAGCTTCCTCAAGTTAAACAACTCTTCAAATATTAAGGAAACATTTTGGACCGCTATATGTAGAAGAGGATTCTTGGTTCTGATTTTTTTAACAAGTTCTGAAGTGCTCAAAAACATAAGCATCTAAAGTGAAAATCACATTTATCAGTACAATAATTTGAAAAATATTACTTAACTTACCTTTGAACGGTCTGGTGGTCTAGTGGATTCCCAGTAGCTCTTGCCCTCACAGGTTCCTCAGCCAAGATGGTTGCCAGGACTTGCTGCTGTAGCCTTGCAAGACTTCTGCAGGAGGTCCCAAAATGGCTATCGAGACCTCCCGCAGCAGATAGGAGTTGTAAGACCACCAGTGGTACTTCTATGTCCCTACATCATGCATCACATCATATTACTTTGTGGCGTTACATTTTGAAATGAATTCTGCTTCAGGGACTATTTATAGCTACACAGCCCATCTTAGGTGCATGGTTCATCCAGTAGCATATTCATTCACAGAACTTAGTACTACCTCTGGGATGTTGAAGCAATATGAAGCACGGGCAGCGGGGCTCATTGGATGCACCAAAAAAGCCCAATCTTTGCCCCTGCCCCAGAGCTCTCTAGTGGCTGATGTTATCTTGGGCAAAATATCAGTCAGGTCCCACCCATGTAGACCACCCCATTCTGCTGCCTATGATGTGAAATTACATGACCTGTGATGTTGGAGTGCTGAAATACTGCTACAGCTGGTGAAGTGATCTTACAACTCCTGATTGATTAAGTAATATTTTGAGACAATTCCTTTTTGAATTTAGATTGTTGTGTTTCTGAACACTGCAGAAGTAAAAAAAAAAATCAGGACCTATGATTATAATTACAGAGGAGGGAATGGGTTATGTTGATCCTCGTTTACATATGCATGAATGATCCAAACTTTCTCTTTATACTGTTTCATGTCTATCTGGCATTCTTCTCATGTTACAATCTCTGCTGCTCAGTAGCAGGGTTATGGATAAGGTTTTGCTCTTAATAAACTATTCTAAAATATCTATCCTCACCATATGATTTAATTTTTACAGTTATCTTGGCTCTCTACTTTCCAAGAAAGGACTATTTTGGAAATGTCTACCTGTATCAGCCAGCAGGCACACCTCTATTATACATCCATACCCTACCAGATATACAAGGGGAGGTGGCCCACTTTCATCTGTGCCATAATGTCTTTAGCCATCATTTGGGTCCTGACAATCCCTGGTTTCAAATAGAAGAAAAAACAGGAGTCCTCTACCTCAACAGGAGCCTGGATACAAATGAGTTCAGTCTTATCAGTAAGTACAAATACGGATAATCCTATTTCATTCCATTGTGTTCCAACTAGTTATTATAATGAACATTTCATGACAGAAATTTATATTGAAATTGCATATGCATATTTATATTGAGTTTTATCCCATCAGGGAATATTATAAAAATGTGAAAATTTAACATTTCAAATTATTTTGACTGTGTAACTACGAGGTTAGTTTTCAAAAGATTTCACTTACTGACCAGCTTATTTTCGAAAGAGATCGCCAGCCATCTTCCAACACAAATCGGGAGATGGCCAGCGATCTCCTGAACCCGGCCATATCTGTATAATCAAAAACCGATTTTGGCCGACTTCAACTGCTTTCCGTTGCGGAGCCGGCCAAACTTCAAGGGGGCGTTTTGGCAGGGTACAGAAGGCAGGACAGGGGCGGGACGGGGGCCTGGTTACGAGATGGCCGGCTTCACCCGATAATGGAAAAAAGATGGTCGGCTCTGACGAGCATTTCGCCGGCTTCACTTGGTCCATTTATTTTTAGGACCAAGCCTCAAAAAAGTGCCCCAATTGACCAGATGACCACCGGAGGGAATCGGGGATCACCTCCCCTTACTCCCCCAGTGGTCACCAACCCCCTCCCACCCAAAAAAAACAAATTAAATATTTTTTTGGCAAGCCTCTATGCCAGCCTCAAATGTCATACCCAGCTCCCTGACAGCAGTATGCAGATCCCTGGAGCAGTTTTTAGTGGGTACAGTGCACTTCAGGCAGGTGGACCCAGGCCCATCCCCCCTACCTGTTACACATGTGGTGCTAAATGGGAGCCCTCCAACCCCCCCCCCAAAACCCACTGTACCCACATGTAGATGCCCCCCTTCACCCTTAGGGCTATGGTAGTGGTGTAGAGTTGTGAGGAGTGGGTTTTGGGGGGATTTGGGGGGCTCAGCACCCAAGGTAAGGGAGCTATGTACCTGGGATCAATTTTTGAAGTCCACTGCAGTGCCCCCTAGGGTGCCTGGTTGGTGTCCTGGCATGTCAGGGGGACCAGTGCACTACAAATGCTGGCTCCTCCCACGACCAAATACCTTGCATTTCACCAGGTTTGAGATGGCCGGGCCCAGTTTCCATTATGGCCGAAAACCGAAGCCGGCCATATCTAAATCCGGCGAACTCTAAACCTGGCAATCTCAACATTTGACCTAAATGTTGAGATTTTGCCGGCCCCAACCATATTATCGAAAGAAAAGATGACCGGCCATCTTTTTCGATAATACGGTTGGCTCCACCCCTTTGCGGAGCCGGCCCCGAAGGTGGCCAGCCATATAGATGGCCGACGCCATTCGATTATGCCCCTCCACGGCAGTTAGCATGTTAAATCTGTCCAGTTAAAAATCTCTAACACCTGATGATTTAAATTTTTCTGTACAGAACCACTCTGTGCACAGATTTAGCAGGTTAAAATAGCTAGTTGCAAAGATATTTGATGCTAAATATGGCTGGATAACTTTAAGAACTGCAAAAGCAGGTCTAAAGCCAGGAATCTCTCTCTCTCTGTACATATACCCCTATTTACTAAGCCATGCGTTAATGCCAACACAGCCCATTCAAAGCGAATGGGCTGTGTCAGCATTCAGCACTTAGTAAACAGGAGGAATAGATAGATAGATATAGATATAGTTATAGATATAGATAGGCATAAATAGATTGATATAGATAGACAGATATACAGTAGATACAGATATTTATATAGAGATATATACAGTAGATTTGGGGGGGGGCATAATCGAACGCGAACGCCTATCTCCATGGGCGTCTATGTCTGAAAATGGGTACGCGAAGAGGCGGGACAGTGCGTATTTTTGAAAAAATGGACGTTTTTCAGCTCAAAAACGTCCTAATCCAAGCCATTTGGTCATGGGAGGGGCCACGATTCGTAGTACACTCGCCCCCCCCTGACATGCCAGTACACCAACTGGGCACCCTAGAGGTCAGTGCGGTGGACTTCAGACAATGCTCCCACATGCATAGCTCCCTTACCACGGGTGCTGAGCCCCCAACCCCCCTCTCCCAAAACCCACTACCCAAAAATGTACAACACTACCATAGCTCTTAGGGGTGAAGGGGACATCTACATGTGGGTACAGTGGGTTTTGCAGACCTCCCATTTACCAGCACAAGTGTTACAGGTAGGGGGGATGGGCCTGGGTCCACCTGGCTGAAGTGCACTGCGGTACCCACTAAAAGTGCTCGAGGGACCTGCATACACGCAGACCTCTAGGACTTGTTGCTGCTATATAACATTGGCACACCAGTTGACACCTGAAGACTAATCTCTCCGAAAACGTCCTTTATTGGAATAAGCACGCTTACTCACAGTTAACTGCAGATCAGAGATTGTGCCCCACTGGCAACGAGTCTCCCTGGTACTGAGATGAGCAGTAGGTCAGAGCTGGCAGAATGCTGTACAATGCCCTCTTTCAGCCACATTCAAGGTAACTAAGTTCTGTAACGTGGCCAACACGTGAAAGGGATCTAAAACTGGCTTACAAAAATGGCCACTACCTCATGGACTACCGGAAACAAAACAGGGCACACTCTGACCCAGTAGGCAGGGGGAAAAGCACCATGGGAGTAGAGCGTACCAACTACCAACATCATGAGCATTTGCCACAAGCTAGTGGAATCACGGAGCCCAATACCCTACACCCACCACAATGCATTGCTGATGTGACTCTGCAGTGCGCATAACAGAAAAGGTGTCACACTCACCCGAGAGCCACATCAGAACCAGGGAAAGGCTGTCACAGGATAGAACACATTCTGCTGTCATGGAGGTGGGTACGGCATTTGAGGCTGGCATAGAGGCTGGAAAAAAAGTTTGTAAAGTGGGTTTTTTTTGGTGGGAGGGGGTTAGTGACCACTGAGGGAGTCCGGGGAGGTCATCCCCAATTCCCTCCAGTGGTCATCTGGTCAGTTGGGGCACTTTTTTGGGACCTGTTCGTGAAAAAAAGGGTCCAAAAAAAAGTGACCCAAAATTGCGGTAAAAACGCCTTGTTTTTCGATTATCAGCTAAAGACGCCCATCTCTCCTCGGCCAATAACCACGCCCCAGTTCCGCCTTCACCACGCCTCCAACACGCCCCCGTCAACTTTACCCGTTTCCGCGACGGATTGCAGTTGGAAACGCCCAAAATCGGCTTTCGATTATACCGATTTGGGCGCCCACGGGAGAAAGATGGCCCATCTCCTGATTTGGGTCGCAATATAGGCGTTTTTCTCTTTCGATTATAAGCTGGATAGTGTGACATATAATGATTTTATTTTATTTTTATTTTTGTTACACTTGTACCCCGCGCTTTCCCACTCATGGCAGGCTCAATGCGGTTTACATGGGGCAACGGAGGGTTAAGTGACTTGCCCAGAGTAACAAGGAGCTGCCTGTGCCTGAAGTGGGAATGCTGGTCCAAACCCTCAATCTGCATCTCACTCTGTTCTCATCTTGTTAATAGAGAAGGTGTCATGTCTGATTTCTGTCCCAAACCCTTCAGCACCATATTTAAAAAAAATCTGGCTAACCTCAGCACCTTCCCAAGTTCTTTTGGCCAAGTACAACCCCTGTTGACTGTGAGGCTCTTCACAGGCTGCTTTGTTGCTTGAGCTGCTACAGAATGTCACCACTTAAGGACTTCAGAAAATCTGTTAAGAGTCTTTTATTGTGTCAGGCTTTGATTTCTGCCTGTTTTAACAATAAATATTTACTTTTCTTCTGGGGTCTTCTTTTGAATAGTTTGAGAACCCCTTGAGGGGTACTTTTGATATGATGTCTAAATTCGATTTTGGACATTTTGCAAAAAAAAAAAATCCAAAATCCAGTAGTGAACATGGCATTTTTCAAACTAGAAAAACATCCAACTTTTTGTTTTGAAGATGACAATTTACTAGACATTTTTGTGCTCAGTGCTTCTATCTTTTAGAACCGTTTTTGAAAACAAACAAACAAAAAAATACCCTGCAATGGAAAAATGCACAAAAAACAAGACATTGGGATATATGGGGGGAGGGGCCAGCATTCCTAGTAGACTGGCCACACAGACATCCCAGCAGAGCACTGGGGCACCCTAGGGGGCGTTGCAGTGGACTTCACGCAAAAGGTCCCAGGTACACATCTGAACATTACCCCCTTATATTGTGTGCTGAGTCCTTCAAAACTCACCAGAAATATTGTACCCAACTGTGCCATTTTGCCTGCAGGTGTTACCTCCTATGTGAGTACAGTAGGTTTTTGGTGGATTTTGGAGAGATCACACATTCTACCACAAGTGTACCAGTTAAAGTGGGATATGGGTCTGGGTCTCCTGCACCGCACCAACCACTAGGCTACTCCAGGGACCTGCTTGCTGCTCTAATAGGACTGGCCATAACATCTGAAGCTGTCATAGAGGCTGGTATGTACTGTTTCTTTCACAGATTTTAGGGGGGGGGGGGGGTCATATCATTTTGGGCACCTTTTGGTCAAAAAAGATATAGTGGAATTAGAAAAGGTACAGAGAAGGGTGACAAAAATGATAAAGGGGATGGGATGACTTCCCTATGAGGAAAGGCTGAAGAATCTAGGGCTCTTCAGCTTGGAGAACAGACGGCTGAGAGGAGATATGATAGAGGTCTATAAAATAATGAGTGGAGTGGAACGGGTAGACGTGAATCATTTGTTTTTCCAAAAATGCTAGAACTAGGGGGCATGTGATGAAGCTACAATGTAGTAAATTTAATACGAATCGGAGAAACATTTTCTTCGCACTCTGGAATTTGTTGCCAGAGAATGTGGTAAAGGCGGTTAGCTTAGCGGGGTTTTAAAAGGGTTCAAACGGCTTCTTAAAGGAAAAGTTCATAGACCATTATTAAATTGACTTGGGAAAATCCACTGCTTATTTCTGGGGTAAGCATCATAAAATGTATTGAGCTTTTCTGGGATCTTGCCAGGTATTTGTGACCTGGATTGGTCACTGTTGGAAACAGGATACTGGGCTTGATGGACATTTGGTCTGTCCCAGTATGGCAATACTTATGAACTTATGCAGTTGTGATTGAAACAGGTCTAGCCAAAACCACCTTAATTTTGGCCCTAGATGTTTACATTTTGTTCCAATATTGCAGAAAAACATCTATCTTTTGGTGCTATCCGTGTCCCGCCCAACCTATGCCCCCAACAGGTGTTGTCAAAAATTGCAATGTGGACGTTTTTGAGAGAAAAACGTTCTCCTGTGACCTTATGATGTTTTTTTGGACAACTTTTTGTTTTGAAAATAAGCCCCCTTATGTGTAGCCTTAGAAGTGATTTAGGTGGTCACCTTAGGTGGAGTTATAGTCTCAGTTGTTGAATATTGTGGCTGAAATGTGGGCATGTGGACATTAAAATCAGATTCACCGTTTCCATTTTTACTTATGGTTACTTTTAATTAAACTGAGGCTTAAATCACCAGATACTGGCCTTTGTGTGTTGCTCTGTGGTCTGTGCTAAACAAATAATTATATAGGGTTTTAATCTTACTGAGTGGATCGGAAAGGGAAATTCAGTGCCACTGAATATCCTTTGACTGCTGCAGCATTCCAGGGTTAGTCCAAGGGAAGTGCAGTCTGGATGAAGCTGGGAGTTATACTGGCCTTGGCAAAATGCCGTGCTGAGCAAGTAGGACTATTTAAAGAGCAGACCTAACTTTGCCCGTTTAGATATGTGGGTACAGTGCTGAATATCAGACAAACCTGCTTTCTGGCACTGCCATAGACCCAGATTTTCAGTGCTGTGCCCAGCTATGGCCTGGCACTGGATATCCATATCTGTTTTAACTGGTGGTAGTCAGTGTTAAAAAAAAAATACTGGCCACCACCAGCTGAATATTGACCCGGTAAAAGTTTACTTTCATATCTTAGGGGAATCGAGGTTTTTGGGTTGTTGTCCCTTCATTTGGATGGCTGGTTTAAAAGTAAAGTTATAGCTGTGTCACTCAGAATTGCAGGAGCCTGTATCAACGGGATGCTTTCATGCATCCTATAGGTAGTTAAGCTATTATATTGACAAGACATCCATATGTATTTGCTAACACAAATATAATGGTGAAATTAATCAAAAGCAAATATCAAAATTAACTATTTGAATGTTAACTATTAATTCACTAATGTTTTTTGAAGTTAGCAGAGGCCCATGCTACCTGAGAGGACACAGTGAAGTGTATATAAGAGTCTGACTATAATGGCTGCAGTTTATCTTTATAAATTCACTACTCATGAAGGGGTCCTTTTACAAAGGCATCCTGAAAAATGGCTTGCGGTAGTGTAGGCACGGGTTTTGGGCACGGGTCGATCCATTTTTCAGCGCTCCTGTAAAAAAGGCCTTTTTAAAATTTTTGACGAAAATGGACGCACAGCATAATGAAAATTGCCGCACATCCATTTTGGGTCTTAGACCTCGTGGTAAAGACTCACATGGTAACTCGGCGGTAATGACCTAAGCATGTCAAATGCTACTTGGTGCACATCCAAAAATAAAAAATATTTTCCAGATGCACGTATCGGACGCGCTCCAAAAATGAAATTACCGCAAGAGCCATGTGGTAGCTGGGCAGTAACTCCATTTTGGCGCACGTTGGGCACACGTAGACGCTTACGCGGCTTAGTAAAAGGACCCCTAAATAATGTTTCCAACACTTTGTCAAAATCTTCTGGACAATTGGAAGGCAATTGCTTTTTGTAAACCATGCATACTTGTTTCTTTTTATAGCTAGAGGAAGCACGGTAGCCTTTCCCAAAGTGCATCTTAGAGTCTCGGTTTCACACCAGCTGTTGCGTGAGAAGGAGTGCGACCCTTTGGCTATAGTGCATCTCACCATCCTTAATGCCACCGTGCCAACTTGTTCCTCTCTGAAGCCACAGGAACTTTGCTTTATGGAAAAGAACTTGATATTTAGTATCAAGGAAAATAAACCATCTAGTATGTTCTATCAGTTCCATTTACTTCCTGTTCAGAAGCAGTGCCAGAACGTCAGTATTTCCTACAAGTTAATGACAGGTAAAGATCTTATTCTTAATTGTAATGCGACAGACTTAAACTGTTCATTTGGTTTATAGTATCTGCACTGTACATTTTCTGATAGCTAGTAAAGTCTACTTATGTAAGTCTCACAGAAAGATAAAAGCTATGGCTCCAACATTCCAAAGTGCTTTTCCATATACCAGCAGTCTCTATTCCCCTCATTCTAAATTTGCATGCTGATTACAGATGTAAATTTATGGAATTCTAGCACTTAAATAGGTAACTGTAACCTTATATGCATAAGTGATTGCGCTGCTCTAAGCGCTATTCTATAAGTGACAGGAGCCACTCACTTAGCCATACCTGGCTTTGTAAAAGGGCCCCTAACGTGGGCCTACCTTGCACTAAAAGAACACTACCATGGGACAGTTTTTTTTTTTCGCTTAGGAAGTGCTAATGCCACACTGGAAAATATATATTTTTTCCAGTATGGGAGTTGTGCCCATGAGCGAAATGTAGGTGTGCCTGCACTAATCGGGTAGTGTGGGTACATTACCTGATTAGCACAGTAGTAGCGCAAGAGGCCTTACCGTCTCCTAAATAGATGCCCTTAAGGGCTACCGCGGTAATGGCCAGGCGCTAATGGGGAAATTAGCACATGGCTATTAAAAAAAAAAGTGGCTATTTTACTGGCATGCTAAAGGTGGCCACAGCATGTGGTAAACCCTTTTACTGCACCTTAGTAAAAGGACCCCTTAGTGTAAAATGTAAGGGGGTATTCACAAGGGAGAAGGCCTGGGCAGGGCCAGCATTTACACATGTAACTTATAGAATTCTGTAAGTGACATACCAAGGGGCCCTTTTACTCAGTTGCGTAAGGGCCTACATGCATACAAAGCACGTCAGATCAGCACTACCACCCAGCTAGCATGTGAGACGGATGGTAATTCTGAATTTGGCGCATGCCAAATCCCATGATAGAAAATAATTTTCTATCTTCTACCGTGAGCTGCTTACCCAGTGGTAAACAGCAGTTGGTGCATGCTGTATACGTAAAACATGTGTAGCGTGTAAGACCTTACTTCTAGGTCAATGGGTGGCGGTAAGGTCTCAGGCCAAAAATGGATGCGCACTGTTTCAATTTTAGCGCATGTATATTTTGAAACCCCTTAAAAAAGGCCCCTTTTCCTAGACGCAGTAAAAACGTGACCCAGCGTGCACCCAAAAGATGTGCTCACATTACCGCAGGACACCTTTTACTGCGGCTTAATAAAAGGACCAAGGAAGTAATTTTGTACAGGTCACCTAAAGTTAGGCACCTAAAAAATGTCCACTAGGCATGAATTCTATAACGCCAATTATGCACATAATAGAATACTAGTGTAAATCTACATTTACACGTTTAACTTTAGGGGTGACCACTTATGCCATGTCAAAGGCTGGTGTAAATGCCTGGGCCTAAATGTTGTCAGTTACACACAGAACTGACCGTATTCTGTAACCTTAGTGCATAAGTGCTGGGCATGCCCTGACTCACCCATGTCCCTCCCATATCTGCACTCCCCTAGCAGTTACATGCTAAAGGAATGATGCATTAAGGACTAGATTCATTAAATGGCATTATTTATTTATTTTATTTATTTATTACATTTGTATCCCACATTTTCCCGCATAGCAGTAGGCTCAATGTGGCTTACAGGTTCCAGAGAGGAGAGTACCAACTCCAGGAATATATACAGAGTGGAAAATACAGTAACAGTAGGTGCAAGGAAGCTGATAAGGTTCCGGAAAAGAGAATACAACTCTGGGACGACTATATAGTAGCATATACAGAGAAGTAATTAAAAAAACAGCACCGAAAAAAATCTGTGTGGAGCGGTATTCTATAAATGGTGCTCTCAGTTGCGCACCGATTACTGTGCCAAACGTTGGGAGTGAGAGTTTCCACCAGCTGAAACCTGGTGTAAATTCTGGTGCATAAGTTAGGCGCGGATCCCTAGCAATTAGTATACTGCGAACATCTTTAGTGAACGCTCCTGATTTGCCCATGCCCTTCCCATGGCCACGCCCCCTCAAAGGTTGTATGTGATAAGATTTGTATGTGGATCTTTATAGAATAGCTCCTACCAAGATGCGTACACAAATCCAAATTGTTGCCAATTAACTCCACTAATTGTTAGCACCCAATGATTGGTGCTAATTGGCTCATTAGCCAATTTAGTTGCATGCATATCTCAAGATAGCGTGCAGTTTTGCGCATATATATGTGCACCATTTATAGAATTTGAGGGTAAGGTTATAGAATTACAATTAATTGTAGTTATGCACATAGCTGCAAATTAGTGCCAATTAGCAGCTAATTTATTAATTCAGTTATGTGCATAACTGTCACTAATCTGTAACATACATGTGCAGTTTTATGCACTAAGCCTAAAATTGTGCATAGAAGGTTACAGAATGAGGGGGTAAATAGCTACATTTGGGTGCACCCTGCTATTGACATGGTATAAATGGGTACATCTAAATGTAGGCATGTTGATGCAGATTTACTCTGGTATTCTACAATGGAATCTTGGCACCCAGGTTCCATTATAGAACTAACACTCAGAATGCAGCATCTACAGTATGTCTCCCGTGCACCGGGAGCTACTTTTTCTTGACATTTCCATGCAAATGTAGTCTTTCTTTTCAAGGAAAAGGGTTTGTTTTTTTGGGATACTTTGCAATTAGAGCAGTATTTAAAAGGTAATGAGAAACTGCTATTTTTAGGGTTTAATTTGAGTACTAGATAAATAATCAGCGTCATATTAGTTAGCAGTGCCTAACTTGTTGTATATTTAAAATGGTTTAGCAACCTCCCCTTGATGTGGGCTTGTTGGTTTTCTTATGATATGGAAGATGTTTGTTTAAGTATATTCTTTTGATTCTGTTTTCTTATTTGGAAATTGTACTTTTATCAGTCCACTTCATCGGTCTAGTATCATAGCTCTTGAACATATTTTATTACTTGCACTTCTTAGAGAAAAAATTATTTTTAGAAAACATTTAGCTTATCTTGTTAAAATTCCACTTGACTAGAGGGAACTCTAGCCAACATGTTTCGCCTACCAGCTTTTTCAAAGCTCTCCCCTGCAACAAAGTATAACTTCCTTCAATATAGTAACACCCAATTTAATCACCTAGACAAAACTTAGAAAATATTAAATTCTTACCAGTGACGCCAAACACCACTTAGTAGGTACACCTACTAGGGAGTAGCCTAGTGGTTAGTGCAGTGGACTTTGATCCTGGGGAACTGAGTTCGATTCCCACTGCAGCTCCTTGTGACACTGGGCAAGTCATTTAGCCCTCCATTTCCCCTGGTACAAAATAAGTACCTGAATATATGTAAACTGCTTTGAATGTAGCTGCAAAAACCTCAGAAAGGCGGTATATCAAGTCCCATTTCCCTTTCCCTTCCTGGAACAATATAGCATCCGCTCACTCCATAACCATTTACCTACTTCCTACATTATCTGTCACCCAGTCACACCATATCTTGATTAAAGCAGTGATGTCCACTCAATCTCAACATTCAAGCTCCGGGGAACCACAGCATTTAACTGTAAATCCAGTAATGTTAGGTGTGGTTTATAGAATACGCCTAGCACCCATCCCTGCAACTAAAATGTAGATGCTTTGATTTATTCAACTAAAACCTGGTATAAATGCCCACGTCTGACTTAGGTGGAGATCAGGTGTATTCTATAACACAGCGTCTTAATTTTAGGAAAAGCCATGACATGGCCATGCTCCCTTTTGAGATCCACATGGTAGAATTTGCGTGCATTACTATATAGAATACGCTTAGCAAGTAATGCATGTAAATTCTAATTATTGCCATTTAGTGACATTAATTGCTTGCTAATGTCCAATTCTCAGTGCTGATTAGCTCATTACTTAATCAAGTTATGCATGCAATTCAGCCACATGACCAAAATTGCTTGTATAACTTTAATCACCATATACAGGATCCAGTGGACAGTGCATTCATATCATCACATGCTCTCTTTTGTGTGAATATCGATGAATTCCAGTGAATAGTGTTCATTCCAATATTAATGTCCCAAAAAAGAAGACATATGCAAATATTTGATTGTGAATTCCAACTCACGCATAAGAAAGAGCATGCGATGGCGTGAATGCTTTATAGGTCTAACTACTAGTTAAGGGTTTTCCTTTGGAGTGGCTTAATGATCATTTATTATTTGTTTTCATTATGCTGATGCTTTCTTACACTTTAAAATCTAAGATATGATTCAAAATTCAGAAGTTTGCCATGTAAATTTTAAAATGTATTGTTTGTAAGGGTATCGTGCTGTTTCCCTTTTGTGAGAGTGGTGGTTATTTTGGCCCCTTTGTTTGTGTATATGGATAATGTCACTGAAAATTTTTATTGACTGTCCCAGTATGATCTAAAGCAAGGGCAGAGAATTGATCTCCCGCCCAAGACCAAGCAGGCAATGTTCAACTATCCGTATAACTATATGTATACATTTAGACCAGCAAAAATGTGGGCTGCCGCAGGTAGTGGCACTAAATATAGGTAAAATATGTAAATGCCTTGGTCGGCATTTAAACAAAAGGCTGACTATGATTTCACTGTATATCAATCACTGATTAATATACAGTATACATAAGTGGTTATCAAACTTTCCATTAAAAGTTGACTGAGTCGAAATTTTAGGTTATGCCATTGAATGAGGCAGCAACATGGGATACGCTCACAGAAATGCAGTTTAAATGATCACCGCAGCAATTAATGTACTTGTGTTATGGTTAAATATGTAATGGAGCAAGCTAGTCTGTCATATTTGGACTAGGTGTTATTCCATCTTGTACTTATAACAATTGTTTTTATTTCGATATATTTTAGATTGTCTTATCTTGTATTGTCTTATTATTATGTATGTTATATTGTAACCTGCTGCGATATTTGGAAATTGTGGGCTATAAATATTTTTAAAAGAAGGAAAAGAAGAGGAAGACGAATAACAGGATTATAATCATCCTTGATGTCTCCATTCAGCCCCATGGTGGGGTAAAATTGAATTTGTTAAAATGATGCTAACACACAGAATAAACTGTATATTGTTGATGCATGGCTTCAGTCCTAGGGAATTTGGGGGGTCTTTTACTAATGATGCTAACACACAGAATAAACTGTATATTGTTGATGCATGGCTTCAGTCCTAGGGAATTTGGCGGGTCTTTTACTAAAGCTTAGCTTGAGTTATCTGCAGTAGGGCCCACTTTATTCCTATGGGCCCTACTGCAGTTAACTCGAACTAAGCTTTAGTAAAAGACCCCCCCTTTATTCCCAATTAGATAAGAAGTTACTTAGATTTTATGGAATGGTAAGAAAGTCATGGATCACTTTTTATTTTATTTATTTATTTATTGGGAACCGTCTTTATGAAGAGATTCACCCAAGGCAGTGTACAGTAGGTACAGTTTAACATCAAACTTGCAGTTTTGTTAACAGCATAACAATAGTAAAATGAATACGTATAAACAAATACAATGAAAGAGGACAACTTAAAAACCGCAAATTGAAACCTAATAGTAGGACTACTATTAAACAGGATCAATAACATTTAACAGCACTGAAATTCAAATAACAGAGATATAATATGATGTAAGCATAATAGTGATTAAATATCTAATAAGCACACAATTAGAACATTCAAATAACATTGCTATGATACTAATGCTTTTCTACAGCACAGCTTACCATATAGCTGAGGGGCCCTGATTTGTGGCACAGAGTCGGTTGGGATAAATAAATGGGTGGCTAAACTAAAGGCAAGTTCTTTGTACAGTTAATCAAGATATAAGGAACTGGTCTATGTTACACTGTGTGTAGCAAGCTTTAAAAACACTTAATACATTTAGGGAAAGGGAAAGTCAATTCCCTTTGGCATGATACGGACCCTACTGAGTAGCTGCTGATACTCTGATATCTCATAAGCCATGTGATTTAGAGTGGAGAAAGAGTTAATGATCCACTTCCCCTACAGTTTCTGCCAATGTTCATAATCCCAGAGGCACTCCAGACCCATGGCATTATGAAAGATATCTGGTTGACTCTTCTTGAGCTGGATAAGGGTGCGGAAAATCAAAGTTAGGATTCAAGATTTACATCTATCTGGTATAACCCTAAACATAAAATAAGGTGACACTTTGTATCCTGACTGACTTGGCAAGCTGCTGGTATTTGGGCACTGGGACAACTGGTGGAAAACAATAAACTTAACTTTTGAGTTGTGGAAGTATTCTGTTCCATGCACTCAGAAATATCATTGGTTGCAACTGCCCCTTGCTTTAAGTCATAGTGCTGTCAGGTACAGAGCACTTCAGAGTGATACATCCTTGTGAATTTGGAGTGGACTAACAATAGGTTTTTGAAGGTAGTAGCATTTCCAGTAAAAGTGAGGTTAGGGAAGATGTGAGAAACAGATCTAATATAGCTTGACCATATTTGGGGGGAAAGGTGAACAGACCAGCTTTATCAAGCAGCTTAGCACAATCCCTCTCCTACATGGCACACAAACGTTTTGGAGCCCATGGAGAAAATGGAAGGCAGGCAAGGTGATATATAATCTCTGTTGACATTATGAACAGGAAGTTGGAACACTGACTCATACTGTATAAGTGCCCTGTTATTCAGTGCTTCTGACAAAAGATATGTGTAATGTTCAGATTGCTCTATTCAGTAGGAATTGTTGATTCACACTCAGCATACCCTAATTTACTTTTGTCTGATTTGCAAACGTGTTTACTGGATATTTTAGTTCCACTATCCATAAACTATTATACTGGCACATTGGAAGAATGTGATCTTAATTTTATATTTTGGTGGAACCTATATGTTAACATATAAATACAAATTAAAAACTGCAAAAAAATATGTAATACTAGCAGAGCTCTAAGGTTGGTATAGCTGTTAGCACCTAAATATAAGGCACACCAATCCTGGATTATACTAGTATTCTATAATGCAGGGGTGGGCAACCACCATCCTCAAGGGCCACAACCCAGTCATATACTGCTTCCATTGTCTGCAAATAGATCTCATACATATTCATTGTGGAAATCTTGAAAACCTGACTGGGTTGTGGCCCTCGAGGATTGTGGTTGCCCACCCCTGCTATAATGGAATGCGAATAATTGCTCCCTGAAATGCATCATGGTGCCTACAAGAGGTGCTCATTTATAGAATTCCCACATTTTATCTGTTATCTTCAGACTCCAGTTGTGTCCTTACTGAGGATGACACTGTCGATAAATTCAGATCGGCCACAAACAGAAGGAAATTTTTTCCACCGAAGGAAAAGCACCAAGCAGAAACAAGTAGAGCAATGAAACCTCTCGCAGAACTTTTTATTAAATGCTTTTTTGAACACCATCTGCGAGAGGTTTCATTGCTCTACTTGTTTCAGCTTGATAAATTCAAATCACCTGGATCGAACCCAGGTCCAAGGACTGACTTCAGGTTCTTGCAGTTCATGAAGTAAGATTCTGCTCAGAACAGTAACCTAAAAGATTTGGTTTCAACCAAAAACACCTACTAGTATTTTATTTGTGTTGAAGGTATTGTCTTTCTTTTGAAGAGTTTCCATTTGTCTATAATGAGGACACCATGGAAGTTACCGTTTCTCAATCTTTGGATCGGGAGCAAAGAGAAGAGTACTGGATGATAGTGAAGTGTACAGTGAGAGAAGGGTCTATGGAAACTGAGGTGGAGCAGACCTTTGTGGTGAATGTGTATGATGAAGATGACACTGCCCCCTTTCTTCCAAATGGCACTGACACCGCTGAAGCCATTGTGGAGTTCAAGAGGAAAGAGGTAGAGTGGCTGTCAGTATATGCAACAGGACAGTGAAAAGCTGTGTCTGTTTTGAACTAGTGTAAGTTTCCACTGAACAACAACATTTGTTTGTACTTGTAACATTTTCAAGTACTCTTATTTTGCTCTAGGCGCTCGATATTCAAAGCAAGTTAAGCATTTGTTGGCAGCCAGCAAATACATAATTCACTTATCTAGATATTTTCAGCTTAAATTCAGACAAAATCAGACCATTTAAATTGTTAAGTGATCAGATTTTATTCAGATAAGGAGCCAGGTTTGTGGAGGTGAGTTTGGCAACTATCTATTTAATAGTGATATTTGACCACTGGACAGATGATTTATTTATGTACATTAATTAGTTTGTTTTGGCCAATTTACAAACCAAAAAAACCTGGCAGAAACAATTCTATGCCATTCACAATAGTGCTTATTTTAGAAGCCTTGTTCGTGTTTTGGATTCTTCAAATTGGCATTTAGACATCCATACTGCACGGACATCCAATTGCCAATTTTATAAAGACAGGATAGGGACATTTGATACTGCTGTACATCCATAGGGTAAGGGGGTGTGGTCTGGGCATGTTTGGGATGGGACAGGTAGGCTTAAAACACAGTTTTTTAAAGATCCAACAAAAGAATTGTAAAGAAATGTGAATGTTCATAGAAATGCTGTCCACTGGATCGTAGTGTTCAGCCCCTGTGGTTTAATAGTATGGATCCATCAATTGAATACTATTGAACCACAGGGACTGAACACTACGATCCAGTGGACAGCATTTCTATGAACATTCACATTTCTTTACAATTCTTTTGTTGAACCTTTAAAAAACTATGAATGACTTAATATGATGTCATCACGTATTGCTTTCTGGTCATTTATTAGTTAGGCTTAAAACACAGACATTCATCTCCCATTGCAGAAGGGGAAGAAATGTCCATGTCTATAAAGGTGGATGTCTGGATTTAGACCTGTCACCTGGAATGTCCAGGGGACCCATGTTGTAAGGGTCAGGAACTGTTTGCATTTATTATGTGTTATCTGTAGAACAGAACAGAATAAGTGCAAAGCCTGTGCCCAGCATATGCCCTGCATGTACTGTACAGAGCATGCTAAGCCCCATTACTATCCACAGTGAGGTGGTGCACCTCAAAAGCTCATGTCCCTCCTTCCAGCAGCCAAGCAGCTCCAAAGTCCCATCCAACACCCCTCCATCAAAAGTTCTGAGCCTCCTCCCAGACTTCCCCCCCCCCCTTCTGTGTTCCATCCCCCTCCCAAGTTCCAGTCTCCTCGAACCCCCTCCCCTCATTTTAAAGATTACAATGGGGGGTGGGATCAGAACCAATATGGGGAGAGGGGGATTGAAACCAAAATAGGGAGGGTTGGAAGAGGGATCAAGCACTATTCTGGGGTGGGCTGATAGCTTAGAGCAGTATGAACGTCTATGTTGTTATTTCACAATATAGGCAATCGTGCTGTGAAAGGAACCATCAATGTGCCTACATTTTGGCTGACCATTTTGTGGACTTTACTTTTTTGCTAAAATGGATGGTCATGCTGCACATAGCTGGCATAGACATCCAGTTCACACTGAATTTTAGAACAGGCTCTACGTCGGCAGATCTTGTTCTAAAATACTACTGGACTTGGACATCTGATTTCCGACTTAAACATCCTTTCTAAAATTCCACTCAATACGTATAACCTAATCATGAAAAAAAAATCAATTAAAAATTTGCACCACTAAGGAGCCCTCTTATTAAACCATGTTAACCTTTTCATGTGCACTTGAATATGGTAACAGCAAATGCCCAACGGCAGCAACAGGATTTACGGTAAAATGTTCATTAGTGTGTGGTAAATTGAGCATTAACGGCATTTTCTCTTAGGGGATGTGTGGCCTGGAGGGTGGGCCTGGAGCCAGGACAAACACACAGCAGATTAAGGAGAACAAAATCCTTCCAATACTCAGCTGATCGTCACCAGCTAAATTATCCCCCGATATTCCGTGCTGAACTATATTCGGTCACTGGCACTGAATATTGGTGGATAATTTGGGGCGAGTAGGATGCGGTCCTGGCCGATATTCAGCCGGGGCCGCATTAGAGTTAGGTTTTGGTCATTCAACTGAGTCAGTTCCTAGAACCCAAATTAATCTTTCTAGTCAAAACTATTTAGTAACAGTACAGTATATCTTTAAATTATTAATCTAACTCAGCACATTTTCTACACTAGTATAGTCAACACTCCTTTGCCAGGTCAATAACAACTCTAATGTAATTACTATAGTACTCTAGTTAAGGAACATAGCATTATCTCTGAAAAGTGGAAATTTGCTGCCACCTACTGTGCTAACACAAACATCCTGTAAAATATACTGTTTTCTTATTTTTCTTATCTTAGGGATCCTTTTACTAAGCTGTGGTACAAAGTGGCCTTAGCACGCCCTTATGCAGATTCTTCCTGCGCAATAAGGCCATTTTTACTTCAGCCATAAAAATTGTATTTTTGTATTAATTGCCATGCACTAATGTTTAGTAACCAAATTAATAGAAAACTGAAAAGAAAATATCATGGGAACCCAGTGACACTAGCAGCAGTGCATGGAATTTAATGAATTTTTGATCCTGTTATGCCTTGAAGCAGTCACTCGGTAAAACTAATTGGCTAGATCTTTCTCTGTTGAACACGGTGAATACACGATAAGTCACTTCTTTGGATTTGGGTTACTAGGGAAATTCTATATATGGTGCCTAAAAAAATCACCGCTGAAATCAGTGCTGACTAACCATATTTTATAATCAGTGCCTAAATTTAGGCACCGATTATAGAATACGCTTAGTTGATATTTCAGTGCCTAAATCTACACGCATCTATGTACACCAATGAAAACGTGACATAAATCCCTGCACGTAGATATGGTGCACTGGGCCATATTCTATAACTAGGTTCATAAATTTAGGAACGCCCATTTCCCCAACCCATAACCATGCCCCCTTTTGCCTGCACGCATTAGAAATTCGGTGCACATCGTTACAGAATACGCTTAGCAACTTGTGCGCCTAAATTCTTATCAGTGCCAATTAGTGCTCATTATTGTTTGTTAAATGCTGTTATCATTGCTCATTAGCTTGTTAAGGGGCTCTTTTACCAAGCTGCGGGGAAAAAGGGCCCTACGCTGGCAGTGGGGGCTGTTTTTCCCACATGCCAGGGCCCTTTTTACCACAGTGGGTAAAAAAAGCCCCCAGCATACATGGCCATGCGGTAAGAGAACTCTTACCACATGGCCATGTGACAGGGAGCCCTTACCGCCATCCATTGAGGTGGTGATAAGGGCTCCCGCGCTAAACCGGCAGTAACTGGGCAGCACGCGGCAATGCCCGATTACCACTGGGTTCCAGCCCTGCAAGCCATTTCCAGGGGTTTTCTTTTTCCCCAAGAAATGGTGCGTGCTCAGGGTGGGACTACCGCCAGCAGCCACGTTGGGCCGGCAGCAGTCCTGAAAGAGCAAGTGGTAAGCCTGCATTGGGCTTACTGCCACTCTGTAAAAAGGCCCCTCAGCTTGTTAAGATACGTGCATTGTTATAGTATCCGCGCTGATTTCAGCAGGGATCTCTAAGTGCACTATATAGAATCTGGGGGGGGGGGGGGGGGGGTTATTGCATTGCAAAAAGCCAGAACAGTTTTTCAGGAGGTTTATGCCAGTGACTTCACTATCTGCAACATCCTATCTGTAACATAAGAAGGTGGGGCTGAGGCTTTTTCCTCCCATTTTACCTTTCACTGTTCACCTCTATGCTAGAGTGTTTTATGTAAATCTAGAATAGACCTTGCCACAGTCCCAGGAAAGCGTTTTGAGTGTCATGCACTAATATTGCCATTAGTGCATGGCCATTAAATAAATTTACCATATGAGCACTTACTACCACCGCCTACCAAATGGGTAAGGACTCACGTGTCATCTGTGCCTTAATCCAGACATGCCCCCTCCAAGAAATATTTTTTATTGTGTGGTTTAGCGAACACATATTTGGCAGTTACTGCAGGATGCCTGAACATATCCCGCAATACAATATTAAATTGCATTAGGCACACGTTAATGCCCCTTATTTTGCAAACCCATTGTCATTATCCAACAGATTCTATATAGCGCACCTTGAGTTCCACGATGAAATCCAAGCATATTCTATAACTACACGCATAATTTAATTGGCATAACAAGCTAATCAGCGTTGTTAACAACACTTAACAGGCAATAATGAATAATAATTGGCAATAATTAGAATTTACATTCACAACTCGCTAAGTGTATTCTATAACGCACTACACCTGAATTCTAATGCGCGCAGTCAAAAAAGGAATGTGGTTATGGGTGGGGAAATGAGTGTTTCGTGGGTGTTCCAAATTTTGCATGCACTGTTATAGAATAGGACCTTCTGCTCCTAAATCTATGCACCGGGATTGATGCCACATTTTCATTGGTGTAAATGGAGGCGCAGAGCTTTAGGCGCTAGGAATATCAATTAAACATATTCTCAATATAGCACCTAAATATAGGCACCACTTGTAGAATATGCTTAGGTGAAAATCATTTCCATGTGGATTTTTCAGGCACGCTATATAGAATCTGGCCCTATGTGAATGTAGAAAATAGTTCTACTATATATTAAAATTTCTATTGAATGCCATATGTGACTTTATTCTTGCTTCATTAACACAGCTCATCGTAATGAAGGCCATATTATACCGCAGTAAATATGGGTCTGACTTATGTACAAACTTTTAAAAATGTAAGCAGAGCAAGAGCAAATGAATGTGCTTTAATTAAAGGGCTTTAGGCGTATATAAATAACTGGATCCCTATCATCCCTTCTTGTTCATGTCTTCAATTTTTCACAACCAGGGCACAGTCTTGGCAGCGCTGACAGTGTGTGATGCAGACATGTCTACTTATAACACAGAAAAGAAATACCCAGGCACCATCCTTACAAATGACTCATGGATCAATGATACCTTTCGGTTGGAGCATACCATTAAGGAAATAAAGTTCAGCCCAAATGGTAGATCAGTGCGAGGAACACGGCATGAATACAGTAAGGATTATTGTTTATATCCTATTGCAAGTTTTTTTCAAATGAGTGTTTACTGTTTATCTGGGACTAACCACTGCGAATACTTAAACTTAATCACACTCAACACTGAATGTAACTAAATTATTTTATATTTGTTTTAGGCACTAGACAGCAATTATTTTCTTGTTTGCTTCCAGCATTATTGTTATTAGTATTATTATTGTGTTGTTATGTCTTCTTGAGCCAGTCAGTGCATAAGGCAGACAGACACATCTTCCACAGTAGTCCGTGTGATGTTTCATCACAGATATTTAAATATTTTGAACAGGGGCGTATCTGTGTGGGGCCACAGGGGCCTGGGCCCCCGCAGAGTTTGGCCTGGACCCCCCTACCGCCGCCAACCCGTCGCCAATCTTTGCTGGCGGGGGACCCTAACCCCCGCCAGCCGAGGTCCTGTCTTCCTTTGCAGCAGGCTGCAAGTTGCAAAGCTTCCTGTTCTTCTGAGTCTGACGTCCTGCACGTGTACGTGCAGGACGTCAGACTCAGAAGAACAGGAAGCTTTGCAACTTGCAGCCTGCAACGGAAGAGAGGACCTCGGCTGACGGGGGGTTGGGGTCCCCCACCAGCAAAGGTAAGCGATGGCAGCGGGGGAGGGTTGGCGGCGGGAGGGGGTGGAGAGAGTCGTTGGTAGTGGGGGGGGGTCTGGCAATGGTGGTGGGGGGGTCAGTGGCGCCGGGGGGGCCTAAAATGTGCCCCCTCCCTCTGGCTCTGGCCCCCCCACCGCCGGAGTCCAGATACGCCTCTGATTTTGAAGGCAGCAACCTCTAAAACCAAGCACTATAATTCTGAAGCTTGAAAACTTGTTGTTGTCATTTGTTTTATAATCTTGAAAAGTAGCTCACTTTAAAAAGATTTTTTAAAATCTTGTCTCAGAAAGTATCTCTCCCAGGATTCAAGGATTAATCCCTGAGGATGCAATATATGAACAAGTCATCATGACTTCCAGGCAGAAAAGTGTCTTATAGTGCCAGAATGCTTCTATCAGGCTTAGTTACAAATCCAGTCTATGGTCTCACCTTCAGTGTTAAGACAAACTACAAAATTAAATAGCTTTAGAACATTATGGGCATAATTTTAGAAACATATGTGTACGTAACAGATTTACATATGTATATCACATACATGTGTAAATAGCAATTTCATAAAGCCACTATTTACACATGGAAATCCACACCACAGAGAGATTCCAAGGGGGAATGGTTTTGATGGGGCTTTGGCTGGACAAAAATCTACATGTATTTTCCCCATTTTCCAAACGGAATATGCATAAGTGGGGAAAATATCCATATCAGGTTTTACAGCAGCTCAAAGACACATGTGAAAGGCAATTCTATAAACTCACCCCTGGGGCCCATTCAGAGGTGGACCCTGGTAGTCCAATGTCTGTGGGCAGGAATGCTTCCCCTCTGCTCTTGCTACATCTGGTGCCAGCTCCAATATGGCATTGTTGACCCCTAGCTATATTTTCATTTCACTACCGCTAAGGTTGGCTCCTAGTGGCAGTACGGCAAGGCTACAGCTAGAGGTCATCAATGCCATTTTGAGTCTACAACAGATGAAGTGGGAGTGGAGGGAGACTGTTCCTGCCTATGGGCACTGGACCACCAGGAAGAACATCTGGGTAGGCCCCAAAGGAGGATTGGGATCCAGGGGGTTCCGGAGGCCAGGGAAGGCATCGGTTTTGGTCTGGGGAGGGCCTTTGTTCATAGAAGGAGCTTGGAGGAGGGTTAGGGAGATCAGATTCAGGAAGGGTGAAGGATCATAAGGGGGTTCCTGGGGGAGGAGGGGTTATGAGCAGGTGAGGAGTTTATGTCGATTTAAACTTGTGTTGTGATTGGGAGTGGGTGACCTCAAAGAGGGGGGAGTTGATTGGGAGGATGATGTCTATAGGGAGAGTGTGATCAGGGGTATTTGAATTCAGGAGTTAGAACAGTCTTGGGGGAAGATGTGATTAGAGTTGGCCAGTAAGGTATGAAGAGTGCAGCTCTTACCAAACCTTAATGACCATCTCTGTGAGAGATTCCCATGCTGAGAATACTTTTCTAGGTTTGTCAAATGGCAGTCCTACATATGTATGAGCCACCACTTATACATCTGGGTTGCCATTTAACAACCTATAAGTGTTGGTGTGGGCACATACACATGTATATACCCCTGCTTTCTATGTGGATTTCTTTTCTAAAACGGCTCCTCCTATACATTTATCCCTGTTGGCCCCTACATGCTCATTCTTGATTTTCCTTTAAACCAGGTTCTACATCAGCACATACTGTTCTAAAATACTACCAGAACAGTATATGCACTGACCTAGATGTGTCATGTTTATGGGGTTCTAAATGTAGAAAGATTGTTATTTAAAGAGTTAAAATACTAAGTTTGATTGTTGCAATTGTCCGGGTCTTGCCACGTCTGAGTAAGTAGGACAGATGTTTCAGCTATTGTGCTGTGGCTTTCTTCAGGGTATGCTGTGAGGTCTGCAGTTTGTCTTTATATATAGTGGGTTTTCAAGCCTGATTGGCTGGGGTTTGAGGTGGGTAGTTTTCTCAGGAAGGAGATTTTGGTGGCAAATTCAGGCGGGAAAGTGTTCATTTTCATAAAATAGCTTGTTGTGCTATTTTGCCACATGAAAATTTTACTTTTGGATTTAGTCACAGGTTAGTTAATCTGATAGTAAATCTGTTTTTGCATTACTGTAGCCAGGAATATGATGCGTTCCTGGCTAGAGCAATGCAAAGAAAGCAGGCCCCAATTCAGGCCTGCTATCTTTTAAAGAGCCATGACAGAGTATTCAAAAAGTACTCCTACCCCTTGATACACTTGAAAGAACCATCTACCCCCTGCACCTTTACCGCACCTGCCAGGGATCTCCCTTTAAGGTAGGAGGGGGAGAGGCAGGCTCATTCTGCCCACACTTTTATTTATGGCCGTGCGGAATGCGATAAATTTTACATAGGACAGCATTCTATCAACATTTGCAATCAGTATTCCTACTGACATACATTTACAGGTTTGCTAACCCCTGAGGCAGGCTCACATGCCGAAACACGGCCGTGTCAGGTCCTAGATGGGTTGAATCTGTGACTACAATAAAGGTCCTAGATACTTTAAAACTTTGGAAGTCCTTGCTGTTTTTGCCTCACTTCTTTGTTGTTGACTATGCAGTTAGTGTCAGGGCAAGGTGGGGGAGAAGTCAGGGCAGAGCAAAATGGCTGCCCTAAGTTAACCGGGTATCTATCTGGGTACCACCATTGAATAGCAGCACTACTTGGGTAACTCCTGGCAGGCCACCAACTGTCCAGAGATTCAGGGTTGGTGCCCAGATAGATGCTGACACTGAATATTGGGCACAACTCAGCCAGCAACAGCCAACATTTAAAAAGAACGCTGATGGCTGGATATTACCCCTAGTAATATCAGAAGGTAAAGTTGAGATTTTTGGAGGGAGCATTAATGACCCTGAAACAATTTTCATAGCCATTTCATTTAGTTTCTCTCAAAGGGAGAATGCTCCATAACTAATTAGAACTGTGCCATTTCTGAGTTACACAATATCCCTCAAACCATGAGAAATGAGAATAAAATCTTTATCTAATGGGCAATCATTTGCATTCTCTATAACTTGTACAATATTCCTTAAGTGGTATTCTCAATATTGGTCCCTAGTTATTAAAGTGTGGTCAGATTTTGGCCAAACTTTATGCACAGTAATTGTGAAGCCGCCATGTTAAATGATGGGAAGGGGGTGTTCCTAATTTTACCATTCAGTTAATGCAAGGAAATGGAATGACAGATAGGATGCGGTTAGCTCCACCTATTGAGGTGGCATTAACTGTGCCACGTTATTTGCCACATTAACATGTATCATGTGGTAACTTCCCATGCAGTAACTATAAAGTACATTGCCCATTGTCTGCCTATTCTCTGCCTCGATCTGTGTTAGCTGTTAATGCATAAATTAGCATATGTCAATTGTTGAGGCGCCATATTAACTGTTAATGCAATGCCCACATTAACAGTTACTGCATATTAAGTGCTGCATTAGCAGTTAATACAACTTAAGAGGTTCTATTGTAGTTATAGGAAAATAATAAGTTACTTTTGAAATCCAGGCTTGCTGACTAAACGTACAAATCTTCTGTTTTGCAGAACTGGTTTTGAATAAAAGTCTAGCAATCACTGAGAACCGCACATTGCAACTGGATGTTTTGGTGAATGACACAGAGTACCAAGGCCCCAATCCTGAGGCACTGATGAGGCTTCATTTTAATGTCAGGATCCTTCCAGTCATTATTCAGTTTCCTAACAGCGCCTATAAGTTTACAGTGAACAGAAGTGCAGGAAATTTTGCACAGGTAAGGACTGTTTGCATGCCAGAACCAACTTATTAGAACTAAAGCAAACTGAGACAAATATATTCAGATACAACAGGTGGCAGCAAAGATTTCTGAAATGCCCAACATGCAAAAATATATTTTGAATTTATAACTTTGAAGTAGGTGTCAAGCTGTTCTAGACAAGGTAACATACCACCTTGAATTTTAGGTCACACCTGTAAATATAATATACTAGTTCAGTGTATTCAGCTGTCAAAGAGTAGAAATATTCAAACAGAAATCCTAGATCATTATATGTGTAAAACAAATTGTCCAGTACGTTTGAATGACTAACTTGGAATTTATGGATAAAGGCAGCATCATGACTACAGATTTCTCTGAGGTGTACCATACTGCCAGCAGATGATCTAAATACTTGCGACAAGACATTTTTGAATGTGACTCTGGTAAAAAGATCAACTGACCTTTTTGAAATGAAACATGACAAATTATTGAGTCCATAGTCAGTTACTGTGATGAGCATATGTTTAATATACTGCCTGAGGTGTTTATAATAATAGATATATTCATCATCACTATCTGGATAGGTGGCAGCGCTGAATATGCATTGAGAGCCCTCATCACTGGCAGCTGTACCTATAGCAGCGATATTCAGCTGCTCACCACATAGCTGAGGGGTTTCATTTACGACAGCTTTATTTCTGGCCTAAACTGAGCTGCTTATCTATAAGGATAGTGTATGAATATCACCACTATCCATACAGTACCGCTGGATGAAACTCCCTCTCTATCCAGATAGCACCAAGTAGGGGCGGCACTATAATGAGGTCAAGTGAGGTGGTGGCCTCAAGCGGCACTATAAGGGAGCATCATCCTCAGTATCTTTCCTTCCCTTCCCTTCTATTCACCCCCAAGCTGGGCCGAGTCCCCCCCCCCCAGGCCAGAATCTACTCTTTTCCTTCCTCCCTCCCTCAGCCCTCTTTCCCCAGGTCTACCTTTAATTTGTTTCAAATCTTGCCACGTGGCGGCTCCAGCGATTCATAGCAGGGGCGTATCTGAAAGTCGGCGGTAGCGGGGGCCGGAGCCAGAGTGAGGGGGCACATTATAGCCCCCCCCTGCCACCGCCGCCACCATTTCTGACCCCCCCCCCCGGGCCACCATTGCCGACCCCCCCCCCCACCGCCATCACCTATCTTTGCTGGCGGGGGACCCCAACCCCCGCCAGCCAAGGTCGGCTTCCTCCTGCCGCTTTTAAGTTCTTCTTCGTCCTAGGCTCCGTCACTCCATGCTGTTCAAAGAAGCTGGCGCTGCTACCTCAATCCACTTTTGGAGTCTGACGTCGCTGCACGTTGTACGTGCAGGATGTCAGACTTACAGACGCTGTTTCTGTGAGTCTGATGTCCTGCACGTACAACGTACAGCGACGTCAGACTCCGAAAGTGGGTTCAGGTAGCAGCGCCAGCTTCTTTGAACAGAACGGAGTGACGGAGCCTAGGACGAAAAAGAACTTAAAAGCAGCAGGAGGAAACGGACCTCGGCTGGCGGGGGTTGGGGTCCCCTGCCAGCAAAGGTACCCACGACAATGGCGGGGGAGGGTTGGCGGCAGTAGGGGGGTCCAGGGCGAAATCTGCGGGGGCCCAGGCCCCTGTGGCCCCACGCAGATACGCCCCTGATTCATAGGCGCTGTCCTTCTTCCGGCCCAACATCTTCTCTCTGTACTGCGGTGGCCCTCCCTCTCTGAGGTAACTGCCTGTTTCCACTGAGATGGGTCACGCAGTAGAGAGAGAAAAGATGTCGGGCCGGCAGAAGGACAGTGCCTATGAATCGCTGCTGCCGCCCAGCAAGTTTTGAAAGAAATTGAAGGTAGACTCCAGGCATGCAAACTTTTTAGCGCGTGCTAATGCTAGAGACACCCATAGGAACATAATGGGTGTCTCTATCATTAGCGCGCACTAATTTCTAGTAAGCGCTTAAAAGGTAGTGTAGTTACAGCGCAGTTTAGTAAACACGGGCCCTAAAGCTGTTCCAGTTGGATAGGCAGTACCTTAAAAGGTGGAGGATAGAATATATATATATTTTTTTAACTTATTTGACAGTATTTTAATTTATTTGAAAGATTCCCATATGTAAATATAAATATATTTTTTTAATTTTTTATTTATGAATTTGCATTTCACATTCATGTATATACATAAATTCAGAAAATTAAGAAAAACTATTTGTTACATTTAGAACATTGTAAGAAACTAATACGATTTTTAAGACCACAATAATGTTGTCCAAGATCTAAGCAATCAAATATTATAGAAATTAAAAGAAATAAAGGTAGAGGGACATTTCTATGTGTACAGCCGATACATAGCATAATATTCAGGGTCTAACATTCTATTCCTTACTAGAGACAAATTCCAAAAGTTTCTCTGGTTCAAAGAAAATATAATTGTGGGAATTAAAGACTACAACACATCGACAGGGGTACTTAAGTAGGAAAGTTCCTCCTATATTATGCAATCTAGTTTTAAGCTGTAGAAAAGCTTTCCTCCTTTTTTGAGTATCCCTGGATAAGTCGGGGAAAATTTGAATCTTCGCGCCTAAGAAATCTTCATTAATATGGCGGAAATATAATTTAAAGATATTATTTCGATCTAACTCGATTGCAAATGTCACTAGCATGGTGGTTCTCTCTGTGATTACCTCTAATGAATCTTGAAGAAAATCTGTTAGATTCAATTGTGAAGCAGGTCTCTCTTCACGAATTCCGGAAATATATTGTATTCTAGTTATTGGTGGCATATTCTCTGTCGGGATAAGCAAAATGTCTTTCAGATATTTTTTAAACATCTCCAATGGTGGCAGTAAAGGAGTTTTAGGAAAATTAAGCATTCTTAAATTGTTTTTTCGAAGTTGATTTTCTAAATACTCAATTTTTCTAAACTGAATGATTTTTTCCTTGGAGACGGATGAAGAAAAGTTTTTTAAAGTTTATACCTCGGTTTCCAGAGCCTCCAGCTTAGTGTCATGGGTTCCAAGTCTGGTCGAGTAGTTTTCTTGATTCAATTTAATCTCCGCCAGTTCTCCTTGAGTTATTTTTTATGTCTGTTTCAGGATAGCGTGCAAGCCCTGAATAGCGTCCCACAATACTTCGAGGGTCACAACAGCAGGTCTAATTTGATCTCTGGGCTTTTCTGGAGGCGTCTCTTGTGCTAGCTCTGTCGGGGGTAAAACTCGCCACCCCAACCGCTCTGGTATCCCCGCAGGAGATGAGGTGGCGACGGGGCCTCCTCCTACAGCCGCCAGGGTCATTTCCTCTTCGGGTGCCCTATGGCATTGTTCCATCGACGCCACCGATCCGCCCCCAGGCCTCGGAGGGGCTGTGTTTGAGGGAGGGCTCAGAGAGACTCCCTCACAGCTACGTTCCGGTATCTCTACCGGAGTTATCGAAGTGCTCACAGAAGGTCCTGGTGTGCGCAGAAACATCGCGTCCAAAGTCCCCTGGTGCATCGGAGAAGACCCCAACCGACTCGAGGAGGTGAGAGCAATGGGCTTCCCCTTTCTTTTCCCCATAGTGGGCTCCAAAAGGTTCCAATACGCCTAAAAGACTATTGGCGTTCAGGAGCTGCTCTCACACACATCTACCTCAGGCGCCATCTTGGACAGGTCGGGGTAAATGTAAATATTGACTATCACTAAAACAGCTTAAAAATTATTATAGCTGATAGAGAAACAACAGTTATAAACTCTATTTTATGCTCATTTTTCTACACTGTGACTGTTCTATACAATACAGATGGTCAAATTTCAGTGAGGATATCCTATTTCTTGATGGGTGCATCTTAACTGTTGATGTAATCTGCCTTGGGAAGCCTGGTGTTATAAAGATGGAATGTACTGAAATTAAATGGAAGTAAAATTAAACACTTTCATTGGGGCACATAGAATCACATCTGCATCTGTTTTGTAGAAGTTTACATTTTAGATGCACAAATGGATTATTCTGTTTCAAACATGTTTCATGCAGATCTATTTCTTTAAAGAAAACTAAATGGGTTATAAGCCCTAATGCAGTCCATTTGTTTTCTTATATATTGTTCTTGTAATGACTTATACTGTGCCAAAACTTAAAACTCCTACTTCTTCTATCTGGTCGATAACAAAAGGAGCTCATTGTGAACACTATCCACCCTTAAAGGTTGTTTTGTGGCTGTACATGAGGAATTGTGATATTGCTTATTTTTGTTCCTAGTCATACATCTAAAGGTTATTTAATCATTTAACTTATTAGTGGAAAGTAACCACAAAGGAATGGTATGGCCATATTTTCAGTATGATAATACTAGAGACCAGCTAAGGAACAGGTTATTTTGAGTTAGTCTTCACTGGACCAAACTTGCTTTCCTTGTGCCATCACCATCCAGCTGGATAGGCAGTGTCTTAAAAGGTGGAGGTTAAAGGATTTTTTTTTTTATTTGTACATTTATATCACACATTATCCCAAGCAAACTCGGGTTAAATATGGCTTATATTTGAAAATACAGAGAGACAGAATAATAGAATTCAATTATATCATGGGAGCTGGTAGATGGATATGTCTGAAACATTTAGCAAAGTTTAGATTAGCACTCCAAAACAAGTAAAGTCAGAAACAATATAGTTTATACCTAATTGTCCAACCACCCTTAGGATTCACCTTTGGGTTTAAAAGATAAAACCATGTGAATGTATGGTCTGGATAAATAAATTAAAACAATCAAAGTTTAAGCAAATGCTCGTAATATGCAATATACAAGGTAGCAATAATGAAACAATGCTAGAAAATTCACATAGCAAACAGCCTGAGCCAACAGATTTATTTTCCATTGAGCATAATTCAATTTGTATGAATTTGATAGCAAATAGTGTGCTAAACTGAACAATGTTGGCACATTTAGACTGACACTGGTCATAACTTCTGCATGAAGGAAGCCGTTCCCTCATTATTCAATACCTGTCTGAAATAGAAGTAATAAAAAAAAAAGTTCATTTTTATAATATAACACTGCAATCCACAAAACAAAAGAAGCATGTTCCCACATTCCATCTTTTTCTTTTGGTGTAGACCTTAAATGCTCCCAGGTTTCAACCTAATTCATGTTTAATGTGAGATATAAATATCATAAATAAATAGATAGAAACTCTGAATGCTGAGCACCTGATTCTCATAACAGGTCTATTTTAGTGGCCCTTTACCACACGAAAAAAATCTTTGCACAAATATAACAGTGCTAGGGTGTCCCTATAATCAGCCCCTCCAAATGACAAACTGATTATAATTTATAACAAATTACTACTCTACCTATGAAAAGTTATTGCATTCTTATGCTTCCTCTGTGTACATCCGTATGTTACACAAGCCAGCATGTTTGAAAATATAAGTGAGATTAAATAAAAATGCTACCAACAATAAAGAATGACAACATGGATGCAGCAGCTCATAGGTTTGCTTGCTTTGTTTTGAGTGTACGGTAATGAATTGGCTTCAAATTTTTGACATCACCCAGTCTCCTGTTTTATCTAGCTTCTTTGGATCAGGGTACTAGAAAGAAGGGAGGGAAGGAAAATGTCAGACTTGGGGGAGAGGTGGAAGGGAGCGAGGAACTCAGGGAGGGAATGGGAATGGGGAGACTTGAGGATAGGGTAATGGGAGGGAGGGAAAGATGTCAGGAGGGGTGGGTGAGGGAAAGATGGATGGGGAAGGTGGGGCAGAAGAGGGAGAGATGAACTTGGGGAGAGCAGAAGGGGTTTAAGGGGGAAAGGGAGGATGGAGGAGCAGGGATAGATGGGGAGGGGGAGGGAGAGAAAGATGGATGAAAGAGGGCAAAGGGGGCTGAAGTAGGAGAGGGAGAAATGGTCAGTACAGGATGGACGGGGGCAAATGGGGAGCAGGAGAGATGGACTCGGGGGAAGGAGGAGGGGAAAATGGGAAGAAGGGGAGATGGACTTGGGAGCAGAAGGGAGAGAGAGATGTCAGATGGGGTAGAAGGGAGGGAAGGAGAGATGTCAGAGGGTGGAAGGGTTACAAGGGTGGTGTGAGGGATAAGGAGGGTAGATGCTAGGAATGGTGAATCCATATGAGAGAGGCCATGGAAGGGTTGTCAAGGAGATGCGTGAGAAGAGGATAGTAAGTACAAAGGGTAGAATGTAGTAACAGAGAGCAGATTAAAGATAAAAGGGATTAAGAGGATGGGAATTGTGAGAGCTAGGGAAAGAGAAAAGGAGATAGAAAGTTCATAAGTAGATGAAAAGTGAAAAGGAATAGAGCAAGAGGGTGAAATTTGAGTGGACAGAGGCAGAAAAAAATAGAGGAGAGAGCTTAAAGAGAAAGACTGGTGTGTCAGAGACAGGTGTAGTGAGAGAAGGAGGCGAGAGGAGGAAATAACAAATGGACAGCGAATGCTGGAAACAGATTTAGCAGAAGACAAGAAAGCAGAAAAAAGAAACTGGGACCAATGTGATGGAAAAATAAGGCCCAAACACACAAAAGTTGAAAAATCTGTTTTATTTTGAATTTATTAACTGGAATATGTTAGCTTTGGGAAATGTGCATCTCAGATGTTTATGTTTTGTGTTCAGTACAAAAGGAAATGTATTTGTTTCTTCAGTGTTGTTCTGTTTTACTTGAATAGATGTTTTAGTGTTTTAGGGTCCATTGTAATATTTGTAGTGCTGCCCTCCTGGATTAAGTGGCATAAGGAAGAAACAAGCAGCTGAATCAGACCAGCTCCTCCTCCTCTGCTGGCCTGAGCTCAACTGCTTATTTGAACTGCCTGGCTGTATGGAGTCTGCGTGGTTCAAATACGCAGTGGACCTAGGCTGGTAGAAGGAGGGGAAATGGTCTGATGTGCAGCTGCTTGCTTCTTATGCCATATGATCCATGAGAAAGACACAGTAAGGTAGTGGGCAAGGAGAGAAGGAATACAGAAAGGTAGGCATTGGGGGCTAAGAGGAGAGGAAGAACTAGGAAGCTGAGGGAAAGGAAGGGGTTCAAGCTAAGTCAGGGTAAGAAAGAAATGGAGAGGGTGGAGCCTGGAGAGTGATTATTATTGGGGGGAGTGGTCAGGCATTATGACTGAGGAAATTCTGCACAAAAACTTACAAATAATGCAGAATCTCCCAAAATGTTTTATGCAGTAATTTTCAGTTTGCGCTAAATTCCCTCAGGAATAATAAGTACAGTTCTTGCTGTTTGTATCATAGCATTGGTGCTACTGTTGTATGACTTCTTTGCTAAATGTGTATTGAGTTTGAATTTTCTTCAGGCTTTGTATTCATTCACAATGGGTGGGTAGGAGGGGGGCACATGAGCCCTGGCCCATTGGCAATTCATCTCTGTTTCTCCTTCTTTGGGGTTCTCCTGCATCCACTCTGTTGTTGTTGTTGTTGTTGTTGTTGTTGTTGCTGTTGTTTTCTATTTCATTTTATATCTACATATTTGTTTCTAGTTTGCAGTCTATTATTATTATTTTTTACTACGTGATGGCCTTTGTATTCCTTGTATAAAACAGGATCTATATTGATATATAGATTCTGTACAGGAATCTGAAGCAGTCTTATTTTTTCCAGCTGGAAAAGAGCCCCTGAACCTCCTCTCCTTAATAAAAGATACCCCTCCCCTGCACCTTCAATCCACCAGCTAGGCTATGGCATCTGCCAGCAGCAGAGGTCTCAACTCTGGTAGAACGGACTGGACATTTTTCTTTTGATGCATCAGGCTGTTTGGCTTTGGCTTTATGTGCATATCCTATATAATAATTCTCACCTCCAACGCTCTGACTTGCTGCCTGGGACCGTGGCTCATTCCGAGTTGGTCTGCTAGGCTCCGTAGATCAGGCTGATATCACCGTAGCCATTATGATGTCAACTTCAGTACCCGGGGGGAAAAACATGCCTCACAGCTGATCCATGTCTAGAGGAGGGTCGCTGGATATGGGTGGCTGGAGGGGGGGCAGGGGAGAGAGGAGGGTCACTGGACATGGGTGGCTGCAGGGGGGCAGGGGAAGGAGGAGGGTCGCTGGACATGGGTGGCTGCAGTGGGCGCAGGGGGAGAGGAGGGTCGCTGGACATGGGTGGCTGCAGGGGAGCTGAGGAAAACCTTGCTAGCGCCCGTTTCATTTTTGTCAGAAACGGGCCGTTTTTACTAGTAATATATAAATACATGATTCGTATGTATTTTCATGATTTCATAATTAACTTAATGTTTCCTATGACTCTCATCCCCCTTACTCCCTGATTGTAGTTTTAAGGAGTAGCTGGTGGGGGCGCCATTTCATCCTTCGCCTCAGGCAGCAGATTGCCTTGGGCCGCCCCTGGCACCAAGGCATTTAAAGGGATCTTTTAGTGGCACCATCAATACAGTGCTGGGAAAGTTCATGGAGAGAGGACTTACACATTTTGCTATGGAAGCTAAACACATTGGTGGTAATTCTATAAATTGGCGCCACAAAAGAAGCCACTTTTAGGACTAGATTCTATAGATGGCACCTAAAAAAATGGCACAAAAAAAATTTTGCTTAAGCTATATTTTATAAACCACTCCTAAAGTTCAGCATTGTTTATAGAATAACGCTTAAGCAGAAAGGTCGTGTGTAAATTTAGGCACCATTTGCAGCAATGAAAATGCAGTGCAAATGCCTACACCTAAATTTATTATACGCGTATAATTAGACTATCCAGCTTATTTTCAAAAGAGAAAGACGCCCATATTTCGACCCAAATCAGGAGATGGGCGTCCATTTCCCGTGGGCGCCCAAATCGGTATAATCGAAACCCAATTTTTGGCGTCCTCAAATGCAGTCCGTCACAGAGACGAACAAAGATCACGGGGGCATGTCGGAGGCATGGCAAAGGCGGGACTGGGGCCTGGTTATCGGCCAAGGAGAGATGGGCGTCTTTAGCTGACAATCGAAACAAGAAGGGCGTTTTTGACAAGAATTTAGTCCGCTTTATTTGGACCCTTTTTTTTTCAGGTCCAAGTCCCCAAAAAAGTGCCCCAACTGACTAGATGACCACCGGAGGGAATCGGGGATTACCTCCCCTGATTCCCCCAGTTGTCACTAACCCCCTCCCACCAAAAAAAAACCCACTTTACAAACTTTTTTTCCCAGCCTGTATGCCTGCCTCAAATGCCGTACCCACCTCCATGACAGCAGAATGTGTTCTCTTCCATTGCTTAACTGAAAAGACATTAAGACTCTATTCCCCCCCCCCCCCCCCCCCCGATATTCAAAGCTATTAAACCAGCTAGACACAGACACTGACCAGATAAATAGCATATTGGCACCTAACTGCAAATATTCAACAGGAGATAACCGATTATCTCTCACTAAATATCCACGGTTAGCTGCTAAGTGGCTATATCGTGTGACATAGCCAGTTAGGTGCAGATATTCAGCGTTTAACCAGCTATGTTCATTGATTAAAATATTTAGCGCTTAACCAGCTATGTTCCTGCTATCTTTAACTGCTAAAAAGTTAACCAGTTAGCATTGAATATAGGCTTAGCTGTTGATGGTTAAGAAAAATCCCAGATGTGCATTGCCGGTAGCCAGAAAAAGACTGGCATTGAATATCTGGGTTTAACGCTGGCAGCGGACAGCAAAAGCACTGGATGTCAGGCTGAGAAAGATTACTGTATGAAACAAAACATCATATATATTTATAACAATTAGAAAAGCACTGAAATTTGTGTTGCAAAATGGATGTAGCAGATGGCAGTGAAAAAGTTAAAGGCATGATAACTAGTGGAAAAAAACCTCTGTGGTACACCCCCTTCCCTTAGTACCCTTAGCACATACTTATTTTGCTTAATGGTTAATCCAGGGCAGGGTCGGCCACTTTTCTCAACTCAATGGCAGCCATAAGTTGGCATGCCTAAATGCGCCATGCCACCAAGGAGGTTTAATGACAGGAAATGGCATAAGCCTATCTGGCCCATTATGTAGGCTGAAGCCAGTAGGCGGAGCTTATTGCCCTATTAATTACATTGTTGTGGGTGTAACAAGATGACAGCGGCTGCATTGGGGAAAATTAAAACCTCCTTGGGTGGAATGGGTGGAGACGGGCCTTGTGACATGTTGCTAGATGAAATGCCTATGCTCCACCCATGTTAACACCCCCCATGCAGTTGTGTGTTAAGGGAGTTAAACACACATTTTATAGAATAGCTCCAGTGCTTACGTGTGTAACTGCCAATTATTGGTGCCAATCACATGCATAAGTTGTATTATTCTTTGAAGAATTGCATGTTATTGATGCCTAATTTTAAGCACACCTGTTAAAATTGCCCTTATTGTCCCTTGGAATGTTGTCCTGTGTATTTCCAGACTATTAGAACTACAACTAATCAGAATGAGAAATCACGGTAGAATACTTCATATAAGTAGTAACGTAGAGATGAATGCACATTTACCCCCTGATTCTATATATGGCTCTAAAAATTGTATGTGCTAATTTGGGCATGTACCCAATTGGTGCGCACAATTTAATGAGCCAATTAGCGCCAATTATTGGGCACTAGCAATCATTGGTATTTATTGGCAACAATTTGGAATTGTGCACGCATCTTGCTAAGCACTATTCTATAAAGATGAACATGCAAATCCTTTAGCGTGTAACTGAAAAGTGGTGCGGATATGGGAGGAGTATGGGCAGGTCAACTTCAGGGGTGTTGACTTAAGATGTGTGCAGTATTATAGAATTTGGGGGATGTGCACATTTACATGTGGAGATTTACACCAGGTTTCAGTTGATGTAAATCCTCGTGCCCGAAAGTTGGACGTGGATCCTTGCCCTATACATTATTCTATAAACAGTGCCCAACTTGCAACACCATTTATAGAATAGTGCTCAGAGTACATTTTTGTCACACCCACATTTGATCACCATTTACAGAATCATGGGGCCCTTTTACTAAGCCACGGTAAAAAGTGGCCTGCGGCAGTGTAGGCACATGTATTAGGCACGTGCCAGGCCAGTTTTTACCGCATCTGCAAAAAAGGTGTTTTTTTTAATGTGACAAGAAAAGAGCATGTGGTAAAACTGAAATCAACGTGCGTCTAAAACTGGCCTGAGCCCTTAACACTACCCATTAATCTAGCAGTAAGGGCTTATGTGATACATGCGTGGTGACTGGTCAGCCAACTGCCGATTACCGCTGGAAATGGCACGTGTGGGATGAAATAAATAAATAATTCATCAAGGTATTATGGGTGCACACAAAATCTGAAATTACCGCCAGGGGGGCGCGCTGGCCTGGCAGTAGTCTCATTTGGGCATGCACTGTATGCTCATAGAGCCTACCGCGGATTAGTAAAAGGGCCTCCTAGTCCTTAATTACATTGGTACATGCCCTGACTCAGACCAAAGCCTGTATTGTTTTTAGCACCCAGGAAATGCATAGAAATGCTTTACTTTACCATCGATTGCACATATGAATTATATATAAACAAAAAAGTTGCAATCTTTTAAAAACATTTTACATTTGCTCATATGCCACCATTGTCATTTGTTGAGGACTAGGCCACACAGTACTTGATTCATCCAAATTCAGGACTTAGTCATTTTTAGCAGAGCACTGTTGGGTAAATTTGGCAATATAGATGGTCATATTCTCTGCTGAAAGACCTCAGGTCAAGAGGCCTTGAAAAATTTGGGAGAACCAAATAAACACCTCATATGTGATTTTTAAATTTGGCCCTCGTTCTGAATAACATATTATTGCACTGTTAGTTTTATTTTGCATTTCTCAAATAGTTGTCACCAGCATTTTGACTAGATGAATCACACTGAGCATGCTTCCTGTATGATGGCTATTTGAGCAAAGCACGAAAAGGCCAAAAAATCCTGCTCTCACTTCACTCTCCACCCTACTGTGTTCCTAACTCTCTTATATGCCCCAAACATCATACAAAGCTTTAGATAAAAGTTTTGGGCCTAGTATTCAAAAAAGAATATATATATTTTTAAATTTGAGTCTGGTTTTACACATAATTATAGAGTAGAATGTGTATTATATATTGTGCTCTGCTTGTGGTTGACCACAGGCTTTGTTATTGTAAATTGCCCAGAGCTAAAGGTCACAGAGGTATATAAAATGTTCTGTTGTCTTAAACATAAAATTTATGCATAGCCCAGGAGATGCGGTTAGGGGTAGGCCATGAATTAGTACAAGGCTCTCGTCCAATACCATCGCTAGTTCCTACATTATTTGATAGACAGATTACAATGGTAACATTAATTACTTGACATTAATTAATTTAAATATCTTGGAATTACCATTGATTCAGTCCTTTCCATTAATCCTCAGATGTAGTAAAGAAGTCTTTATTTCCTTTGCCAACTGCGATTGGTCAGAAATATGCTGGACTTGGATTTATTGTGCACATTGTCATAAGCATATATTACTAATGTTATTATTGCAACATTATTTATTCCAATATTACAAAGGCCAATTTACAATGATTACAAACTATACAGAATACTACAGCTTGTTATTTGCAGTGCCACTAAGTACAGGCAGGTTCACTCCTCTTCTTCAGCACCTGCACTGGATCCCCATTTATTTATTTATATAGATCTTGCTCACACCTTTTTCAGTAGTAGCTCAAGGTGAGTTACATTTAGGCACACTGGGTATTTTCCTATCCCTGGAGGGCTCATAATCTAAGTTTGTACCTAAGGCAATGGAGGGTTAAGTGACTTGCCCAAGATCACAAGGAGCAGCAGTGGGATTTGAACCAGCCACCTCTGGATTGCAAGAGTGGTGCTCTAACCACTAGGCCACTTCTCCACTCCATTGAATTCAGCATTAAATTTAAAGTCTTAACCTTAACACATAAGGCACTCTATACTGCCTTAACCATTCCTTATACACCTTCTCTCACGCTGCACTCACTTGTTGACAATAGACCGGTAATACTATCTCCTTCTACAGTTTATGGGAATCTACACGAGCGTCAGTTTTCTATTTTTTGTCACCGGCACTAAGGAGCTCATTGCCGCAGCCAATAAGACTGGAAAAGTCTTATCCTCTTTTATCCGTACTGCTCTAAAGACTCATTTTTATCAATTAGCATTTGGTCCCTAATAAGGACTTGATTTTTGGCTCTAAACCTGCAACTGGAATTGCAACTGCCTTACCTGTCTGGTTTGGTGTGATTGATTTATTAATGTTAGGATGTTGTCTAATGTTTCTCTTGTATGAAAGGTATGTTAGTTTCTCTTTCCTATTTTAAATGGAGTTCTTTTAGTAATTGTTATTTTATATTAGAATTTTTGAGAACTGTTCTGATATGCTGTGCAATAAGTAATGGTATAGTAAAATAATAAACGATACAAAAATTATACACATAGCAGCAAAATTCAGTGGTTCTGCGTACAACCAATATGTATAAGTTAGGTCTGCTGAGGGGGGAGGGGGTTGGCCTAACTCATGCCTATGAGTGGTGACGTGATCACCAGTTAGGGGGAAGTTATCAATGTGGGCTACAGTTAAGATGCCATTTTAGCAAAGGTTTGTTTTATACAATGAGATTTGGGTTAACAATAAAATAACACATGTTAATGGTAATCTACATTGATAACTTCCCCCTAGATGCCTATTAATCAGCACCCTTTAAATGGCCGGTACCACTGAATGAAAGCATAAAGTTCATTGCTTAATTTTATCTGTTAGTCAGTCTAGTTGCCTAGTTCAATATTGAGCCCATTGTACCTGGTTTAAAAAAAAAACAATATCGTAAGCATGATGTTTAAGGCATTGCTATATAAAAGATAGGGAATGCTCACATGTGATTTGCATACTTTGACTTGCCTTTGTTACTTATCAGCAGCAATGGGCATCATGGAAAATCAATCAATATATTTTCCGGCCAATGTTTAGTCTGTACTAAATATCAAACATACTCCTTCAGAAAAACTAAATCAGGTGTTAGGCACTATTAAGAATCAATCTGCACTGCACAGACACCACCAAAGGGAAGGAAAGCCTCAGAACCACACCTCTGCAATATATCAGCAATGAGGTTTTAAAGGGAAACACCTCACAGGCATAAACAACCTTCCCTTGCTTGTAATAGAAAAATGCTCTGTGCAATGCAGAACCCAACTGTGAACTCACACAATAATACGATATTGAAAACTTACCTGCACAAGTAGCTCGGATTGACAATGGCCAGTTTTTCATATTTTTGCTGCCTCAGGGTGTAGACAGGAATGTTCAGTGAATTCCTTCATAAAGGCGGTAAATAAATCCTAAATAAAGCATGTGATAATGAATATTTCAGTGCAGCAGAGGACATGCTGGCCACACCCCATATGCAAACACTTACCTCACTTTAGTAAAAGGGTCCCTTAGGTAGTTTATTAAGATGTCTTTTGTTCTGCCAAACCAAACAAACTTGGGGGCCCTTTTACTAAGCCACGCAAGGCTCTACGTGTGCCCAACATGCGCCAAAATGGAGTTACCGCATGGCTACTGCGTGGCTCTTGTGGTAATTTGATTTTTGGCGTGCATCCGATACACGCAGCCAAAAAATAATTTTTTTCAGGCAGGCGCCAGGTGCCATTTGCTGTACATAGGTCATTACTGCCTGGTTACCGTGTGAGTCTTTACCACTAGGTCAATGGCTGGCGGTAAGGTCGCAGGCCCAAAATGGACGTGCAACAATTTTGATTTTGCCGCAGGTCCCTTTTCAGCAAAAATTTTAAAAAAGGCATTTTTTTACAGGTACGCTGTAAATGATTCTGCGCGCACTCAAAACCCGCGCCTACACTACCACAAGCCATTTTTCAGCGCACCTAAGTAAAGGACATCTTGGTTTGGGGCAGGTTACAGTTCTAACATATATAACAATCAAACAGAGTACCAAAAATTCAGACAAAAAAAAGAGAGATGCATCAACATTCACCAGAATTAAAGGCTACATTGAATGAGTCCTCACCTTTTTTTATGAAAAAGATATGTAAGTAGAGCTTCTGATTCTAGAAGGTCATCGGCTGCATATTTAGGTGTCTATTTTCAGCTAATTAGGGGGCTGATAAAGAAAGATATCATGAAACTAACTGCACATTTACCACAGGTTTAATATGAAAGTAACTGGCTGAGCAATGCATAAAGGATTTCAGCACGGGTGTTAACTTATGCAGAAACCATGATCACATACCGCATTAAAATGCAATCATTAACAATTTATTTGTTTATTTATTTATAGCATTTATATCCCACAATATTCGCACCCAAGGGCAGGCTCAATGTGGCTTACAACTGTCTATAAAAACATATAACAATTCTGTGACCATGCAGGAAAAAAATAAGTTTTAGGTGCACATGTAATGGGGAGCAGTGTTGAAGGGTTGGTTGAGAGGAGTGGGTGTCGTCTCCTCTTCCCTCAACCTGACCACCCTGTCCCGAATAGCTTTCTGCAATGGCCCCTAGTAGTCTAGTGACCCCCTCACGTCCTTCCCCCTAAAATAGAAAACAAATTTCCTAGTAGTTTAGTGCCCCCTCCCTTTTATGGCATAACGACCCTGCCCGGTGCATCTCAGTATGCACTGTGTGGGGTTGAGCATCTTCCATTTTGGAAGATGGTTTCAGGAGTGATTGGGCATTGCTGTTGCCTCATTTAAGGTATGAGGTCTGGAGGGCCTGTGCAAGGGGTCGGGGGGGGGGGGGGGGACTTTATTCAGTCAAGTTAGCTTACTTTGAAAATGGGGTGAACTAGCCAGAACTTTAAAAAAAAAAACAGACAGACAATCCAAAGTAGCAGGATCTGGAGGAATCCCTGAATTTTTATCATGGGGCCAGGGGTTGGCAGAGAGAAGGCTGAAACTTTAAATGTTTTATTGAGTTATGTTTTTTTCCTTCTGTAATTTAGGGTTTTAGTTTGTTGATTTATCTGATGGTTGATACACTAAATTATGGTAATTTTGGTACATTACCATCTCTGAGATATGGAAATTACAGTGTATGGTATCATGGCTGTTTTCTGAAGACAAGAAGGTTCACCTACTCACACAAGTGAGTCATAAAACTGTGCTCATTGTCTAGTGGATGCAAGTTTCCAGAGCCTTCTGGAAAAGGCACAAGCTTTTCTGTGTGTGCATGTCATTTCTTTTGTTACAGCATCTCCCTAGTTCCCCTCAGTTTATTTTTGACTACCATGGTTTGTTTTTTTTTGTTTTTTTTTACAGCCCTGGATCTTTATCTTAGAAGAAGTTCTTCATTTTTTTTTTACCTTGTTCTTCCCAAACTTTCCTAACAGTGGCACTTAAGATTTTAGTGATTCTTCAAATTTATTTTTCAGCATTTCTGCTGAGGTGGCCTTTAGTTGTTTTACCTTGCTACACAACTATTGCAAAGTCTGATGCTTAAAACGTGAGTAGGGTTTCAGCATGAAATCCCTGGGTTGTCAGCTGATTCCAGCCTCTTCCCACCTTCCTTCACCCTTTTTCAGCAGAGCTAGAAATACCTGTAAACAGTGGCATTAGTTCAAATAAGGAGCCTCAATGCAAAATTTGGCTGAGGGTCTCACCCCCACCCATGACTGCAGCTGTGGCAAGACAAACTCCCCTCTTTCCAACCCCTGAGTTGGCTCCCCTGCCTTTACGCCCCCAAAGCATAGAGGCAGTGTGGCACACATAACTTACTTCTCAAAAAGTTGCACACCACATCTTAAAACAGAAAGAAGTGCACTACAAAATAATTTACACATTAAAATAAATCCATAATGAAAATATACAATGAATCTACAATACCAATGTCCTAACTAAAATCAACTACTATATAAATCAGATAAAAGATACATTAGATAAGTTGAAATTCTTCAAAAACTCAACTTCCAACCTAATTAAGCATACAACAGAACAAGCTCAACATTAAAAGGCAAAATAGAAACATAGAAAGAAGGTAGATTAACACCATATGGACTATCCAGTCTGCCCATCCATACTGTCTACTCTCTTTCACTCCCTTAGAGATCCTATGTACCTGTCCCAAGCTTTCTTGAACTCAGATACAGTTTTCATCTCCACCACCTCCACCAGGAGGCCATTCCATGAATTTACCACCCTTTAAATGAAGTAGTATTTTCTCAGGTTACCTCTGAGTCTTATCCCCCTTTCACCTTCATCCTATACTCCCTCATTCCAGAGCTTCTTTTCAATTGAAAGATTCGCCTACTGTGCCTTTATGCCACATACGTATTTAAACATCTCTATCATAGCTCCCCTCTCCTGTTTTTCTTCCAATGTATACATATGAGATCTTTAAGACTGTCCCCATATGCTTTATGACGAAGACCACTGACCATTTTAGTAGCCAACATCTTGACCGACTCCATCCTGTTTATATCCTTTTGAAGGTACAGACTCCAGAATTGTACACAATATTCTAAAGGAGGTCTCGCCAGTCTTATACAGGGGCATCATCTCCTTGTTCCTACTGGCCATTCATCTCCCTATGCACCAAAGCATCCTTCTAGCTTTTGCCATTGCCTTTTCTACCTGTTGACCATCTTAAGATCATTACAAACGATCACACTCAAGTCCTGCTCCTCTTTCATGCACAAAAAGTTCTTTATCCCCTAAGCTGTGTGATTCCCTCAGGTTTTTGCAGCCCAAATGCATGACCCTGCGTTGTTTAGCATTAATTCTTAGCTGCCAAATTCTGGACCATTCTTCAAGCTTCACTAGGTCCTTCCTCATGTTATGTGAATCATGTAATTGCTAAGCAGCAAAATTATATCTATATTTTTAGTAGATTTTATTAACACCTGAATGCATTTTCTTCCCCAGATTTGACAGAAAAGCTCCTAAGACCAATGTTTCCTTTCCTCAAGTCAACAAGGTGCCTATAGGCCTCAACCCCCTCATCCATAAGATCAGTTCTCCCCTCAAACAAAGAGCTTTTAAAAAACTTCAACAGGAGGGGGCTAGTTTCCTGCTCCTGCCAGCATCAGCAAATTCTAAATGAATTTAATTTAATACTTAAATTGTGCCATAATCTCAAGTTCAAAGTGGATTTCACACCTGTGAGTCTATAGGATACTGCCCCTCTCCTTTAATAGCAGTTCCTCAGTGTCATAGCCACCTTAAACACCTAGTCCCACCCAAGAGGGAAGTGAGACAGGAGGGGTGGAGCCAGGATGGCATGGTCCAGAAAGTATATAAGCTGAGGCCATAGCTAAGTTAAGGAGGCCCAGAGGAAAGCAGTGATGTCCCATCCACCGCTTATATGTGAACTGCCACTGCTATAGTCAGGTACGCCAAGCTCCACTTGAAACCTTGTAGATTTTGTATTTTGACATGAGTAATTGCTAGAGACTTCCCTGATAACTTTGAGGAACTAGACCAAGAACAAGTAAAGCGTGCTGCTTGACTGAGAGGTCATAAGATACACAGTGCCCTGCAGGAGCAGGCCACACAAGTATATTGTTGCCTTTTTCCTCCTACCTGTGAACGGAACAGGCAGGAGGAAAATGCCCTTTCCTTTTACCTGTAACTACTGTGTGACTGTCTGTCTTGGACACTGAGCCTGCCCTCATTCACATCACCACAGTATCATTGTAAAATACCATCATCATCTCCAAACATCCACCACATCCTAACAAATCAAATCTATTAAATAAAAAACTTCACCATTAAACCTTCCACCCTCATCTAAATGTTGAAATTTTACCCATAGCTAATGCTGACTTTTATTCTGACTTAACTGCCAAGTTTTCAGAGCTTTTTTTTAAAAGCTTTATATGAAGGCTGCTTTTGAATCTCTAATAATAGAGAACTCCAAACAAAGGGGCTTTGCTCATATAGTCTCTCCTTGTCTCAGAGTTTAAAGCTCTTTCAGAGAAGTAGGCTAAGATAATAATTTCCTGAAATCTTGTCTTTTTGCCACATGTAAGAAAATAAAATGTATCCAGGAACCAGGCCATTTAAAATCTTTTTTTTTAACTTATCAATAATTTAAATAAGATCTGTTTTTTAATTGCAAATCAATGCAGTCCATTTAAAAATAGACCAACCCTCTGAAATGTTCCGGTTAGCTTTTCTACTTTCTTTTTCAAGCGTATAAATGTTTTAAATGTATAAATTGTTTCTATAGAAACCTGAAAGTAGCTGCTCATCATCTCAAGCACTCCTGCTTGGGCTCGTGTTATCCTCAAGCAGAAATAAATGTAGCAGGATCTGAGACCTGCTAGAGATTAATGCAATATGGTTAGCAAGAAAAAATAGACTGTGTAAAGCTGGAGGTTGTATTCACTACTTTGACTACCAGGTTTTATACACACATACCAAACATGGCTATGTTTCACCAAAAGGGCTACTTCAGGGGTGAATAGAGACCAGTAGGTGTAAAAGTCCAAACTTCACCCAGCTGGTAAAAACCATATCCGTGACCTGGGTTTATGTGTCATCCAGCATACTCCAAAAACCTTTTCCCAGTTTTATTATTAATATTATCTCTCCTTTTTTGTCATATATTTGGGGGGGGGGGGGCAGTGTTGTTATCTATCCCCCAGAGACTAAAACCATTTTTGGATGAATCAAGGGCACTGTGATGTCAGCCACTGGTCAGTGACTTAGAATTTCTCACCCATTTTAGAAGTAGTAACAGAGCTTTAAATCTGCAGAGATATTCTGAAGTAAATATTTGTTTGTCTAAATATGCTTATGCAATGGATAATATTGAGCTACCTCAAAGCAAATAAGATAGTCAATGGGGTATCTGACATCTTACGATCAGGAGTAGATATTCAGCTGGTGGCGTCAACATTTTGCTGACCGCTGACAGCTTTATTCCTGGATATTCAATGCCAGGCCATGTCCGGGCTCCAACATTGAATATCCAAGTATATGCAGCTGGCTAAAACTTATGCCAGTTAAGTGCAATATTCAGTACTTAACCAGCTAAGAAAAACCACATAAAAATAGAACTGTGTTTTATACAGTCCTATTTATGGGGTTATTTTAGCTGGTAAAGTGCTGACTTCTCCCCCGGATCACCCACAAAATAGCTGGTTTGGTTTCAGTGCTAACTGGGTATTTTCAGCAGCACTATCCAGTTAAGTGCTGCTGAATATGCCCGGTTAGCCCTGGGCATGCAATTTAAATAGCCAGGAGCCATTTCTAGCCATTTAAACTGCTTTGAATATTGACGCCTACCGGGTTATTATTTTATACAAAGGATGTCACCCTCATAATGAAACTAAATCGAAATACATGCACTAGAGAACTGTATTTTGCTTACCTCCCACTTTTCCAGGGCACATAATAGTGCCAAAAATTAATCTGGATATGGTAACACACCTATCTGAAGGAAAGTAGCACTTTACTGACACAGGGATTCCCAAAATTATCATTGTAATACATTAAAGCCATGCTTTCTCTTTCTCCTAGATTTTGCTTTCCCTACTCCTTCCTTTCCTTGCTCATACCTCTTTTCCTTTCCACTTCAATTTTCTCCCTCAGATTTACTTGCGCTTCTTTTTCCCCATTTTCTGTGCACATCCCCAATTTTCCTCCTTGTTTCCTCTTCATGTTCCTCAGCTTTTACAGTATTCTCTCTTCTGCTGTCCCTTCACATGCCATTTCTTTTCTCCTTCTTCCAGTACTCCTTTGTCCTTCTTCTCCAACCCAGTCCTAAGCACCTCTATCCTCCCCACCTCCCCTTGATCTGCTGTCCTTTTCTCTTCACTCCCCATGATCTCTCCTCCAGCCCCATGTCATCTTCTCTCCTATTTGTCTACATTGTGTCCTCCTGTTCCATCTTTTGCAATGGTTCCCAATCCAGTCCTCGGGACATACCCAGACAGTCTGGCTTTCAGGATATCCACAATGATTATTAATGAGATTAATTTGAATATAATGAAAGCAATGCATCCAAATCTCTCTCATGAGTATTCATTGTGGATATCCTGAAACCATGACTGACTGGTTGTGCCCCAAGGACTGGGTTGAGAACCCCTACTCTGCAGTGTCCTTCCATCCTTCCCCTGTATTACTTGCCTCTTCCATGAATTAACACTTCCACTACAGTTTTATGCACTATAATGTGTCCCAGAAATCAAGGAATGAATTCCCCCTAACCTCCCTATTCCTTATCCTTAGCCCTCACTAAACACAGATTGAGAAAAAAAATGTCCCAGATGTATAGACAGGTCCTACATGTCCTGTTGACTGACTAGTTTTACCATTAGCATGAACTTAGACAAATCATTATAAGCCAATGAAAATCTGAGCCATATATTTAATAAAATGCACAACCTGTATATCTATAAGCCCACTTACTAACAATGGGCATTAATGCATACAATTTGCATAGACACACACAAAGCCAGTTCTGGAGGTTGTGGCTCCCTGAACCAATTTTTGGTTTTGCACACCCTGCTGCACCCCCACCTATCACCTGCATTGGCCTCACCCTATCTCCTGCCTTGGGGTCAGATACATGGTTAAATTATTGAATTATGGTGGAACTAAGTGCTAGGCACCTGGAGCAAGGGTCCTGGGTGGATCAGGGTGGACCTGGGAGTCACCCCAGAGAATGCTGTGAGGATATGCAGATGGGCTGCAAGTCCTCCACAGCACCTGGAAGGCAGCTGCTGGAAGTGCTAGGCACCTGGAGCAAAGGTCCTGGGTGAATCAGGGTAGACCTGGGAGTCACCCCAGATAAGACTGTGAGGATATGCAGATGGGCTGCAAGTCCTCCACGGCACATGGAAGGCAGCTGCTGGAAGCACTAGGCACCTGGAGCGAAGGCCCTGAGTGGATTGGGGTGGATCTGGGAGTCACCCTGGAGAAGGCTGTGAGAATATGCCTAAGAACAGACAGCACTACAAATATTACACAGGGCCCTAGAATACTAATACACCTACTACTGGTAAAACAGAACAAGTGGGACTGCTGCAGAGTTCTACCCAGAAAATACTTGCCAAAACACAAAGTACACAGCAAGGGATCACAAATTAGAAATATAACGAGAAAAATCGAACTGGGAAACCCAAGAAGTCAAACTAAGTGTGTAACACAATATAGGAGAAATAAAAACCGAAATGCATTTCCTCTTGTACTGAAAAGAAAAAATACAAAGACATCCATGATGCACTTTTCCCAAAGCTAACATATTTCACCAAATAAATTCAAAATAAAACACTTTTTTCTACCTTTGTTGTCTGGAAACTATTTTTCCAAGCATGTTGGTCCCAGATTCTTCTTTTCTGCTTTCCTGTCTGTCTTCTGTTCTCTTTCCTGTGAGTGTGGTCCATTTGTCCTTTCTCTACTTTCCACTTATATTTCTATTCCCTCACTATATCTGTCTCTGACATATTTCCTCTCTCACTTTTCTGTCTCTCCTCTCAAATTTCACCTTCACTCTTCAGTCCTCCACCTATATTTTGCTTGTCAATTCCGATCAACTTTCCACCTCATCCTCTCACCTACATCTCCTGTCTCACTCCTTCCTTGGCTTCCTATTCCCTTATTTCACCCACTCCCAATTAGTACAATTCTACCCTCTGTTCTTACCATCCTCCTTTCACTCATCTCCGTGAGAACCCCCATGGTATCTCCCACATGGTTCCACCATGCCAAATATATCCCATCCCTGTCCATTACATCCTTGTACACCCAGCATCTCCCTGACTCCCCCATCCCTCTCTCTCCTCTATCACTATGGCCCATCATTTTCCTGTCCCCTCTCCCTTCCTTTTCACCCCTATGCTCCAGCAGTTCCTTTTTTTCTCTTCCCCCTTTCTCTTTATGGTCCAGCAACTCCCTGTCCCCTATGGTCCAGCTTGTTCTGTCTGTCCCCCTTCACCTTTTTGGTCTAGCCATTCCCTGTTCCCTCTCCCCCCCCCTTCACCTTTATGGTCCAGCCACTCCCTGTTCCCTCTCGCCCCCCTTCACCTTTATGGTCCAGCCACTCCCTGTTCCCTCTCGCCCCCTTCACCTTTATGGTCCAGCCACTCCCTGTTCCCTCTCCCCCTTCACATTTATGGTCCAGCCACTCTCTGTTCCCTCTCTCTCTCCCTTCCCCACAAGTGCAGCTTCAAAGTTCAACAGGGCAGCAGCTCGGAGAGGAGAGCCTACTCAGGAAACCCAGCCTGGTGGCAGAAGACGTGGCTACACATATCCCAATGCTATGCGCCTTCCCAGGTTATGTAAGTGGCAAGCTACACACTAGAAGTGAAAGCCTGCTAAATGTGGTTTACCACCTACACAAATTGGGAAGGTTCACAGCATCAGGGTTCGTGTACCTACATCTCTTGTGGGTCCAGCATCTCTCCCCTTCTCTTACTCACTTTCTCCTTCTACCTATTGTCTGTCATCTCCCCCTTTGCCCAGCACCCCTCCTTCCCCCCCCCCCCCCCCCCCCCCCGATGGTCTGCCAGCTTCCTCCTCTTGTTCCCTTACCCATAATCTGGCATCTCTCCTATCCCACTACTCCTGCAGATATAGCACCTGTCCCTCTCCCACACCCCATGGGTTCAGCATATCTCCCTTCTCTCCCATGTCCAGGACCTCTCTCTCTCTCTTCTTCCTTAAGCCCCTGCCCTCAAGCCCAGAACCTCTCCTTCTTGCCTCAGTGCCCCTCCATATATGTCCATCAACTTTTCCTCTTGTTCCCTCAGCTCCCCCCCCCCATGACCAACTCTTCCTCGTGTTCCCTTAAACCCCTCCTCCATGAGTCCAACAACTCTCCCTCTATCCTTCAGCACCCTTCCCCCCCCCCCGTCCAGCACCACTTCCTCTTCATCCCTCAGCCGCCTGAATCCATCTTCATTCCCACTTTTTCCCTCAGCCCCCTTGTGAGTCCAGCATCAATTTCTTTATTTTCTTTCAGTCCCTCCCCTGAATCCAACACCACCTTTTCCAGCCCTCCCTTGAGTCTTGAACTGCTCCCTCTTTTTCCCTCAGCTCACGTCATGAGTCCAGCACCTCCTTCTTCCCTCAAACCTCCCCCACCTCCGAGTCTAGCATCGCTTTCTCTTGTCCCCTCCCCTCGGTACATCAAACCCGCTTTCTTTAGAGGTCCCTGCAGCGATAACGGGCTGCCTGAGCCGGATCCTTCCCTCTGCCACTTCCCACCTTCACATGCATAGGAAGTTGTGTCAGAGGGGTACAGCGTGGCAGAGAGAAGGATCCGGCACAGACAGGCTGTTATTGCTGCAGGGACCACTAAAGAAAGCAGGTTTGATGGACAGAGGGGAGGGGAGGTGCTGGAGTCAGGAAAGGGGGTTAGGAAAGAAGAGGGAGCAGTATTGGTTCCACCGGGGGGGGGGGGGCAGGGGAGAATAGGGAGTAATTCATGCCGCAAAGTTTTTAAAAAATCTCCGCTGCTATGTGCTGGACCTGCAACACACCAGTTAAGAAACACTGGCATAACCTATAGGGCTGGTGATGTCACTGGCCTGAGCGTTTGGCACCTTTTATCACCGGCACCCTGGACCAGAACCTCACCTGGTCCATAGGTTAAGCCAGCCCTGGCTGTACATTAGCATGTTTAGTAAATATATTCAATTGCCCAACTAGTCACTTTAATTTGATAGCTGATTTTCTGTTCCATATACTATATCATCTCCTTGTGAGAAATACAGCAGCTGCCAGACTTGAATTGGGTCCTTTGTGATTTGAGGCTTAAAAATTAAAATGAATCAAAATGTATAGCACATTTGCTATTTATATTTCTAACACTGTTTTTGAGTCTAGATAGGAAAAGTCTGCATTAAAAACTGTATGAAGTTTGATGGAATAAGTATCAGCTATAAGTTGGAACCTTCGAACATGAGTGAACCTGTGGGCATTATCCAAATGCGGGAGAACACATTTGGAAGTCTCTATGTGAAGAATTCTTCTTTACTGCACAGCTATGAGACCAAGAAGCTTCTGTATACAGTAGTAGCCACAAACAAGCAGACCAAGAAACAGGACAAATCCCAGATCACCATCGTGCTGGAAGGAACACGTATGTATGCCTTTTGCTTTTATCCTTCTGCTAGCATACATTGATTTTTAATATTTTCTTTTGCTTTCCCTCTGACTCATCACTATTATCTCCTCTGGATATTTCTTGAAGTCAATAAATAGATATGACTGAATGACACGAATCGATTCTGATGAGGCCACTGCAGTTTTATAACTCTATCCATAAATAGATAGATGAGTGTCAAGCTTTTGATAGGGTCCACTCTGCAATTTGCATCAGAAATGGAAACTGAGCAAAACCCAGGAAATTAGTTCAGCTCTTAATTCACAACATGGTAATTGTTGCCTTAATGGCATTAATTAATTAATTAATTTGTGCATTAACTGCATGCCATGTAAGGGGCTGGAAACATGGAGGGTTATAGGCGGAGAATGGATGTGGACTGTGCACAGAACTTACTGCATACTGTCTCTTGGGCACTTACAGGCCAATGATCAGAAGCAAACGTGGAAGCTAAAGGCTATTAGCAACATACTAGTGCCTGCATTTGCTACCACCCCATGCTCATAGTCACTGAGCATGTAAGTAGCATGCAAATGCATGCTAAACAGGTATTTTATTATTCCTCCCCAATGATCAGCGGGCAGCACACCAAACATTAGCGCACTGATTGTGGCAAACCCTACGTCAGCTCAGAGCTGGCTTTAGGGTTTGCAGAACATTTGGGAGGAATGGTAAGCCCTGCCCAGCATGCATTTGCATGCTAGCAGGCCCCTATCACCCTCCCTGAGGAGCCCCTGAGCCCCCCACCCCAAGCCAGTGATGGGGGCTGGAGGTCTCAGTCCCACGACCTCCTCAGACACAAGTTCATGGAGGCTAGAAATCCGGTGGATCTCCAGTCTCCCTCCCCTCCCCCTCGCATCCCAATAAAAAGCCCTGGTGGCCCAGTGGGACATGAACACAAGCCCCCCAAACCTGGTGATCTACCAGCCCCCTTCCCTGCCCATCCCATACCTGAATGGCAGAGAATGTAGTAGTACAATCCCTCCTCTTCCAGCACTGCCCTGAAAATGGCGACACCCAGCCCTACCAGTGCATCCTGGAATGCGCTGGGTGGGGCTTCACCACCATATAAGGGAAAACTCCCATTTTGTCAGCGGATAGCTTGGACGTTTTTGGCTTTTTTTGGAATCATCAATAGATAATATCCCCACAAGGACTACTTGGTGATTTGGGGATCAGAAGTGGACAAAGCTTTATTATTTAAGAACTAGTGTCAAAAAAAATTTTTGGGTAGCTTGAAGGTTATGCTTTCCCCAGATGTGACTAATGCACATTGGTCAGGAGTAAGGCCATTTTACAGCTCAGGCCTAAAGTGGTGGCTGCTGGGGCCACCTTCTTTCTATACTTCCTCTGTGCGAATAGAATGTTGGGTATTATTAGGAAAGTTATGGAAAACAGGTGTGAGGATGTTATAATGCCGTTATATCGCTCCATGGTGCGACCGCACCTTGAGTATTGTGTTCAATTCTGGTCGCCGCATCTCAAGAAAGATATAGTAGAATTGGAAAAGGTGCAGCGAAGGGCGACTAAAATAGCGGGGATGGGATGACTTCCCTATGAAGAAAGACTAAGGAGGCTAGGGCTATACAGTTTGGAGAAGAGACGGCTGAGGGGAGACATGATAGAGGTATATAAAATAATGAGTGGAGTGGAACAGGTGGATGTGAAGCATCTGTTCACGCTTTCCAAAAATACTAGGACTAGGGGGCATGCGATGAAACTACAGTGTAGTAAATTTAAAACAAATCGGAGAAACTTTTTCTTCACCCAATGTGTAATTAAAGTCTGGAATTCGTTGCCGGAGAAAGTGGTGAAGGCGGTTAGCTTAGCAGAGTTTAAAAAGGGGTTGGACGGTTTCCTAAAGGACAAGTCCATAAACCGCTACTAAACGGACTTGGAAAAATCCAAAATTCCAGGAATAACATGTATAGAATGTTTGTACGTTTGGGAAGCTTGCCAGGTGCCCTTGGCCTGGATTGGCCGCTGTCATGTACAGGATGCTGGGCTCGATGGACCCTTGGTCTTTTCCCAGTATGGCATTACTTATGTACTTATGTACTTATGTATATTTGGGGAGGGGGGCATAAACCTTTCCAGAACTACTTCGATTATATTCATTTCTTGTAGATAAAGTTGCTTCTACTGAAGTTCTCTTTGTTATTAGTTACCAATCTTGTGTGTATACCTTTTATTTTGAAAATTATATACATGGGTACATGGGAACAAAAAATCCTAATGGATGTTGTACCTCCTTTTAATGTAGGTACAGAAAAAGGGGTAAACACTATAGATGATATTTGAAAGTGTCATTCTAATCAGCATACCATGCTTGCTTAACCCAACCACAACTCTAGAATTGCCCCTTAATAATAAAGCTAACAGTAGAAGAATTGTGAGCCCTTTACATTTATTTTGGACACACTGAGAATGGTAGCTCACAGACAGATCAACATATCTGAGTAAATTGCTATTTATAAGGATAACTGGCTTTGAAAATCGGTCTTATTGGAGGAGGGGGGGCTCGAAAGATTTTATATGGGTAAATACATGTTTACTGCATAAAAACAAGCTTTTGAAAATTGTCTCCTTCCATAATGGTTAATTCAGCAGAGGATAAGTACGTTTGGCAATTTCAGTTTTAAGTCACAGTGCATACATTCTGGTTTCTCCTCCACATGCTCCCAATCCTTTTCTGGCTATATCCTTTTATTTTTTTCTGAATATCCCAGCATGGAGCAAGTCCATCAGATAGTATCTTTTTCAGGCCACCGACCATGGAAACTGCCTGCCCCTAGATCAAGAGCAGTAATTTAATTAATTGCTCATTATCCTCTATGGCGAACCATATGGAAACTCACATGTCTCGTGGACTTCTTAATTGTAGGTCACTAAGAAGTAAATCTGTTCTTAGACAGGAACTTAACTTCTATTCAGTTGGATATTTGTCTCATGGAAACATGGGTAAGGAATGATGAAGAATCTCTTCATTATCAGTGCCTTCCATCTGGCTTTTCAGTTTGCTACTCAAATCGACTAACTAAACATGGAAGTGGTCTTACAGCCATTTATTCCACCAATTACAGGTAAAAGAGCTTTCATTCTATTTTCTTCCTTTTCCAGAACTTTTGTTATTTGAGATAGGTCTGAAACTCTCCATGCATTTGCTTCTTTTTTATTGCCCTCCCTCTTTGTGCATGGCAGAGTGGGATTTGATTTATCAATCAATTGCAGATGCCAATACCAAATTTTCTTCATTACTAATTCTAGGTGATTTCAATCTTCTCATTGATATTCCTTCTTAACCAAGATAAGCCCATTTTCTCACTTTTTTAAAGTATCTTAGATTCTTTCAGAATGTTAATATCCTTACACAAGCAGCTGGACACACTTTAGATTCAGTGATCTTGAGGTAGCAATACATTCTTCCACCATCTGCATTACAGACACTTTCTATTCCCTGGACAAACCACTCTGTTGTATCTTCTTTTTGGATCTACTTCTAAGCCTCTATCATCGGGTCATTGGTCAACACTTTCACTGCTTTGACCCTTAACACTTCCCTCATTAGGTGCCTCCTTCCCTGAGAATTTTTCAGACATAAATCTAGATGAACAGAAAATGTGTAGGAACTCTACTCTCCTTCGCTCTGGATCAATTAGTAAGCCTTCCCACCATCAGAAAAAAACCCACCCAGGTACCATCAGGGCATTAGATTGTTGAATAGGATCGCTATTTATCAATTACAAGTAACGTGTACTCTCCATTCACTCCTAACGGATGAGTGACCCCCTCCCAAAATCCCTGCCATCGCATCAGACTCAGAATGTTGGGAAAACCTATGACTGCTATGAAATGTTATCCAGAATCACTGCATCCATCATAGAAGCATGCAGTTTAGACTGGCTCAGAACACGTGGTAGCCAAGCGGCAGTTCTAATTTGATGTATGTTGTATGCACGTAGGTACCTACGTGTCTTAGTAAAAGGGTCCCTAAGTGCGTGTTAGTGTGTAACGCACCTTAGTAAAAGGGCCCCTTAGAGTGTAAACCATCTGGGCAAATGGAAATACCTGTATATAACTTGCCCTGACCTACTGAATATTCCTATATTTTTAAGGCAATCGGTCCTGGACCTGTATCATAATTTTACAGCACTACTAGACATATGGAGTGGAGGAGTGGCCTAGTAGTTAGAGTGGTGGACTTTGGTCCTGGGGAACTGGGTTTGATTCCCACTGCAGGCACAGGTAGCTCCTTGTGCCCCAGGTACAAATAAGTACCTAAGCTGCATTGAGCCTGCCATGAGTGGGAAAGCGCAGGGTACAAATTAAAATATATATATATACAGCACTCTACAATCACAGTAAACTCCTTTCCCAAACATCTTTATAGTATCTTAAGATTAGCTAATGTGAAATCCTCATTCACAAGTCTCAGACAATGTCATTCCTAAACACAAAGTTTGAAGATATAGTTTTTGCTACCCGTCTCTGAACTCCATGATGGGTGATGAGTATTCCATAGCATTGAAGACCCAAAGTATGAACTCTGCTGTTGTCAACCAAGTATTCTTTGAACACCCCTTCAACTAATTGGTAGCCTACTGAAACATACCTATAATTCCACAGATTTTTTTTTCTAAATGTTCCTGAGGCAACAGGGTGATAAAACAATTTAGCCAGGATCAGAAGGAATGTTCTGGGATAAGCAGGATTTAAACCCTGGTTTCTCTGTTTCATAGTCTATTGCTCCATCCTCTAGGCAGCCTACTTTTTTTCTAGACTGCAGGCTCTTTAATGGACCAGAAAAAAGGCATATGTGGTCCTCAATGCTCATATCCTGCAATTGTTTTTCAGATTATTTTTATATTGGACCCATAAAAGAGATTGTAATCTAAAAAATAATTTTGCTCCCATACTTTAATTTGTTTTGCTGTGGCAAGCTACTAAATTAGTATTACATCATTCCCTTTATACAATTCAGCACTAACAGGCCCAGTTGATAGAATCTGATTTCTTTGTATCTAATCAACAGCTTCCCAGTGTAGAAGAAGTTCCCTAAACCCACACTATTTTTGCAGATCCTAGACTTCACTCAGTCCACATCCTGGCCAATTCTTGTGCCTGCATTTTTTCATCTATGTACTGTACCCTAGAGTATAGTAAATCATGTCCACTGCCAACAATAAGATTTTCTGGTAAATAATAATGTCTTCCAGATTTTCAGCATCTCATTTCCTGTTATAATTCATATATATAATCTCTTCATTAGAAATGTGCTGTATATACGCAACCGCCTTCCTCATTCCAATCTATAGAGTGTTATTTCCCCAATTTTGTGGTAAATAGCGGTATATAAAAATTTGTAATACACATAAACAAAGCAGAGTCCCAGTTACAATTGCCCACTGCTAATCTCCCAAAAGAGCCCACAGACAATATGGCACATTATCTTGTTTCCTACATGCATCTACCAGTCTGAGAGGATGCAATGAAACACAACCTCTCTGCTGATTTAGCCCAATTCTGAATCTGCTATTTGCAGATTTTGTTGCTCCTTGTAGCCATTTTCTTTCTCTGGTAATTGGCTTCATGCATTTCAGTTTGATGTTAGAGAGATGTCTTTCAGTGAATAAAGGAATAGGGAAGAATTTCAAAAGAGCAAGTATGAGAATGGTATGAATTTCCACAGAGACAGCGGGTCCACATACCTAGTTATTAGGGTTAGGCATTGACATAGAAAAGTCCCAACCCCCACTTGAATGACAGTGCCTGTGGTGCACATATATGGTGCCTCAAACTTTTTTATATTCTTAGTTTTCAGACTATAAGCTTCTAAAATCCTTTATATATTTTAGAATGGACTCTGTTGGCAGATTCTGTTCTAAAATACTGATGAAACTGGAGACAAACAGATCTGCATGTCTCAAATCCTTCCTCTACGACCTGTCTAAAGTGGGACTGCACATGTCCTCTATTTAAAAAGAAAGATTGTTAACACATTTCTCCATCATATACTTGGTGCAATAAACCATTCCCTAGTGGAGGATTGTCATGCTGCCTACCCGTAGGCGTAGGCTGAGTCTCTGCTTACCCTGCCATTCACCCATCCACACGGGCCAAGCTTTTTTGCTGTTCACACTGCCCATCCATAAGCGTGGGCCAAGTATCCACTTGTTGCGCGATCCACCTAGTAGTATGGCCTGGTATTCAATGGATCTTCCCTATGCAACTTAGAGTAAACTTAGTCCTCGCAAATATTCTGCAAAACAAATCGTATTCAGTCCTACTCAACCATCACCATAGATCCAAATGATTTAAGTGGGAGGAGCCTCTCTTGCCCACTTAAATCTCTTACCACTGCCTATCCCCCAATATCAGTGGCGCTAAAGTGGACAGTGCTGCTGAATATCGCCACTGATTGGCTCCAGAAAAAGTAGGCAGTACAGAGGGGAAATGTTAGGGATCAGCCAGTTATTATTACTTATATGGGCCCTGGCACTGAATATTGGCTGTGACCCACATAACTCTCTTTTACCTTTAAAGTCTACTGCACCCATAGCCAAAGTTCAAATCACACTATATTGTAGGATTTCTGTCAGGTAACCATCCTCTGGACAATTCAGTCATCCATCCATCAGTTAGCAGAGGACCACTCATCACAACCTAAATAGGAGGTGCTAAATGATTCATGCTAACTGCTACCTCAGTTCCACAGACTAATGGACATTTTAAGGTGGAATCTGCTGGGCACACCCCCAATAATTGGCACCGTAGATTTGCACCTAATACATACATGTGGAGGAGTGGCCTAGTGGTTAGGGTGATGGACTTTGGTCCTGGGGAACTGAGTTCAATTCCCACTTTAGGCACAGGCAGCTCCTTGTGACTCTGGACAAGTCACTTAACCCTCCATTGCCCCAGGTACAAAAAAGTACCTGTATACAATATGTAAGCCACACTGAACAAATGTAATAAAAATATTCATTTATTGCATTAACTGCAAAATCTAACACACTTTAGTAAAAGGGCCCCAAGTTTGAAAAATATTTATTCATGCAGAGAAGCAAAGTAAAAAGAAGTGCACACCCCTAAACAAAGGAATTGGGACCTTCCAAGTAGGTAGATAAAATGAGGGAGATAGAGCAGACTGGTAACACAAAAGGGGGGCAATAAGGAAGGAGACATGGGCTAAAGGAAGTGAGAGAGGTAAATTCTTGTTGAAGGCTACCAGTTGCAATAAGAGTCCAGTGCACAAATGGTGGGAAGGAACCCATGAAGACATTGAATATAAATGTGTCATCTGCACTTATAAGATTATGACACCCAGTGAATCCTCTAATGCAGTGCACTGATGCCACCTCGTTATTCCCACAGCTATACGGCAAAGCGAAGAATGCCCAGATTCTTGTGCTGAGAACAAACACCGCTCTGAATGTGAAGAATGTGGAGGATTGGGCGTATTAGCCGGACGCTGTCAGTGGAGACAGGGGGATAAAAAAGGTAAACACAAAATGCTTTGCTCACTCTTCAGTGCTGCTTTGTACTATGGTTACAGTCAAATGTAAAGACACAAAACAAAATGGCCACCACTCAAGAAGCATAGAGTGTGATTTGTCATTGATCTAGGTAAATTGGCCTGTCGGGAATTGACCCGCCTCTGAGTGGCTATAAAGGTGGAAGTCCTTCCACAGAATGCCTGCTTTTAGCTGAGTTCAGGATGTTCCCAGGGAAGAGGTTGCTTATTCCAGAAAGAATAAACACTACAGGTGGGGTTTTCAAAAATCCATACTACTTTACCCTCCCTTGGCCACTGATGCAGATAGCAGATGCAAGGTATATAGGTGCTTTAAGATACTTTCTCTTTGAAAATGAAAAGTACTCCCATATTTTGCAACCATAGGGCCTGCTTCAAATTGTCCTCATAGTTTTAATGGAAATAGGATAGGATAGAACTAATCAGCCTTTTCTAAGTCTAAATCATCTTCCATTAGAATAATCCTTAATGGGTGCTTGAAACCCAAAGAAAGTAGGCTTTGTTTAATAGAGAGTTTTCTGCCAATGCATTGATTTTGGGAAACATTCTTTGTGAAGACCAGTGGCGTAGCCAGACTGCCAATTTTGGGTGGGCCTGAACCTAAAGTGGGTGGGCACAAATTTTCTCTGTACCCCCCCCCCCCCCCCCAGCAAAATTTAGTCACACTCAGATGCATTTGTCACACAGGGTAAAGTGCTGCTTTTCAGTGCATCCGATTTCAGACAATTTACTAATCATTTTCAGTGAGCTTTCAGAGGCCAAAACCTCCTGCCTCAGGTCAGTATAATGCTGTTACGGTATCCTCTCCTGACCTAAGGAAGGAAGTATTGGTCTCTGAAACTTTATTAACACCATATTACTTTATCCTAAATTAAAAATAAAATTATTTTCTTTACCTTTGTTGTATGGCCATTTACTTTGTCTCATTGTGTCTCTAGATTCTGCTTTCTTTCGTTTAACTCTTCTGCCAGGGTTTCCTGGCCATTTGTCATTTTTCTCTCCTTTCTTTGCTTTCTTCAATATTTTTCTGCCTCTCTCTGTGTCCAGATTTAATTCATTCTTACTATCCATTCTTTAATTTCCTTCATCTACTTATGGCTTTTCATCTTTTTCTCACCCTTGTCTCCCCATGTCCCTTCCTCTTATTCTCCAATCTTTCACTACTCCCCTTTCCATGCAGCAGCTCTCCTCTTTCTCTCCCCATCCTTCCAGTGTCTCCCCTCTCTCTCCCCATCCTCCAATAGTCTCCCCTCTTTCTTTCTGCATCCTTCCATCCAGTGTCACCTCTTTCTCCCTACCCTTCCATCCAGCGTCTTCCCTCTTTCTCTCCCCATCCTTCTACCATCTACCCTCTCTCCTGATCCTTCCATCTAATGTCTTCTCCCTCCTTCTAACCAGTGTCTATCTCTCTACCCTTTTCTGTTCAGTGTCCCTTCTCTCTCCACATCCTTCCAGTCTCTCCCCTTTCTCTCTGCATCCTTCCATCCAGTGTCTCTCTCCCCACCCATCCGTTTTCCCTGTTTCTCTGCCATCCTTCCATCTGTTTTCCCTCTTTCTCTGCCATCCTTCCATCTTCTTCCATCTCTGTACCTCTATCTTCCTCCATGTTTAGTATCTCCTTTTCTCTGTGTCCCTATATTACTCTGTCCATCTTCTCCCCTCTCTTTGTCCCCAGTGCCAATATATTTCTACCCCTCTCTGACCCTACCCCATCCAGCTTCTCTCCTTCTCACTCCCTCCTCTTTCCAGCATCTGGTTTTGGTTGCTTGATTTCCTGCCTCCCTCCCTCAAGCAGTAGGTTTAATATTCCCTTTTCCTTCATCTCCTTGGTCTGTATCTCTATTCCCTTCCCTCCTCCTTGTGCTGTACAGCAGTTCTCTCCCTTCCCTCAGTTTCTCCTCCCATGTCCAGCAGCTCTCTCCCTTCCATCCAGATCCCCTCCTCCTCTTCCTCCCACATCTAACAGCTCTCTCCTTCCACCCAGTATCCCCTCCTCCTCTTCCTTCAGCAGCTCTCTCCCTTCCATTGTCCCCTCCTTCTCTTCCTCCCATATCCAGCAGCTCTTCCCTTCCCTCCAGTCCCTTCCTCCTCTTCCTCCCTTGTCCAGCAGCTCTCCATACCCCTTCCTCCTCTCCCTCCCATGTCCAGCAGCTCCTCTCCCTTCCATTCAGTCCCCTCCTCCCCTTCCTTCAGCAGCTCTCTCCCTTCCATCGTCCCCCTCCTTCTCTTCCTCCCATGTCCAGCAGCTCTCTCCCTTCCCTCCAGTCCCCTTCCTCCTCTTCCTCCCTTGTCCAGCAGCTCTCCAACCCCTTCCTCCTCTCCCTCCCATGTCTAGCAGCTCTCTCCCTTCCCTCCCTCTTCCAGAAGCTCTCAGCCCCTTCCTCCCACCTCCAGCAGCTCTCTGCCTTCCAGTTCCCTCTAATCTCCTCCTCCTACAAGTCTGACTGTCTCTGGCAAAAGTATCCCTTCCCCCCCCAAACCCACAAACCACAAATCCAGCACTTGCCCCTCCAGGCCCACACCATCAATCCTTCATCGCTGTCGCTGCCTTTTCTCCCGCGGCTTCCGGGAGGCAGCGATCAGTGTTACCTGTAGTGCCTGCCCTGAAATTATGCTTCTTTTCTCCCCAGGCTTCGCCCCGTTCATTTCTTCGCTCGTCGGCAGCGCTACGCTGCGCTGCTATTCAACAGAGCTCCGCTCCTCTCCTGCCACGTCCTCCGGCCCTACTAAACAGGAAGTGCATCAGAGGGCCGGATGGACGTGGCAGGAGAGGAAGCGGAGCTGCCTGTTTGAATAGCAGCGCAGCGTAGCGCTGCCGACGAGCGAAGAAACGAGCGGGGCGAAGCCTGGGGAGAAAAGAAGCATAATTTCAGGGCAGGCACTACAGGTAACGCTGATCGCTGCCTCCCGGAAGCCGTGGGAGAAAAGGCAGCGACAGCGATGAAGGATGTTGGATGGGTGGGCCTGGAGGGCAAGTGGGTGGGCCTGGGCCCGTCCAGGCCCACCCGGGGCTACGCCCCTGGTGAAGACGAGTGAGTGAATGAAACAGTCTATGCTTTGTTAACGCCAACTGTCTGAGGTTCACAGTGATACACTTTGAGGGGGACATTTTTGATATGATGTCCAATCCGATTTGGACATTTTGCAAAAAAACATCCAAAACTCCAGTACCAAACATGGTCCATGTTTTGCCCAGAAAACTGGGCATTTGAAAATCGACCTATTTTAGACATTTTTGTGCTCAGTGCATGCTTTCTTGAAGGTCCTTTTCAACACAAAATTCCACAGGAAAACACACAAAAACAGCCATTAGGGATGTCTGAGGGGCCAGCAGTCTTACTAGACTGGCCACACAGACATCTTAGCAGAGCAGGGGACAGCCTTGGGGGCACTGCAGTGAACTTCACATAAAAAGGTCCCAGGTACACATCACATCATAACTGCTTATATTGTATGATGAGCCTTCCAGGAATAGCAAAAAATGTACTGTACCCAAATGTACACCGCTACAATAGCCCTAATGCCTGCAGGTGTAACCGATATGTGGGTTCAGTGGGTATTTTGTGGGTTTTGGTACACCTCACACTTTCATAGTGGTATACCGAGGGCGGGGTGGTGGGGACAGTCCGTCCTGGGTAATCACTGCAAGGGGGAGCAGGGAGTAGCCACACTGCTTTCGGATCCGCCGGTTCCTGCTTCTCTGACATTACTTCCTATTCTGGGGCAGAGAACTGGCAGAGCCCGACAGCTGCACACTGCTTCCAACACCCCCAGGAGTTAAGATGAGGGTGGGGGTTGGAGGTGATGTGCCAGGGGAAGGTGATGTGCAGGGGGGAGTGAGTGTTCCAGGGAGTGGGCTGCAGCTGACCTAGGAATGCCGCTGCACTTTCCACCACAATGTAACAGAGTGGGATATGGGCCTGGGTCTCCTACAGTCCACTGGCACCAACCACTAGGCACTCCAGGAACCTGTTTGCTGTTCTAGAGGAATAGCCATTATATCTGCAGCGTCAAACAGCCTGGTATGTACTGTCACTTTCACCTGTTTGGGGGGGGGGGGTTAGAGGGGGGTCTATGACCACTGGGGGATTAAGGTCAGGATCATGCTTTTTCCCTCCAGTGGTCATCTTGTCAGTTTGAGCACCTTTTTGGCACTTAGTCGTTCGTGAAAACAGGTCTAGACAAAAACGTCCTATTTTTGCACTGAATGTTTTTGCAATGTTCTATTTCACAGAAAAACATCGAAATCATAAGCCTGCCCTAGTCCTGCCCAAAACACACCTACAATATGCACCTTTGAGATTTAGACAAACTATGTAGAAAAACATATTAAAAATTCGTTTTGAAAATAGTGATTTGGTCATTTTTTTCAAGAAACAAATCATCCATCTGCTGCTTTGTGCCATTTTTGCTTTCAAAAGTCATTCATCCTACTGTGTAACCTCAGTGTACAAATGCATTCTGTCTTATTTTGGGGGGGGGGGGGGGCCGAGACCAGGTACACGTTATAATGCCACTTAACACACAATCAGAATGCAAGAAAAATTTAAAATAGGAAATAATGAGCATTTCTTACTCCCTTCCTCATGAAACAAAGAAAAACCATGCAAGGAATAAGCAAAAGAAACAAACTGGTCAATATTTAGCCAACAGTGTTCAGAAGTTTTCTAAGTGCTGACAGTTGTCAGCTAAATTAAACCAGATATTCAATGCCAGGCCATGTCCAGGCATCAACATTGAATATGTGGATATAACTGGACATATTATGGCTGCTAAAACGTATGTGGGTCCCAGCCGATATTCAGCTGTGACGCACATAAGGGGATCTGTGAAATTGTCCCATCCTCCTGTTCTGATCGCCCCCCCCCCCTCCCTGCCAAATCGGCATCTCAATACTTCTTCCACTCAATAGAGAGACACAAACTTCTGACTTCCATCCAATGGCCCCAAGGGGAACAGAGACCCCCCTTCCTCCCTCTCCTCAGGATTTACCTGGGGCCAACCCTGGTGGGATATTGGGATGGAGCAGAAGTTTTCCTCTTCTGGCTCTGGGTGCTAAATGGTGTCCACTGACCCTGGCACAAGTTTCACGGTACTACTGCTAGGAGTCAGTCTTCCATATAAGGGCATTTTCACATCAAGGCTGCTTAACTTACTTTGAATATTGACTCAAAGTAAAATATTAAGCCTAACATGAGAAGATGCGATTGTTCTTCCACTGTTTTCCAGCTAAACTGTGGAAGAGGCTGTTCACTTTCCAGTTTTCAAATCCTGTCTACATATGGATAATGGTCTGACTGAAAATTGTGCTGCTCACTAAGAAAAAAGGCATTCTCGTGGATGTGTATGTCCGAGGAGGAAAACAGCATATTTAAATTTAGGAGCTCATTTACTAAGCTGAGCTCAGCTTCTAGTGCAGGTTTTACCACATATTAAACATTAACACAGACCTGCTCTAATATCTAATTTATGTTAAAACAGACAGTAAAAATCCCTCACTAGCTGTTTAATGCAACAATGAGCAGTGAGTGGTCATGCTTGGGGCGGTCAGAGTGGTGGCCTGCTCTTACAGCACACGGATCATTATTGCACGCTAGCAGTTCTAACTGCAGAGGCAGTAACTACAACCATGCTGTCTAATCATAAGGCTGCTAACAGGTGAAATGGCCTTCCCATTCCTTCCCTCCCCCCCCCCAAAGATCTGGTCCCCCTCTCCCCCCCCCCCCCCCGCTGCAGGTTGGAACAACCTCCCAATCCTCTTCCCAGAGGTGTAGCTAGGTGGGGTGCAAAGGGAGCAGCTGCTCCCCCAATATGATTTTGAATAAAATGGTGCCTATAAGTATCAGCTCTTCAGCTTCATACTGACGCCTATTTCACAAAAGGTCTGCTTCCCCTGACATCAAAACATGGCTACACTTCTGCCCCCACTAGACACATGCTTCTCTCCCTCCCTCCCCCCTGACAGAAAATCTTACACAACATGTAACAGGGTGCCATGAGGTAAGTATCTGCCCTGCATGGTAAATGCTGGCCACACCACCTGTATCTAATGCACATGTGTCTATCTTTGCTGTTACAGCAAAACCTTACTATTACTACTACTACTTATCATTTCTATAGCGCTACTAGACATACACAGCGCTGTACACTGGACATGAAGAGACAGTCCCTGCTCGACAGAGCTTACAATCTAATTAGGACAGACAAACAGGACAAATAAGGAATAAGGGAATTACTAAGGTGGGAATAATAAAACAAGGGTACTGAACAAGTGAGTAAGGGTTAGGAGTTAAAAGCAGCATCAAAAAGGTGGACTTTTAGCCAACGTTTGAAGACGGCAATGGAGCTTGGCATACCAGCTCAGGAAGTCTATTCCAGGCATATGGTGCAACAAGATAAAAGGAACAGAGTCTGGAGTTAGCAGTGGAGAAGAGTGCAGATAAGAGAGATTTACTCAGTGAACGGAGTTCCCGGAGAGGAGTGTAGGGAGAGATAAGAGTGAGAAGTACTGAGGAGATGCAGAGTGAATGCACTTGTAAGTCAGTAAGAGGAGTTTGAACTATATGCAGAAACAGATAGGGAGCCAATGAAGTGACTTGAGGAGAGGGCTTATATAAGCATAGTGACACTGGAGGAATATAAGTTGTGCAGCAGAATTTTGAACAGATTGAAGGGGAGAGAGATGGCTTAGTGGGAGACCTGTGAGAAGCAAGTTGCAATAGTCTAACGAGAGGTGATGAAGAGTGTGGAAGGGGTTCTGGTAGAGTGCTCAGAAAGGAAAGGATGAATTCTGGTGATATTATAGAAAAGAAACAACAGGTTTTATCAGTCTATTGAATATGTGCAGAGAAGGAGAGAAAGGAGTTGAAGATGACCCCAAGGTTACGAGCTGATGAGACAGGGAGGATGAGAGTATTATCCACAGAGATGGAGAATGGGAGAAGAGGAGAGGTTGGTTCGGGGGAAAGATAAGAAGCTCAGTCTTGGTCTTACTGTACTTTAGTTAAAAAACCCCTTGATGTATGTCTGCTGTTTTGCCACTCGCATAAGTAGAAATGACAAAGCAAGTAGATGTTTCTAAGGCACATGTGTTGCACTTTGCAATTTTCAAATAGGCACATTTTCTTTGAAAATTTTCATAAAGTACAAATGTGAAACCACCAGCATAGGTCACAATTACATAGACAGTTTTAAAATTGTCCCCCTTCATATGCACAATTATTTCTGCTCTTCGCTCCGATAAGCTGCTACTATAAAACAGGGTTCATCACATAAGAAATATTGATACAAGGGATGTAAAATAAAAAAAAAAAACATTTGTAGATATTTACATCAAAGGAACAAGTATAATACTGCTTTGTCCTGTTTGCCACAGCCAACTTTTTGTCCTATTGTATGGCATTTTTAGTTTCTAGCGGCTTTTCTTCCAGGAATTACTACAAATTATTCTACCTGTACCCCCAACCTCCAGACATGCCCAGATGGAAACTGTGATGCCATTGAGGGGAAAGATCCATCCGTCTGTCCACAGGATTGCACAGGTATGCCTCATGGGGTTTGATGCCAGTGCCAGGATTGTATTCAAACTCTGTGCTCTCATATTTCAGATTTTGTATGGTATTGCCCCTGACTATATGTTGCCCTTATTACTTTGCCTTCTCTCAATTCATTCTTTGGTGCAAGAGACTTCCTGCTCTTCATTTTCCTACCTGTAAGAAAGTAGTTTATAAATCTATATTCAGCTACATTTTCATACCAAGGTACAAAATGGTGGAATTCCTTGCCGAAAAATATACAATCCCAACGGACTATTTGATTTTCGTAAGTTTTTGAAATCTTTCCTTTTCAAAAAATTTCTGTCAATTGACCCTGGTGCATAATCTCCCCTTCCATTCTCCCCATTATGCTTTATTATTGAATTCTTTATATATTTACGATTCTTTCCTTATTGATATGTGTGGGCTTATTTATTTTGTTTCATATTTTGTAATGACTTCTTTTTAGCTTGTTAGCCACATTGAACTCAAAATTGTATGGGAAAATGTGGGGTATAAATGTCATAAATAAATAAGAGTGGGCATTGCACTCTATGCCTCTTGCCCTTAGTTCAAGCTGACAAATGTGGGAGCATGCTCAGTATGTTTCCTTATCCGGTTCCAAATACTGGTCATATCAGAGGAGTGACTGATTATTGGGAAAGGGATAATGGGAAAGCTAATAATATATTGCATAGTTTTAAATGGAACTCAAACTAAATCCCATGTAAAAGGTGCCTATTCTCTTTGTTCAAGAAATGCTGGGCCTTTGAGCCAAGATTTTAAAAATACAAAGAAGTGATTATTTTCATTCACTAAAAATGGCAACTATATTTCTGTTGTATAATTTCTAAATCATAAATTTGGGTGAATTAAGTCCCATGTGCTTGAGGAGAGCATGTTCACAGTAGTTGAATGGTATTACAAAGCCACTTTTACAGTATGAATATAAAAGACCATAACGAAGGCCTCATCTAATCCGATGCCATCGTCACGGAGATGAGATTTTCTGTAAAAGGACATTTAAAAAGCCAGGCCTACAGTGCATCCTGGTACAACTGGTCAATTCTTAATCCCCGGTTTTAGACATATTGATAAATTCTCCAACATCAGTAATTTCAGTATAATCCTGCCATAAACAATGATGTCTATCTCTTGAGTTTAGTTGCTCAATAGCTAAATGATTGACTATTGTATATGTGTTTGATTAGAGAATGATGTCATTGGAGGTCATAAGAAAGGCCCACTTATGGGAATTCGGGCAGGATATGGGACATGTTATTGCTACCCAAGGAAGAACTGTTACTGTGAGAAGCATGACATAGAGGGTAAGTGCTGTACAGTTGAAGATTTTGCTTAAAATTAAAGCTATAGCATTTTTAAACAAAATGCACAGCATTCCTTATTTTTGGAAGTATATAAACATGTGAAATTACCACAAGATATGTAGGTAAAACTAATATTAAAATCTATGGGCCTGGACTTCTGGTGACATCATCGATAAGATGGTAGCTATAGCCTGAAACTCCATCATTGCCCTAATAATTAAGGTGAAATTTTAGCTTTTACGTTCTCAGTTTTCAAGTCCACTCCTGTTGCTCTATAGGAGCCTCCTCTGCACTCCAAGAATATGTCATGGCAGCACCACGGCAAGATCAAACACTATTTTGAGGCACCGGGCTGTGAAGGTCCCAATGGCCCACATGTTTCACAAGACACTGATGCAGTTTCGTCCGAGGAACAGGATACATCTGCCTCTGAGGAGCAGGAGAGTTTTTCCCCCTCGGATGGGCATGCCCCTCTTACAAAGAAAGACTTGCAGGTCCTGCGAAAAATTAAAATTAGATCTGCAGCGGGATGCGGCTCACTGAACGTCAGAATTGAAACTCCTTATCCAGGATCTCCACAGGGCCTAGAAGACCTTGGGACCTGAGTAGAGGAAACAGAACAATAATTGGAGTCCCATTCAGAGCACTGGCGAAACTTAGACACCTGAGTGACAGCTCACACTGCAACATTGGCCCAACTTACTGAAAAGCTTGAGGACATTGAAAATAGAGCACAGCATAACAACATTTGACTGTGTGGAGTACCAGAAACAGAAGCTGAGGAAGATTATGTGCAGCTTGTACGCACCATCTGCTCTCTCCTCCTTCAGACCACCATGACACAATCAGAGAGTACCTAAAGATTTTATGCTGGATAGAGCTCACTGGTTTCTTGACCCTGCCTGCAATGAAAGACCCCGAGACAACATAGTGGCCTGTTTGCACTCTTATCCTCTGACAGAGCAGATCTTAATGGCAGTACATAAGGCAGGTGTCATGACTCAGGAGCAGACCAAGGCAATCTGCCGCCTGAGGCAGGGATGAGATGCCACCCTGCCCTCACCTGGCCACGGTCTGGCATCTCTCCCCTTCCCTCCTCAACCTTCTTCCCCATCTTTACCTTCTTTTTTTCTTTTCCAAAAGGCGGCAGTGGCAGTGGCAGTGATTCCCATAGGCTGCCCTTCCACTGACACTGGCCTCTTTGATCTACTGCATCCCACCTCTGAGGAAACAAGAAATTATGCCAAGAGGCTGCCCACAGTAGGGAGAAAAGGTTGGTACCGGCCAACCTTTTCTCCCCAACATTTTGGAAAAAAAAAAAAGAAGTTAAACATGGGGAAGAGGATTGAGTAGGGAAGAGGGGAGATGCTGCTCCATGGAGACTGCCGTCTGAGGCCCCTGCCTCAGTTGGCCTAATGGTTAGGTTGCCACTGGTGTGAATTATAAAAATGCAAAAATTTAATTCTTCCAGGATTTATCCAGCACTACCTTGCAAAAATGCCACAAATTTAAAGAAGTCACCTATTTAATGAGAGGGATTGAATAAAATATAAATGGCTATTCCCCTTTGGCTTATCTTTTATGCTTAGTGAGAAATTACCAGATCAAAACTCCAGCAGAAGCCCAGGCCCATCTCAGGAAGGTGGGCTTGTGGAAGAGCCAGAATCTTCTTGGTCTTCGAGAGGCCATCTTACACCATGTTGGCACAGGGTCCCTGACCAGGCTCACCATCTTAAAAGACACTCCTTAGAGCCTCTCCAAGCTTGAAAGCCATTTTACTGTTGCTTGTTCTTTGAAATTCATCTCGATTCTGACACAGTGTTCCATATTTGGGGACTTTTCAGTCTTACAGTGCTATGTTTCACTTCTGTATATTATGTTTTTTCTTACCTGAAAGGTAATTGTCCTGAAGCTTGGGGCTCTAGACGTTATGGTTTTTGTATTTCAGGGTATTGAAGGGGTGAAGGGAATTCTTGAGGGTGGGGCGGGAGGATAGGGGACGCAGTCGGGACATGGTCTTGGGATGTTACTTTTCTGACTTTGTTTCCCTTGCTCCGCAGTTTTGGGTGGGTTCCTAGGAGATGTAGCTATTCGGAGGTGAGGAGGATGGACAGCTACCCCGGGATGACTACCATTAATGTTATCACTTGGAATCTCTGTGAGGTGAACTCCCCTATAACAAGAAAAAAGACCTTTCAGGCCCCGCATTGCCAAGGGGTGGGGGTAGCATTTCTCCAGGAGACCTATCTGACTACTGTGGAGCATGAGAAATTACGGAGAGAATGGGTTGGTCGGTGTTTTCATGCTACTGCCCCTACTCCTAGAAAAGCTAGTACTGTTATTCTAATCAATAAAATATTCTCTTTGAAGAACAGGGGGTGTTTCATGATATTCAGGGCAGATGGGTGGTGGTTCATTGCACCATATATGGGAAACCCTATCTTTTGACCTCTTTATATGCACCAAATATATTTGATAGTACCTTTTTTTACCAGTTTATTACAAATTCTATTGGATTATCCAACCTGTCCCATGTTATTGGGTGGCAATTTCAATGCAGTAGCAGATCCCGTTAGGATAGAAAATCTTTGTCATGTCCCTTTCCAGAGCCCAATGTGGGGGAGTAGAGATCTATTATGTCCAAGTCTAAACCACTTAGATATATGGTATATTTTCCATCCTAGGGAATATGGATTTACTGACGTCTTTAGAGCCCATGTGTGTGAGAGTTGCCTAGATTATCTTTTACTTTCTAAGACTCTTTTTTTCATAGCTAATGAACAAATGGATCCAAGTAATTTGGAACAGAACTTTTTCAAAAATCACAAATGAAAAGAAAATAAAAACCCCGAAACAAAACAAACAAAAACTTTCCCATGTACATTCCTACTTCAGTCTATGAGAGGGACTTAAGGATAACAATGAAATGTCTAGAAAATCATCCTGTCCAGAGAATTGTTTCTGTTATGGTAGAAAATGCAGGCGACAAAACCTGACAAATTTCAGTCTCATCCATGAGAAGGAGTTTCTGAGGCCTGTCATTAAAGAAAACATTACTGGGCATCCTGAGAATGTTTGGATAACATTTTCAAGATCACATAGAAGTTTTGCTTGTGGGAATAAATCATAGGAATAAATATGTGCATGCTTGATTGAAAAGAGAGAACATAAACTTCAAATATATGAAATTTTACAATCTCCTGCCTTTCTCTTCCATAGAGCCATTATGTGATGATGTCTGCAAGACTGTGATCGCAGGGGCAGTCCTCTTGTCTTTTATCATCTCCGTGCTGCTTTCCTCCTACTTTATCCACCGATACCATAAGAATTCACCTAAGCCCCCGATTGCTTCTGCAGAGATGACATTCCGACGTCCGGCACAGTCCTACCCCATAAGCTACTCTTCTACTAATGTCCGTCGACCTTCACTAGACTCGATGGAAAACCAAGTTTCTGTAGACACATTTAAAATACCAGTAAGATATTTTCTTTATTTCCTCTAGGGATATGCAGTCATTTGAGGTGGCATTTCCTATGTCGTTTCAAGTAATGTCCTATTGGAAATGTCTTATTTGATCACAATTCATCTTTCATTATTAGTACACACTATTTGCAAAATGTTTATGTTTATTTATTTTTGACATACCTTAATATCCCAAGCATCAAAGCAGTTTACATATAAAATTTCAATGAAAAAAAGTGAAAGGAACTCCATTTACTCATATAGGACAGAGAAAGTAAAATATCAGGTTTAAAAAGAGAATGAAAGAGTAAAAATGGTTGAAAGATAAGCATACCCCCCTCCGACTAGTTGGGGACTCAGAATATAGGGGTTCTTAAAGTTATTTTAAATTTGCATAAGAAGGTTCTGCTCATAATTGGCAAGGAAGGGTATTCTGCAAGGCTGGAGCAAGGAAAAGGAAAGCCGAATGTCTCGTCAATTCAAGAGAAGCTCGTGCATGAGAAGGAAGAGCGCATACTCTCAATGACTGTGACCTCTGAAACAAAAATTAAAACAAAATGAAAAATCCAGCAAATCATACAGGAAACTTACAGAGAAAGCTGCGTAAATGAGGCAGGGATGCATGTAGCTTACAGTATTCTGTAAATTACGTGTAAATGGAAGCCCTGCCTATGTCCCACCTCTGTGCCTCCTTTGCATATACTTGCCAAGTTAAGTGAATGTTTGCAAAATAGTGCTTGGACACCTTGCTAGTACATACACAGATAAAAGCACACATATGCCCATAAGTGCTAATATTCTAGACATTTACATATGAAAGGGGTGTGTGAATGCAGGTGTCTAGATGATAGAATTGCCCTTTGCATGCTATTCTAAATGTATAAATCTAATCAATAAGCCAATTATTTCTGCAAATATCAATGGACGGGGTAATATAATAAAGCAAGTAAACATAGAAGCAATAATGCACTTTGTAATAAGTAAGTCACATACCACACAAGGCGACTCGTTTCACAAGAGTATGAAAGCTCTTAGCTTGCATTGCCACCCCACTGGTCCATGTAGACTTCTAACATGCCATGGCATGCTAAGTTTTGAGGATCAGTCCCTGGTGCAGCTGATGTGAAACATGCCGCATATCGGTTGATGGTTCCTCATTGTATTAAGATAAATTTCTAACCTGAAGGCTTTTTATTAAAAAAGGGAAAAATGTATGAAAGTTTTCAATATAAACTTACATTTGAATACCAAACTATTAAAAGTGATAGAAGTCTATATGGACCAGTGAGGAGGCGAGGCAAGGCAAGCCAAGAATTTTTATTAAATGAGTCACCAAGAGCTTTTGTGAAACAAGTCGCCTACTGAGGTCTGTGACTTACTGATTACAAAATGAATTATTGCTTCTATGTAGCGTGAAAGTTTGGAGATGCTGGGTTATTGTTTACTTGCTTTATTCTAGATATATGTTTGGGTTGAACATGCCAGAACCAGGTATACCCTGGCATGTACTGCCCAAATGCATATGCTAGATACATAGGTGGTTGTTTTAGAAGCATCCCAACATGTAAATGGCAACATTAAAATATCTAGAGAAGTCCAAATGTTTAATGCCATCTCAAAAAAGTGGACATTCATATGTGGGAAAGCTGAGTACATCTAGACAGGGAGTGGTCTGTACCGCCCCAAAATCCAGATGTGCATTCCCTATTTCACATATCAGAGACACAGAGGCTATTTGCCATCAAAATACTGTCAGTTGTGCATCACAAAAGATGCTTTTCTATTTCGATTGAAAGGTGAAAAACAAACATTGTACTGCGAAGCCTGTGTTTAAGTCAATTCTTGGGAAATTGTGGGACTCTTGATGGTAGGCATTGTTTGCCCAGTCCCAGGAGTGTACAGGGCAAACATTTTCAGTATGTCTGGTATAACTGAAGGCAGTTAAATGTAAGCTGCACCAGTACAGAGTTATGCTGGTATTCTATAATTGAATTTAGTCACTGAGGTGCCCTTTTACTAGGCTGCGAAGTGGCCTGCGGTAGTGTGGACACGTGAAATTGGTGCACGCTGGGCCATTTTTTTTACTACAGCTGGGAAAACGGCTTTTTTTAAAATACGGCAGTAAATGGCCATGTGCTAAAATTAAAAGTAGCGCATGGCTATTTACTGCCTGGGCCCTTACTGCCACCCATTGACCTAGCGATAAAGACTCATGTGCTACTCACACAGTAATCATGCAGTGCACGCCAATGTGGCCGCACTACCAATTACCGCCAGGAACGCCCTTCGCAGTATAAGGTAGAAAATTACTTTCTACAATGGGAAACAGCATACACCACTGGGGTAGCGCAGGTGCCTGATGGTAATTCCAAAGTTGGTGTGTGCTATTTCCCATCGTAGAAAATAATGTTCTATTTTATACTGCGAAGGGTGTTCCCGGAGGTAATCGGCTACCTCTGCTTAGTAAAGAGGCCCCTTAGGTTGTGTTATAGTACAGGCTCCTACTGTGTATCCTTGGTGTGCCTAAATGTAGGCACCCAGCCAGTTGTAGAATTTTCTCCATATATAGAGAGGGGTAAGGGTGATGGATTAGATATACCTCCACTCTGTGGTACAACCAAAATGGTTTACAATTATTTGTTATTACAGTATATAGAGGTACTTTCTCCGTCCCTAGTGGGTTCACAATCTAAGTTTTTGTAACTGAGACAAAGGAGGGTGAAGGGACTTGCCCAGGGTCACAAGGAGCTGCAGTGGAAATTGAACCCATTTCACAGGTTCTTGATCCACTGCACTAACCACTAGGCTACTCCTGTGTGCTCCATAGTGGGGCCTTGCCCCTGAACACCCTTTCTGCACCCATTTTTCAGTGCATATAAAGCTAGGTGCACATCGGTGTGCATGTCTAGTTCTATTCATGCTGCTCCGCTGAACAGGGCCGCTGAGAGACTAAGCCGGGCCCAGCGGCGGCGGCCTTGCCCCGGGCCTGGGGCAGAATCGTCATCGCTGCCCCCCTCCCCAAAATCATCACCACCACCACCCCCTCCCAAGTACCTTGGCTGACCCCGCCAGCTGCAGGCAGCGCGGCTCCTTCCTCAGCCCAGCATTGCCTGCCCCGAGGCTGCTTTCCTCAGGTTGCACATGCTTGGTCTCAAAACTGAGCATGCATGGCTTGAGGGCCCAGCAGCTGCTAGGCAGGCAATGCAAGGGGGGCCCAGCGCTGGAGTTTTCTCTCTCCTGCTCCTGTCAGGACGTGATCACCCGGGTTCCGTCAGGAGCAGGAGAGAGAGACCCCTAGAACAGCCCTTCCCCCCAGAGGCCCAGGCCCGGGGAATTTTGCCGCCCCTGCTCTGCCCTCTCGGTGGCTATGCCACTGAAAATGAAATTCAAGCAGCACTTAAATGTCAGCTCAGCATAGAACGTCTAAGTGCTCTTTGAAAATTCACCTCATAATTTCCATGAACTAACATTGTTAAATAATAGAAAATTATATTTGCATTAAAATATAATAAAAATAAGAAAGAAAATAACATCTGTAGCATACACGTGGAGAGGCATAATCGAACGGGGCGCCCAAGTTTCCATGAGGGCGTCCTCACAGGACAGCCCCGTGAAGGGGTGAGGAAACCCGTATTATCGAAACAAGATGGGCGTCCATCTTTCATTTCGTTAATACGGTTGGGGATGCCCAAATCTCAACATTTAGGTTGACCTTAGAGATGATCGACCTAAATGTTGAGATGGTCGACCTTAGAGATGGTCATCCCCGGTTTTCGGCCATAATGGAAACCGAGGACGCTCATCTCAAAAATCACCAAATCCAAGTCCTTTGGTCGTGGGAGCAGCCAGAATTCCCCCTGACATACCAGGACACCAACCGGGCACCCTAGGGGGCACTGCAGTGGATTTCACAAATTGCTCCCAGGTGTATAGCTCCCTTACCTTGGGTGCTGAGCCCCCCCAAACCCACTCCCCACAACTGTACAACATTACCATAGCCCTAAGGGGTGAAGGGGGGCACCTACATGTGGGTGCAGTGGGTTTTGGGTGGGTTTTGGAGGGCTCACATTTACCACCACAAGTGTAACAGGTAGGGGGGATGGGCCTGGGTCCACCTGGCTGAAGTGCACTGCACCCACTAAAACTGTTCCAGGGACCTGCATACTACTGTCAGGGAGCTGGGTATGACATTTGAGGCTGGCAGAGAAGCTGGCAAAAAAAAAGTTTAGTTTTTTTTAAGTGTGTGAGGGGGTTGGTAACCACTGGGGGAGTAAGGAGAGGTCATCCCCAATTCCTTCCGGTGGTCATCTGGTCAGTTCGGGCACCTTTTCATGGCTCGGTCGCAAGAAAAAATGGACCAAGTAAAGTTGGCCAAATGCTTGTCAGGGACGCCCTTCTTTTTTCCATTATTGGCCGAGGACGCCCATCTCTTAATCATGCCCCAGCCCCTCCTTCGCTACGGTGCCGACACGCCCCCGTGAACTTTGGTCGTCCCCGTGACAGGAAGCAGTTGAGGATGCCCAAAATCAGCTTTCGATTATGCCGATTTGGGCGACCGTGAGAGAAGGACGCCCATCTCCCGATTTGTGTCGGAAGATGGGCGCCCTTTTGTTTCAAAAATAAGCCTGATAATGGGCCAGATTCTATACAAGATGCTTACAAAACCCGCGTGGTAAACATTTCTAGATAAGCATATTCTATAAATGACACCTAGATTTAGGCATGGTATATGAATACACTTAGTTGATATCCCAGCGCCTAAAACTACATGCCTCCATTTACATCAACAAAAATATGACGTAAATCCCTGCACATAGAATTTTCAATCTATTTGATTCAAGGGTCTCCTTAATATACAATGCTACCCCTCCACCAATTTGATCCACCCTATCACTACGATATAATTTGTACCCCAGCATGACAGTGTCCCACTGGTTATCCTCCTTCCACCAGGTCTCATAGATGCCTATTATATCTAATTTTTCATTTAGTGCAATATATTCTAACTCTCCCATCTTATTTCTTAGGCTCCTGGCATTCGCATATAGACATTTCAAAGTATGTTTGTTGTTCCTATTTACATCATGCTCGGTACTTGACAGTATTAATTTGCAATATTTTGTCTGATTTTTATTTTTATTTAAGGACACCTGATCTACTACGGTCTCTTCTGCAACCTCACTATCAGGATACCCTATCTTCCTTGTTTTGGTGATATCTTTGAAAGATACATTATCCCGAACCATGCACTTTTGAGCGACTGTCGGCCTTCCCCCCGTTTAGCAGAGATTAGGTGGCGACGCAAGTAATTGGGAAACCAAACCGGTGCTGGGCAGACTTCTATGGTCTATGCCCTGATCATGACTGAATAGATAGGGATGGGCTGGAGTGTAAATTTTAAGGGGCTTCAATGTTAGCTTCAGAACTCAGTACAAGAAGAGTGCTGGGCAGACTTCTACGGTCTGTGCCCTGAGAATGGCAAGGACAAATCAAACTCGGGTATACATCTAAAGTATCACATACCATATAAAATGAGTTTATCTTGTTGGGCAGACTGGATGGACCGTACAGGTCTTTACTATGTTAGATTTACAGGCTCTAGGTCTTATTCTATAACTATGCATGTAAATTTTGGAGTGCCCATGAAACGCCCATTTCCCTGCCCATAGTCATGCCCCTTTTGAACTGCACGCATTACAATTTAGGTGCAGTTCATTACAGAATACACTTAGTAAGTTGTGCGTGTAAATTCTAATTATTGAAGATTAGTGCTCATTTTTGCTTGTTAGGTGGTGTTATCAACGCTGATTAGCTTGTTAAGCCAATTAAGTTACAAAGATTTTTATGGAATACACTTATAATATAGCGCAGAGCGCTAAGCGCATTATATAGAATCCGGCAGAATATCTGTGAAAGGAGAATGCTATATCATTTCTCTGGTGACATAACTAATGAAAAAAAATCCTTCACTATAAATGATAATTAATGATCTGTTGCATTCTAGTTTGCAAGACTTGTTTGATGATATCACAGATGACTGGACTACTTTTTTGTTTTTTTGTTTATATTTTTTGTGTTGTTTTGTTCAACAGGAAGATCCAAAGTGGGAATTCCCTCGAAAAAACCTGGTTCTTGGCAAAACTCTAGGAGAAGGGGAGTTCGGAAAGGTTGTCAAAGCAACAGCTTTCAGACTTAAGGGGAAAGCAGGCTATACGACAGTGGCTGTAAAAATGCTCAAAGGTACTTTCCTACATAAATCACTTCCATCATATATTTTGCCACACATTTTATTTTTCAGGCTTTAAAAACAGGTCCAGCAGAGACCACTAAAGCTATTTGCAGTGTTATATATCTTTTATTTGAAGGAACATTAAAATTTGATGTAATGCAAAGAAGAAATGTTTGAAAAATAACATTGATATTCAAATATTATTTATTTATTTTTGTTACATTTGTATCCCACATTTCCCACCTATTTGCAGGCTCAATGTGGCTTACATAGTACCGTACTGGCGATCATCAATATCGGTATGAACAAATACAGAGTGATGTTGTAGTAGGGTGCGCATTATGTGTTACAGATATGTTAGGGAATCGTAAGGGGGAAGAGTTAAGTTGTGTCCAGTACAAGCTTTGGCTTCGTTGTGTTGCAGGGTTAAGGCATTTAAGTTGGATCGTTAGAGTATGCCTTTTCAAACAGGTAAGTTTTTAGTAATTTCCGGAATTTTAGGTGGTTGTTTGTTGTTTTCACGGTGCTTGGTAATGCGTTCCATAGTTGTGTGCTTATATAGGAAAAGCTGGATGAATAGGTTGATTTGTATTTGAGTCCTTTGCAGCTTGGGTGGTGGAGATTTAGGTAGGTCCATGTTGATCTTGATGTGTTTCTGGTTGCTAGGTCTATGAGGTCTGTCATGTATCCCGGGGCATCTCTGTAGATGATTTTATGAACCATGGTTCAGATTTTGAATGCAATGCATTCTTTGATTGGCAGCCAGTGCAGTTTTTCTCGTAGGGGTTTGACACTTTTGAATATCGTTTTTCCAAATATGAGCCTGGCTGCTGTGTTTTGAGCAGTTTGGAGTTTCTTTAAGATTTGTTCTTTACATCCCATGTAGATTCCATTGCAGTAGTCTAGGTGGCTTAGTACCATGGTTTGTACCAAGTTGCAAAATATTTCCCTCGGGAAAAAAGGTTTTACTCGTTTGAGCTTCCACATTGAGTGGAACATTTTCTTTGTTGTGGCTTTCAATTCGCTCTCCAGTGTGAGATTTCAGTCAATTGTGACTCCGAGAATTTTTAGGCTGTCTGAGATAGGGAGGTTGTGATCTGGGGTGATTATGTTGGTGGGTTTGTTCATGTTGTATTGGGATGAGAGGATGAGACAGTGTGTTTTTTCTGCGTTAAGTTTTAGTTGAAATGCATTCGCCCATGAGTTCATGATGTTTAGGCTGAGTTTGATTTCATTGGTGATTTCTGCTAGATCATGTTTGTAGGGGATGTATATTGTGACATCGTCTGCATAAATGAAGGGGTTAAGGCCTTGATTGGATAAGGACGTGGCTAGTGGGATCATCATTAGGTTGAAAAGAAGCGGTGAAAGTGGTGATCCTTGGGGTACTCCACAGTCTGCTTTCCATGGTGATGATATGTTCAAGTTTGATTTCACTTGATATGTTCTAGTAGTTAGGAAACCTTTATTGAATATTGTTTTAGTGCTTTGCATTTTTTTTAGCTTTTTGTCCTGAGTTTTAAACTGATTTTGATATGAATTTCAAGGAACAGTCTAGGTTATATAGTAGCAGTTAACAAATTATAGGTTGAAAGTGTTGATGAAGCTAAACGGAATGGGCTTTAATTTGCATTCAGGTAATGTCTTCAGGTTTCACCAAAGAGAAAGATGAAAATAAAAATGCTTTGTGGCTAAAGTCATTACAAACGTGAAAATCTTTACAGAACATTGTGAAATTAATCTTGGTACATGTCCCAGTGGACACGAATCCACATCACTATACAAATAAAATGGCATTAGAATTGACACTAATTAAATCTTTTTTTTTAATGGTCTTTTACATATGGCAATGTGTTCATTGTTAGGGTCCATCAGCCAAGAAAGAGTTTTAGAACAGAGTTTGTACAGTTTTCCTCTTCTTCCAGTGAAAATGCGCAGAGTGCAGTAATTTATGGAATGGCCTATGATTTAGGTTGCATGACCACAATCTCATTGTGGCTTGTCCTGATCCATTTATAGAGGAGTGTGCATTGGACTATTGATGTTGTAAATCGATTGAAGGCAGTCTGATGTCTTTAAGAATTGTCAAAACCAAGATGTGTTATGTTTGAATCAAGAATAATGTACTTTTATTTTAGAAGCCCAATTTGTGATTTACATGTGTAAATACCTGGCATTTACTTGTGTGCATCACATATACATCTAAACCTAAGTTCTGAAAGCCGGTATTTACACATGTAATCAGCAGTATGTGTAGACTGCAAGAGCACATGGTTTGAACAGGGCTTGGGTGGAATTAAAATCTACTTGTGCATTCCCCCTTTCAGAAAAGAATGCACTTGTCCCGATATCTCAGCGCCAGGATATACAGCTGCTCCCAAGCATGCAGAGATTTGTAAAAAGTGTTTGTCTGAGCCAATCCTTAGCAGGAGGGATTAGAGGAGTTCTCCCTTTAATTCACCATTACTTATCCCCCTCTCCAAAATGAGAATAGGAACTGAGCCTCTCCTGTACTTAAGTAAAAGTTTTGTCACTTTTACTTGTAAAGTAGTATAGGAAACTTTTGCTACTTTTAACATAAGAGCATAAGAATAGCCATACTGGGTCAGATCAATGATCCATTTAGCCCAGTATCCTGCTTCCAGCAGTGGCCAATCCAGGTCACAAGTACCTAACAGAAACCCAATGTTTTGTCTCAGGGATGAGCCCTTTCTTTATAATGGAAACTACAATAGACCAATCTCCCTTAAGTAGTGACTCGTGGCTGGCTCACAGAGGTCTATGTTCAGTAATAATATGGGCCCAGACTAGGCAGAAGTGGGCAGTGCCTAAATTGCAAAGGAGTAAGACTGCTATAAGCTGCACACACACACACACACACACACACACACAGAAGCCTGCAGCTTCTCCGGAACCCACTCACATAGAGAAGCTAGAAGCTGGAGGTGTGTTGGCAATCCGTCGTGCAGGCAGGAAGGAAGGCGTCTCAGGACCCACAGGAAGTAAGAAAGCTACAAGGGCGACTAACAACGCAAGAGCGCCAAAGCCTGGGACCACTCCTAGTGTGTCTGGTCGGCGTCTGACCTCACTACAGAGGACACACTGGTGGCTCACCTGCACGGTCCCACCGCTTCCTGGACAACAGCAGATGGGCTCTTCACAGTGGGTGAACTGGCTCTGGGTCCACAGTAGGACCGTGACACCCAATTAGTAGCAACATTCCATTCTACCAATCCCGGGGCAAGCAGTGGCTTCCTCCATGTCCATTTCAATGACAGACTATGGACTTTTCTTCCAAGAACTTGTCCAAACCTTTTTTAAACCCAGATATGCTAACCACTGTTGCCTCCTCTGGCAGTGCCTTCCAGAGCTTAACTATTCTTTGAGTGAAAAAATATTTCCTCCTATTTGTTTTAAAAAGTATTTCCATGTAATTTAATTGAGTGTCCCCTGATCTTTGTACTTTTCGAAAGAGTAAAAAATCAATTCACTACTACCCGTTCTACACCACTCAGGATTTTATAGACCTCAATGATAGCCCTCCTCAGCCGTCTCTTTTCCAGACTGAAGAGCCTTAACCTCTTTAGCCTTTCCTCATATGGGAGGAGGTCCATCCCCTTTATTATTTTGCTTGCTTTTCTTTGAACCTTATGTAATGCTGCTATATCTTTTTTGAGATAAGGCAACCAGAATTGAATGCAGTTCTCAAGGTGAAGTCACACCATGGAGTGATACAGAGGCATTATAATATTATTTGTCTTATTTTGCATCCTTCTCCTAATAATTCCTAGCATTCTGTTTGCTTTTTTGGCCACCGTCACACAACGGGCAGAAGATTTCAGCATATTATCCACAATTAGGCTTACTTTCGAAAGAGAAGGGCGCCCATCTTTTGACACAAATCGCAAGATGGGCGTCCTTCTCCCAGGGTCGCCCAAATTGACATAATCAAAAGCTGATTTTGGGTGTCCTCAACTGCTTTCCATCACGGGGATGACCAAAGTTCACGGAGGCGTGTCAGAAGCATAGCGAAGGCAGAACTGGGGCGTGCTTAACACATGGGCATCCTTGGCCGATAATGGAAAAAATAAGGGCGTCCCTGACGAGCACTTGGACGACTTTACTTGGTCCATTTTTTCTTGCGACCAAGCCTCAAAAGGGTGCATGAACTGACCAGATGACCATCGAAGGGAATCGGGGATGACCTCCCCTTACTCCCCTAGTGGTCACTAACCCCCTCCCACCATAAAAAAACCTTTAAAAATATTTTTTGCCAGCCTCAAATGTCATACCCAGCTCCCTGACAGCAGTATGCAGGTCCCTGGAGCAGTTTTAGTGGATGCAGTGCACTTCAGGCAGGCGGACCCAGACCCATCCCCCCCCCCCCCCTATCTGTTACACTTGTGGTGGTAAATGTGAGCCCTTCAAAACCCACCACAAACCCACATGTAGGTGCCCCCCTTCACCCCTTAGGGCTATGTTAGTGGTGTACATTTGGGAGGAGTGGGGTTTTTTTTTGGGGGGGGGGGGTTGGGGGGCTCAGCACACAAGGTAAGGGAGCTATGCACCTGGGAGCAATTTATGAAGTCCACTGCAGTGCCCCCTAGGGTGCCCGGTTGATGTCCTGGCATGTTAGGGGGACCAGTACACTATGAATGCTGACTCCTCCCATGAACAAATGGCTTGGATTTGGTCGTTTCTGAGATGGGCATCCTTGGTTTCCATTATTGCCGAAAACCGGGGACGACCATCTCTAAGGTCGACCTAAATGTTGAGATTTGGGCATCCTCGACCGTATTGTCGAAACGAAAGATGGCCACCCATCTTGTTTCAATAATACGGGTTTCCCCGCCCCTTCGACGGGACGTCCTGCGAGGACTTCCTCAGGAAAACTTGGGCACCCCGTTTGATTATGCCCCTCCACAATACCTTGAAAACTACGTACAATCACCTAAACTTCCGGAAAACACTAAAAACTAACTTGTTTAAAAAGGCATACCTTACCGATCCAACATAAATGCCTGATCTCTGCAACACAACAAAACTAAAGTACGTAATGGACATAACACAGCTCTTCCATTATACGATTCCCTAATGTGGCTGTGCCACATGAACTTTATCTTACCACAACATTTCTATGTATTTGTTCACACCAGAGTCTGCAAACGCCTCTCTGGTACTATGAAAGCCACATTGAGCCTACAAATAGGTGGGAAAATGTGGGATACAAATGTAACAAATATAACAAGTAAATAAATCTCATGACTTTTTAATTTTCTCAGGAGTCTCTCATGAGGGACTTTGTCAAAAGCTTTCTGAAAATCTAGATATACTTCTGGTACTACGGATGATTTTAATGACAGGTTACAGATCACTAACAACAGATCAGCAATTTCATGTTTGAGTTCTTTCAGTACCCTTGGGTATTTGCCATCTGGTTCAGGTGATTTATCACACTTTAATCTGTCAATTTGGCTTAGTGTGGCTTCCAGGTTCACAGAGATTTCTTTCTGTTCCTCCACATTGTCACCTTCGAAAACCATTTCCAGTACAGGTAGATCGCTGACATCTTCTTCCATAAAGACCAAAGCAAAGAATTCATTCAATCTGTCCGCTATGGTCTTGTCCTCCCTGAGTGCCCCTTTTGCTTCTTCATGATCTAACAGTCCCATGGATTCCCTCACAAGTTTTCTGCTTCTGATGTACCTGAAAAAGGTGTTACTATGAGTTTTTGTCTCCATATTATCTCTCTTTTAGTCTTCTTTATCAATGCTTTGCATCTAGTTTGACACTGCTTATGTTGCTTCATTCGGATCCTTTTTCCATTCTTTGAAGGATGCTCTTTTGGCTCTAATAGCCTCTTTCACTTCACCTTTTAACCATGCTGGCTGTCATTTGCTCTTCTTTCCATCACATGGAATACATCTGACCTGGGCTTCCATGATGGTATTTTTAAACAATGTCCACTCCTGATTTAGGGCCCTGTTTACTAAGCAGTGTTATAGATGCGTTAGCATTTTTAACGTGTGTTAACCATGTTCGTGCCTACAATATCCCTATAGGTGCCTGCACGGTTAGCGTGTGCGCTAATTGTAGGCACATTAAAAACTCTAACACGCCTTAGTAAACAGGGCCCTTAAAGTCTTAACCTTTGCAGTCAACACTTTCAGCTTCTTTTTAACCATTTTCCTCATTTTGTCTTGGAGGGGCATAATCGAATGTCACTGGCCAAATAGATCGCCGGCGATCTATGTTGGCAGCAGTGCTACAGCTGGCCAGAACCGTATTATCGAAAAAGATGGCCGGCCATCTTTTCTTTTGATAATACGGTTTAGCCAGGCCAAATGCCGTGGAGTTTGCCGGGTTTGAGATGGCGGGGTTTGTTTTTCAGCGATAATGAAAATAATGGAAAGTTATGTGAGCCATCTCAAACCCCGGCCAAATTCAAGGCATTTGGCCATGGGAGGAGCCAGCAGTTTTAGTGCACTGGCCCCCCTGACATGCCAGGACACCAACCAGCCACCCTAGGGGTCACTGTGGTGGACTTCAGAAAAGCTCCCACGTGCATAGCTCCCTTACTTCGGGAGCTGAGCCCCCCAACCCCCCCCCCCCCCCCCCCCCCCCCACACACACACACACACACACACAAATGTACTGCACCCACTAAAATTGCTCCAGGGACCTGCATAAAGCCTCTAGGACTTATTGCTGCTGTATAACTTTGGCACACCAGTTCACACCTGAAGACTAATCTCTCTGAAAAAGTCCTTTCTTGAAATAAGCACGTTTACTCACAGTTAACTGCAGATCAGAGGTTGTGCCCCACTGGCAAAGAGTCCCCTGGTACTAAGATTAGCAGTAGGTCAGAGCTGGCACAATGGTGTACAATGCCCTCTTTCAGCACCATTCAAGGTAAGAACTACGTTCTCTAACGTGGGTAATACAGGAAAGGGAACTAAAACTGGCTTACAAAAATGGCCACTACCGCATGGACTACAACAGGAAACAAAACAGGGCACACTCTGACCCAGTTAGCGGGGGGAAAAGCACCATGGGAGTAGAGCCCAGTACCCTACACCCACTACAATGCATTGCTGATGTGACTCTGCAGGGCACCTAACAGAAAAGGTGTCACACTCACCTGAGAGCCACATCACAACCAGGGAAAGGCTGTCGGAGGATACAACACATTCTGCTGTCATGGAGGTGGGTATGGCATTTGAGGCTGGCATACAGGCTGGCAAAAAAGGTTTTCAGTTTTATTTTTTTACTTTGGAAGGGGTTTGGTGACTACTGGGGGAGTATGGGGAGGCTTTTTGAGGCTTGGTCGTGAACATAAAAGGACCAAGTAAAGCCGGCGAAATACTGCTTAACGCCGTTTTTTTTCCCATTATCGGCGAAAGCTGGCCATCTGGTAGCCATGCCCATGCCCGCCCATGTCCCGCCTTCGCTAATCTACCGACACGCCCCCTTGAACTTTCGCCGGCGAAGCGACGGGAAAGCGGCGATGCTGTCAAAAATGCCGCTTTCGATTATACCGATTTCGCCGCTTTTAATAAATCGCCGGCCATCTCCCGATTTGTGTCGGAAGATGGCCGGCGATCACTTTCGATTATAAGCTGGATAGTCACCCTTTCGAAAATTAAATGCTGCTACAGTAGATTTCTTTAGTGACTTCACTCAAGATATCAGCTCAAATTTGATCATGTTATGATCACTGTTTCCCGACGGATCCAACACCGTTACCTCTCATGCCATGCTGTGCATTCCACTAAGGACTAGATCTAAAATAGCTCCCCCTCTTGTCAATTCTTAGACCAGTTGTTCCAAGGAGCAGTTATTTAAATAGAATCGGGCCTTTTTTCCTTAGTTCAATATTCCGCACATTGGCCCAATCCTAATACTTTCCAGGCTCATCTATTGCAATGCCATTTATGCTGGATGCAAGATCCATCAAATTAGAAAACTTCAAATAGTACACTGTACCGCTGCCCGCCTGGTGTGCAGGGTATCATGTTACTCAAAAGCCTCCCTTTACTTCTAAAATTACATTGCCTTCCATTAAAGACCAGAATTACCTTTAAACAATGTGTATTTGTATACCAGATTTTGTATGATATGTCTCCTTCATACATTCAAAACCTCATTGAACTGCCTAAACGAAATACTCTTCACTCTAGCTGAGATAATATTTAACCATCTCTCTGACCTCATGTGCACCTTTATTTAAATTAGTCACCTTATTTTCTAACTCCTCTTACTCTCTCACCTATCTATATGTTAATCATCTCTCCGACCTCATGTGCAACTTTCTTTAAATTAGTCACCTTATTTTCTATTTCATCTTACTCTCTTAGCCATCTATATGTTCCATCTTTGCTTATACCCTACACTGTCAATTAAAATGCTATATTACGTATTGTGTTGGCATTGTTAGTAGTATACTATCCATGCTTTGTATTGTTATTTGAATATTTTATTGCTGTAATTATCTATTGCTCATGTTTGATTTATTCTCATTGTACACTGCCTTAGTGAATTCCTTCAAAAAGGCGGTAAATAAATAAATACATTTATTACATCTAAGAATTTTACCTCCCTAGTGCTCCTTGATATAGCATTTTTCCACTCAATATTGGGTTAATTTAAATCATCCATTATTATAATGTTGCCTGATTTGCAAGCTTTCCTAATTTCTGTAAACATTTGTTCATGTATCTGTTCATTCTGTCCTGGCAGATGGTAGTACAGCCCTACCAATATACTCTTTCCCTTCACACATGGATTTTCTATCCACAAGGATTCCACACTGCTATCTGTTTCATGTAGAATATTTATTTTGTTTGACTCAATTCCCTCTTTACCATACAGTGCAACCCCCCCTCCAATTTGATCCACTCTATCATTGCAATATAATTTGTACCCTGATAACACAGTGCCCCATTGATTGTCCTCCTTCCACCAGGTATCTGAGATGTCTATTATATCTACCTCTTCATTTAGTGCTATATACTCCAACTCTCCCATCTTATTTTTTGTTTCTAGCATTTGTATATAGACACTTTAAATTGTGTTTTTTTTCTAGCATCTACAAGTTCCTTTGAAGTTGACGGGGATAATTTGCATCCTTTATTCTGTTCTCCCATTAAACACTCCTGGCTTTCTTTCCCCATTATCTTCTCTATTGGAATTACCTAAAGATCCTGTTTCAATAGTATTCTTCGAGGATACTCCACACCAAACTATGTGCTCCTGGGCGACTTGGCAATTGCAAACCTTGTCACACAAACAGTGGTTCTCTCATCTTAAATTTTGTTCTTCAGTGAATATAGCCTATAAGAACAGTGAAGTTTCCTTTGTTTGTTGAACTGGTTACTGATCTCCAGCCAAACAGTGATGAGTTAGGTTACTTTGAAATGGAGATTAAACTGAAGCTGATTGCAATTCTTGGTGAAAAGACATATGTCTTTACCATAACAGACTGCTGGTCATCCCATTGAAAATTTAATATTGAGTTGACTGTCCACTGGATTGGTAGTTTTTAGAGAGGAAGTCTGCTTGTCTGGCCTTAAGACTGAAGGGTTCCCACATATTTGACGTTCTTGCATCAGTTCTTGAAAATATTCAGTTTGCCATCAGATGAAAACTTGACAACAATGATTACAACTTTTAAAAAGCCTTCTCTGTAATTGGACAGCATGACGATGGTAGTGAAGATGAAGATAAGTACATATAAGTATTGCCATACTTCACTGGGACAGACTGAAGGTCCATCAAGCCCAGCATCCTGTTTCCAACAGTGGCCAATCCAGGTCACAAGTACCTGGCAAGATCCCAAAACAGTACATTTTATGCTCCGTATCCTAGAAATAAGCAGTGGATTTTCCCCAACTCCATTTTAATAATGGCTTATGGACTTTTCTTTTAGGAAGCTATCCAAACCTTTCTTAAATCGAGCTAAGCTAACTGCTTTTACTACATTCTCTGACAACGAATTCCAGAGTTTAATTACACGTTGAGTGAAGAAATATTTTCTCCGATTCATTTTAAATTTCCTACTTTGTAGCCTAATTGCGTGCCTCCTAGTCCTAGTATTTTTGAAAAGAGTAAACAAGCGATTCACGTCCACCCATTCCACTCCTCATTAGTTTATAGACGTCTATTATATCTCCCCTCAGCCATATTTTCTCCAAGCTGAAGAGCCTAGCCGCTTTACCTTTTCCTCATAGGGAAGTCATCCCATCCCCTTTATCATTTTTATTGCCCTTCTCCGTACCTTTTCTAATTCCACTATATCTTTTTTGAGATGCAGTGACCAGAATTGAACACAATATTCGAGGTGCGGTTGCACCATGGAGCGATACAAAGGCATTATAACATCCTCATTTTTGTTTTCCATTCCTTTCCTAATAATACCTAACATTCTATTTGCTTTCTTAGCTGCCGCCGCACACTGAGCAGAGGGTTTCAACGTATCACTGCAAGTATGAATTACACAGCAATACTAATGCAGATGATAAAGTATATTTGGCTGTATAGAAGTCAAGTGTTTCAGACAGATTCCCTAGATCAATACCTGCAGACCCCGTCAGAAGACATCACTAATATTGCGGCCTGGCCTAATTTGAAGGAATCCACTTCCTTCTAGATGTAATCAGTGGCGTTCCTAGGGGGGCTGACACCCGGGGCAGATCGCTGATGCGCCCTGCCCCCCAGGTGCAGCACCCCCCGGAACAGCGCGACGCCCCCTCTGGCAAAAGAACCCCCGATCCCCCGGTGAAAGAACCCCCCGGGGTGCACGCCGCTGGGGGGGGAGTCGCGTGCCTGACGGCTCTTCGTTTTCATGCTCCCTCTGCCCCGGTACAAGAAGTAACCTGTTCCGGGGCAAAGGGAGCATGAAAACCAAGAGCCGACAGGCGCGTGGCACCCCCCCAGCAGCGTGCACCCAGGGCGGACCGCCCCGCCCCCCCCCCCCTTGGTACGCCACTGGATGTAATTGTTGAACACCTTTTTAGCTGTGCTGGATTAATAACTCACAAGCACACTCGCATGAGTAACAGTCATCTTCAAAAGTTAGCTTTACTGAAAACAAAGTGGATTGAATTGTAGAGCAATAAAATTGTTGGGATAAAAACGTTAACAATAGTTGCATTCATTGTAGTTATGGTATTTGTACTTTTGACTCAAAAAGTGTTAGATTAGGCAATAACTTTTTTACTTTCACTTAAGTACATTTTTAATGTGTTCTTCACTGTACTTTTACTTAAGTATTAAAATATACATTTATTTTTACATTTACTTAAGTACTTTGACCTAGTACTTTGAACAACACTGCCAAAATTGCAGATATAGACATTTAAGTTGTGAATAATCAATATGCATATATTCCTCTGTTCAGTTTTTCAACGTGTATCTTTGTAACATGGCTGCTCCCCCTGCAAACACCGGCAAATACATAGGCACCCATTATAAGAGGCTTGGGGAGGCTAAGCCTCCCCAGCCCAACCGCTGCCCCCACCCCGCGAGCTGCAGGCTTCCCCGCTCCTCAGCCAGGTCGCCAATCATCTCCCGTCTGCCCTCAGATGCCCGATAGCCCTCGTTCCCTTCCTGCCCTCACCCTACCTTTAAATATTGTAATTTTCCTCGAGCGGGTGGCGCATTGCAAGCAGCAGCAGGCTCCAGCCTTCCCTCGCATGGCTCCGCCCTCTTCTGACGTATTTCCTGTTTCCGCAAGGGCAGAACCATGCGAGGGAAGGCTGGAGCCTGCTGCTGCTTGCAATGCGCCGCGCCGCCGCCCGCTCGAGGAAAATTACAATATTTTAAGGTAGGGCATTATGGATGATCTACTGATGTGATGAGAGCACCAGTTTCTAGATGACAGGGTTCCATCTCCCCCCGGGTGACCACGTCTTATCGTTTCCCAGTGCATCACGCTGTGATTAGATCACTATCTTGTTCTCTTTCCTTCAGTTAGCTGCCGGAATTCAATGGAGTGCTGAGAAAAGTGACCTATTCCCCATGGAGACTGCTGTTGTGTTTAGAGGTGCTTTGAAGGGACCTAGTTTGATGAAAAATGTAATATTAATCCATGTTATGATTAGTCAAATTGCAAAAGAGTGCTCTGAAAGGCCCGCAGCGCTTCGTCTTCACTTCCCAGGTTGTAATCGCTACTGGAGCTAAAGGGATTACTGGAAACCTTTTGCTGGGGCTGTGGGGGTTTCTTGTAGAAACATCGCTCCGATGACAATAGAGAGAATGAGCTCCAGAAGGAAGCTGTCTTTGGCGATGCAAGTACTATGGTGAGCTTCAGCAGTGAATTTGAGAAACTGGGATCATGCTCCACATACCCTGGCTTAGGAGTGAGGTTCATTACTGTCATGAATTAGGGTGTTTTGTGGCTCTACACATATCATGATATTATGATCCCTTGTTTCATATTGTTGACGGTCTGCATTTTCCGTATGGGTGGTATATTGGTATATTAGGTTCTGCCCAGTGTAATATTTATGGTACAGTAAGGTTCTGAGTGTGTTTTTGGACAAAGTTGTGCATAGTGTTTTGCAGTTGAGCGATTGTGGTTAGTATATGCTTTGAGCAACCACTTTATTCTTTGACATATGATGCATATTTAATATCTAAATTTAATAAAAGGTATTAATTGTGACATTTTTATTTATTTATTTTTTCTGTGTGTTATCAGACAATTATGGATTTAAGCTCCACCCCTAACCCTCCCCCAACCCCGCCCCCTTTAGCCTCCCCAAACAGTTGGGCCACCGACCGCCTATGGGCAAATACACATGCAATCCTGCATATAATTTAGAAACCCCTCTGGGCTAGATTCTATATATGGCGCCTGAAAATTCCACACTGAAAAAATACACCTAGGCGTATTTTTTAAGTACGCCTACATTTTATAGAATAGGCTTCAATTTCCACACGGTCTATAATGCTGAGGGCTTCTCCACGCGACCAAATATAGTTGTATCCATTTATACCATGTTTTACTTGGTGAAAATCCCATCACCTAAATTAGGAGTAGAGCAGGTATATTCTATAATGGTATGTATAGATTATAGAAACACCCATGTCCTGCCCAAGGCCACACCTCCTTTTCAACTATGAGACTTAGAGTTTAGGTGCACCACATTACAGAACACGCTTAGCAAGTTGTGTGTGTAAATCATAATTAATGCCAATTACTGCTGATAATTGCAGATAGCTAGTTAACCATTTAAGTTATATGCATTGTTATAGAATACGCTATGATTTCATTGCGGAAATTAAGGCGCCATATAGAGAATCCCGAGGTATATGTCAGCAGATCCTTTTCTACAGTACTTGTGGAATTGTACTTGTCCCTACCTGGATCTATCAATTCCTTTTTTTATTTTATTTATTTATCATTTTACTTAATTACATTCACATTTATCACATAAATGTAAGGAAATATAGAAATTAATATAAAAAGGAAAACATTTTCTCTCAACAATATATATTTACATAATTGTCCACAATTGGAAGATCCAAGATCAGGAAAACAATCTTAAAGAAAATAAGAAAACCTCAAAACGGTTAATCTTACACTTCACATTTTCTGAGGGAGGAAGGTTAATCGGTTATTGCAGCCGGTACAGTGGTAACTAAAGGAAGTTGCTGCAGAGGATTCTTCATCTGTTTCCACAAACTCTTATAATTTCTTAGGTTCAAACAAATAAGTAATAAGGAAATAAAACACTTACAAGGGAATCGCGCTAGGAAGGTCCCACCTAGGGCAATGATTCCTGGCTTAAAAGCCAAGCCCTCACACCTCCCAGTCTGCGATTCCCTTGATGTGTCAGGAAATATATGCATCTTTGAACCCAAAAAACTATCAACCATGTATCGGAAATACAATTTCAAATCATTGTTCCTATCTAAATCAAACTGGATCTATCAATTCCAATTTCTGTGTTCTATCTAAAAGAGGCCTATGCATGTTCTCTTCTCTTTCTCAGCCTTTGTCTGCATCTAGATGAGATTGTAGAAGGGTAGAAGTGCATTCCCAGAATGGGGACTGAGCCTCATCAGTGTGGCATATTATTGGATTGATTGACCAAGGGGGTATGAAGGTGTGCATATGGAGGTTGTTTCACTGCATTTTGTTTTAGGAGGGTTCTGTTTATGTTTTGAGGGGCTTTTCATTTTATTTCAGGTCAGGTTGAGTTTTAGTGTGTGCTATGACAGACAATGCACAGTAAAAATAAATTTAAAAAAATGAAGTGAGTTGTTTTTGTTTAATTTTGAAACAAAACAAAATGGACCAAGTTTGTTTTATTCATTTCAAAATGTGTCCCACACTAGTAGGCTGTAATTTGCAAGGAACACAAACACTTCTGCAATTATATGTCATTGCAAAAACTTGGTGGCAGAATTTCAGCAACAGTCCCTTGCATAAACCTACATTTACCAGTGGCACCCAATGGCTCAAAAGGCAGGGCACTGTTTCCCCCCCTCCTCCCCATCCAGGCAGACTCTCAATCCAAGGTCAGCCTGCAGCCTGAAAGAGGGGTCCTTTTCCCAAGCTGCAGTAAGCGCTAGCATGTGCTTACCACAACTTAAAATAATGATCATTTTTTTATCAAGAACGCTGTGCTTTATGTATTTTGCTGTATGTACACGAAATTGTGAACACTGCTATTCATATTCATTCATACCGATTTGTCGACTCCTGAGGCAGACGCCGCTGCACCGAAAGCGCAGATCTGTTTCAAGTCTGGACAATAAAATTATTTACTCAACCCTTGTGCTGGAATTAGATTGGTCCTCCCCTATTCTTTCTTTTTCCTGTAGTTTTCACTTAGGGAGTTCCATTCTTATTGCAAAGCACAATCATGTAACCCGGCTGTATGACTGGTGAACCGCTGTGTTCCGAGAATCCTCTGATCTTACTAAGGCAGAAATTATTTGTGAAGTCAGCAGCAGAACCCATCGCATAAATGCTTTTAAAAAATCTGCACAAGTGCTACAGATAAATTTAACTGTTCTGTATGTAAAACAATCAAATCTATCCATCTGGAAAAGGGATATGGTTTGGGGTCAGTGTGAGTGTTGGCAAAAATGTTATACATTTAGGGTTACATTCAATATATGGTGCCAAAAACATCAGTGCTGAAATTTAATGCACATAGGCATATTCTATAAACGTCACGTAAAGTAGGCACAGTTTATAGAACACACTTAAGTTAGGCGCAGTTTACAGAATATTTCAAAGTGCTTGATCCGGTGACTAAATTTAAGCGCAGCCATTTACGCAAAGTAAAACTTGGTGTAAATGCCCACACCTAATTTATATGTGGATTGGGCATATTCTATAACAGTAAATTGCCCATGGCCATGCCCCTTTTTCACATCCAAGTCTTAGAATTTATGTGCATCGCTTTTTAGAATACGTTTAGCAAGTTGCGTGTAAATTCCAATTAATGCCAATAATTGCTTGTTAAGTCACTAATTATTGGTGCTGATTGGCTTGTTATTCAATTAAGTTGTGCACGGAATACAGTATATGCATGGCTATCTATGCACAACTTATGGTGCCGTGTATAGAATCCGGGGTTTAAGGTGGAATTCAGTAAATGGCACCCAAAGTTAGGCACTGGGGAAATCCAAGCTAAGCTAGTATTCTATAAAGGGCACTCAGTGTGGCACGCTCTTTATAGAATACTAGCTTAGCGAGAATTTTAAGCCTAATTTTGGGCGCCTGCATTTATACCTGCAAAACCTGCTGTAAATGCTGGCACCCAATTTATGACACTTGGGAGCACAATTGATAGTATTCTATAACATTGCGCCTAACATCTGGGAACGCCCCTTGATTCACCCATGCCCCTCCCAGATCTGCATCCCTTTAGAGTGGCATGCTATAAAATCAGATGCACATATTATAGAACAGAGTGCAGGGCAAATCTGCACCTAAATCCTAATTAATGCCAATCAGTGCCAATAATTGATTATCACCTGATTAACTAATTAGTTAAGGTGCCCTTTATAGAATTTGAAGGAAATTGAATGCATGCCAACATGCACACCCCCCATTCCCCCCTTCCCCCTGTCTTTCTACAAATGTGCAGAGAAAAAAATTTTGGTTTATATTCAGTCCATTTTCAGAAGTTTTTCCTGATTTTTCAGACATTTTTTCTAGTTTGTTTCATACACTTATGCCAATAAAAAAATTGAATGCATGTTAGAACGTTGTAGGTTAATACACATTAATTTGATTTAACACACACTAAATTTTTATGGCATGCTAACAAAGGGTCAAATTCTATATATGGCGGCCTAAAAATCGGTGCTGAAAAACCATGCGGTTAGCATGATTCTATAAACTATACCTAGAGTTAAGCGCAGTTTATAGAATGTGTTGACGCACCATTTTTGTGACTAAAATATAGGCACACCCATTTAGGCCACCTAAAACGAGGCCTAAATACCTGTACCTAAGTTAGACGCAGGTTGGGTGTATTCCATAATAGTGCACATAGTTTTTAAAATGCCCATAATCTGCCAATTCCACGCCCATGGCCATGCCCCCTTTTCGACTGCACGCATTAGAATTTACCCACATCATGTTGTAAAATACGCCTAAAAAGTTGTGCATGTAAATTCTAATTAAAGCCAATTAGTACTGCTAATTGGTTGTTAAGTACTGATTATTAGTGCTGATTGGCTTGTTAATGAAGTTGTATGCACAATTTGGCCATGCGGCAAAATTAACGCACACACGTTAAGGCGCCATATATAGAATTTGAGGGAAATTGAATGTGTACCAACATGTACACCCCCCCAATCCCCCCATTTTCCCCTACCCCCCCCCCCCCCCCCCCCCGTAAGGCACATCCCTATCCTCTTTCCTCTAAGCCGGATGCTTAGTTCATTATATTTTACTTTACAGAGGTCATGTGGGATCTTTTATGCAGATATCTGTGTTTTTTGTGTTGTTCTGTTTAATGTTTTCTTCAGAAAATGCAGCCCAGAGCGAACTGCGGGATCTTCTTTCAGAGTTCAACCTTCTGAAACAGGTCAATCATCCGCACGTCATCAAACTATATGGAGCTTGCAGTCAGGATGGTAAGTTTCTCCATGTCATTAAAACAGAGGGAGTCAGCGAGTAAAAGAGAAGCTTTACATAATGTCGCAACACTCCAAAATTAAAAGGGCTACCTAACCTGGAACTGAGAATAACTTTTCACATGGAGAGATTAATCTTGGAATTGATCTCTGACTCTATAGATTAGGAATCCACAGTTTGAGTCAAGTCTATAAATTGGTGCCTCAAGTTAGACACACCAGTGCCATGAGCTGAACACCAATTCTATAATGTTAGTGTAAGTAGGCACTGGTGCATCTACATTTATGTGTGACCATTTATGTCAGGTGTAAATGGGTGCACTTCAGTACACCATGCAACATGCATAACTTATAAAAGTTATAAATTACATACATATGGTAGAGACACACCTATGTCCTTCCCTGCTCCACTCATGTATACATCTCCCTTGCAGTTACGTGCTAAAGGCACTTAAATGCTACCTTATAGAATAGCATGTTGTGCCATTATCCCCTGGATTCTATATAATGTGGCTTAAGTTGCGTGCGCAAATCCAGTCATATTCTGGATTTGCACACACAACTTAATTAGCTAACAAGTCAACCAGTGCTGATAATTGCCAATTAATAAAATATTGACACTAATTGGCATTGGTTAGAATTTACATGTACAACTATCTAAGCGTATTCTGTAAAGTGATTCGCATAATTGTAAGGCCCATAGCTGTAAAGGGGCGTGGCCATGGGCATGGAATGAGCAGGTCATTGGCATTTCTATAATCTATGCATGTTGTTATAGAATACACCTTATCCGCACCTAATTTAGGCATCGGCATTTACAGCAAGTTTTACTTGGTGTAACTGCCTGTGACTGATGGATGGGCACTTGGCTTATTCTATAAATCACACATAAATTTAGGCATGTTCTATAAAGTCCACCTAAAATTAGGAGTACTTTATAGAATATACCTTGGTGTATTTTTTGTGCTGATTTTGTTTGGTACCGTATATAGAATCTAGCCTTATGTGCATAGGTGCCCGTTCATTCAGTGTGTGTAACTGCTGGCACACAGTTATGGAATTTGCCATGTTTGTAACCTAGTAGTTAAAGCAACTGGCTGAAAACCAGTCAAGTTGCACTTCAAATCCTGCTGAGGCTCCTTCTGACCTTGGGTGAGTCATTTCACCTCTCTTGTCCCCAATTCAAACACCAGGCTAGATTTACTAACCCACATTGCATCTAACATGCATCTTTAGAAAATAGGCCCACTGACATTAATTAGGTTGATATTTAATGCATGTTCCATCACATTAATTTGTACTTACAGATGTTAAAAACTTCACGTGTTAGTAAACCTAACCCTTGGATTTGAAAGAGAAATTCCAATTTGTCCGGTAACCTTATGTGGTTAAGTGCTAACTACACCCTAACTTCACCCCTGATAACCCACAACATATTTGGATTTGGCTTAGGGAGTTAGCAGCACTATCTGATTATACGCCACTGAATATGGATGGATAGGCTGCACAGGTGACTTAACCAGGCAGGAGCCTCTTTTGCCTGGTTACATCACATTGAATATTGGCCCCTTAATTTCTCAGGCGTCTCTCATGTGGGATTTTGTCAAACAACTTCTGAAAATCCAAATTTGCTGTAATAGCTGGCTCTTATCAATTTGTTTGCTTCTAGTTGCCTTCATTTTTTTTGAAAGACTTGCCATTGCTGAACCCATACTGACTCATTTCCATTAAACTGTGTCTATCTGTATGGTCAATAATTTTGTTTTTAGTATAGTTTCAACCATTTTGACCTACACTGGTGTCTTGATCACCAGTCTACAGTTCCTGGATCACACATGGATCCCTTTTAAAAACTGGTATTATGTTGGCCACCCTCTAATCCTCGGGTATCATGGCTATTTTGAATGATAAGTTAAATATAGTAATCTGGAGTAACAGGTTACCAATTTCATGTTCGAGCTCTGTCAGGACTCTGGAGAGAACATCGTCTAATCCTGGCAATTTGTTCTCTTGAGTTTGTAAATTTGATCTACTTGATCTTCAAGACTTTCACTGACATGCTTTAGTTGCTCCAAATCAAAGCCATCCAAAAAGGTTTTGGGGTGGGTCTGACCCCAACATGCTCATATGAGAATTGTTCCATCCCCTTGATTGTTTCAGTCACCCTTCTCTATACCTTTTCAAGTAAAAAGATGCTGCCAGAAACTGAAACTATCTAAACTATCTTCTGTTTTATCAATGTTTTTATTAAATTACTTACCACCAACCTCAGACTAAACTGGCCTGTAGTTCTCAGCCTCCTCCTTATTTCCTCTTATAAGGAAAGGAACCATACTTGCCAATCTCCAGTCCTCTGGGACCATTCCCAATTCTAAAGAAGTGCTGAAACGATGAGACAGCAGAGCTGCCAAAACTTCCCTAAATCCCTTCAATACTATTGGATGAACACCTAGTACCATGATAACTAAGCATGCTCACACTGCTGCTAACAGCCATACTTTAGATGATCAGGCTGGTTCCAGATTTCTTCAGCTGGTGGGGCTTGGAGATCCCTGCCAGATAAGGTCATTTTAATTTATGAAGGGGAACTTGGGAATGAAGAGAAGAGAAAAGGGGAGGCAGAAAAAGTTGTATGTCTAGCACCCACCCATGTTCAAAATAGGTCCCCCCCCCCAAAAAAAAATAAATGTTTCTAGCTATGCTACTGCTTTTTACAGATCAGCACACCACTAGACATAGATCACATCTCAGTCAGAAAGCTTTCAAAAAGTGCCAATAAACAGACCAAAGAGACCCATTCACAGCACCAAGTGCATAAGAAATAAAGGCCAAAATGAATCCATGGTAATTATTTTCACAGCAAGAAGTAAATTAATTTGGGGCTAGTATTCAGGGGATGATATCTGCTTAAAGATAACTTCTCAATTTACTGCTGTTCTTCCCAGTGGTTGACTTTTGGAATTGTTTTTCTTTACAGTATTTTTTTTCCTGGTATGATTTCAATTATTGTCCCTTTTTCTTTAATTTTTAGATTGTAACTTCTGCAAATTCTATTAAAAAAATAACATACCCATTTATGTTTACATATATATGTAGTCAACATATATGGTAAAGCTGGACCACCATGAAATATGTGATCCTAAATCTAACTTGAGAATTTATCCCCTTGGTCTTCAGTCCTCAAGGGATGCCCTCAGGGTCTGGGAGTAAAGATCTAAAATTTTATCCAGTTAACTTTTAGGCCAGCCATTTATGCGGTCCTGTTTAACCACATAAAGTTAACCATATAGCATCCCTCATGCCTCTAGACTTTAGCAGCTAAATTTTAACCATACAGATGGTTAAGTTTAACTATTTGCTGGCATGGAATTGTTGAAAAGAAAAAGTTGTGCAGTTAACTCCAAAACTTAACTGCACAACTCTTTTGAATATTGATCTTTATTGTTTTCATTATGGCCTCATGCAGCAAAAACTTGTTCATTGGAAATAAAAATCAATTGCAGTGCGCGAAGGTTACCATATCTTATTTATGACAATTTTTCCTTAAGCATTTAAATTATACTATATAATAATTTATTAGATATTATTATGGACAGAAGGAATATGTTGGGTTGATACTAAAGGCCAACCGAATTTTGGTGTCAATTTTGGTGCTGAAGCTGGCCCGAAATCCACATTTGGCCTTGTTCCAGTTTTGTCTCAAAATGTCGGTGTATTTTCAACTGAATGCTAAGTAGTAGTAGTAGTAACCAAAACTTTTTCATGCTATGTCACATAGCTCTTCTCCTCTTCCCCCCTCGAACCAAAAGAGCTCTTACTTGGTCCTTCCCTTCCCTCTCACGAATAGAAGAAGCCACCAGTCCAGGACCTACCTATAGTCTTTCCCTCTCTCTGGGCCTTCTGTACTACCCTGGTAGTTTAGTGGCTAGTCGGGGCAGGAGCAATCCACAGTTATTCCTGTCCATGCTGCCTCCATAGTCAAAATGGTTACTGCAATTTCCAGTAACAGTGCAGAGACAACATTGGCAGGAGCAATTGTGGATTGTTCCTGCCCTGACTAGCCACTAGACCATCAGGGTAGTATGGTAGGCCTGGAGGTCCTATGGATGGGTCCAGGAGGGACGTTTTTTTCAGTTCTGGGGGGTGGAGTGGGAGAACCAATTGAGGGGGGAGGAGGGAGGGAGTGGTGGCTATTCCCATTTGGGAGCTGGGCTGGTTTCAGCTTTGGTTTCACCAAAACCAAGCAGAGAATTTCACCTGCAGGTTCAGTTTTGGTTGAAATAACAGAAGAAAAACAGTTTCAGTCACCCTCTGGTTAATACATTGAATATGCATGTGTGTCTTTCACCCTTTATCAGGTCCTACAAAAGACACATAGAGGCATATTTTCAAAGCACTTTGGGAGGCTAAGTTCCATAGGTTTCTATGGAACTTTGGGAGGCTAAGTGCTTTGAAAATATGCATAATAGCCTGTTTATCTTACTGATTAAAACAAGTTCCAACAAATTTTTCTAAATTATTTGGATTTTGCTCACACCTTTTTTCAGTAGTAGCTCAACGTGAGTTACATTCAGGTACACTGGGTATTTCTCGGTCACTGGAGGGCTCACAATCTAAGTTTGTACATGAGGCAATGGAAGGACAAGTGGCTTGCCCAAGATCACAAGGAGCAGCAGTGGAAATTGAACTGGCCACATCTGGATATCAAGATCGCCACTCCTCCACTACAATTATATTTTCTGTGTGTAGCCTTTCTTATGCAATGTATATGTCTGTGCTTCATAATAGTCATAACCTTTAATAATTTTGAGTTAGTTCTTCTACAAACCTCATTGTATATTTTATCTTAGGGCCTCTGTATTTAATTGTGGAGTATGCTAAGTATGGCTCCTTGCGCAGTTTCTTAAGAGAGAGTCGGAAGGTGGGCCCCAGCTACATGGGAAGTGAAGGCAATCGAAATTCAAGCTACCTGGACAACCCAGATGAAAGAGCATTAACAATGGGAGACTTAATCTCCTTTGCCTGGCAGATATCCCGAGGCATGCAGTACCTTGCAGAAATGAAGGTATGTAATACTTCATGGAAATAGATTCATTAGGCCTACTACCAAGTTTCAAACTATTAAAGAATATTTATTTAATATCTCTAGGGGGAGGGGTTTCACAGTAGAACAATACTGATTCACATTTCCTTTTCTTGTCTCTCCAAGCTTGTTCATCGTGATTTGGCAGCCAGAAATGTGCTGGTGGCAGAAGGGCGGAAAATGAAAATATCAGATTTTGGTCTTTCCAGAGATGTCTATGAGGAAGATTCTTATGTCAAGAGAAGCAAGGTTAATGACTAGATAAGTGGTCTTTCTCAAGTGATGCCTTGTTTTTAAAGAGATGCTGAAATGAAACCGGTTTATTCCATGAAAATAGGACAATTTTCAAATGATTTTTATATGGGTAAATGTATTTAGGGGCTCATTTTAAAACAGAAAAACATCCAAAAAAGTGACACAAAGCAGCAAATGGATGGGGGGGGGGGGGGTTGCCAAAACATCCAAATCACTATTTTTGAAGCATATTTTAAAAGTTTCTATGCAGTTTATTTCAAGGAGGCGTGTTGGGAGTGGAATTTGGACATTTCCAAAACTTGGACATTTTTCTGCCATAACGGAACAAAGCAAAAATGTCCAGGGCTAAAGGTTAGACGGTTTCATCTAGGTCTGTTTCAATCACAACTAAATCACAAAAAGGTGCCCTAAATGACGACATGATCACTGGAGGGATTAGGGCATGACCTCCCCCCTTACTCCCCAGTGGTTACCAACCACCTCCCACCCCCATAGATGTGAAAGAAACAGTACATATCGAGGGGCATAATGGAACAGAAACGCCTATCTCCATGGGCGTTTATCTCCGAGAACGGGTCCGTGAAGGGGCGGGGCGGATCGTATTTTTTAAAAGAAAAAGACGCCCATGTTTTATTCGTCAAGGTGTGAGCTGGGCGTTTTTGCTTTTCAGCGATAATGGAATATGAAATCGCCCAGCTCAAAAACGAATAAATCCAAGGCATTTGTTCGTGGGAGGGGCCAGGATTCATAGTGCACTGGTCCCCCTCACATGCCAGGACACCAACCGGGCACCCTAGGGGGCACTTTTACAAAAACCAAATAAAAGGTAAAAGAGCTCCCAGGTGCATAGCACCCTTCCCTTGGGTGTTGAGCCCCCCAAATCCCCCTCAAAACCCACTGCCCACAAGTCTACATCATTACTATAGCCCTAAGAGGTGAAGGGGGGCACCTACATGTGGGTACAGTGGGTTTGGGGGGGTTGGACGACTAGTAGCATTAAGCAGCACAATTGTAACAGGTAGGGGGGGGGGATGGGCCTGGGTCCACCTGCCTGACGTCCACTGCACCCCCTAACAACTGCTCCAGGGACCTGCATACTGCTGCTTGGGAGGAGGGTATGACATTTGAGGGTGAAAGTAAAAAGTTGTGAAACATCATTTGTTGTGGTGGGAGGGGGTTAGTGACCACTGGGGGAGTCAGGGGAGGTCATCCCCGACTCCCTCTGGGGGTCATCTGGTCATTTAGGGCACTTTTGGGGGCCTTATTCGTCAAAAAACAGGGTCCAGGAAAAGTGTCCTAAATTCTAGCTCAAAACTGTTCCATTATCGGCGAAGGGCGCCCATCTCTGTTCGCCCGATAACCACGCCCCAGTTCCGCCTTCGACACGCCTTCGATACGCCCCCGTCAACTTTGTCCGCATCCGCGACGGAGTGCAGTTGAAAGCGTCCAAAGTTCGGCTTTCGATTATACCGCTTTATTTGTTTTTGTGAGAAGAACGCCCATCTCCCGATTTAGGTCGGAACTTGGGCGTTATTCTCGTTCGATTATAAGCTGGATCAGCATCTATGACTACTACTACTACTTATGATTTCTATAGCACTACTAGATGTACGCAATGACAACCTCAGATGTAATGGCCAGTCCTATTAGAGCAGAAAGCAAGTCTCTGGAGTAGCCTAGCAGTTGGGGCAGTACACTTTAGAGAAGGGGACCCAGGTCCATATCCCACTCTAACTGGTACAGTTGTGGTGAAATGTTTGAGCTCTCCAAAACCCATCTACTGTAACTACATATAGGTTACAGACATAAGGGCTATTGTAGTGGTGTACAGTTGGGTACAGTAGGTTTTTGGTGTGCTTTGGATAACTGAATATCGCCACATTCAGATAACTTCCCAGACCGCCCTGGCTCTGCTGTGGTGGTCTGGATAATGCCTCTGAATGTCTCAGTAAGCAGCACTGTAATCCAGATAAATGCCTTTGAATTTTCACTCCATAGTTCCCCCTTTAAAATTTCCTTATGCCATTGTTTTCTTTTTAGGGTCGCATACCTGTTAAGTGGATGGCAATAGAGTCCCTATTTGATCACATCTACACAACACAAAGTGATGTGTAAGTTTACATTTTTTACTGAATTTAAGTACAAGTTAATATTCTATTGCTATAGCTTTTAAACATTAAGGGCCAGATTCTATATATGGCGCCTAAAAAATCCATGCAGAAATGATTTCTGACTAAGCGTCTTCTGTCAGCGGCACCTAGATTTAGCCGCGGTATATAAAATACGCTCAGTTGATATTTCAGTGCCTAAATCTACATGCGTCCATTTATACCAACGAAAACCTGGCGTAAATCCCAGGGTGTAGATTTACACACACTAGGCCATATTCTATAACTACACACACACATTTCAGAACACCCACAAAATGCCCATTTCCCCACCCATAAACACGTCTCTTTTGAATTGCGCATTTTAGAATTTAGGCACAGTTCATTATAGAATACGCATAGCGAGTTGTTCACGTACATTCTCATTATTGCCAATTAGTGCTCATTATTGCTGGTTAAGTGCTGTTAAATGCACTGATTAGCTTGTTAAGCCAATTAAGTTACGCAAGTAGATACAGAATATACACGGATTTCCACACAGATCTCTAGGCACGCTATATAGAATCTGGCCTTAAGGAGCCCTTTTACCAAGTTTTGCACTTATCATGCAGTAAAGGTTTTTTTCTCTGTTGTAACTATTGGGGCATGTCCAGCATTTTCCCATAGAATTACTGCACAGCAAAATGTTTTACCATGCAATAAGTATATTAACAGTGACCATGCATGATGTTACCTTGCACTAATTTAAATGAACAGTCCATGTCCATTCCTCATCCAGAATCTGCTCATTTCCAACGCTATAACAGGGTATGCAGTTAGCATGTGAATTAGCATGTGCTGTCATGCCAGCAAGATAAGTTATCATATGTTAATTCACATGCTAACTGCTTAGCACACATTAGTAAAAGGGCCCATAGCAGAAAAGAGCAATTAATGAAGATAAGCAGGTTCACTGAATTGACAAGTAGGCCATGTTTCTACACTTAGTGCCAAATGAATTGAAACTTTTAGTGCTTGCTGGTAAAAGCTAACATTTTTTTATTACATATGCACATATGCATAGGCTGTCGGTGACTCAACTGTTTGGGGAGGCTAAGGTGGGTGGGGTCAAGTTAAAAACCTTAGGGGTCAACACCTATATCAACAGGAAAGTGACAGCAAATGCATTTTTAAGCACAGTACAGAAGAACCCCTACCAGTTGCTTCCCCCTAGTACCTCTGTAACTGATGGTATCATGCACAATGAGTACACTCCAGGGAATTATGTACCAAAAAATGTAAAATAATACAATATACTAAAGAGAATAGTATGTGCAGTACTATGAGCAGGTAGTCTGACACTTGGCTCTTGGTCAGTCCTAGCTCCTCAGTCTAGCTTATTCCTATTGGCCATGTGAACAGTGATGCATTCTAAAATAAAAATAAATTTCTTGTTATTTACCTTTTGTTGTCTGGCCAGTTTTTCTCATTGTGTCAGTCCCAGTCCTTAGTTTCTACTTTCCTTTGTCTTCTCTTAGCTCTCTTCACTGGGTTTTCTCTCTGTCATTTCTCTCTCTCCTGTCATCTTCATTTCCTCTAACACATCTGTCTCCAATATTGATTTTTTTTTCCTATCAGCTTTATTCTATTTATTTTTCCATCTCTCTGTCCAAATTCAATTTCTCACTTTTACTGCATCTACCTACAGCTTTCTCTCTCCTTCAGCCCAGTTCTTCCATTCCCCTTCCTTATATTCTCCGGCCTTTCACTAATTCTATCCTCTCCCCCTCCCATTCAATAGCTTCCCTCTCCCTCCACCTTTCCATGCAGATTTCCCACCTCTACCATTTTCCATCTGGCATCTCCCCATCTTCATCCCTTTCAGCCAGTATTTCTCCTCTGTTCCCTTCAGCATTCCTCCATTCTCCTCATTTCAATGCGGCATCTTCCCCTCTCTTTCTCCACCCTTTCCATGCAGCATTTCTCCCCATCCTTTCCAGCCAGTGTCTTCCTCTCTCTCTATCCCTTTCCTGACAGAATTTCCTCTCTTCCATCTTTCATCCGGCAACTCCCCTCTATTTCCCACTTTTCATGCAGCATATCCCTTTTTCTCTCCACCTTTTATATCCAGTGTTTCTCCCACCTTACTCCCCCCCCCCCTTTTCAGCCAGCATGTCCCTCTGCTCTGTATAGCCTTGTAGCTAGCCTCTTCTTTCTCCAATTCCCCACACACACACAATCTCCCCTCCCCCTTTCTCTTTGCCCTCTTTCAACCAGCACCTCTACTCTCTCTCTCTCTCTCTCTCTGAACTTCCTGCAGACTCTTCTGGTTCTCCTCTAAAGAGCAGCAGCAATTTAAAAAAACAAACTGCGGAACCTCTGCTTTCATAGCTGTGGCTGCCTGCTCTCTGCCAGTCCTTCCCCCTCTGGAACAGGAAATCGATGTTAGAAGGAGTGTGACCAGCAGAGCCGACAGCCAGCCATGCCTATGAAAGCAGGGGCTCCCTCCCTCCTGTTGCCATTTCTGCCTCGCAGCATAGCTGTGTGGGACTGAGTCTGCACGCTGCAGCTACCACTTCTAGCTGACCCCGCCTCCTCTGCTATAACTTCCTCTTTCATTGGAGGTCAGCCGGCAGAGGAGGAGGCAGCAGCTGCAGTGTGCAGAGAGTCACGGTCCCGCACAGCTTTGATTTATAATTAGTATTGTTACTGTAGGAATGGCAGAGGTGGAGACAGGGAAGGAAAACCTCTACAGCCTAAGGCAAGAGGTGAGGTGGGGCGGGGAAAGAGAGGGGCAATATTAGGAAGAAAGCAGCAGGCGTGGAAGATTGGGCTGGGGAGGCTTAGCCTCCCCAAGCCTCTTATACCGGGCGCCTATGCACATATGCTCCTGACCTGCTACAACGCCTTATTTTCTCTTACTTTGTGGCCCTTTTACAGAGGCACAGTAGGCGCTACGCGCCTGCAGCATGCGCCAAAAATGAGACTACTGCCAGGCTAGCGGGCCCCCTGGAGATAATTTTGGATTTGGTGTGCACCCATAACACCTAGATCAATTTTTTTTTTAATTTCCTACCATGCAATGCGTTTCCAGCATTAATTTTAAGTTGATGCGTGCCAACTGGTCACAGTGTGTGTAGCACGAGTCCTTACCGCTAGATCAATGGGTGACAGTAAGGTCACAGGCCGAAAATGGACATGTGCTGGTTTCAAGTTTAGCACACATCCATTTTCCGGCCCCTTAAAAAAGGCCCTTTTTCCTAGACGCAGTAAAAAAATATGACCCGGTGTGTGCCCAAAAGACGCACTCGCACTACTGCAGGCCACTTTTTACTGCGCCTTAGTAAAAGGGCCCCTTCATTTGTCTGCCAAGACCATTGGACGTGCTTTATTTCTGTGCAGAAAAGTGTGTCTTTCTTTCATTTTTCTTTATATGACTTTTCTGCCAAAATCCCCTAGTATTTCCCGTGTTTCCATGTTTTAATTTTGTTTGTATGTATTTTATTATTTTTCTTAGACAGACTGGATGGCCTGTATAGGTCTTTATTGGCCGTCATCTACTATGCCGCTATGTTGGTTGTATTCTTTTGCAGCTTTGGTGTATGTAGCCTACATCAGACAGTTTCCTAACTAGAGAATCAGTTTATAATTTTTCCTGAGCCATTTCATAATTATTTGTACAGTGTGGCTGCACCAGCAGGCCATGTGATCAATTCTCTTCTTATCTTTGAATTACTTCCTAGTAAAAGGAAAATGTTGACATTTGAGTTTGCCTCATCCATTGTTCTCGTGATGTCTAATCTACAGAGATCCAGTCAGAGGACTTTGACAGCAAACTCAAGAAAACAAAGGCTGTCAGTCACCTACAAAACCAACTCTGGTGCTATCAACAGCACTATTCAAGGGAGAGCTGGGAAAAAATTCACCAAGGTCTTCACTCAACACATCAGCCATTGCACAGTCTAAGCATCTAGCACCTCTACTCAGCTTAACGTACAAGTACAAATAGTCTTATATTTCACAACATGCCATTAGATTCGGTGCGGATTCCATCAAAAGAGACCATTCATACATGGGAAGTAACAATAAATAAATCCCCTCTAAATTGCAAGAATATATAATCATTATCTAAAAATAACAGAGGTGAAAAGCTTACATTTCCAAATATGTTTTAATTTAAAAAAGATATCAGATCTGTCTTAACAGTAAAATATTTGCCTGTCTTCCTTAGATTGAAAGGGACAAAATAACAAAATAATAAAAAAAGATGGTTAGCATTTCAGCTCCAAGTATATCCTAAATAAGAATTTCAGATGTTTCTAAAAAAGCAAGTGTTTACCTATTTTCCTTATGTTAAGAGGGACAGAATTCCAGATACTAGTTGCCTGATATGAAAATGTAGAAATATAATTTCTCTTGGATCTATACAATCTGGGGTTGGGGCAATACAATAACAAGGTATCTTGTAATGTTCTAAATTTGCCTTCCTTTGGAATACAAATTGCATCCAACATGTATAATGGTGCCTTCCCAAACATTATACTGAATACAATTGTACAAACTTTAAAATGAATATGTGCCTCAATTGGAAGCCAATGTAATGATGTTAATAAAGGAGTAATCATATCATTTTTATATGCTGAAAAGATGAAGCGAGCAGCGGTATTCTGAATAATCTGAATTTTTCAAATAAGATGTTTATGACAACTAACAAAAAAAAACATTACAGTAGTTGAGTTGAGATAGAAGTAAACTTTGTACTACAATACTGTAATATGGATAGTTAACGGTTCTAAAAGATTTTTAAATCAATATACTTCTCAGTAACATCCATGCTGAGCATGATTCAAGCAGGAAACATTTCTTGACCCCAAAAGTCTCAGTTGACCCCAAAATTTAGACTTCTTGGAAGAGTCAGGGTCTGAGGAATCTTGGAGCTCTAGGAATATGTTAGAAGAGTCATCCAATTGATTCTCAACATGACCTTCTTTGTCGCAGGCTGGGAATAAATTTTCACCTGAAGATCTTTCCTTCCCAAGTTTTTTCCAGAAGATGACTAAGGTGTTTCATTCCAATTTACAGGTCCAAGGTGATCCTAGGGCACCTCCTTGTAGCCCCTTCAGATCACTGGATGTGCCTAAGGACCTGGCGATGGTGAAAAAGGATGTGGGACATGCTACGCTATACATCTTGTTAGCAGGAAGATAAACAAGAGGTATCATGTCCAGGCGGCTGAGTAATTTGCCATACTTCAATTACAGTGGTAAAGTGCAGTAGCTGAACCATCCCTAATAGGTCTAACAAGTCTAAAATCTTTGCTTTGATATCCTCGAGCCATGAGTTTCAAAATCTAAATACATTACTAGAATGCTGTGTTGCAGGGCCACATAGCTTTGTTCACTATCTGCACAATACAATACCTGCACAATACCAAAAGAAGCCAAGAATTTACCAAGATTCTACCTTAGAAGAGAGAATTCCATTATCTAATAAAAACCCATAAAAACACTGAAACACATATATTTAAAATAGCATGGAAAGCCTGTGCTGCGGCTACAGATTATTGCAGATTTTCACAGGTGTGCATAGGAGCCACCTTTTCAAAATGATTGGGGGTACTAAATGCAATACAAGTTATCCTTTCCTGGACACAGTGAAGAAGCTTGCTCAGAACTGGGAGTGCTCTGCACCACAGAGCTAGCTCCTATTCAGGTGTGGTCCTCAGGCCTTCATAAGGATGTTCATGAAAGGCTCACTGATGTGATAAGGTCAAAGAAATTGTAGAACTCATGAAACATCACTATCCTACACTTATAGTCCAATCTACTGCCACCTCTGAACAACCTTTGTCATCTCAAAGGTTTCACAATGGGCCATCCAGGAACAGATTTTTCCTACAAAGAAACAATTTCCCTGGGTCTACACCTCCTAGACAAATGCTTTGCTACTGTGAACAAAGAAGATGTAAGTCCTACACTCCTCCCAGTTGAAACCAGAGTTGGGTTTTTGACTGGAACCAGAAGAAATCTACTAGTACGTTGTGTTAGGCAGGCTTATGAGTAGGATGAATTGATCCCTTTTGTAAAGGAATTTAAGAATCTGGGTGTTTGATTGATCAATATTTGATGGAATTCTGGTTGGTTAAGCAATTGAGGTGACTGGCCAATAATGCATGCAGCATTCATTAACTAGAAAGACTACTGCACTTCCATCTATATAGACCTCACCAGGATAGTATTAAGGAGGTTGCGAATTCTTCAGAATATTGCCTTTAGGGTAGTAATTGGTAATAATGGGCATGTTAGTGCTCATGCACTATAACTACAGGTTCTGTGGTTGCCAACGAAGAAGCAAATTAAGTTCAATTATATTTGGACAACTATTTGAAATGGTGTCTTTCAGCTAAAGTGTGATGTAGCCAGGAATGGTTGCTGGAAGTACTTATGATGCAGGTTCTGAGGTGGGTTCAGCTGAGGGTAAGAACTTCCTTGGTGGTTGTATCTGAGCTTTGGAATAGTCTGTCTTAGAAGGTGAGGCAGAAAGTTAATATTTTAGTGTTTAAGAATATGGTGAATTTTTTCTTATTTCTGGATGGTAGATAAATTACTTTGTGATTCCTGATATTATATGTCAGGGTAGGGGGATCTAGATTGGAGAAGGATGGGTGAGGAGATTGGGTGATAGTGGCAGGACAGAATTGTAACATAGTCCTAAATGGCTGCCTTTGTTTTTATTCTGTTTAGTCATTTGTTATTGCATGTTATATCATTACTATTTGTTTTTTTATTTTGGTTTTTAAACCACTTCAGATAGCTCTGGTTTAGGCATGCTGTATATAAGATTTCTTTTCAATTATTTATCTCTTTCAATATATACATTTACCAAATAAATGAGGAAGTAACAGGAAATAATATGTTTCTATAAATATAAATAAGTAAACCAGCTATAAGAAGGAAGTTAGTGTAAGTTTTGTTTTTTTCTTTAATAAACTGTGGCTTACTGCAACATCAAGCAGTTAGGTCTTCTTCCAGTTAATAAAGGATAGTCACAGAACACATCTATCAAATATCTCTCCAATCCTCTACCCTAAAGTGTATTAAACCTTATACCAGGACTTGGTTCGTTTGGAAATCTCCTCCCTCTAGTTAGCTGCAACAGTCAAACTTGTTCAATAGACCCACAAACTCACCCACTTCCCATTTCAGAGTTGTTCTTCCCCTTCCCCCAATCAAATGAAAATCTTGGGAACCATGGAGTATCTGGGGAGTGGAAGGCTTTTGTCTTGTCCAGAAAGTTCTGGAAGATTCTGTCTGCCTCTGGGTATGATCACATGACCCTTTGTGTGACGGGTAAACTGAGGTCTTCAGAGAACTCAAATTGCAGGTATGCAACTTTGCTTTTTAGGCATATTGAAATATATATTGTATGTAGTTTTAGAGCCTACAGTCACTCTGATGACATGAATCAAATATTTCAAATTTAAAATAAATGATTACGGTCACAGTTATCAATTATTTTCCGTGCACTTTCTCCCGGTTTTCTTGTATCTTTCCTTCCCTTGCCCTCCCCCCACCCATTATTATTTGTTCCACCTCACTGGACACCCAAGTGATCTGAACAATCTTAAGTCAGAATCACTCATTTGACTGACACCCTCTCTGGGCTCATCTCTGAAGCATACCCAAAGCCTGCTGAGCAATGCAGCCTGAATCCTAGGGCCTACCTGACACACCTTGCTTTTTTAGCATATGGATGCTACTTCTTCATAGTCAGTGAAGATGACTAAATTAATGCCAGTTATCAGGCTGTGAATTTTCACACCTGCTGCAGTCAATACCTTCTTTGCTCAAGATAGAATTCAAAAATATACCAGCACTCTGCTGAATACCAGTGCACAACCTCACTTTTATATCGGGTACAAAGATGGCAACTTGACACATTTGCTCTAGGCTTCAATAAACATAAAATAAATCATATTTTGTTAGCATGTTATAATATGACATTTCTAGTCTTTGGAAAGTTACTATAACCAAACTGTTAAAATCCATTGATGTGATATATAGTCTGATCTGGTAAGTATCATATTTATACCAGGGCTATGATTCTCATCATAAAACATGAACATCTGTAGGATGTGGAACCTTTTAAAGGACCAACAAAAAAGATGCCTGACATGAACAATAGGGATACACATTCATTCATTATCACACCTTGAAAGATTTTGTGCATATGAAATTGGTTTAATGTACATTAATCTATGAATTAACTTGTGCAAAATTGATTAATGCATGTTAAATAGTTCAAACATATATTTTAAAAAAATGCATTAACAAAAAACTTTGAAACAAACTGAAAAATGTCTGAAAAAGAGGAAAAGTCTGGTAAATGACCCAAAAATAAAACAACAAATGTTTTACTTGCTCATCCCTAATGAACAAGACTTCACAAGCCTAACAACACAGCCATAGCATTCACAAAATAGTATGAATACCTTTAACACTAAAAAGAATAGTCTGGTCAATATTCAAAGCGATTTATGCAGCCAGGAGAGGCTCCTGGCCAGTTAAAACACTTGAGCAGGGCTTAGAGGGGATATTCAGTGGCACTTAAATGGTTAGTGTGGCCAAATATTTGTTTATTTGTTTATTTATTAGGATTTAATTACAGCCTTTTTGAAGGAATTCAGTCAAGGTGGTGTACAGTAAGAATAAATGAAACATGGGTAATAGACATTTACAGCAGTAAAAATATTCAAATAATCCAAAGTATGGCATAGTACACTATTTACAATGTCAAGACAATATGTAATAGAAGATTTTAATTGACAGCGTAGGGTATGTGAACACTATCAATAACAATGACAATATCAGCACTGATTGTTAAACTAAAAGCCTGATATTTTGTGGGCAGTCTGAGAGCAGATAAAACACAGTCCTATCTTTATGCACTGTCATGTAGGCGGGTTAAGAACTGAATATCACAATTAACCGAATAAGGGGTCCTTTTACTAATGTGCGCTGAAAAATGGGCTGCGCTAGTGTAAGCGCGTGTTTTGGATGTGCAGATCCATTTTTCAGTACACCTGTAAAAATGCCTTTTTTAAAATTTTGACCGAAAGTGGACGTGCGGCAAAATGAAAATTGGCGAGCATCCATTTTGGGTCTGAGACCCTACTGCCACCCATTGACTTAGCGGTAAGGTCTCACGTGTTAACCGGGCGGTAACCATCTACGCACGTAGAAATTATTTTCTGACACGTGAAAAATGACATTACCTCCCGGGCCACGCAGTAGCTGGGCGGTAATTCCAAACTGACGCATGCTGGGTGCATGTAGGCACCTACAATGCTTAGTAAAAGGGCCCCTACGTGATAGCCGGTGGCTGCTGCCTGGACATTGCCCAGCATTGACTATCGGAGCATAAAGCCAGTGGTGTCTAAAAAAATTACTGATCACCGCAGGATAAATATCTAGCTTGCAGTCTTTTAAACTATAGATAGCAGTGCTTACTTTACCAGATGAATGGTAGGGGCATGATATTCTAATGATAAGAAAATTAACTGCAAGAGCAAAGCACATCTTCCCACTCAGTTCAGTGACAGCTACAATATAATAAGCTCCCTACACAAGCCAGATTTGGTCACAATGCTTTAAAATCTGCGTTTAACTTTGAAAAATGCTCTAGGGTTTCTATACAAAACTGTCCTCATGAGGACAGATTTTTAGTTTCTCAATTTGTTAGAGATTGATAGACAAAAAGCTTTTCTAATGGTTGTGGCAAAGGCCACTGCCAGAATTATTTATATCACAAGAGTATCAGGTTCAACTCTCATTAAAATGCAAATGAATTACGTGGCATCTATTGCATTTGTGCCTCCTCGCAAATATTTCACATACTGAATTTTTCATCCAGCCCTCTTACAGGATATATAGGTCTGGATTTATGCGGGTTCCCCCTAATTCTGTAATCTTAGCACCTGAATGTATCGTTTGTGTGTTAAGATTATAGAATACTTAGAGCTGTATTTTCAAAGCAATTAGACTTACAAAGTTACGTGGAGGGCAGGGGCATAGCCAGACCTTGCAGTGGGAGGGGGCCAGAGTCCGAGGTAGGGGGGCACATTTTAGTCTGTCACCCCGCCGCTCCCCCCGCCGCACCCCACAACAGCAAATACTTTTGCTGGCGGGGATCCCCAACCCCCGCCAGCTGGTCTTCTTCAGTACCGGTCTCTGGCGCCGCCGCCGCATTCGCTGCTCTGTTCATTCTTCCTCATGACATCCCATGCACGCTCAACATATGGCTCCGGCTGAATATCGACCAGGCCCGCATAAGTTCCAGCAGCCTGTCCACCCGAAATTATCCCCCGATATTCAGTGCTGGTGCCCGGACATGGCTTGGCACTGAATATCGGGAGATAATTTAGCTGGCAACAATCAGCGTTTAAAAAAAAACAGCGACTGCCGCTGGCTGAATATCAGGGGAATAAAATTTAGATTCTGCTACAAATTCTGGATCTGTGTGGATTACGATACTAAGATTTCAAACTAAGTTAAGATCCCTCAGATATCAATTTAAATACTTTGTCCAAGTATTTTTAATAGCTTACAAAACTTCAAATAGTTGAAGGTCAATCTTAAGAGGGAGTGAGTTCCAGTATTGTGCTGAACAATACACAAAACGCATGGCATGAAACGATTTATATTTCACATCCTTTAATGTGGGGAACTATAGTAAACCACGATCTCTTAACCTAAGTGTAGAGTTTGCCTTTCTAATAACAAGCAAATCCACCAAGTATTCAGGGACAAAACCCACCAAAAAGCAACTGTACCTACATATAGGTGACACTTTCAGGTATAAGGGCTATCATAGTGGTCTACAGTTCAGTACAGTAGGGTTTTGGAGGGCTCACCATACAATATAAGGGAGCAATGGTGAGATGTGTACCTGGAACCTTTTATGTGAAGTCCACTGCAGTGCCCCCTAGGGTGCCCCACTGCTCTGCTGGAATGTCTGTGTGGCCAGTCCATTAAAAATCCCAATGGCTTGTTTTTGTCCGTTTTCCCCTTGGACTTTTTTTCCTCCCAAAATAGTCCAAAAAGATAGACGCACTGAGCACAAAAACATCTAGCAAATGGCCATTTTCAAAACAATAAGATAGCAAAACGTCTATGTTCGCCACTTGATTTTTGGACATTTTCATCAAAACGTCCAAAATCAGATGTAGACGCTGTACTGAAAATGCCCCTCTATATGTTTCAAGCTAAGTGAAACATTTACGCCTGCCATCTATATGGCATGATGGTGCCTAAATGTTGGCAAACAAATGTCGAAGTACACTCAGTTCTATAAAGTACTGTAATTTTCATTACTTACAAATGCATTATTGTTTCTTTTTGTACTATAGTGAAGCAAGGCCCCTTGTAATGTGAGACCCTAATCTGTAGCTTATCAAGCTTATACATAAATCTGGTTCTGATCGCATTGGAGGCATAAGCTACAACTTTCAAAGGAAAAGTATGCACATCTATTCCCTTTTAAAATTAGCCTACTGAAAATACCTGCAAACATTTACTCTCACTGTACAGACTTTTTAAGAAAATGTACATGCATGCATTTGAAAATTCTGAAGTATTCAGGTAAGGAATGCTGCTTGCTGCTGGTAAAAATATGCTCAAAATGGTAATTATGCACATACAATTTACCAAAACACATCCCGGGCATGATTAAAACAAGCCATTTCCATGCAAAAACCACTGGAAATAAGCCACGGTGTCTATCCTCTTCCTGTAATTTATGTCTACATCTTTTGCAAAACACTGACACTGCTATTAAAGAAAAGATAACACTTTCAATATGCAACATTTTTGAACTGATCCAGACTTGCCCCTGTTTGCTGTAGCGGGAAATCCCAGTGCTTCACAGTCATACAACAGGATGATACATCTATGTACAAGGATACAGCACATTAAGGGGTCCTTTTACTAAGGTGCACTGAAAAATGGGCTGCAGTAGTGTAGGCGTGTGTTCTGGATGCGCGCAGATCCATTTTTCAGCACACCTGTAAAAATGCCTTTTAAAATTTTTGACCGAAAATGGACGTGCAACAACATTGATGTACATCCATTTTGGGTCCGAGACCTAACCGCCAGCCATTGACTTAGTGGTAAGGTTTCAGATGTTAACCGGGCGGTAAGGGTCAACGCGTGTCAAATGCCTTGTACCGCCCAGTAGCTCTGTGCACCAGATAATAAAAAATATTTTCTGGCGCGCATAGTGGACGCGCACTAAAAATTAAATTACCGCCCGGCACACGCGGTAGCCAAGCGGTTGGCGCATGTTGTGCATGCATAGGCCCTGACGCAGCTTAGTAAAAGGACCCCCTAAAGCTCTACATCGCAATACATATCTGCGGTCAGTTCCGTGTAACATAATCAGGTTTCCTGAATGTCTACAGATTGTTTGCAGAAATCAGAATATTTATTGGCCTGTGTATGTTGGCACTGGAAAGTAGAGACAGGTACTGCCCAGCAGAATATGTTCAAATGGCATCTCCTCTGACAGATAATGGATTTTCTAAAACAAACAATTGAAAGATGTAGGTATGCGCATATGACAAATACTGTCTGAAACACACGATTAGGATATGGGTGTATAACAGTGTTGCACTTACTTCAGATTAACCCTGACTAACTGAAACAGTGCAAGGTTAGTTCTATTGATCTATGAACTTATAGTTCAAATGACAACAAAGTGAAGCAGGACTACAATAGTTTAAATGGAGAGGACAATCAGAACTGAAACAGACTGATCTACATCTGATGAAAACCATAGTGTACAGCTTGTGTGTATGGAGGGAAGAAGCATAATGGCTAAAAGTCTAGAGAACAAGTGGGCCACCATGGTCCTCGAGGGCCACAATCCAGTCAGGTTTTCAAGATTTCCACAAAGAATATGCATGCGATCGATCGATTGCTTATGGAAGCAGTAGTGACGTTCCTGGGGGGGCTGGCACCCGGGGCGGATCGCCGATGCGCCCCGCCCCCCGGGTGAATCGCCCCCCCCCCCGATGCAGCGCGGACCCCCCCCCCCCCCCGGTGAAAGGACACCCCCCCCCCCTGCCGGGTGCACGCCGCTGGGGAGGTGCCGCACGCGTGCCTGTCCTCCGTTGTTCCATGCTTCTTCTCTGCCCCGGAACAGGAAGTAACCTGTTCCGGGGCAGAGAAGAAGCATGCAACAACAGAGGACAGGCGCGCGTGGCACCCCCCCAGCGGCGTGCACCCGGGGAGGACCGCACCCACCGCCCCCCCCCCCCCCAGGAACGCCACTGGGAAGCAGTACATGCAAAGCAACCTCATGCATGTGGAAATCTTGAAAACCTGACTGGATTGTGTGTGGCTCGTGCTTTTCCCTGTACAGACTTTTCAGCATGAAAGATATGCTTACTTCCACTCTGAAGTCTCAGGAATTTATGTTCTTGTCTTTATACCCGCTGTTTAGCACACACAACATTTCTGAGCTATTTTATACTCATATGTCTGATTTTCAATTGGGTATGTATGTCCTTTCCCAATCCTATCCCTGGGAGCTCTTCTGCTTGGTCCAGGTTGGGGTTGTGCATTTTTCTATCATTTTGTAATGGTACATGCTATTCATAAAGGATGTCCTTTCAGAAGCATCTAGAATCATAAATGGTGGAATTCACATGTGTAGATCATATGCAGGTCCAACTTCGATCTTAGAACGTTGCTATTTGGATGTAGATATCCCCTGGGATAGCTTGGATGTGCCCCAAAAATAGATATGAATATTATTTTAAAGAATTTGTAACATCTGTTTTGTAACCCATTCTGTTTTGTTATGCAATAAGTAAAATAAATAAACGATAAACATGTACTCCCCATTTTACAATTGGAAAACACCTGGATTGAAAATAAAATCCATGTTGGCTTTTGCACCAGCACCAAGGCATATACAAATGGCAACTCCCATTTAAGATCTGGAGTCTCAAGCAAGTTGTAGGTGCAAAAGCCAGTGACGCCTCCTGATCCATTCTAGCTAGCCCACCTCAACATCCACAATATTCCTCCCCTTCCCCTGAACTCTCATAGCACAATTTACACTCTCTATCCTCCCCTAAATTCCCTGACGGCACCATTATTTGACAATTATTTGACAACTTATTGTCTTCCCACCCAAACCCACTTCTCCTCTCCCTCCACTCTCTATCTCAGTTGATAACACCCTCATCATCCCCGTCTCATCTGCCCACAACCTCGGTGTCATCTTCGACTCCTCCCTCTCTTTCTCTGTGCATATCCAGCAGATAGCCAAGACCTGTCGCTTCTTCCTCTATAACATTAGCAAAATTCGCCCTTTCTGAGCACACCACCCGAACTCTCATCCACTCTCTCATTACCTCTCGCCTTGACTACTGCAACCTACTCCTCACTGGCCTCCCACTTAGCCATCTATCCCCCATTCAGTCCGTTCAGAACTCTGCTGCACGCCTCGACCGATATACTCATATCACCCCTCTCCTCAAGTCACTTCACTGGCTTCCGATCAGGTACCGCATACAGTTCAAGCTTCTCCTACTAACCTACAAATGCACTCGATCTGCAGCCCATCCTTACCTCTCTACCCTCATCTCCCCTTACGTTCCTACCCGTAACCTCCGCTCCCAAGACAAATCCCTCCTTTCAGTACCCTTCTCCACCACTGCCAACTCCAGGCTCCGCCCTTTCTGCCTCGCCTCACCCCATGCTTGGAACAAACTCCCTGAGCCCATACTCCAGGCCCCCTCCCTGTCCATCTTCAAGTCCTTGCTCAAAGCCCACCTCTTCAATGTCACTTTCGGCACCTAACCACTACACCTCTACTCAGGCAATTTAGAATGCCCCAACTTGACATTTCGTCCTTTAGATTGTAAGCTCCTTTGAGCAGGGACCGTCCTTCTTTGTTGATTTGTACAGCGCTGCGTAACCCTAGTAGCGCTCTAGAAATGTTACGTAGTAGTAGTAGTAGTAGTAGTAGTAGTAGTAATTTGACCCCTAATGTTGTACCACAAGACTAAATCAAGGGGTCAGAGCTGTCGTTTTGATCTCAGGCACATGATGAGGTAGGACTGACTGCAGATCACTCCTGCTTCCTGCTAGATACTGAGGACAGTTTCTGGTAGGAGCCAAAGGGGTTCAGTGAAGGATGGCGGTGTAAGAGGTACTGTGGTGGCAGAGCCTTTAGTACAATAGAGAGGGAATTGAACACAACCTCACTTGGACCTCTCAATTCCCCTATCCATTCTAAATAATATGTGTTGTTCTGGAATAGCACATATTATTACATAATAAAATATAATACAAATAAAAATCAGAACAAAACAAATGCAACAAAATGAAATGACACAAAACTTTTCTGTCTGCACACCCCTAGTCTGGGTAAAGTCATGCGTGAACAGGGCATACAATATTCTAAAATCCTATTTCTAGGCATAATGTATTCCTTTTACACAGAGAAATGCTTCTGAGTATTGCCCTTCTATTGATTGAAATGAACTCTTTGTATTTCTTTTGTCTTAGGTGGTCATTTGGAGTTCTTTTATGGGAGATAGTAACTTTGGGTGGTAACCCTTACCCAGGTATTGCTCCTGAGAGACTCTTTAACCTCCTAAAAACAGGATATCGAATGGAGAAACCAGAAAACTGCAGTGAAGAAATGTGAGTTTTTCACATATTTATGCTCTGAGCTTATATAATATTGATATGTTGATTATGGAATAAACAATGCACAGTAATATTGGAATACGAAGATTGTTCTGGGTCAATTCAAAAATGAAAACTGGTTAGAGTTTTACAACTTTAAAGTGGCTATTTATACAGTATGATTCATTTTTTTCAAACTCAGTATCTCAGTTAAATAAGAAAATAGAAATTAATTCAATAAGGATCAACCAAAAGTTAGGCAGCAAGGCCACACTTACATACTGGTAGTCCAGTCCAGTGCTACTCAACCCAATCCTCAGAGCACACCTATCCCATCGAGTTTTCAGGATTTCCACAATGAATATGCATGAGATAGATTTACATACCTCATGCAATCTCATTGTGGATATCCTAAAACCCAGCTGGCTAGGTGTGCATATCTTCAACGGTGAGTACTTTGCAGGCAGGTATTTACATGGATGTGGTCTGGACGGAGCATGGGCAGGGCAGACACTTACTTGTGGAATTTATGCATCCCAGGTCTCACCGATCAGCTCAGTTCTGACTGACCCGGGCAACAAAAAGAGGAAGCAAATAATAATACTCCTTCTTTCCACAATTCACTCTGCACACATTCAGTCTTTTTCACTTGAGCTTGAGCACAGGCTGAGGTAAAATCCTGAAGGCCGTAGAATATTAAGCTGGACTTGATGAGTTTTCTTGATCAGTCTGGGAGTAAAAGTTTCACTCTCACTTCCAATAAATACTCTCCACACCAACGATTTGTAGTTTTATGTAAAACCAAACTTTACTGAACTCTGCAACTGTAGTAAATCTAAACTCCATAAATCCTTATGCACAGTTAGCTTTTGGCTTAAGAGGTTTTCTGTCCATCCAAGACCATTTGGTAAAGTCTTATCCACTAAGTGAAACGGTTTCTTCCAGCAAATCTCAAAATATGTACATATGTACAACTCCTCCAGTTCATCACCCATCCCTTTTGGGATGTATAATCCAAGGCTGTGCTGATAGCGTTGGTTGTCATAAGCAAACTCCTCCAGGATCAGACCATCTTGTCTGTCCTCTCCTCCAGAGTTGCACTTCACTGAGCTGCACCCTCTGGCCTTGAACAGGCTCTTCCCTGTTCCTGCTTGTGAGCTGGGCTTCCCTTGCCCACCCAGAGTACTCCTCTCAAACAGTTACTGCCTTTGGCTGATAGTAACTCCCTCTTAACTCAGGTTTAGGTTATCTGGCCTTTCCAGAATACCCCTTCTCCTCCAAGTGTCCTGGCGGGGTGAAGGCAACCAAAGAACTGTGCACTCCCCATCTATAACATTTATTAACTCTAATTCCTCTCACTCTGTCACTCAACAACAAGTGGTGTAATCAACTCTCTCCCCCTCTATCTCAATCCACTTCCCCCCAGTCCAGCAGCCCCTCCCCCCCCCCACCCGATTTACCTTTAAACATGTTTTTCTCTTCATAGAGGCAGCCGGAACGTTAGTGATTAACATAAAGCTGCCTGCGCCATTCCCAGAGCTTTCCCTTTGCTATGTCCTGCCCCCTTTGATGTCACTTCCTTTTTCCACAGGGCCAGAATGCAGAAATAAGAGGTGGAATTAATTGCTATATGTTCAATGCATCTAGTTTTACTAGGCAAAGAAGAGGCAATTCTATGTCTCGCCATCTTGCCCCAAGGTTGTGGAACAGGTGCATTTTAATGGACCAATGCACCTAGGTTTCATTCTAGATTGCCAGAATAACGTAGCATCAATGTGCCTAATACTTAGGCACCAACATGTAGGCCAACCATAGAGCTGGAATAAGTAGGCAGGGCTGATCAAACCCGGTAAGCGGGGTAAGCACCGCAGGGGGGTGCCTGCCTTTAAGGGCGCTGCTGCGGCACTGCACCGCCATACTGCGCCGCCCTTGGGGATTTAAATCTTTTATTTACCTCCGTCCCAGCGGCCGCGTCATTTCAAAGCCTTGCCTGTCTCTAGCCTTCCCTTCCTTCATGAGTTCATTCCCTCAGAGTCCCGCCCTTCTGACGTCATTTCCTCTTTCCTCAAGGGCGGGACTCTGAGGGAACGAACTCACGAAGAGAGGGAAGGCTAGAGACGGGCAAGGCTTTGAAATGACGCGGCCGCTGGGACGGAGGTAAATTAGAAAAGACTTAAACCACGCAGGGTGACAGGAAGAAAAAGGGGGATGTTGGGGGGAGAAGAGAGCGGAGATGCTAGACGGGGTGGGGGGCACCAGAGACCCTAGGACCGGCCCTGTAAGTAGGCATGGTTAAATGCTACAGAGATATACATAACTATGGGTCTCTTTTACTAAACCACGCTAGCGATTTCCGCATGGCAAATGTAATGCAGCCCATTCAAAATAAATGGGTTCAGGCGTATTTACCAAGCTGGGAATCCTGTATTTCTATAACTCTTCTCAGTTGCAGAATAAATAGCAAGCTATTTTTTTAATCAGCAAAAACAATTTAAACACACTTAAAATCAACACTGTTAAACAAACAATAGGAGGAAAAAGCATCAAAGCCAAACCTTTTACTTATTCACTGACTAGGGTTTACAGGCAATGACTTCATCAGCATAAAAAACCTCCTAAGTTCTGCAAGAGTGCTCTGTGCAACACAAAATGTAAGTGCAAAAAGTAAGACCAGTGGTGACTCATTTGTAGCTAATCGTGCTCATGTGTAAAGTTGATCCCACCAACAATGGCCAGGGCTTCTCTTAATGCTGCCTCAGGATATACAGGGCCAATGCATCTTTCACTCACACTGCTGACATTCAGCGTCAGTTGGTTCCCCTAGTAACACATATATAAATGTGGACAACTAAGTTGTAGAATTGCCCTGCTAATTACTAAGAGGCCCTGTTATTAAAATACATTAAAAAGTTAAAATGGGAATTAGCAGTGCTGCCTGCTAGCACACAATCATGCAAAGTTAACTGAGCAGCTTGATACTAAGAGAGCCATTCTATAGTAGAGCATCTATATTTAGGCACTTAGAGGTGGAGCCTATTCAGTAAAGGAAAGGAAATGCCTGTATTTTGTATTGAATACTAGCAGGGGTTGCCAAAGGCAATCTGCCGCCTCAGGCGAGGGCTCAGATGCTGCCCCCCCTCCTGGCTGTGGTCTGGCATCGCCCCCCTTCCTTCTTCAACCCCCCTTCCCCGAGCCTACCTTTGTTTCCCAAAAGTCAGTGGTGCCCTGCCACTGGCCTGCCTCTGAGAAAACAGGAAGTTACATCAGAGAGGCAGGCCTCAGTAGAGAAAAGAGGCGGTGCCGGCAGCAGAGCAGCCTATGGGAATCACTGCCGCCATCAACTTTTAGCAAACAAAGGTAAGCTCGGGGAAGGGGACTGAAAAAGGAAGGGGGAGAAGCCAGATTGCAGCCGGTGTGGGGAGATATGCTGCTTCCTGAAGAGTGCCGCCTGAGGCTTCTGCCTCAGCTGGTCTAATGGTAGAGCCACCACTGAATACTAGTATAATAGGTATATATGCATGAGCACTTATGCTTGCCTTAAAGCTGGTATAAATGCTCACACTTAAATATCTGGAAAAATGTGCCAACTATAGCATACCATAATTTATGAATGTAACTGTGCACCCCACCCATGTTCTGCTCAGACTCCGCCTATCTTCAAACTACCCACCACCCTATTTTGGTGCCATGTTATAGAATGTTCTAGCTGGAATATTTGTGGGTAAATGAGTGGTTTGCCATTGCCATCTCCTAAAACATGGAAAGTTAAGTGAGTTGCTCAAGGCCACAAGGAGCTGTCGTGGGATTTGAACCTGCATAGTCAGTCCCCAGTTTGCTGCTCTAATCATTAGGCTATTCCTCCTTTCTGGTGCAGACTACAGGGTTGATCTACAGCCAGTGGTGGTCAGAAACGTTGACCATCGCCAGCTGAATATTATTTTGTAGGATCTTCTAAATCAATGTTTCCTAATCTATGCAGGTATGCTTTCAGACATGATCAAGTGTGCCACTGCCTGATGTTCAGCTCCATTTTCTGCATCCTGCACCATTAAGAGGAATTCATGTACCCTTTTATGAGCCCATGAGCAGTCAATTGACTCTCTTTCCAAGCAACCTTCTGGATGTTGGCAGTGGCGTTCCTAGCTTATTCACCACCTGGGGCGGGTTGCCGCTGTGCCCTCCGCGCATCACCCCCAAGGTGCGCCCCCCCCCCCCTAAAGCGCATTACCTGAACTTTTCTCCCAACAAGGGGGTGAATGGAGCAGGTGCACGGCTGTTGGCTCTGCCAGTCCCCTGCCCTGGAACAGGAAGTAACATTAGAGGGGGCCGGGGACCAGCAGAGCTGACAGCCGCACGCCTGCTCCACACACCCCCTTGCTGCCTGTACCTGTAGTAGATTGCCCTCATTGTCCCACCCTTGGTACGCTACCGGATGTTAGAATTAATGAGCAACACAATGGATAAAGAAAACTGTACCTTGCTTTGTGCCATATGCACACCCAGGGATGTCTCCTTTGAATCCTGCAGCCTCTGATGGAGTTTTGTCTGGCTTCACTGGTGGCCATAAAAATTATCTCCAAGTATATTCTGTCTGCTTCAAGGAGGGTGATGTGCTGCACAAATATTTTTATTAACATAGGCATGTCTTGGGCTTCTTTATCACTGGTTGTTTCTCAGTTCTGTGATTTCCTCTTCTGGAATTAGTCCAAAACTCTCTTCCTTTTTCATTCTGACATATTTCCTTTTATCGTTTTATCTACATTAATTATGGTGGGTTGATTGAATAAGAAGAGCTTTCAAAAACAATAGACACTCTCCAGGAGTTAAATACAAGAGAGAAAATTACAATGAATCTTAACGATGAGACATTACCTGCTGAAATTCAGATGCTCTTCTTCTAACTTGTATGTTTAAGTGCCGACAGCCAAATAACAGGTATAACTTTATACAAATAAATTAGCCATACAAGTTTTATGTGTATATTCAGCAGTGGAACTTGTCCATTGAGTGCTGTTGAATAACTTTATATGGATAAATTCTTAATGAAAAGTTACACAGTTGCCAGCTGCTGAAAATTTAAGTCATATAAATGAAAAGTAAAATAAGCTCAAAGGGGCTGATTCATTATGGAGCCTTTTTACAATGCTGTGATAAAAAGTGGCCTTAGTGTATCCTTACATGGGTCTTTCCCGCATGCTAAGGCCACCTTTTTGCCGTTGCTGGATAATGGCCAATTTTCTATGTTTGGCATTATTGCCATGCACTAATGTTCCCACTATCAAAAACAGAAGGAGGTGAGGTCCTTATAAATCCTATAACATGAAACCATCCTCACACACACCTCATGGCTGGAAGGGAATGGCAGGATCACATCAACTGCAGACATTTACTTCAGTCCTCAACAAAACACTCTCTGCTACTCAACTGGCACGTGGGCCCATACCACCATCTCTTTTGTAGGCAGTAAGGGCACATGCGCTTATCACGCACTAAGGGGCCCTTTTACTAAAGGGTTGCCATGCTGCAAATGGCATGCTGCGCAGCATCCCGGAACTGCCACCAGCCAAACGTGGCCGCTGGCAGTAGTTCCACCTCGAGCACGCGCCATTTCCAGTACTACAGAAAAATTTCCATAGTCATTAATATGGCACAGCGCTGTGCGCTGCCTGGTTACCACCGGGTTACCGAGGGAGCCCTTACCGCCACCTCAATGGGTGGCGGTAAGTACTCCCTTGCATGGCCACATGGTAAATGCAATTTTACCGTATGGCCATGTCGATTTTCAGTCTTTTTTATCTGCTGCAGTTAAAAGGGCCCTGGCATGTGGCAAAATGGCCGCCGCCACTACCACAGGGCCCTTTTTACTGCAGCTTGGTAAAAAGGCCCCTGTGAAAACACAGTACCAAATTTCATTCAGTATGATTTTATTACAGATTGGGAAACCAAGTAGCACCTCTTTTAAGAACATTGTATAAAGACACATACAGTATATGCACCTATGCGTCATGATTTAATTGCAATTATCCATATATCCCAGCAGATATATCATTTCAACTAATGAAGCTACATATATTTTTAAAGTTTTTAAGGACCATTGGCGGTGATACCTTTCACATGAGACGCCAGAATCGTCATTGGTCCAATTTTTTAAGAGAACTTTTTAAGAAATTTTTTTAGCATTCATATAAATTTTAATTTTCACTCATATGCAATTAATTCCAATCATATCCTCATGTGTCATTGTAATAAATAATTCTGAAGTGCTTAGCCCGATTCTATAAAGGGTATGCATTCTTTATAGAATTACGCTTAGCACTAAGCTGCACCTAACTGTAGGTGGCTGCAATTAGGTCTGCTATAAGCAGGCTTAAATACTGGCGCATAAGTTAGGCGCACTTAGGTGTGATTCTATATCAACACGCATAATATCTGACAATGCCCCTAAATTGTTACGTGCAATAGGATTTAAGCACATTCCGTTACAGAATCAAATAAGCGCATAAATCCTAATTATTGCCAATTAGTGCTGCTAATTAGTTGTTAATTGCCAATTATCAGCACTGATTGGCTTGTTATGCAATTAAGTTGTATGTGCAACTTAAGGCTCCATATACAGAGTTTGCCGGATAGTATGTATTTGCAAGGCGGCGTACATGGAACATAGACAAGACATTGTTAAGTATGTCCATGCTGCATTTAGGAGCCCAAACTCACAACAGCTCCATGGCGGTTAGTGCAGGTGCCTACATTTTAGGCATACCGATACAATCCAAAAAGGTACCGCACTAGGTGTGGAGGTACCACACAGAGTGTGGAGGTGCACTTAATCCCCACAAAACAAAGTAAGGGAGAACAGAGGGGGGGGGGGGGGGGGGGGGGGGGGGGGGGGGGGGGGGGGGGGGGGGGGGGGGGGGGGGGGGGGGGGGGGGGGGAGATAGGCTCTTTCCAAACAACGGAGAAGACTTATGATTGTAAATAAAAAGTAATGTTTATTACAACAACTTGACTCAAGTTGTTGTAATAAACATTACTTTTTATTTACAATCATACGTCTTCTCCATTGTTTGGAAAGAGCCTATCTCCCCCCCCCCCCCCCCCCCCCCTCTGTTCAGGCATACCGATACCACATTACCCTAGTATTCTGTAACAGAATGTAATCACCTGAGTTCCAGGTGCCTACACAGAGATGCCTCCAAAATGTATGTTTCTGTGGCAAAACATTACCATTAGTAGATATAAAGTATAATTAGAACTCTTGTTCTTAGAGGTTTATAAATTAAAGAGTGGAGGAGTAGCCTGATGATTAGTGTAGCAGCTTGAGAACCTGGGAAACTGGGTTTGATTTCCACTGCAGCTCCTTGTGACTCTGGCAAATCACTTAACCTCCATTGCCCCAGGTACAAATAAGTACCTGTAAATAACATGTAAACTGCTTTGATTGTAACCACAGAAAGGTGGTATATCAAGTCCCATCCCCGTTTCCAAAACTCAGTCTATTTTTTTAATCAGTTTTGACTTATGTGATTCATTTCATTCATCAAGGCAAGATTTATTTACCATAGCTTATTCCTGTGCCAAAATTCACTATTTAATGACTTTATGTTAAATACTGTACGCAAAACTTGCTCAGTCCAAAAACCACTACAGTACAGTCTGGATTATCCGACTTTCGCTGATCCGATAATCTGGCATATCCAACAGACCACCCACCTGGTGATGTCATCACTGCATTTGTGCTCAAATGCCTTTAAAAAAAAGGGAAAGATGGAAGGAAAGAAAGAAAAACCAAGGAGCTTGAGAATGCATCAACCCTTCTCTATTGTCGAGGGTTGAGCTGCTGCCCGGCCATGTCGGCACTTCAGAGCCCAGGTTTACTGAAGGCAGATCTTGTGTTCTTTTATGATTACAGTTTTCTTTCCTTGTCTGGACTCATGCGCTCTGCCTCCCCTCATGCAGCCTCCCCCTCTCCGTCGCTCCGGTAGCTGCTGGCTGATCCCCTGCAGCTGATGCTCTGTGTCACATTACCGCCCATGCAGTCATGGAAACAAGGTCAAAGAGCAGGCAACAGGTCCTGCTGTACAATGTTTTTTCTTTTTATTTTTTCATTGCTGATTAGTGTTTTCTGTATTATCCAATTTTTCAATTATCTGACAACCGGTCGGTCCCATTTAAGTCAGATAATCGAGACTCTACTGTACCTATTTTTCTCAAAACTGTTGCTGATGAACTGAGTGAGTTTTGGAAAAGTGTTCTTCACTTGTAAATTTAAATGTTTAGGGGTTCTTTGAGGGTACAAAATATTGGTGTTTATGGGTGTTTTTGTGTCAAGTGCAATAACTGGTGAAGCAAGTTATCAAATATGATTAAAATCTTGCCATGCACCTTTTCCAGTGGAATCAAATATGCATGGTTGTTTCACTTGGGAGTCATAAACACAGAAGAAGCATAAAAACTGAGTGGAGGACACATGGTAAGCCAGGGGAGGAGTGAGGGTATATTAAGGGACCGGATGTTTTCTTAATTTTTTTGAAACAGAGGTGTTCTTTCAGTATTTATTGGTTAAAAAGTAAAATCAAAAGCCCTAAGTATAATGAACTTGGCAAACCTATTTCCCTTTTCTTACATGAAGGTATAATCTGATGCTGCGCTGTTGGAAACAGGAGCCAGATAAGAGACCAACATTTGGTGAGATCAGCAAAGAACTGGAAAAACTCATGGTGAAGAGTAGGGTAAGTCTTGCTGGCCTGAACAGTTCATGTTTCTTGTTGATGAATAATTGACAAGCAAAATTCTTGAAACTACTAATTTGGGGATCAGTATCCCATGTTGCTGTGGACATGACCTTCTACCACAAGATCAGAGCTGTTAGCCCCTGCTATGTCTTCCAGAAATGATTACTGTATCTTTGCTCCATATAACCTCTTATTCCTCTCCCAGAACCTACCCCTCTCCAAATTCCACACCCAGCCATTGGCTTTTCTCTTCCTCTCCTCCTCATCTCCATTGCCATCATCTCATCACCACCTTCTCTAGTTCCCCACTCTCCACCCTGCCCTACAACTGTTTAGTGACACAGAACCACATGGTCTAGTAGTAACTCCGTGTTCCTGGAGTACCCTCTATGCCATCCAGTTCTAAGTTAAAATGTTTGAAAGATATTTTATAAAAATTGTCTTTCTTATGCATATCAACTAATTTATGCAATTGTACATCAGAACCACTGGAAAATGTCAGAAAATTATTCTGCAACATTTTTTAAACTTTGCAGCCAATTGTACCCTTCAGCTGCTGCAGGAAACCAGTGGACTTGCTTGTAAGCTCAAATAAATACAGAGAAAATTGTTCTGATAAACAGCATTTTATTTATTTGTTACATTTGTATCCCACATTTTCCCACCTATTTGCAGGCTCAATGTGGCTTACATAATACCGTGAAAGCGTACGCCAAGTCCGGTAAAGAAAAAAATACAAGGTGATATTGTCGTCAAGTAAGGTACCTGTGTTTCAGATACAGAGGGGGGTCAAAGAGAGGGAAGGTTATAAAATGTCCATTACGAGTTTTGATTTTGCTGTGTTGCAGTGTGGGTATTTATGTTGGGTCGGTGGCATATGCCTTTTTGAACAGGTAGGTTTTTAGTGATTTCCTGAAGTTTTGATGGTCGTAGGTTGTTTTCACAAATTTAGCAGTGCATTCCATAGTTGTGTGCTTATATACAGTAGGAGAGGCTGGATGCATAGGTTGCTTTGTATTTAAGTCCTTTGCAGTTTGGGTAGTGGAGGTTTAGGTATGTTCAAGATGATCTGGTTGTGTTTCTGGGTGGGAGGTCTATAAGGCCTGTCATGTATCCTGGGACTTGGCCATAGATGATTTTGTGGACCGGGGTACAGATTTTGAAAGTAATACATTCTTTGATTGGAAGTCCGTGCAGTTTTTTTCGGAGGGGTGTGGCACTGTCGAACCGCGATTTGCCAAATATAAACCTGGCTGCTGTGTTTTGAGTGGTCTGGAGTTTCTTAGTGAGTTGTTCTTTGCATCCAGCATAGATTCCGTTGCAGTAGTCTGCGTGACTTAGTACCATTGTATTAGGTTGTAATATATTTCCCTCAGGAAGAAAGGTTTTATGCGCTTAAGTTTCCACATTGAGTGGAACATTTTATTTGTTGTGGAGTTCACTTGGCTTTCAAATGTGAGGTTGAAGTCGATTGTAACGCCGAATTTTTTCAGGCTGTCTGAGATAGGGAGGGTGTGTTCTGGGGTGATTAAGGTTGTGGGTTTGTACGTATTATGTTGAGATGAGAGGATGAGACAATGTGTTTTTTCAGTATTCAGTTTCAATTGGAAAGAGTCTGCCCATGAATCCATGGTATTCAAACCGAGCTTGATTTCGTTGTTGATTTCTATTAGATCATGTCTGAAGGGAATGTAAATTGTGACATTGTCTGCGTAGATAAAGGGGTTGAGGCCTTGCTTTGCTAAGGACTTGGCCAGTGGGATCATCATTATGTTGAAGAGTATTGGTGATAGTGGTGATCCTTGAGGTACTCCACAGGCTGCTTTCCACGGTGGTGATATGTTTAAGTTTGATTTCACTTGGTAAGTTCTAGTGGTTAGAAAACCTTTGATCCAGTTAAGTATTTGTCCACCAATTCTGAAGTAGTCTAAAAGCCTTAGTAGTATATTGTGATTTACCATGTTGAATGTGCTCGACATATCAAATTGTAGGAGAAGTATGCTTTTGCCTGTAGCTATTTCCTGCTTGAATCTGGCCAGGAGAGTGACTAGCACAGTTTCAGTACTAAGAAGGGGGCGGAATCCCGATTGTGACTTGTGTAAGATTGAGAATTTGTCCATGTAGTCAGTAAGCTGCATGGTCACCATGCTCTCCATTAGTTTAACTACTAGTGGTATAGATGCAACTGGGCAGTAGTTGGCAAGTTCGGTTGCCCTTTTTCTTGGTATCTTTAGGGATTGGGGTGAATAGGATGTTGCTGTATTCCTCAGGGAAAAGACCTTGTTGGAGTATGTAGTTTAGGTGAGATGTGAGGTCTGTTATGAAGCGGTCAGGGGCAGATTTTAGTAGGTAGCTGGGGCAGGTATCCAGTTTGCAGTGGGTGCTGGAGAACCTTTTGATTGCCTAGGTGACTGTTTCAACGGTGAGGGGCGCGAAGTTTGACCAGGTTTGATCAGCTGGGTATTCTCCAGGGTTTGGATCCAGGTTATTGATGAAGTTTTTGGTGTCAATGTTGTTCTGAGGTAGCGTTTTGCGTAAGTTAGTGATTTTTTCATTGAAATATTTAGCGAGTTTGTCAGCAGATGGGATGTCTGTATTGGTTGCAGTGACCACTGAAGTGTCTAGTAGTTTGTTCAGAAGTTGGTATAATTTCTTCATGTCTTTGTAGTCCGGCCCTATTTTGGTTTTGTAGTATGTCCTTTTGGTTTGTCTTCTAGCGTATTTGTATTTTCTTTGTGTCTGTTTCCATGCATTGAGTATGTGTTTGTCTTTTGTTTGTTTCCATGCTCGTTCGAGGTTTCTGGTTTGTGTTTTTAGTTTTTTCAGACTATCGTTAAACCATGGTATGGTGTTATGCCTGCGTGAGATTCTTGTTCATAGGGGCACTATTTTGTCTAGTATGCTTCTGCATCTTTCATCCCATTTTGTGAGATAGTGTGTGGAGTCTGCTTGTGCAGACCATTCGTTATTGTAAATCTGTAGCCAGAATGTTTCCGGATCTATTTGGCCTCTGGTGCTGTAGATTGTATGTTGTTGTGTGTGGTAAGAGCCCTTCTTCCGCCATTTTAGTGATAAGTTTAGTTTGTGATGATCGGTCCATGGTGTTCTGACCATTTAATATCTGTTATTGTTAGGTTCTGGTCTGCTGGTAGTTTGTATGAGATAAGGTCCAGGGTATGCCCTTTGACATGGGTAGGTTGCGTTTGTGGCCACGTGAGGTCCCATGAATGGAGGAAATCTTTGCATTCTCGTGCAGTAGTGGAGATTGGGTCTTCTAGGTGAAGGTTGATGTCTCCTAGTATTAGTATGTTGGAGTTGGTCGCTCATGTATTTGAGATGAAGTCAGTGAAGATAGTCTGGCACTCATTCCAGTTTCCTGGTTGTCTGTAAAACAGGACGGAGTTCAGAAGATCAAGCAGGGTTTTGCTGCGGATTCTGAGGCGATTTCAAATTGTGGTGTTATGGATTTGGCAACGGTTTCAATGGTAAATTGGGATTGATAGATTAATGCTATGCCTCCGCCTTTCTTTTCCTTTCTGGTCCAGTGAACGATTTTATATCCTGGGGGGCAAAGATCTAAGATTATGGGGTCCTTTTGGTCCTGGATCCAGGTTTCATTGATGAAGAGTAGGTTGAGGTTTTCTGACCTGATCCAGTCTGTTAGTAGTGTTGTTTTGTTTACTACGGATCTGGCGTTAATGTAGCCGATTTGAATTTTTTGATATGGGTCAGCTATGATTGGTGTTACGTGGATTGTTTTTAGTTGTTGATTCTTTGTTATTGTGGATTTGTTATGGTGGTTCTTTCCCTTCTGTTGAGGTTGTCCGCGTGTTGATGTTCTTTCTTTGTTTTGGTTGTTGTCGGTTTGATGAGGCAACGTGTGTCTGTTCAGTCTTTGGGGATGATGTAGTATAGGGATGATGTTGCTTTCTACGAGTGGGATAGCTTGAGTTAGGTGGATCAGTGATAAGGAGTAAATTACTAGGTATAATTTGAAGGTATTCATTTTGGTGGTAGATCAGTTTGGTCACCTGGTGGCCGCATACTGTAGGATGCTTGATAGGGCTTGGATCTGGTTTCTTTTGGATATAGATGATTTACTCACCAACAGGTGTTCAGAAGTATTTACTTGGGGCACAGAATCTTCGCAATTCAGGGAGCTGTGATGGTGGTTGAGGTAGTTTACTCACAGTTAGATGTTAGAGTTGCACCAGGTCCAAGGCTCCGTGGTTCTGAGTGGCCTTTGTTGGAGGTAGGTATCTGGAGGGGTGTTGTAATGTAGGCAGGCAGTGTTCCTGCTGGTTGAGGTAGCTCGTGATTGTGTGGCTGGGGAGAGCAGTTTCACATCCTGGGGTGCAGGACGCGTAGGTTAGTGCTAACCCAGTGACAGGAGGTAGAAACGTGGGTTTACAGATGCTAGTGCTAACCCAGTCACGGGAGGTGGAAACGTGGGGCAGTTAGCGGCCCAAGATCATCATCACTTCTTAGTCCAACTCTGGGGACCCCTGCTAGCAAAACCATGGGCCTGGAGGTAATTTGGGGGGCCATTCACACCTACAGCCTTTCCATAGATACAAATATACTCATAATGTCACTCACATGAACATCTACTCATATCCTCCCCTCCTCCCACCTACATAGCCATTGCCACCCTACTGGGACACACTCTGTCGTATGTCTCCCCAGTGGGTCCCCCAAAGACATGCCTGAGTCTGTGAACAGAAGAGCGGGAAACATGCCACCATGTCACACTGTAAGTGTGCACTTTTAAACTAGTTTGTTTTTCTCTCACTAGGGAGGGCCACAGCATCATGTGTTCCTTCTGACATCTTCAAAGATTATCATGCACAAGGGAGTATTACTAACATACATTAGAGGAATAACACATACCATATTTGACATGTGCACAAATGAAAAAATAGTGCATTATTTTACTGTGATGTCAGGGCCGGTCTTAGGCAGAGGCGACTAAGGCGGCCGCATAGGGCCCTGCGCCTAAGGGGGCCCCGCGCGGCGCGCCTCAACTCTGCTCGCTCGTGCCTCCACTTCGACCTCTGCTGGACCGCCACTGCTCACCTCGACGACCGCATAATCATCATCACCGGCGCGCGCCCACCCCCGGCTTGGGCCCGCCGTCAGCTCCCGAGAGTCCCCGCCTCCCCAGACCCCGGCGACTAACTGCAGCGATGCTAGCGAGCCAGGCCCAGCCCAGGCAGTGACGGCCCCTCCCCCGACAGCGACGACGACTAGGACAGACACACTAACCCCACCCAAGAACAGTGGTTCCACATGTGTAGGCCTGACCTTTGCCCTTCTAGTCCGACCTACCCTCAAGTAATATATTCTCTATCCCCTAATCCCCAACCCATCCCTGTAATGCTTGGTCCCCCCCACCCAGCCACCCTCAACAGCCCAGCGAAAATCTGTTCAAAATTTGACTCCGAGCTGCAGGAGAAACTCTAGTCAAATAAGCCCCTTTCAGGTTCTCAGGTTCAGAGCCCGCGGGGCCAGGCTCTGGAGCAAACGTGAGCCCTTGGGCTGCTGACGAGGAGCGACAGCAGCAGGCAAAACCCACCAACCAACGCTGGGCAAGCACACCAACACCGGCAGGGACTGCAGGCACCGCCCAGCAAGCCGGAACACACGGACTGGAACACTGGACTGGAATTCCCCGGACTGGAGGACACAGGACTGGAACCCCGGACCGGAACACTGGACTGGAATCCCCGGACTGGAACACTGGACTGGAATTCCACGGACTGGAGGACACAGGACTGGAACACTGGACTGGAGCACACCGGACTGGTCCACACAGCTTCACCTGCACTTAGCTACTAAGCCCCCCAGGAGTTGAGCTCCTGGGTTCGAGTAGCCGGCAGGACTTTCTGGATGACACAGGGACCAGGACTAGAACAAGCTGTAACTGAAGTGTGCCCAACTCCTAAACTGACCAAAAGTGTTCCTAAGCCCGGCACCAACAGAAGAGCTCCTAAGCCCTCCACTAACAGCAGTGCTCCTAACAGAAACTAACAGGAGTGCCCCTAAGCCCTACACTAACAGAAGTGCAGGGAAGCCACAAGGGAAAAGGAAGGGAAGACAAACGCCAGACCTAACACTGGTGCTTCCTAAGCACCATGCTGCAGCAGCTAAACACGGGTTCTCACCCCGGTGCTTCCTAAGCACCAAGCTATAGCAGCTAAACACAGGTCACGAGGAAAAGCGGGGAAGACACAAGGAAACAAGCAGGAAAGCCAAATACCCAAACAACAAAAGGTGCTTCCTAAGCACTTACTAACAAGGGTGCTCCCACCAAACTCACCGTAACAAAAGGGAAAAACAGGGAAGTCAAACACACAAGACACAAGTGCACATTGCACTAAACTAACCTGGACCTAAAGCAAGTAGCTAGAAGCAAACGTTGCGAATGCCCTGAAGGAAAGAACACCACTTCCTTATCAAGGCCCTCCCAGATGATGCCACTCTCCCTAGAGCCAGGCAGAACACATTGAAACCCCGAGAGGCCCAACCCACATCAATGCAGCACAGAGAAGCTCTAGAAGCCAGTACACCCAGGGAGAGGTAGAGCAACTCAGTCCACACTCACAGCTGCAGTGAAGTGAGACAATTAGCCCCATGCTGGCAGCAGCCAGCACAGAGAGAGAGAGAGCTAGCTCAAACAGGACAGAAAAACAGAACAGAAGCCAGCTAAAAAGCTGACCCCCAGGCAAAAGGTAAGTTTGAGAGGGGTTTTGACCACGATCATAACAGCCCCCCAGATCGCCAGAAACCTCTGCTGCCTCTTCGGAGACAAGTGGGCACCCTCTGACTCCCATATCATGAATTGATGTAATTTATTCCTCTAATACCACACACGGGGGGGGGGGGGGGGGGGGGGATGATCCTGAATCCAATGGTTAAGAATACATTTCTTTCCCAGAATACAAGCTTTGCCTAAAAATAACTTATCACCCAACTTTCCTGACCTCCACCAGCCTAATGTACAGAAAATCGCTTTTTCAAACATGAGGGACACCCTGCGTCCAAATACCAAATGGAAGAATCCCGCTATATCTGACCAAAATGCTCTTATGTATCTACACTGCCACAATCCATGATATAAAGAAGCCCCTATCGTTCCACATTTCTGACATTGTCCCGTATCCACTACCCCCGCATGGCTAGTCTGCTGAGGGGAGAAGTATGCTCTATGAAGTGTACGAAACTGACTGAAAAGTGTCTGCGCTATGCACCATTTGTGGGCCCCCTTTGAGAGTTGCCAACAATAGCTTTGCCTCAATTGACCTACCCACATCCTGCTCCCACCGGTCAGCCACCATTTGCAAGCTCGTCGTAGACAAATGATTTCCCAATTCTTTACAAAACCAAGATACCAAAACCTGACCCTGTGCATCCCCCTCCAGGAACTCCCACAGTTGCTGGCCGAAACCTGCTGACAGGCTGCCGGCTGGTAAGGCTGTCATGTAATGCGATAGCTGAAGATAGGCCAGAACCACCGCAGGACCCCTCTCCTCCAGAGGAAAAAGTTCTTGGGCAGATTTCAGGATCCCATCCTCCCTAACTACGTCTTCTAGCAATAGCACCCCTTTCGCTTTCAAGTTTCGTAGAATCCGGCTCTCACTACCTGGCAAGAACTCTGCATTCCCCCCCCCCCCCCCCCCCCATGGCAAAAATACGCTACTAGTGGGCTCCTGCCTCCACAAGGCAAGTACTGAATGCTAAAGAGACCACAATGGCCTCAAAAGTATGCTCTCACCCGAACCTCCCTGGGCAGGCGTCCATGAGGGGTATGGAGCAGATAATTCAAATGCCAGGAGTGGAAGTATGCTCTCTCTAAGTCCACATCTGTGTATGTGTTAGTACCCAAGAGCCAGTCTCGCAGGTGCCTCAATAGACAAGCCTGGTTGTATCTACCCATATCTGGGATACCCAATCCTCCTTGAGTCTGCGGACCCACTAAGAATCTCCACTGCAGTTTGGGCTCCCCCCCCCCCCCAGCAAAATTTCAACAGTATTTTCCATAAGGACTCCAAATCCCGACGCAAAATGTGAATAGGGAGAGACTGTAGCACATACAGCCATCTGGGGAAGATTATCATGCGATAGAGCTGAATCCTGCCCATGAGGGTCAGGGGAAGTGTCATCCAAAAAGCCAGCCTCTGCCTAGTATCCTCCAGTAATTTGGTAATATTAAGGTCATATAGATGCTTACGATTCATTGAAAGCTGTATACCCAAATATCTGAATGAGTCTTGGGCCCATCTCAATGGGAAGGTGTTACCTCAGAGTCGCCTGACCTTCTCTGAACTGGCCTATGCCTCTGACTTGGCTAGGTTAATCTTGAAGCCAGAGAAGTCACCATATTCCTCCAAGCTTTCCATTAGGTGGGGTAATAAGAACTCCGGATCCAAAATACGCAGTAAAAGATCATCTACAAATGCTGCTGATTTGAAAGTCTGCTCTCCAATCTTCACTTCCCTAATCCCTGCGTTTCATTGTATCTCCCTAAGTAACAGGTCCAAAGACAACACAAACAACAACGAGGACAAAGGGCATCCCTGCCTGGTTCCCCTAGTGATTGGGAACCAGTCAGAGAAAACCCCATTTGCAAACACTTGCGCCCTTGGATCCCTATACAATATTTGGATGGCCTGCTAAAAAAAAACAAAACACTGATACCATATGCTCTCAGCACATCGAAGAGATATCCCCACTCCACCCGAAAGCCTTTTCAGCATCAAAACTGATCAATAGAGCGGGGATATCCTCCAAACACACCCTTTCCAGCGCAGCCAAAATTCGCCTCATGTTCTTCGCCACCAATCTCCCACAGGTGAACCCTACCTGCGGCTCCAGGATCAGTGATGGCAACACTTTTGCCAGCCTATTTGCCAGAATCTTGGCCATATATTTAGTTTCCATGTTCAACAAGGATATAGGACGGTATGAATCCGCTTGATCAAGCGGCTTACCCGGCTTAGGAACGACAATAATTTGGGCCGTGTTTATATGTTTGGGCAACTGTCCTTTCTGTATGGAGTCATTGAACACTTCCGCCAGTATCGACCCCACTTCAAGATGTAAAAGCTTATAAAACTCATTACGCCACCCATCGGGCCCTGGCACCTTTCCCAAAGGACTCTGACCAATCACCCACTCCACCTCCTCCGCCGTAATAGGTTCATTAAGCTCTGCCAAATTCTGACCCATCACCTCTGGTAGATCCAGGCTTGACAAATAAACCTCCCCCTCCAGAGGCACTGACATCTGCGGCCCATAGAGATGACCAAAAAACTCCTTCAAAACTGCATTAATCTTATCATCACTATGCGCCAGGCTTCCTGCTGCATCTCGCAATGCGGCTATCTTGCCTGACCCCGAATTCCCATGTACCAACCTGGCCAAGAGTCTACCATTTTTGTTTGAGAATCTGTACAGTTTATATTTGTAATGTTCTTGGGACTTCACTGCTCGCCTATGCAATAACTCGTTTAATGCCTGTTGGCCCTCCAACAACAATTTCCTTACTCCTACGGAGTGACTTCTCCCATATTGCTGACGAAGAGAGGTTACCCGTCTCTCCATGTGCAACACCTCGCGGTGTCAGACCTACCACTGAAAACTAACATATGATATCACCTCTCCCTGGAGAACTGCCTTCGCCGCCTCCCAAAAGAGAACCGAGTCCCCCCTATGTTCCGCATTGCTGGTCTTGTACTCTTGCCATTTAGATTCTAGGAAGGACTGGAAGCGAGCATCCTTGTACAAAAAAGTGGGAAACCTCCAAGAGTCTCCCCGGGGGGTATCATCTCTGGTCTGCAGACAGAACTCCACCCAGGCATGATCCGAGATCATTATAGGCCCCAACTTTACCGTCTCTACATACGACAAACAATCCCTTGAGAGTAATACATAATCTATTCTGGACATTGTGGCATGTGCTCGCGATAAGTGTGTATAGTCTTTTTCCAAAAGATGAAGTGCCCTCCCACATCTAGCAAGTCTAGGGCCGAGCATAACATTGAAATTCCCCCCTGGGATCTGGTTAATTCTCTCCCTCTTGGCTGTGATCGATCTAATAAGGGATACGCCACTTCATTAAGGTCCCCTCCTTAATGGTAGGATCAACACCTCACCCATATTGTGTATTTTACAAATTAGCTGCCCATAGAATGCCTTCTCAAAGGTGTTCGGAGCATAGATATTACACAGTAGCCAAGGCTGCCTTTCCAACACCACTGATGCCAAAACAAAATGCCCCGCAGGGTCAGCATACACCTGTTTTGTCTCCAATTGTAGCCCCTTTCGGATCAGGATCACCATCCCTCCTCGCCTCCCCACTGCCGGAGCTCCGAAGATCTCCCCCACCCACCACCTTTTTAACTTGGCATGCTCTAAAGCTGATAGGTGAATCTCCTGTAAGAAAGCAACAGAGGCCCCTCGATCATTGAGGGGCTTTAGAATTTTTTGTCTTTTGATCAGACAGTGGATTCCCCCCACATTCCAGGAGAGAGTATTTTCATATTAGCCATATTCTATGTAATGGGCCCAAGCGGTAAAGGCTCATTCTGGTGTAACAGGCGACATTAACCCCCTGCCCAGACTATACCCGGGGTTAAAGTGGCCTAGGCCAGAGTATACCCCAGGGGATAAACTGGCCTAAAGGCCAGACTATATCCCCCTAGGCCAGAATATACCCCTGAGTTTACTCTGGCCTAGGCCAGAATATACCCCGGAGTTTACTCTGGCCTAGGCCAGAATATACCCCTCCAGGGCAGAATAGAATATATCCCTCCAGGGCAGAATACACTATCTATGCCTAGAGGGATAAAGTAGCCTAGGCCAGAATATACCCCCCCAGGGAAGAATATACCCATTTTTGCCTTGGGGTATATCCTGCCCTAGGGGGTACAGCCTAGGCCAATTTATACCTAGTAACATAATGTTTAATTAATTTGACTGTTCATAATATAATAAAAGTCATAACGTCCTGAAACTTCATCTTCTAAGACTAGGAGCTCCTCACTTTAATATAAACATTCAAAGTTAAACACTGATAACACCATCAAAATGAACCCCTCAGGGAAGAATATACCCACTTTTGCCTTGGGGTATATCCTGCCCTAGGTCCTGAAACTTCATCTTCTAAGACTAGGAGCTCCTCACTTTAATATAAACGTTCAAAGTTAAACACTGATAACAACATCAAAATGATCATGCTTGTTTTCAAGATAAAGTGTGTGTTCTGTTGTTGACTGCAGATTGAAACTTGCGGGATAAGTCAACCAATCCATGGAGTCACCAACTTTTGTGTGGATGACAATGTCACAACTCAGCAGATTTGCTGTGGCCATGATCTCTGCATCAGTTGCCCATACTCCATCACGGGAGATGCCAGAGATGTTCACATATTCATTCACCTTTTGGTTCAAGTAGTCCTGTAGTTTTCTTCTCAAGTCATTTTTCATGTGGTGGATGACTTTATTTCTGAGCAGGGAGTGGTTGTCCTCTGTTCCTGTCAGAAAGTAGCTGATGGCCTGGAAGTAGCAGTTGCCATCACCTTTGGTTTTATATGTATGCCGTGGTTGTCCAAGGTCCCTTGTGCATCCACAATACACAACCTTACCAAATGTAAGGCCAAGAGTTGTGCTAAGATACTTTCTTTCTGAACTTGGTAGTGGGTTGAAAGTCTTGGTTTGCTTATATTTCTGTGCAGCAGAGTCACTGAGACAATCATCAGAGGACTGAGGTGGTGGAGTAGTCTCTTCATCCTGGTAAATCTTAAGGTTGCTGGCATAGTAGGTGTTCTTCAGTATCTTGCCAGTCTTATTGTTCTTAAGTTTTACTCATCCCTTGGTCAAGGATTCCACAACAAAGTAGGGTCCAATCCAGCGTGGTTCCATCTTTGAACCCATGCAATGAATACGTTGCTTATTCTTGATGTAAACGATGGTTCCAGCAGTGATTTCTTTTTGGCTGTTGTGTCAATGGTCAAAGGCATGCTTCTGGTGTTCCTAGGCAGAGTGAATGTTGGTACTGACAGTTGAGCAGAGCTTTTTATGAATGGTTGTCAGTGTATTTAGCACATCAGGGTTGGCATCATCTGAAAGGGGCATGGTGTCCATAGTGTCATATTCTGAGGGATTGAGGTCCATAGGAAGCTTGGCCTTCCGTCCATACATGACCTCAAATGGAGTGCACTTGGTTGAGGCATGCACAGATGTGTGATAGGCAAACAAAACACCAGGGATGAACTGGTCCCAGTTGTTTCCTTGTTCATTGACAAGCTTACTGAGAGATTCCTTGAGTGTTCGATTGTCACGTTCCTGCTGGCCATTTGTTTGTGGGTGGTAGGCAGATGAAATGCGGTGATCTGTTTGAAAATGCTCCATCAGGTTGTCGATAATCGAGTTCACAAACTCTCGTCCCTGGTCACTTATGACAGTGTCCATACAGCCAAGGCGGCAAATAACGGAGTACAAAAAATTTGCTACTGACTTGGCACTCTTATCTGGAACAGCTGTAGCTTCAGTCCACTTTGAGAAATGATCAGTGGCAGCAACGATATATTTGTTGCCATTCGATGTTTCCTGAAGAGGACCCATCATATCAATCCCGACTAAGCTCCATACTTTTCCAGGCACTGGTATACTGTTGAGTGGTGGAGCCTCCTTGCTGATTTTGGGATTTGTAACAAAACATTTTTGACAGGCTTTGACATGTTGGTGAATGTCGTTCTTCATTCCCTTCCAGTAATAACGGACAGAGATTTTGGCTAATGTTTTATCTCTGCCAAAATGGCCACCAGAAATTGGGTTGTCATGACAGGCCTTAAGGATATTTGGCAGTTGTCTTTTAGTTAGAACCTCCTTTTCCCCATGGAAAAGAATCCCTCTGTCTGCTCGATATGGCTTATCTGTTTATCTGAACTGGGTCTTGGCATTTAGACGTTTCTTTGGAGGTAGATCGTAGATCCATAGGGGGTACTTTTGTTGTGCTGCAGTGTAGAATGTCAAAAGTTGGTTATACAGTTGGTCTTCCATGGTTGTCAACAATGGTAAAGTAAAGAGTTTGGTGTTAAAAGATGCAGCTGTGTGTATGAGGATGATAAAAAGAGATCTGCACTTTTCAACCAATTAGAGACAGGGTGAGAAAACCAGGGAAGTGACAACAGAGGAAGCAGCTTCTCAACCAATCAGAGATAGGCTGAGAAAGTGTTAGAGGAAGCAACCAATCAGAGACAGGCTGAGAAAGTGTTAGAGGAAGCAGCACAGATGGTATATTCTGGCCTGGAGGGGTATATTCTGGCCTAGGCTACTTTTATTATATTATGAACAGTCAAATTTGTTGAACATTATATTACAATTGCATTATATTGTTTTACAGGGAGTATGAATTGGCCTAGCCCCCAATTTATATTCCCGGGGTATAATCTGGCCTGAGGGGGTATAAAGTGGCCTAGGCCAGAGTATACCCCGGGATTAAACTGGTCTAGGCTAGAATATACCCGGGGTATACTCTGGCCTAGGCCACTTTAACCCCGGGTATAGTCTGGGCGGGGGGTATACTCTGGCCTGTTACACCGGGTCCCAATATCCGCACATGTAACCCACTGTTGGAGCGCCCCAGCCAACACCCCCCCCCCCCCAAAAGGCCTGTAAACTGCCAAATATAAACTGCTGCCTCCGCCGAGGGTCTCCACGCGAGTCACCAGGCACCACTCCCCCCTTTTCCCTCCCCCTACTTCCCCTACACCCAACATAACCCTCCCACCCCTCATCCCCCTTCCCTTATCCCAACTCTCACCACTTCCATACGTGAAGCCCAGAGTAACCACTATCCTATGAAAGATGTTGTCCTTGTCCCTCCTCCCCCCTCCAGACACTCTTTAAATGCCCCCTGTAAATATGCTTCAGGCATCCTCTTGCTGGCACACACAAAAACAAATGTTCTCCTCTTCCTCCCATATTAAGTCCCATTCATTCTCGCACTACCAGGCTTGAGGCAATTGCGCAGCTGCCCAAACCCCCGGGAGCCCACAAGCCTCCAGGGATAGAGTGTGTAAACATCCTCCACATGCCCACCAGCCTGGCAGCTGCTTTTCCGGAAGGATCTGAACAACAGTACATATACTGCCCCTCATTGTCTGGACTATCACAGTCAATCAAGCATACGATCCAGCAGTCCTGAGTAAATATTAGAGAGAAGAAAAGAAAAGAAAAGAAAAAAATATCATTCTGCTGCCGGGCAAGTCTTCCATGGCTTCACCTACGGGTGAAACGCACTACTCCACGTGCTCTTGCCCACTTGTTGATGACAGAGTCAAACCAGGCTTAACCAGAGAATAATTCCCAATTGCGCACTAAGCCACATATGATCCATTCGTAAGAACTGTAGGTCCACGCTTCCTTCAAGCTGCCTGTAATCCTTCCACATATGGCCGAGCTTCAGCAACTGTGTTAAACAGACGAACTTGCCCATTGTCCATGATTTTAAGTTTAGCTGGGTAGAGAAGGCTGAAACAAATTTTCATACCAAACAGCTTGGAGCACAGCGGGGCAAATGCTCTGCGGGCCCCTGATACCTTAGCGGAATAGTCCTGGAATCACAACACTCACACGTCCTGATACTCCATCTGCGTTCCCACTCTCAGGGCCTGCAGTATCGCCACCTTATGCACATAGTTTAACACTTTAAAGATTACTACTCGGGGCCTAGTATCCCCTTCTTTTCGTTGCCCCATTCTATGAGCTGTCTCTCCACCCGAAGGGGACCATCCTGGTCTTTCAGCTGCAGCACTTATGGAAGCCACGATTCCAAAAACGTGCGGAGGTCTCTTTCAAGGAGGGTTTCGGGTATACTGACCAAGCGCAGATTATTGCGGCAAGACCTATTTTCTAGGTCTTCTACTTTCATTTCGAGCTCTGAAATGCATGATATGAGCCACAGTTGCTCCGCCGATACCTGCTGCATGGTGTCCTCGATGTTCTCCACCCTCTGCTGGACTGTCTGTAACTCTGCCGCCAAGGTCGTATAACGTTCTTCCATGCCATCCAGCTTATCTAAAATTAACTGCAGCTTCCTACCAAGAGTTTGTTCCACAGCCATTGTCACTTCGGCTGTGATTTCTGCTGTCCATACTGAGCTTGGCGACGGCGTCAGCAAAGGCGGTATGCCTGCGTCCACCATCTTTGTCTCTTGCATTCGGCTTTTCTCTTTAACCTCTCTCCTCGCACTTTTAGTCGTCATCTGTGCCTCGTAATTGGCCCCAGAGCGCTCTAGTCTGTCTCCGACTCACCCAACAGCTTTGCTTTGTCAAATCCCGAGGGGGGGGGGGGTGGCAGAAGGCTTTATAATGCAGATTATAGCGGTCACTCTAGAACAGTGAACCCTCATGTCCTCATTCCTCCATGACCCAACCGGAAGTCCACAGGATCATTTTAAAGGGAACACTGTTAAAGGATACGGTGCGTGGAACAGAGGCATAGCTAGGTTTTAATGTCAGGGTGAGCAGACTTTTGTAAAATAGGTGCCAGCAGTGATCACACAACTGGACTAGCAGAAGTCAGGTTGTAAAACACAGGAAATAGTACGAGCATATGTATGGTAGTGGAGCAAGGCATTACATGTTAGAAAAATTGATGATATTTTTATCACGATCAGTTAGCTAATAATCTTCTAAGTATGTTACTCAGTAACACAATGTTATGAATTGCCATAACATCTTTCACTGAATTTTTCCTGAACTATGAAGCAAAATATTTGCAGTCAATTACCATTCACACTGTAACTTAGAGCATCCTCACTTCACGCTGGCTCTTTAGCACTTAGCTGCAATTCATATTCTGTCAACCAGGAGTGCTTGTGCTGCTTGTGTTGTCATGATCATGACTGAAGAGTGCAGCACTAGTGCCACCGGCACTGGCCCTTCTTCTGTGTTTCAGCAACACCAGCACTCCACTCTTTAGCCACGAGCCTGGTGACACCAGCAGCAGGAATGCTCCTATACTCTGCCAAGGAACAGACAACAAAGTATGTAGCCGCAAGCATATTGTGAAGTACAGTAGAGTCTCTGTTATCTGACGTAAACAGATGATCCACTGTTGGATAAGTGAAAAGTCAGATTATATGGACTATACTGAAAATTCATAGAAAATGTGCATTTCAAATGCTGCCATGAAAGCAGGGTCTCAGTAGCAAAGCCAAACAGAAATAGGTGCTGCTCCTCCAGTGAACGAGACACCAGGAAAGTGGAGAAAAAAGCCATGATGACATTGTTGGGGTTTTATTGCTAAACCAGATGGTTGGATTGGAGAGACTCAACTGTACAGTAACACAAGGCCTACAAAAGTCACTCAGAACCTATATAATCTACTATACCATAACACCACTAATTTACAGAAGTAACACAACAAAGATCATATCTAGAAAAATGCAACACAGGAAATACTGTAATGGAAACTAGAACATCAATATGCCTATTGGGAAACTGAACAAGTTGGATTCTTACAGATGCTTAAATAGAAACTTCATGCAAACAGAGTACTTGGCCTCAGTCACAAACACTGAACACAAATAGACCCTTGCCAGGTACAGAATAACTTAAGTGACCACAAAGTTAAAATATGAATACGTAGACAAAACTTAAACTTAAAACCCAAGAAGCCACACTGCATGCAGTGCAACAGTAGAGAAATAGAAATAGAAACAGCACCCTCCACTCTGCAAAATATAAGGTAAGGAGTGTAAACTTACTGTACTGACATTTTCCATTCAGTGAATTAAAAATAAAATTCTTCTTTCTACCTTTGTTGTCTGGTTGTTTTGTTTTTTCCCATCATGTTTGTCCCAGTCTCCGGTTTCTGCTTTCATTTGACTTTTCTTAACTTTCTTCACATATCTCCAGTCCATCTGCCACTTCTTCTCTGTCTTCTTCACTTCCTCTCCTATATCCACCTTTGACTTTGATCTTTTCCTTTCAGCTTTACTTCATTTGTCTTCAATCCTCCTTTTTATTTTTAACCATGTCTGCCTACAGCTTTTCATCTCCCTTACTCCAGCCCTCCCATTCTTCATTCTATTATTTTTTTTGCCCCTCTCTTCCAGCACCTTCTCTTTCCTCCCTTCTGTAATTGTCTTTCAATTTTCACTCCCCTGACCAGTATCTTCTCTCTCATTTTCCCTCATCTCCTCTATCCAGGATGTCCTCTTTCCCTCACCTCCATACAGCATCTCTCCCTGACACCCTACACCCTCCTTGTATCCAGCATTCCTCTGTGTCCCTCTCTCCTTTCCATGTCAGCATCTCCCCTATATCCCTACTTCTCCCATGTCCAGCATACCCCTTCTCACTCCTCATCCCTGTGCAATGTCCAGTACCCCCGTTTGTTTTTTTATTCCCTATTGTCCAGCATCTCCCGTCTTCCTACTCACCTCCATCCAGCATCCTCCAAAATTCATTTTTCCTTCCTACTTAATCTAGCATCATTTGCCTTCACTCCTCTTTAGAGACCTATCCCCTTCCATCCAGCATCTGCCCTTCTCTCCCCATCCATCCAATGTCTGCCCCCTCTCTCCCCCCCTTCTGTCCAGCGTGTGCTCCCCTCTCCTACTTACATCCAGCATGTGCTCTCTTTCTCTTTCCCCTTCCATCCACTGTCTGCCCCCTCTCTCTCCAGCATTCCAACCAGCATCTGCCTCTTCTCTCACCCTATCTTCCAGAGTCTGTCCCTTCTCTCCCACCTTCCTTTCACCATCTGTCCCCTCTCTAACCCATCTCACTGACTTCCTTCCAGCGCTTCTCCCTTCTAACTGACCCTTCCAGTGTTGGTCCCCCCTCTTTCCCTCCTTCCATATAGCACATGTTCCTTCTTGCCCTCCCTCCTCCCTCCTCTCTCTGACCATCCAGTGTCTGTCTCCTCTCCCTCCTTCCATCCAGCCAGCACCGGTCCCTTCCCTCTCTCCCTCCTTCCATCCAGTGTCTTTCTCTGACCCTCCCATCCAGCACCTGTTCCCTCTGCCCTCTTCCATCATCTGACCTCTCTCCCTTCTCCTCCCTCAGACACCCCCATGCTGCTACTACTGCAGACCAGCAACAGCAAATCAAAGTACAGCTATCGTGGGGACAAACTATGCAGTTTTGAAGCTGCTAGTCCCTGCCCCTCCAGCTCTGACATAATTTCCTTTTCTGGGGAAGGGAGAGGCAGCTGTGAATCTGCATAGTGCAGCCCCACAATAGCTGTACTTTGTTTTGCTGCTATTACCACTGGACTAAAGCAGCAGTGGTGGGAGGGAAATGAGGCAGGTTCTGAAGAAACTGCTGCAGGTGTGTGGACATGCAGCTTAGAGGGAACGGTGTGCATAGGTGCCATTTCCTTTAAAATCTATCCCTTTGTGCCCCACCTAGCTATACCTCCTAAGATACCTCTACCCTCTCCAAGAATAGACCCCCTCCTCCCAGAATAGACCCATGGACCTGAACTGTATCCCCACCATCTGGAAGACACTCACAGAGCTGCCAGCAAGACTCACCCCTGAAGACACCTCTCAGAACCCCCCTTCCCCCAAAGACCTACCCATGACCTACTGGGATTTTCTCTGTTTGTCTAGGTACTTGGGCAGGAGTGATCCCCAGTTGTGTTTGTTCCTTCGGGTCTGTGGTGAAAATAGTGCTGGTAGATCCCTAGTACAGGGGCGAAGCTACGGGTACCCAATTTAGGCTCAGGCCCGCCCACCACCCAAGCGCACACACGACACACTGCACTGACTGCAGCAGCCTAATGTACCACCGCGGCAGAGACGGCACCTGTGCTCAGCTGATATCCAGCCCGCCTACCTTTCGACCTTGCAGTGCAGAGGTACAGTGGCAGACTTGGGTCGGCAGTCCGCTCAGCAGGGAAGCAGTTGCAGGTCACATCGCAGCCGCGCAGCTCGTCATCGTAGTTGTTCTGCTCCCCTCTGCCCCGCAGCTGCTGCGGAGCCTGCAGCTTTCATTTATTGGCCCATTGCTGTTAGCGATTCACACAGGCATTCTAGGGTGACCTTCTCTCTGCTGTGTCTGGCACTCGCATAAATAGGAAATTCTATCAGAGAGGTCAAGATGCGGCAGGCTGCTCTGAAGTGCCTGTGTGAACTGTGAATCGCTGCTAGCAGCAACAGCTGAAAATGAAAGTGGAAGTGCAGCAACGTGGCCAGGCAGGAAGAGTCAACACTCTCGGACAGCTGGAACTGTGGGAGGAAAGGCAACAAGAGGTTGGAGGAAAAGGAGAGAGCTAATCGATGTGGGAGGAAGACGAGGGGGCTGGAAGGAACGGAGGGAGCTGCTAGATGTGGGAAGAAGAGGAGGAGGAGGAGGAAAGGGCTGGAGGGAAGGGAGAAAGCTGCTGGACGTCTGGGAGGAAGAGAAAGAGGGGGCTGGATTGAAGGGAGAGAGCTGTTGGACGTGGGAGGAAGAGGAGGAGGGGGCTGGATGGAAGGGATAGAGCTCCTGGAACAGCACAAGGGGGGAGGGAAACAGAGATGCCAGGCCTCACAGTGGGAGAGAGGGTGGACAGGCAGACAATCAAGCAAGCAAACCAGATGCTGGAAAGAGGGGAGAGAGGGAGAGAAGCTGGATTTGGAAAGGTAGGGTTGGGGAGGAAAGAGATATATTGGCCTGGGGGAGGAAAAGAGGGGAGAAGCTGGACAGGGAAATACAGGGACAGAGGCACAGTGATGGAAGAAGATGGATAGTGGACATGGAGATGGTAGAAATGTCAAATGGACAGGAGACCTTGGTGAGTGAGTTAAGATAAGACAGAGGGATAGCAGAAACCAGAATCTGGGTCAACATGATTTGAAAAATAAAATGACCAGACAACAAAAGGTAAAAAAAACAATTTTATTTTTCCATTTTGTGTTTAGAATATGTCAGATTTGAAACGTACATCCTGCCAGAGCTGGTGCTAAATATGGCTGGGGCCCAGGGCAGAAATTTGGGAGAGGACCCCAAAGCTTACTACTAGGCTGTACCTTCTTCAGCTTCCAGCTGTCCTGTAGTTCTCTCTGGCCAGGGGGCCAAGTGCAGTTGGCCTAGTCGTAATCCCTAGCACCCCCTGTGGCATGCGGTATCATTATATTTGCACAGTGTAGGAAAAATGCATCCATTTCTCTGGTGCTGTACTACATGCAAGGTTTGGCCTCTTGGGATTTCCATTGAAATTGTTTATGGTTTGCGGTCACTTATTCTGTATTTGCCATTTGTGTTCTTTGTGTGTGACCAAAGTATTGTTAGCATGAATTTTCTATGTAATATTCTGTAGTAATTTGGCTTGTTCAGTTTTCTTGATAGATGTATTCATACTTTAGAACCCCACTGAAATATTTAGGGCCCTAAAATATCATAGGTAGGATCCTTGTTTTGGATGTTAGTGCTGGCATAATAGAGTTGCTCTAGGTTCTGAGTGACTTTTTGTTTGATAGATTTTTATACTATACAATATGCCTTGTTATTGAGATAACACTAGAAACAAACATTTTTGCATGGTGAGTTTTATAGGGAAATGTCCTAGCTCTGCATCCACTGCTGGGGGAGGGCCAGGGGGTTCTATGGATACACAATATTTGGGGGAAGCATATGTGTGTTGGAGGACCGTGACTGAATGGAAGATGAAGAGTACACCCTCTTGTACTTCCCCTAGCCCTCAACGTGACCTGTAGCCACTGAAGCCAGCATTGCTACCCTCATTGAAGTTACTGGGAGTGGGGTAGGGGCAGGGCATGGGTGCATCAGGTGTTTCTCTAGTGCCCACCCATCCAACCTGTTGGCCCACCCAAAAATTGCCTTCTGGCTACACCACTGCCCTAGTAGTAGTTTCACAGTACTACCAAAACTATTTGGCATCTTGGCCACTAGCAGTAGTACCACAAGACTACCACTAGGAGTCAGCTATAACCATTTTGAACCTAATGCTCAACAGAAAAGGAGGAACTGGGATCGCTTCTGCCCCAGCCACTAGACACTAATATGCTTGACTCTTTTGTTAGAAGCCAAATAATTATTTTCCTGGCACAACTAAATAAGTACTCCACAATTAAGGGCCCACAAAAGTAAATGTCTTCCTTTGCAAGGACTGCAATCAAACAGCAGCTGTGCTAAGTGAAGGCTACATGTTGGCACTGAGGGTTTTCTTAGAAACATTCATTTCTCCATGGTGTGTAGACATTCACTATCCTGCATATTGGTTAGAGTATTAATTTTAATTTCTTAATGTCTTTGTACTCTAAATTGTAAGTTATTAAAAGACTGAATACACAAAAGTTAGCCAAATATCCTTTGAGCAATATTCACTTTACTCAGAGGGTAATATAATAACCAAAATTATATCCATTTTCTGCACAATTTTGCAAGACATTTAATGTGTACAGTAGAATCTTGATTATCTGATGTAAATGGGATCAACCCATTGCTCGATAAGTAAAAATTTGGATAATACAGAAAACAATGGTCCCCTTAAAAAAATACAGAAAAAAAGGCATAGAATTCCCGATGTTTTCATGAGCAGATTGGTAACTCAACCACAAGGATCGGGAAGTGAGCTGCTGGAGACTCCTAAGTATTAGAAGAACCCAGTCTCCCATGCATTGGCTGTTACTTAGCCCTTCCACCTACATCGGAAGGAGTCAAAGGATGAAAAAAAGAGACTAGCTTGGAGGACCTGGCAGTTGGAACCTTAGCACTGATGACAGCAGCAGCTGATGCTGGTGAAGCGGGTGGAGGTTTGGCGACAACAAGAGTCCTCTACGTCTCCACAGGTACTGTTGATGGCTATGGTGGCAACAGTAGAAGGAGGTAACACAACTTTTGTTACCGTCATGTTTGCAAACCCACCCTTTGGTGGATACTTTACATGCAATTTGGGAAGCCATAGCTGATCTGGCCAAAGCGTCAGTCCCTCAAATAAATGTGCAGTCCCAAAATTTAACTTTGCTACAATCGCAACCTGAAACGATCTCAGCAGAATTGGAAAAGGTGGTTAGCTGCGTGGCTAACTTCAAGAATGATAAAAATAACAAGGTCTGTTCAAACTGTGTTCATTAAAGACTTGATAAATATTAGTGGAAAAACTGAGACTTTAGAGAACGTGCTTAAAATAAGGAATTTGCACATAAAGTAGAGTTGTGATGATGTCAGTGGGGTTGTCGGATATGCCAGATGGTTGGATTAGTTGAGATCAGATAATCAGAGACTGTACTGTATTATTATGGCCAGGAATTCACACATTCTTGACTGTGCATTAAACCATGAAATTTAATATGTGTTGCCAATCTCCTGGCCTGTGAACTGCTCCCCAACACAGTACAATTCCTGATCGTACCTGTGGAGTGGGGCCTTCTCCACCCCAGCATGGCCCTAAATCCACTACCCTCCCCCCCCCCCCCCCCCCCCCCACACCTCTTAAAGCCTCATTCCCTTGCTGCAACTCTCCAAACCATTTTAGAGTCCCCACTAAAGCCCACAACCCCTCAAAACTTACTCTATAATTGGGCAGAGGGAAGTTCTTCATGGGGCAGGAGGAAGCCCCACTTGTTCCTCCTCTCAGCATCTTTTAATGAGAAGATACCAGCAGACTCCAAATGATGAATGCCTCTTATCATTTGACTGAGGTGTAGTTATCTTTTTTTGCAACAACAAACCAGCAAAGTCTTTTTTGCACACTTATCTTTGCAAAATTCTGCATTATTGAAAGCTTTGTACGGTTTTGTATCATAGCAGCAGCAGCGGTTCATTAAGAGGTACTCTAAAACTTTTTCTATGTAGTGGATACACACAAAAGTCTACTTTCAAAGTGCACATTTATAAAGTCACTAAGCAAACGCAGTTGCACTCCAAAAAATGTACAAAACTGCTGAAATGTTGATATTTTTCATGTTTGCATATTGTATATATATATATTTTCATGCACAGTTCATTTTTAAGGACTTGTATACATCACCCTCTCCATTTCTGATACTTTGCTTTGGCTTGCAAGAGTGAAGCATCATGGTAACTATTTGTCAGTAATATTTGTAGAGAAGCTAGAGTACTTTATGAAAAACAAGGTAAATGCTGGTTTAATTGCAGTATTTTTACTGCCCTTTTGTATCTCATACACAACGCAGCTCTCTATGAATATAAAGATATTTTAGTATTGTGCATCCTTTGGCGTCCTTTTACTAAGCTGCGGTATAAAGTGGTCTTAGCACGCCCTTATGTGGGTTTTTCCTGCATGCTAAGGCCACAGCAGTAAAATGGCTGATTTTCTGTTTTTTCACATTCATGGCCTTGTGCTGATGTTGCTATTAGCATGTGACCATTACAAAAGTTACCGAGTGAACACAGAAAGGCGGTATATCAAGAATCTAATAAACATAAACATACTGACACCTATTTTGTAGGCAGTAAGGGTTGTGCTATCAGTTAGAGAACACTAACCCCCAGATTCTGTAAAGGGAGCCCACATTTGGGCATGGACCTTGATATCCACGTGCAAACTAATTAGTTAACAAGCCACTATCAATTATTGTTGTTAATTGAATTTATGCACAGATCTGCACCCAAAGTGTCTCGCATGGAAACTAAAAGGGGACATAGCCATGGGAAGGGCTTGGGTGGGTCAGAGACATTCCTATAATTTAGAATACCCGGCGTTACATGCCTAACTTGTGTGCCAGGATATACACCAGGTTTCAGCAGGCGTGAACCTTCGTGACCAAAGTTGGGTGCAGAAATCCATGCTAAGCGCTATTCTATAAAGGCCATTTGCTGAATCTGTCCCTAAATGCACAACATGATGCTTCATTACATAGTAAAGAAAAGTTATATATCTGTAGATAGTCCTACTCAATGGAATTGATAGATTAAAGGCAATATTCAAAAGCCATTGATCCACTTAAAACGGTTGAGAATTGCCCACCCTATACCTATGTAAAAATCCACAGAGATCATGTACTTTACCCACAACCTGGCCTAGATGGGTGGCATTTTTTGCATTTTCAAAACTCTGCCTGTTGTTTGCCAGGGCAGACAAGCAGGTGCCAATCACTGCACTTATGAAAACTCATGCTTCTCTTTTGAACCGATGTGGATACTTTACTAGGTGGCTTTGATATTTACTGCACGATTTTGAAAATCATCACCGTTATAGCTTGTGCTAAATTTAATGCACTTAGAAATGACTTTGAAAATCACAGTTCTTGTGTCTACTGTTGCATGATCCTATTGGTTTGTTTGGTTTTTTTTGTAACCAGCACTTTTTTTTTTGTATATGTTTAATAGGACTATTTAGACCTTGCAGCTTCAACCCCTTCAGACTCATTACTTTATGACGATGGACTCTCAGAAGAAGAGACCCCTCTTGTGGACTGTAATAACGCTCCCCTCCCTCGAACACTCCCTTCCACATGGATTGAAAACAAACTTTATGGTAGAATTTCACATGCATTTACTAGATTCTAGCAACTCAAAATGTGATTTTCTTATGCACTGTCCTCACACTCTGTAACCCTTAAGAGTGTTTTCTGTCTGAATGAAGCCAATCAAAGTTTGCTTGGAAACCCTTTTTGTTTGTAACTGTCAAACTTTGCATCAGGTTCAAATTTGAATTTGCAGCTGTATTAAAAAAAAAGGATGTGAAAATAAGTAACATTACAAATTATTTATGTGTATATATTTAGATCTATAGCTACGTATATATCTATATGCATATATAAACTGTATAGATATATATTGTTTATATGTCTAATATATATATATGCATACATTAGCAAATTAAGATGAAACCATGGGATCAAAGACATTTAGAAGAAACTTCCCATATAGATTTTATGCACCTACAATTGAAATAACATAAAAAACTACTTTGTTTGCTAAACGTTTTGTGTTTGATTCCCTTTTGTGGATCAAGCAGTTTTGCATTATCCAGATGGCTTGCTGGGTCTCTGATCTTGAAGAAAAATTAAGATGAACAGGCATTTGTCTAGGGTTAGCTTCTCATGTGAGATGAAGGTTGTCACACCTTCCAAACCCACAGAAGCCAGGAAAGACTGAGTGCAGCTGCAGAGCCTGGGGAAGAACTGAATCATTGTTGGTCACTAGGAAACTACATTATTTCCACTGTTTTCACATCCTTTCTGCCATGTAATCCCAAGAAAACATCAGCTTGAAAGCTGTAGCAAATGTTTGATCAAAAAAGATATTTGTTTGTATTGTGGTGGTGATATGGACAGTAAATGTGGTTCTTGCCAAAACTCCTACTTTTCTCTCCAATTAATAATTGTACAAAGTCCAGGATCTATCTTATTTCATAGATGGGTATCATTTTGTGTGGCTTGGATAGCAAATCTTTAAAAAGTAGCCAGGGACTTTCCATTACTTTCTCCCAAATTCCTTAACTAGTCAATAGAAATCATTAAAAATAGTCTTTTCTGTTCACTTGAACCTGGTAAAACTAAAGAGCTCTTTTAAAGTTTTTTGAAGAGAGAAAGAGAGGTTGTAATTTAGATCTCTCTTTTTATTCTACTTCAGATTAATTAAATACGTTTTTCATTAGGTAGTTGTATAAAAGATCTTTTTACACAGCTATTTACTGTCTCTTTGTGTTGCCATAGACAAAGGATCTTTAGGTAATTGGAAGCTTAAAAGAAAGTAATAGGTTCCGCTGAGTTATTATTGAGGACCCAGTCTTGGTGGTGTCTTTATCTTCAAATCAGCTATTCCTTTGCGCTCTTAAATGCAACAAAGATTTGGGATTAAAGCCAAAGTTTGATTGGTAAATATGTAAGGGAGTTTTGCCAAGGGCCTTACTGTCTGCACATGAAGTTTTGGTTCTTCAGTGCAGAAAAAATTATCTGTTTTCATTTTTAGGCATGTCATATCCGAACTGGCCTGAAGAGAGCCCCGTACCACTCACAAGATTCGATGGCACTAACTCTGTCTTTTCAAGATATGCAAATGATAGTGTATATGCTAACTGGATGGTTTCACCCTCAGCGGCAAAATTTATGGACAAGTTTGATAGTTAAATTTTCTTTGCAGAAGGTAATGAACTTGTGAGGGGATGAAAGATACAAAAAAAAATAAAATATATATATATATATATGGAGAGTCCATTGGCTCTCTCTTTGTCATTAAAAACTGGTTAAATCCAACACTAAACTCTAGCTTGGAAAATTCATTTTTTTTATATTTTGTGTTATCAAATTTGTAAAATGGTTTTATGTATACTGAAAATTTTGTTCAACGTTACCCCTTTTATAAAACATATCGAACCAGACTTGAAATGGTTTTAAAGTTAGAACTTTATTTATTTATTTCATATTTAACTATGGCAGAGCATATGTTTTTTTCCAGAAGCATACCCTTCATGCTTCGATACTTTCCAGCCTTTGATTAAAGCTTTTTAGGGGAAAAAAAAAAGAAATAGATACTTTGCTGGTAGCATGGGCTGCTGTTCAAATAAAATATTAAGTGCAAGCATGGAGTATAAGGAAATGTACATTTCAAAAGATTTGGTTCACTTGATTAACATCAAGATTTTCACACTATCAAGTCACTGATCTATCTGAAAAGCATTTACAGGGTCAATATTTGTATTAAATATAAGGAAAGAAAATGCACTTATAATCCAGCAGATGAAGTACTGAAATTTAAGTTATTGATTCCTCTGGAATTTTTTGTTTGATAACACTATTCTTACTGGATATGTATTTCATACTAAAAATTCACACATGCATTAATGCAAGTTGAGTTCTTGTCCTTAACCAACACAACTAATACTTTGTTTCATTATGTCTGCCTTAATCATACAAGAAAAACTGATATGTCAGAGTTCTTTCAGAATGTAAATGTGGGCTGTACATATTTTTCATTGAAATTAAGGGCAATAGATTCACAATTTGCAAAAGTCTATTTCTTAGCTCTGTAATACAGATATAAGTCATTATAACACAGTATCCAATCACTGTCAAACCAGGGAAGTCCAGGAAACTATTATGTGTTCTGACTGGTGCAGCTAGCCTAATTTTTGCTCAATTATCTCTGTCTAAAATGTTGCTACTGATATTTTATTGTCAGTTTTGCTAGAAGAAAAGTTGTCAATGAAATGTTGCAACTTTAATATGGTATTATAGAGAATGATATAACTCTTATAGAGCTTATGGCTGAAAATTAAATAAGCAAGCCACTCTCTTTGTATCTTTTGTTTATATTCCCAAAAGTATCATACCATTACTCTTCCTCTTCATTTGCACCTGAATGAGTTGTGTTACATTTCTGAACCATATTGCTGGTGCATTTTAGCTCAACAAGATATTGTTCCTCTAGTCCTGGTAACGTCTTCTCAGGCCTTTCTCTATGTCAGCACAATGTGTACAATTAAAGAACTGTAATTTCATAAATAAAAAGCCGAGTTCATGAACCTAATTTGTTATAAAATGGCTTCAGAATTCTGAGGAATGAAGTAGTCTGATTTCCGGTGGTGGTCAAATGGTATATTATTTTAAGAAAGAACAAGCATAAAGGATTTACCTGTATGGCGTAGCATTTGTTTGTTCAGAAGTGTTGCACTGAACATACACTTTTTTCTGGGCACATAGCATGCACTAAATCATTTTCCCATGCACTAATGGGGTATAAGACACAAAGCAATGATATTACATGCATACACACACACACACACACACACCCTTTGAAGAATTTAAAAATACCAGACCTAATCTATACTGGTTCCTCACCTCCTGAATCTCAATATCAAGTTAATCTGTCCTGAGGTTTCCCTGCAGATACAAGGTCACAGACAGATATGGAGGAGCATTTTCAATATGACATCTAAATCTGATTGTGGATATTTTGCTGAAAATGTCCAAAAATCAAGAGGCGAACATAGCAATTTTTGAACCAGAAAAATGTTTGTTTTTATTTCCAAAATGGCCACTTGCTAGACATTTTTGTGTTCAGCGCATCTATCTTTTTGCACACTTAAAAAAAAAAAGGTCCATGGGAAAAATGCACAAAAACAAGCCCTTGGGATGTATGGGGGGGGGGGGGGGGGGCAGCATTCTTAGTAGACTGGCCTCACTACATAAGTACATAAGTATTGCCATACTGGGGAAGACCAAAGGTCCATCAAGCCCAGCATCCTGTTTCCAACAGTGGCCAATCCAGGTCACAAATACCTGGCAAGATCCCAAAAATGTACAAAACATTTAATACCGCTTATCCCAGAAATAGTGGATTTTCCCCAAGTCCATTTAATAAAGGTCTATGGATTTTTCCTTTAGGAAGCTGTCCAAACCTTTTTTAAACTCCGCTAAGCTAACCGCCTTTACTACATTCTCTGGCAACGAATTCCACACGTTGAGTGAAGAAAAATTTTCTCCGATTCGTTTTACATTTACTACATTGTAGCTTCATCGCATGCCCCCTAGTCCTAGTATTTTTGGAAAGCATGAACAGATGCTTCACGTCTAGCCGTTCAACTCCACTCATTATTTTATAGACCTCTATCATATCTCCCCTCAGCCGCCTTTTCTCCAAGCTGAAGAGCCCTAGCCGCTTTAGCCTTTCCTCATAGGGAAGTTGTCCCATCCCCTTTATCATTTTCGTCACCCTTCTCTGCACCTATTCTAATTCCACTATATCTTTTTTGAGATGCGGCGACCAGAATTGAACACACTACTACTAATCATTTCAATAGTGCTACTAGACATATGTAGCATTGTACATATTATATGAAGGTACTTTCTCTGTCCCTCGAGGGCTCACAATCTAAGTTTTTTATACCTGGGCAATGAAGGGTTAAGTGACTTGCCCAAGGACACAAGAAGCTGCAGTGGAAAATTGAACCCAGGTTGCCAGGATCAAAACCCAGTGCATTAACCATTAGGCCAATCCTCCACTACATTACTACTACTACTACTATTTGACATTTCTAAAGCGCTACCAGGGTTACGCAGCGCTGTACAATTTAACATAGAAGGACAGTCCCTGCTCAAAGGAGCTTACAATCTAAAGGACAAATGTACAGTCAGTCAAATACATCCCAACAGAGCAGTGGGACACCCGAGGGGGCATTGCAGTGGCCGTCACATAAAAGATCCCAGGTACACATCTCACTGTTACCCCCTTATATTGTATGGGGAGCTCCCCAAAAATCACCAAAAACCTACTGTACGCAACTGTACACCACTACAATAGAACTTATGGCTGTAGGTGTCACCTATACGTGGGTACAGTAGGTTTTTGGTGGGCTCACACTTTCCACCACATGGCATCACTACGGGGGTGCAGGAGGGGCAAATCCCCCTCCCCCCAAATAATCTTAGTTGCACCCCCAGTACTGCACTCCCTTCCCTTTCCTCAAACTTGCCCTCTCCCATAGCTCCTTCTTGCTCCAGGACCACCAGCAATGAGGGAAAAAACCTCAAACATTGCAAGCAAAGAGCAGCCGGCACAGAGCCTTATGGTGAAGCTCTCAGTCAGGCTCTGGTGCCTCCGCTCCCTCTTACTCACACTGCCTGTTGCTGTAAGGGAGGGACTGGCAAGGCCCAACTGAGAGCTGCAGGGAGCATGAGGCTCTGTGCGGGCTGCCCTTTCATTTAGTTTCTTTTTCACAGTCTGACAGTCCTGAGGAAAGAAGGATCTGAAGGAGGAAGGTAAGCTTGAGGGAAAAGGGGAGTGTACCACCACAGGAGGGGCAAGAAAGGGTGATACTGGGAGGGAAGGGGGCAAGAAGGGGAAGATGCTGCTAAACTAAGGTGGGGGGGGGAGAAAACCAAAATAAAGAAGCTGGGGCAATTTTGGAGTGCGAGAGGGTCTGATGTGGGGGCTGGAAGGAGGCAGACTGGCAGACTCTGGGGATGGGAGAACAGGGCACGTGAGAAGGGGGGAAATGATGGCAGATGGCAGTGAGAGAAGGGGGTTGATGCTGGGGAGTGAGAAAGAAGAGGAGGGCAGTGTGGCAGGGGTGAAACAAGGGCATATGAAGCGGAAGGTGGAGATGGAGGGTAGAGGAATAAAGGATAGATGCTGGGGCAAATATCAAAGGCAGGGTAATTTAGTATTGAGGAGGAGGCAGGTGAGCAGATGCTGGAGAAGAGAGTAGGGGGAAGAAATGAGAGAATGGATGCTAGAAATGGGAGAGAAGTGGGGCAATGGATGTTGGGGAAAAAGGATAAAGAGGCAGAGGGCTATGAAGAAGGTGAGATACAAAGGAAGGGGGGAAGTGTTTGAAGGAAGTGAGAAGATGGAAATGGGGAAGTGAAAGGGGGAATGGAAGCCTGTTTCAGGGGGTAAGGCATAAGCAAGGAACTGGAGGTGCAGAGGAGATGACAGAAAAAGAATGGGGTTGGTGAGGTGATAAGAGGAGGAGGTAGATGAGACTGATGAGTAGCTATGAATACAGAGTGTGGAAATAAGGAACTAGAGGGTGGTTGAAAGACAGGCAGAGACAAGTGGAAATGGAAGGACTAGAGAATTAAGTATATGGAGAGTAAAGGGGACATAAAGATAAAAAGACAATTACAAAGAAATGGAAGGAAAAAGATGAAAGAGGGGTTAAGTACAGAGAATGGAAATGAAGGACTAGAATAGGGAGTACATGATATATAAATGGGTTATAGGACAGACAGAAACGGAACAATGTGAACTCTGGAGAAGAGGTGAGAGATGGAAAGCTAGAAGGTGAAAATGAAAAGGTGGTGACGAGAGTGAAAAACAAGAAAATGAGGGTTAAATAGATATGAGTGAGTAGAGAGGGAGATAAGAGAAAAACGGAGAAAAAAGGAAACTGTCAGAGGCATGTAGAGGAGGAATGCAAGACAACAACAGGAGAGAAGAAATGAAAAGGAGACCCTGAAAAAGAACCTAGAAGGTTGACAAGAAAAACAGATAACAGAGAAAAGATGAGATAAGTGTAGAAAAAAAACATTTTTCATTTTTAGGGCTTAGGATTTGGGCACATCTGGGTTTTTTTTATATGTTTGCAAAATACAGGATGAAATGCATTTTAATTTTTCACTTCTCAGTCTAGCTTTTTGGGGAGTTTCTATTTCAGGTTTTGTCTGCATTTTCTGTTTCTAATTTGTGATCTCTTATTCTGCATCAGCTCAGGTGTAGCTGCTGTGTAGGGATCTCTATTAGGGCTTCTTTTACAAAGCCGTGCTAGTGATTTAGAAAAGGTACAGAGGGCGACGAAAATGATATAGGGGATGGGATGACGTCCCTATGAGGAAAGTCTAAAGCGGCTAGGGCTCTTCAGCTTGGAGAAAAGATGGCTGAGGGGAGCTATAATAGAGGTCTATAAAATAATGAGTGGAGTGGAACGGGTAGACATGAATCATTTGTTTACTCTTTTCAAAAATACTAGGACTAGGAGGCATACAATGAAACTACAAAGTAGTAAATTTAAAATGAATCGGAGAAAATATTTCTTCACCCAACATGTAATTAAACTCTGGAATTCGTTGCCAGAGAATGTAGTAAAATCAGTTAGCTTAGATGAGTTTAAGAAAGGTTTGGATAGCTTCCTAAAAGAAAAGTCCATAAGCCATTATTAAAATGGACTTGGGGAAAATCCACTGCTTATTTCTAGGATACGGAGCATAAAATGTATTGTACTGTTTTGGGATCTTGCCAGGTACTTGTAACCTAGTTTGGCCACCGTTGGAAACAGGATACTGGGCTTGATGGACCTTCAGTCTGTCCCAGTATGGCAATACTTATGTACTTATGATTTCCGTGTGGCAATTGAGAGAAAGCCCATAGGATTGAATGGATTTTCTCAAATTTGCTGCACAGGAATCGCTAGCGTGCAGGGGCGTAGCCAGACACCCAATTTTGGGTGGGCCGCCCTGGGCTCAAGATGGGTGGGCAGAACTCCACCCTGTCCCACAAGTGATTTGGTTTCTCCCTCTCTCGTCTGCATGCCATATGGTCTCTCAAACATCTCCCCTCCCCCACATTCCTTTTAAGCCTTCCCTCCGATGCAACTTCCTGTTTCCGCATAGGCAGGAATACATCAAAAAGAAGGCTGTGGGGCCAGTGCGAGCCATATGTATCAGTTGCTACTCGCTGCAGGTGAAGATCTGCTATTTACAAGGTATGCAGAAGGGCAGTTGTTGGGAGTTTTCGGCTGGTGGGGCTTGGGAATCCCTGCCAGCCACATCATAGGTGTGCTGCTACTGGGTGGGCCTCAGCCCAAAGTGGGTGGGCCTGGGCCCACCCTTGGCTACGCCACTGCTAGCATGGCTTTGTAAAAGAAGCTCTTAGTTTGATTTGTTGAGTTTTCCCAGTATGAGGTGTGTTGATTTTTCAAGGGCCTGGTGCAATATTTGTAGTGTTTACTTTTTACAGGTAGGGTTGTTGCAGTTAGAATCATGAGAATTAGTACTATTTTGGCATGGTGTTTGCTCAGTTCCGAGTGTCTTTTTTTGCAGGGTTTGATGTTACTTCCAGTGGAAGATGAGTGTGATACTAGAGTTTTACTATTTATATATTTTTGTATGCTGAATTATGTCCTAGCTTTATTATTGGGGAATGTGGAGTTATTTTTCAGAACTGGGAGTAATGGGTGTATACTGAGTTCCTGTCACATCCTCTATAGCATGCTTCTCAACCCAGTCCTCAAAGCACATCCAGCTAGTCAGATTTTCAGTATATTCTGAATGAATATGCGTGAGATAGATATGCATACACTGCCCCCTTGTTATGAAAATCATTCTCATGCATATTCATTGTGAATATCCTGAAAACCAGACTGTGTTGAGAATGTTCCCATATGAAAGAATTCATTGAATGGTGCTATGAAATAATACTTGTTCTCTGTGGAGCTGAAACTGGATAAAGTGGTGTCCGAGGCCTTTGGGACGTATAATATCTGTTTTAGCTGATTTAAAGGGAGGAGGGGAGGGGTGTAATGTGCAGAAGTGTCACTTTGACTTGCCTCCTCCAATACATGGGTTACGTCCCCTGTGCCCCTCCAAATACTTTTCTCTAGTGACACCACTGGTAACAGAGTGGGATATGGGCCTGGGTCCCCCTCTCTACAGTCCACTGCACCGACCACTAGGCTACTCCAGGGACCTGCTTGCTGCTCTAATAGGACTGGTCACAACATCTGAAGCTGTCAGACGCTGGTACGTACTATTTATTTTAAATCTTTGGGAGGTGAAGGGGGGGGTCAGTGACCACTGAGGGAGTAAGGGGAGGGTCATGCCTTAATCCTTCCAGTGGTCATTTCACCATTTTATGACTTAGTTGTGATTGAAACAGGTCTAGACCAAAACGTCTAACTTTTAGCCCTGGACGTTTTAGATTTGTTCCATTATGGCAGAAAAATGTCCAAGTTTGGGGAATGCTCAGATCCCACCCCCAATATGCTCCCTTGTGATTTGGACACACTGTAGATGAACTGCATACAAAACGTCATAAAAATGGGTTTGAAAATAGCGATGTGGATGTTTTGGCAAAAAAAAAAAAAAAACCATCTGCCGCTCTATGCCACTTATTGGACATTTTTCTGTTTCAAAAATGAGCCCCATGATCTCTGCAATAATTCTTTCCTTAGTTTAATTCTGTAAGTGGATGCTTCTGTTTAGAAACTGTAGTACCACATGGTGAGCATATACTCAAGAACAGCATTTGGGGACTACATTCCATTATAGATTACTAGCGTAACCTAGCAGCGCACTGAAAATATATGCGCCCACAGTTACCTAACTTCAACTGCATGAATGCGGCACAGATTCAACTACTACCAATCCCTTCATAAAAAAACTGCAATCTCTCCAGAATACCGCAGTGAGACTCCTATACCATGCTTGCTGCTCTGACCATATCTTCCCACTGCTTAAACTGCACCATTGGCTTCCAATCAAGCAGCATAATAAAAAAGTCCTTTTGCTTACTTTTAAAGTTTGTAGGTCTTGCACTCCACCTTATCTAGCATCCCTCACTATCTCCGACTCAGCATGCCGTGTCCTCTGCTTTTTAAACGACTACCGGTTAGTTCTTCCCAGCCCCAAAAATGCCATCCTCAATTCTACTAGACACTGAGCTTTCTACTTTGCTGCGCCTGCTCTATGGAACTCTTTACCTCTTTTCATACGACCTCAGCTTTCTTTGCAGAAATGTAAACTTCTGGTTAAAGCCTGGCTTTTTCAACAAGGCTTTTCTGTTCCTTAGGGTTGGGTCTCCTGGATGTTTGCTCCGGATTTACCATAACCCTTCCCCTGAGTGTTTCCCCCTTCTTCCCCCTTACCATTTAGGAGGGTCTTTTACAAAGGCGCGGTAGCATTTTTAATGTGCGCTGATTAATGCGTGCTAAATGCTAGAGACACCTATAGGAATATATCGACATCTCTAGCTTTTTGCACATGCTTATTTTTAGTGTGTGCTAAAAACACTAGCGCACCTTTGTAAAAGGCCCACTTGGTGTGTATTTAGTGTTTCTTAGTTGGTGTGTGCTTGCCTGTATTACACTTTTAGTTCTTTTCCTTACTTTGATTATGTTTTATGATTGAACTGATTGTTGGCAAAGGCAGTATAAAAAGACTGAATAAAATTAATAAATAAAAACTTGCAGCACTCTAAGGTGGGAGCCTTGCCTATTACCTGCCCATGCATATGCCCCCCTTGCATTTATGTGTAATGCTACTTGTGTGCGACCTTACAGAATAGCACTTAAGCAAGTCAGAGGTGAGCAACCCTTATACACAGAAGGCCACATGAATGTCAGTACTATCCTTGGCGGGCTGCAACATTACATAATGTTAGAACCAGAAATACATAGATCTCCATAGACATTCTGCGATAAATAGATAAGCACAAAAACTTAACTAAAAATGACGGAAACAAACTGAAAATATTTGTGAAATACAGCGGCCGATATTCAGACCACAGGAAGCAGCCTAGCTAACTCCCATAGTTGGTAGAAAACCCGGAAATTCAATGCCGGGCCATATCCAGCAACCGGCAATGAACTTCCGGGTTTTTTGGCCGCTATGAACAAAGCCAGTTAAGCCAATATTCATCAGCTAACCGGCTAAGCTATAGTGGCCAAAAATAGACCCACATAAGTAGTAGGTCTATCTTTGGCCACTTAATTTAGTTGGTCAGCCGGTAAATATTGGCACTAACCGGCTATATCGCGTGACATAGCCGGTGACTGGGCTAGCTGCTAAGTGCTAATATTCAGCAGAGATAGCTAGCCATCTTAAGGTTATTTAACCAGCCAGGAGCCGTTCCTGACCAGTTAAATAGCGCTAAATATCAGGCAGACAGTACTTATAATTGCCAAACGCTGGCTGATGACATTTTTTGTGTATACTTTCCATAGGGGCCACATAAAATTCAAATGGTGGGTCGCAGGTTGCCCACCCCGGCATACACTTGCCCAGAGCTCAGGAGTGAAGGAAGAAGAGGTACAGAAATCCTCTGGCAAATCTGTACTGTGGGAGCAACTTTCCATTCCAAGGGAAAAGCAACATCCTTTATGCTAACAGAGTCTAGAGTCTCAGGTATCCCTGAGCCTCCAAAGATAAGAGAAGCTGCTGACTTTTTTTACTTAGTGCTTTTTTTGTAGAAAAAAAAAAGTACTGATACTCATACAGGATCACTATCTCTGGCTCTACAGTGTTTAATACAGACAGTTCAACACAGACAACATTAGAAGACTCCTGAGGCAAGCTGGTTGGCCAAAACACAGCTGTGTTGAGTCTTTGTTAGACATTAAATCTCTTAGAATACTGAAGCATTATCCACTTGTGTTTGAATCACCTTAGACAAGTAATTCAAAAGTGTTTATTAAATAATTTAACCCTGTGAGTAACCCTAGCCTTACAAAAAAAAATTCCAAGGGTCAATGATATAAGACAAGTACATGGACCTGAGATAGTACCAAAGCAACCCCTTACATTTCAGGTGAGGATTTTAGACCTCTGTGCAGGAGGAAGTAGCCGTCTGGGAGGCTACGTGGGAGGTGATTGGGGGGGGGGGGGGGGGGGATTAACACTTCTTGAGATTATTGACCAGATTCCTTGATAGCTGGGTACGAGCACCAGATGGCCAGGGACTGAGTAAACCAATGCTCATTTGCATACGATCTACATAGGCGAATAGGCTGGGGGATTGTGGGAGGACTTAGGAACGTACCCTAACCTCAAAGGACTGAGATAGGACCTTACCTGGCTAGTCATGGTTGAGCATCCTGCAAGTCACTGTTGAGTCCGGCCTCCTCTGATGCACACTTCCTGTTCCTTGTATGAGTATGACCAGCCATGACTTGCAGTGCACTTGAGTTGAGGCTCTGTAGTGCTTCATAATAGGTAAGAAACCCAAAAGAGATCTAGCCAGTAGCCCTCTATTCTCTCCAGGTAAACACTTTTGAATTACTTGTGTAAGGTGATTCAAACACAAGTGGATAATGCTTCAGTATTCTAAGAGATTTATTGTCTAACAAAGACTCAACACAGCTGTGTTTTGGCCAACCAGCTTGTCTCAGGAGTCTTCTAATGTCTGTGTTGAACTGTCTGTATTAAACACTGTAGAGCCAGAGATAGTGATCCTGTATGAGTATCAGTCCTTTTTTTTTTTCTACAAAAAAAGCACTAAGTAAAAAAAGTCAGCAGTGCCAACACTATTGTGGTAATAGAAAGGAGCCACAACAGGAAGGTTTAAAGGGAGGGGGAACCCAAGAGGGAAAGTGGTAAGAAATGGAGATGTTGGAACACGTGGTGGGAGGAAAAAAGATGCTGAGCACTGTAAAGGAAACAATAGGGAGGCAGAAAGATGAGGAGAAAGAAAAGCAAGAGGAGAGGGAAGGTGAGGAAGTTGAGAAAGAAGAACTAAGGGTGAGGAGGAGAAATGAGTGGGATGGGGCAGAAGTGAAGGGAGAGGATGGTGAAGACGAGAGAAGGAAGGATGGAAGAGATGAGTAAGTGAGGTGAAGGATGAGAGATGGAGAGTGGGATGGGGCAGAAGTGGAAAGAAGGGAGAGGATGGTGAAGATGAGAGGAGGAAAGATGGAAGGGCAGAGGAAGAGACGAGTGAACGAGGTGAAGGATGAGAGATGGAGTGTATGTGGGGAAGTGAGGAGTGACGTGTGTTTTAGAGCAGGAGGAGTAGGAGAATGGAAGAGTTTAGGGGAACAGCGAGAAAAGAGAAAACAAAATTAATGGAACCTATAATAAAAGCAAAAAAAAAAAGATGACAGGATAAAAATATAGAGGACATGCTGAGAGAATATAACGGAGAGCAGAAGAAAAAAAAACCTAAAAATCATAGGGGAGAGGAAACATGGGGTGGGGGAGAAAATAAATTGATAAGGAAAGCCTAGAGACATGAAAAACAAAATCTAATACAATAACTAACATTTAATCCACCCCCCTCCTCTCTAGAAACACAAAGGTTTGGAAATATTTTCTTGTCTGTTAGTGGAATGTAGATGCAGGAAAGGAGCTGTGTCTCATTATGAATGGTAGCGAGGTAGAGGGAGAAAAGATAGGTGCATAATCCTGTGAGAAAGCCGTTCATTTGGCAACACTGCTGTATCCTCAGGCTAATCTGGAAGTCTAGAGCTCGTCTGATCAATGCCAGCAAGCAGGTATCGTGTGGTGCAACATCTGTTTATCCGCTTTTTGGGGGAGAGCAACAGAAAAGTAAGTCGGGTCAGGGTTTGGGTGGTTTTACTGCCTTCTAAGCCTGCGCTTAAGGGTTTTCCCTTTCTCCAGGCATGGGAGCAAGGTTCTTTCTGGCCAACTTTTGATTTCATTACAGCACAAACACGTTGCTTTATTGTACTTGTTCATCACCTGTTCTTGGCAAGCTTAAACCGAAAAGGCGCATCGCTGGGCACAGAGATCCGCTGATATGTATTTTATATTTAAATATATTTTATTGAAGTCAGCAAAAGATACAACTAGCAAGCACCTACAGATATGCAGGTTTATCGCAATACAAACCAATTCTATGTGACTACAATACAAGATCTAATATAATAAAACGCACCGTGAACGTTCTAATGAGGACAACGTTCTATGAAGCCATCTGACGTCACTCCCAGGCTGAGGCTGAAGGGTTCGTGGATTCGTGGTGTGAAGCCTCCCTTCAAGCCAGCCAGCCAGCCGTCTCTGCCCCGCCCTCGCGACAAAACAAACAAATCCGGAAGCGAAACGTCAGGGAAGGAGGCGGCGCTCCCGACGTCTAGCCTTCCCTTCGCTGTGTTCCGCCTTCAAAATAAGGCGGAACACAGCGAAGGGAAAGCTAGACGTCGGGAGCGCCGCCTCCTTCCCTGACGCTTCGCTGCCGGAAACGCCACGGTGACGGAGGTAAATTGAAAAAGAAGAAAAAAAAAAAAAAACGATGCATGGATGCGAAGGGGGGGAGAAGAGGGCGGGCCAGGCTGGGACATGGGATAGAGAGGAGCATGGATGCGAGGGGGGGGGGGGGGTCATGGAAGGGAGAGAGGGGACTTGCTGGAAAAGGATGAATGGAGGCGGCAGGGGACAGAGGAGCATGGATGGGCATGGATTGCGAGGGCAGGGCTCAGGGAGAGAGGGGAATTGCTGGAAATGGATGAATGGAGGGGCCAGGTGACAAAGGAGCATGGATGGGCATGGATTGGAAGGGCAGGACTCAGGGAGAGGGGAAATGCTGGATAGGGATGAATGGAGGGAACAGATGGGCATGGATGGATATGGATTGCAGGGCAGGCCTCAGGCAGAGAGGGAAAATGCTGGATAGGGATGAATGGAGGGGGCAGGTGACAGAGAAACATGGATGGCCATGGATTGGGAGGGCAGGGCTCAGGGAGAGAGGGGAATTGCTGGAAAGGGATGAATGGAGGGGGCAGGGGACAGAGGAGCATGGATGGGCATTGATTGGGAGGGCAGGGCTCAGGGAGAGAGGGGAATTGCTGGAAAAGGATGAATGGAGGGGCCAGGGGACAGATGGCCATGGATTGGGAGGGCACGGCTCACACTCTCTCTTTGATATACAATGTCTTTCTGACTCTCACTCTCACACACTCTGTCTCACACTGTATCACACTCACTCTCTATGTGCCACACAGTCACTCACACACTCGCTTGGTCTCATACACTCACTCAAACAGAGAATCTGTGTCTCACACACACTCTCTCTCTCTCGCCCACACACACACACTCTCTCTCACACTGTGTCTCTCATACACACTTGCACACACTCTCATTCTCACACACACACTCTCTCACAAACACACTCACACCCAGACTCACTCTCTCTCTCACACACTCACACTTTCACTCTGACTCTCAAACAGTCACTCTCACATACACTCTCCCAAACATACACACTCCGAGGAAAACCTTGCTAGCGCCCGTTTCATTTGTGTCAGAAACGGGCCTTTTTTACTAGTTTCTCATAATTCACTTCCAGGCATAAGTGAAGTCTTTCCCAAGTCTACCCAGCTAATAATTTGTGGACTTTTCCTCCAGGAATTCATCCAGACCTCTCTTGAACCCCACAAGGGGTAGTTGCAAGGGCTTCTAATACTGGTAGCTGTGCCAGCTGAGTCTTAAAAATCTCTTCCTTCTGTCCCTTGTCGTCTTCTACTCGAGACTCAGAGGACCCATTGATTTTGCTTTCAACAAAAAACTATGAGCTGCTTTATCTGCAGGAAAATAATAATGTGGAATGCTGGGAGATGAGTCACTCACCGGAAGGCACTGTCCATTTCCCTTAATGATCCACTTCTGAGGGAGAGAATATATTGTTTAAAATGAAAAACTGCCCTCTGATTGGGCTGTAGCATTGCATGTTCTAGTGCAAAAGAATCAGAGTTCACAATCTTGTCTTTGAGCAGTTGGGCATGGTAAAGTCAGACCCAGGGTAGAAGGGATTATGCCTGTTACTGAGTGAAAGATGAGCCCTTCCAGGCCTCTGGCCAGCGAAGGTTCCCTGAAAGTTTTGAAAACGAAGAGCAGAGGCCGTAGGGAGAGGGAAAAAAAAGGTGTAATAGTATATATTTTTTGTTGTTTCAGCATGATCACCAAATTAAAAGGACCTGTAGTAAATGGTTAATTATATACGATGGTAATATGATTACAGTAATTTCAGCTTGGCTGAATTGAAAAACAGCTGCCCCAGGCTTTTATTTTGTGTTAGCTGCACCTGAACCTATCCATGACAGCCTTGTAAATATGAAGCTCCTCTGAGAAGCCGAGGAGGGAGACAAAATGGTAAATTTTATAACACCTTGTCCCTAGTCACAGAGCAAACTATATGCTATAGAGGTTGAAATATCTTTGAACTAGCAAAATAATGTATATACAAAGATATTATTGAATGCAAACTTTTGAGCACATTAGCAGTTGTCTTGTGCAGAAATCTTTCTATCTGGTAATTGATTCCCCCTTTAGGCACTGTTGTACAATGTGTTAATGCTAGATGAGGGGACAGACATGGGGGTAGGTAACAAGAGGAAGAAGCCAGGGCACCCTGAACACTCTGTTTTTCACTGAGCTTGACTGAGAGAAATTTTAGTCAGAAAACCTGAGCAGATGTGAAATAGAGGCATAGGTATAGGAGGCTCCCTCCCTTCCAGCTTCTCTCTTCACACAGTGCCCCGCCTTCGTGGAAACAGGAAATGCATCATCACTGATGCTGAAGGCCGGCCGGCCGGAGCACTGTGTGAAGAGAGAAGCTGGAAGGGAGAGAGCCTGTTGTGCCCTTCTTCTTCTTTGATTGATGTCGCTGCCACGTCGGAAAGTAAAGGTTAAAACGCGTGGGGGGGGGGGGGTTGCCGATCGATTCGGGGAGCCACAGAGCGGGAACCAAGGAAGGAAGGAGGGAGAGCCAGAGCTGCCTCGCAAAACCGCTGCCACGGAGAGGAAAAGGGTTGCGCGGGGGGGTCAGAAAGGAACAGAGAGGAGGGCTGGAGGCAGGGAGAATCGCTGGATGTGGAGAGAAGGCGAGTTCAAGAGGAGAGAACAGACTGCTGTAGAGGAGGGGAGGGCAGGGTACAGGCGAATTACTGGATTTGGATGGTTGGAGGGGAGGGCATGGGGAGAGAAGAAATCGCTGGACAGGAGGGCAGGGGAGAGGAGAATTGTTGGACATGGATGGAGGGGATTGGCAGGGGAGAAAGGAGAATTGCTGGGCATAGATGGAGGTGACAGGGGAGAGAGCAAATTTTCTGGAGATGGACGGTCTGCATTTTCCCTATGGGTGGTATATTGGTGTATTAGGGTCTGCCCAGTGTAATATTTATGGTACAGTAAGGTTCTGAGTGTGTTTTTGCACAAAGTTGTGCATAGTGTTTTGCAGTTGAGCAATTGTGGTTAGTATATGGTTTGAGCAACCACTTTATTCTTTGACATCTAATATCTAAATTTAATAAAAGGTATTAACTGTGACTATTTTATTTTTACTTATTTTTTTTCTGTGTTGTCAGACAATTATGGAGGTAAGCTCCGCCCCTGGCCCCACCCCTACCCCCCGCCCTTTAGCCTCCCCAAACAGTTGGGCCACCGACCGCCTATGAATAGAGGTCAGATAGAGATTTTTAAACTGTCCCTTTGATGTTAAACTTTTATGGTTATTCACAGGACTGTTTAAGTTGCAGTGCTTGTGTGGCCTGTAAAATTACAGAGTACTCCATAATTTGTAAGGTACTCATTAATGTCCTCACGTAGTTCAGTTAAATTAATTCAGGAAACAGAACACAAGCTCCAGTTTTCACTTGGGCAGCCCTAGCAAACAAACCTTTAGCTGCCTGCATAAAAAGCACATTCTTAGCCGTCTGCAAAAATAACCATCTGTATTATGCTTTCCACTGTTTACAGATGACCTGACAACTGTGCTTTGGAATGGCTTTTTTTTTTTTGTGGTCGTTATGCCAAACGTACCAGGTTGACTAAAACTGTGGATCAGATGGAGTGCAGTCCAGAAAACTGGTCTTCCTTGATTTCTGAAGCACATTTCATTCACTGTGTAAACATTTAAAAAGCACACCGGTTGACCAGAGACATGTTTTCATCTAAACAGGTTAGTTGCTGCTTCTATACTTTAAGATCTGTCTTAATTTGGTAATCTTCTTGAGTTTCCAAACTGCTTAATAAAAATTGGAGCTTCTAAATATTACTGTTCCACTGGTTGGTTGGGTACAATTTTTCCATAAGTGTATTAATGGTAGAAGTTGGGTTTTTCATATACTAAGGACTTCTGTGCATCAAGCTTCTGGTAGCAGAATAAATTTGGGGTTACTAATGGAAAGAAAAGTTGTTGAGTTGCAAACTTTTTTTCTGAACTATGGATAAGTATTTTTGTTACAGTTGTTAAGGTTGATAAAATAATTACTTGGAGCACAGAGCCATGCCATTAATGCTCACATACAGTAGGAAGGGAGCACAGAAACACAAAGGAGAATGAAGAAAGAGCTTGAGACTGGGATTTGACTCCCTGACTCCCTGTCATCAGGGCTTCTCCTCATCCTTCTCCTCCCTTTGCCGCAAAGTTGCTCACAATGTTTACTAAGGTTTGTGCCCATTCTGTGTCTATGGAAGAAATGAAATTAGTAATTCAGGACCAGTGAGACTGATATAGTACAAACACTGTAAAAATTAGCATGATGTTTTTTTTGTATGAGCACCGATCATTACATTTACTACCAGTGTGACAAACCAATAATTATATTTATTTATTTAGATTTTGCTCACACCTTTTTCAGTAGTAGCTCAAGGTGAGTCACATTCAGGTACACTGGATATTTTTCTGTCCCAGGAGGGCTCACAATCTAAGTTTGTAACTGAGGCAATGGAGGGTTAAGTGACTTGCCCAAGATCACAAAGAGCAGGAGTGGGATTTGAACCGGCCACCTCTGGATTGCAAGACCGGTGCTCAAACCACTAACCACTAGACCACTCCTCCACTTACTCATCAGTGAGGTCTAGGAACTGGGTCATGGGCCTGTTTATACTTTTGATAGAGATGCTTCCTACTAGCCCTCAATTGCCTCCTGGTACTGCGAAACCGTGTGTTCCACTACCAATGCCTCTGTGCTCCCAGAGTGCCAATAAGTTAAAAATGAATCCTGAAAAGACAGACTGGATATTGTCTGTATAGGTGGATGTTGTCTGTATAAGTATGTTTTAAATTTTCAAATGATGCTACTTAGGGTCACTCTATCAGGCCCACAGACACATACATTATTCCATAATCTAGCCCCAGTAAAAGGAAAAGAAATCTCAAAAAAAGATTTGAAGCAAATGTTTTTCAGAGAGGAAAACCCTAATTTCAGGGTTTGCTAAAAACCTATATTTCTATCTACAGATGGAAACACCAGCAATTCAGTTAAACACTCAAGAGTTCAGCCCAGATATTGATTTAAAAATCACAGAACCTTAAAATCTACATGTTTAATTATAGTTAACCAGTTATAATCTCGAAAAACAAGTCATACTTTCAAATTGTCCAATTAATCTTGAATCAACTGTAAACATTTCAACTGCCTAGTCGAAATATGAAAGTAAAGTCAATTGCAATAACCTAATTGTGGAAGCAAAACTGCTTGATCTAAAATCTTCCTTTATTAAAAGAATCTTCTACTAAGGGTAGTAATCTGTTTTTCAAAAGAAAGCAGAATCCAAGATAACTCCCAATACCCTTGAATATATAAGGTGGGCTGCCATATTTTACACAATGGTTGTGGCCTCTTTACAGTAGCTTCTTTGCAATCTGCTCAGTGTGTGTGGCAGTGGCCAGGAAAGCAAATAGAATGCTAGGATAGGATTAGGAAAGGGATAGAAAATAAGACAAGGTATTATTAATGCCTTTGATTTGTCTATGGTGCAACCTCACCTTTAGTACTGTGTGCAATTCTGGTCATCATATCTTAAAAAAAAGATATAGCGAAATTAGAAAAGGTTCAAAGGCCAACCAAAAAGGGGCTAGCACTCCTCTAATATGAGAAAAGGCTTAAGAGATTAGGGCTCTTCAGCTTGGAGAGGAGACGGCTGAGGAGAGGATATGATTACAGGTCCACAAAATCCTTAGTGGAGTAGAAGAACAGGTAAAGGTGAATAGATTGTTTACTCTTTCAAAAGGTTAAGACAAGAAGACACTCCATGAAGTTACATGGTTCATAGTTTTAAACAAATAGGAGAACATGTTTTTTCATTCAATGAATAGTTAAGCTCTTGAACTCATTATTGGATGATGATGTGGAAAAAGCAATTAGCATATCTGCATTTAAAAATGTTTTGGTCGGAAAGTCCATAAACTGCTATTAAGGTTGACGTGGGAAAGCTACTATTTATCCCTGGGGTCGGTAGATGGAGTCTTGCTACTCTAAAATTCTGCCAGATACTTGTGGGCTAGTTGGACTATCGGTCTGACCCAGAATGGCAATTCTTAGGAGCTAAATCACGCTCCAAACCCTGCTATAAGAAGACCAAGTAGCAGGCATTATTTAAAATCAAGCTAACAATCTATGCCCCTTCCCCCCCTGTTCACTAAAGCTTAGCTCGAGTTATCTGCAGCAGGGCCCATTTTATTCCTATGGGCCCTGCTGCAGATAACTGGAGCTAAGCTTTAGTAAACAAGCCCCTATATAAGCAGTAAGTTTGTCACCATTCATGCATATAAGGTAGACCTTTTTATTTAGTTGGCTAAAGTTATATTCAAAGCAGCTTAATTTCATGCTCTAACCTATGATGGTCCCTTGTATGCCCTTAATTACCCAACCAGCGCAAATGAATAAAATAACTCCCGGTATGTTATTTAACACTTACGGCTTTGGTGGCAAATAGCACTGTACAAGAAGTACTCCCGGTGCTCGCTCCAATAATTCCGCCCAGCTGTACTTGCGATCTCTACCTAAGCTAAAGCAAGGAGGACCAACGACCGGTGCATGGGTAACGGTATGCCAACCCACGTGGAGATCGCCACACGAATGCGCCAGTAGATCAGGTGACCTCTGATGCTGCTGGCATGTGAATGTGTCAGTGTGCACTGTGCTGTGCCCTTGCCTCTTAGTAATCCTAAATCTCCTTGGTATAAGCCTCCCTACATCAGCCCCGCTAGAGAGCAAGTGCAGCTTATATCATATGGGAAAAAAGCACTTTTTGATTACAACAGCACGCCCACCGTATTGGTGAGTTTCAAGCGCTGGTACATTATGAGCCAAAATACTCAAATATCGCATAATAAGCTACTTCTTTGACCACACCCACAATTTCTTCCTAAGGTGGTGTTTCCCTTTATTTAAAATCAATCCGTAATACTTCCAGTATTCTGTCCACCTGCTCATATATTGATGCTAACGAACGTTCTTTTGCATACTTTAGATTGTGCACGAGCACTTACTATTTATTCAGCTCACAACATGCCCAGCCAGGCCGCTGATCTCAGTTCTTTCTTTCTCTACGGGTACGAGTCATCCGCCTCCCTCAACCAGTCACAAAACTAGAGTCAATTAAGTAAGGAGGTTAACTGCTTGGAGTCGGTTGACGACGAGGCTGCGTTGATGCACTTAGTGCTCCATCAAAGTATGCAAGGATAGCCATGTAGCTGCTTTACAAATGAAACAGACTAACTAAATCAGGAGACAAAAGGCGAATTGGTTCCAAAGCAATGCAGCTTTATTGCTAGCAATGAACAGCACTGAGTACTCTCAGGATACTGCTCCCTGAGCGTCACCTGACACTCGTTCTTATCAGTAGTCATGCGCAGTTACAGACAGAGGATCTTACACAGAACCCAGGAAACGAAACTTATCTTTGGCTTTGCACACAACCCTCTATTTCCAACACTGGTCTCTAGTCTATTCACAGTTATTTGGCATTGCATATACCATATAAGAATCCCAATTAATGCTTGATATGGAGCTTGCTCACCTTTTCTTTACCAAAATATCGACAAAAAGCAAGACAATTTCCCTCTATTCTCTTACTACAGAGGAAAAGGCTTCAGACACTCAGTGAGCCAATATTTTTAATTTATAGGCTCACTGACTCGTTTAGCGGCTGCAATTTCTCCGCATACTTAGCCTACCACGAGCATCCTCATTAGCCAAAAACCTTTGCATTCATTTTTATAACTTTTTTTGAAACTTTTTTTAGTCCTTAGTAGTGTCACTTTATTTCAATCAACTTAAAAGGTACACTTATCTTCTGCTGCTTTCTCATACAGGACTCCCGGCACGCCCTACAGCGAGCTCCCGTTTCGCCAACAGCTTCTTAAGGATATATAATCTCAAAGAGGGTAGAGAAAATCATTTACCAACAGTTAGAAAACTTACTTGAGAACTTCCTGTACTAACAAAATGCAGCGTCCTATCTTTCTAAAATGGCGGACGCTATTTATCATGACGCCGTCGATGTCTATCTAATCATATTCTCTTTGCTATTTAAAGGGCTAGGTAAGCTGAACACACTAGAAAAAAGCTTTCCAGTCTACTCTTGTATTGAGCCCTATAGGGATTAGAGTTCGCAGTCTGTGTATCCATCTTTGTTCTCTGTGGATGAGTAACTTGTCCCTGTCTCCGCCCCGGCTCGACACAGGGACCTGCTCTATCGCTATGCATTTATAGTCCTCAAATTTATGAGTCTTCTCTATACTATGTTTGACTAAAGGGGCTTCCATACGAGACACCTTTAAATTGTGTTTATGATCAGTTAACCGCTGTTTAAGTTGGCGAGTGGTTTTTCCTACATATAGTTTAGGACAGGTACATATCATGATGTATACAACGTATGTGGATTCACACGTTGTGTTACTCTTTAATTCATATCCTTTGTTGTCAATAGGATTCGTAAATCGTTGAGTGGTTAGCATATTTGGACAAAAGCTACATTTCCCACAATGGGTATGTCCTTTGCTCCTCTCTGCTGGTCTTTCATGTTCTTGTAAAAGTTCTTTCAAGTTTCTATCGCGGCTATATGCTATTCGTAATTTATGATTTAGGAACACTGGATGAGCTTGAATCAATCTCCAATGTTGTCTAATCACTTTGGTAACCGCCTGAGTACCTTGCGAATATCTCAGCACACAAGTTTGTAGTTCTGCTTCTTTTACTTGAAGTTTTTTATGTTTTGGGATTAACAATTGTTCCCTATGATTATTTTTTGCTCTGGTATATGCCCAATTAAGAACGTTTTTGGGATATCCTCGTTCTTCAAACTTTTGAACTACTTCTTTGGCTCTACTTTTAAATTTCCTCTTATCATTGCAAATTCTTTTATACCTAAGTAATTGGGAAAACGGGAGGCTCTCTTTTGTATTTCTGGGATGATTGCTGGAAAAGTGCAATAAAGTATTTCGATGTTCTTGTTCTTGTTGAAACTACTTAATATTGCTCTAACAAAAAATGTTTTCTTATTTAATGACCAAATTTACCAACAAATAAAGGGAGTAGCAATGGGAGCCACTTGTGCACCGTCGGTAGCTTGTCTGTATATGTCGGATTTTGAAGAGCATTGGATCCACACTAACCAGTGGAGACAACAAATCCTAAAATGGTATAGATATATAGACGATATTTTTATGTTGTGGGAAGGGGAAGTAAAAGATCTGGTTGACTTTTTCCATTGGTTGAACTCGAGGGATGTGAATATCAAGTTCACTATGCAACATTCCTTTGAACAAATAACATTTTTAGACGTAAAAATAATACAACAACATAATCATTTTCAAACCACGGTTTATGTTAAGCCGACAGATCGAAATACTTTATTGCACTTTTCCAGCAATCATCCCAGAAATACAAAAGAGAGCCTCCCGTTTTCCCAATTACTTAGGTATAAAAGAATTTGCAATGATAAGAGGGAATTTAAAAGTAGAGCCAAAGAAGTAGTTCAAAAGTTTGAAGAACGAGGATATCCCAAAAACGTTCTTAATCGAGCATATACCAGAGCAAAAAATAATCATAGGGAACAATTGTTAATCCCAAAACATAAAAAACTTCAAGTAAAAGAAGCAGAACTACAAACTTGTGTGCTGAGATATTCGCAAGGTACTCAGGCGTTACCAAAGTGATTAGACAACATTGGAGATTGATTCAAGCTCATCCAGTGTTCCTAAATCATAAATTACGAATAGCATATAGCCGCGATAGAAACTTGAAAGAACTTTTACAAGAACATGAAAGACCAGCAGAGAGGAGCAAAGGACATACCCATTGTGGGAAATGTAGCTTTTGTCCAAATATGCTAACCACTCAACGATTTACGAATCCTATTGACAACAAAGGATATGAATTAAAGAGTAACACAACGTGTGAATCCACATACGTTGTATACATCATGATATGTACCTGTCCTAAACTATATGTAGGAAAAACCACTCGCCAACTTAAACAGCGGTTAACTGATCATAAACACAATTTAAAGGTGTCTCGTATGGAAGCCCCTTTAGTCAAACATAGTATAGAGAAGACTCATAAATTTGAGGACTATAAATGCATAGCGATAGAGCAGGTCCCTGTGTCGAGCCGGGGCGGAGTCAGGGACAAGTTACTCATCCGCAGAGAACAAAGATGGATACACAGACTGCGAACTCTAATCCCTATAGGGCTCAATACATGAGTAGACTGGAAAGCTTTTTTCTAGTGTGTTCAGCTTACCTAGCCCTTTAAATAGCAAAGAGAATATGATTGGATAGACATCGACGGCGTCATGATAAATAGCGTCCGCCATTTTAGAAAGATAGGACGCTGCATTTTGTTAGTACAGGAAGTTCTCAAGTAAGTTTTCTAACTGTTGGTAAATGATTTTCTCTACCCTCTTTGAGATTATAATAATCTGCTTGTTATATATCCTTAGAGATAAACGGTACTGCTCCTTAAGAAGCTGTTGGCGAAACGGGAGCTCACTGTAGGGCGTGCCGGGAGTCCTGTATGAGAAAGCAGCAGATGATAAGTGTACCTTTTAAGTTGATTGAAATAAAGTGACACTACTAAGGACTAAAAAAAGTTTCAAAAAAAGTTATAAAAATGAATGCAGAGGTTTTTGGCTAATGAGGATGCTCGTGGTAGGCTAAGTATGCGGAGAAATTGCAGCCGCTAAACGAGTCAGTGAGCCTATAAATTAAAAATATTGGCTCACTGAGTGTCTGAAGCCTTTTCCTCTGTAGTAAGAGAATAGAGGGAAATTGTCTTGCTTTTTGTCGATATTTTGATATACTATATAAGGCAATATGCTGATAAGCAGCACAAGTTCCAGCTGGTTTCTGCTATCTGGCTACAGCTGCTTCTTCTGAGCTAACTGTCAGCTTGCAAGCCTTATATTTCAGAAAAGGCACAGAAGGAGAGAAAATGTATTTCACAGAAAAAACAAAGTTAATGGCTGCCATGCTACAAGTTACAGCTTCTTTTAGCTAAGCACAATAGATTGTCCTTTACAGCAAAATCTAACTCTAGTATAAACTGCAGCAAAACAGTAACTTATTTCAGTGTTCCAGCACATTTACACAATACAGCCTCTATGCATGGATCACGAGACTGCGCTGGCAGAGCCAGCTGCCTTCCCTACAACCCCAAATTGCTGATTACTACAACTTGTTATCTAGCTGCTGGTTAACAAATACATACTACTAGTAAAAGTCCAAACTGCACAGGTTTAGGTCTTAGTCTAGGCTCATTATATGAAAGCTGAGGTTTTGGTACAAAGCAAAGGTGCAAGTGTGAATGCAAAGTCCATAGGTAGTATGCACAGAGCCCGAGGTTGTCCTGCCAGTCTAGTGATGGCTGCAGGCCGTGCACAGTGTTTGCTTGTCCACTCCTACACAAATACATCTATGGGGGAAGCTCTGTGGAAATGCGCTTTTGTACTAGCCATTATCTGAAGACGATGAACGGTGTCATCATGAGGAATCTGCATTTTCATAGCAGAAAGACCCGCCGTTATCTATAGCGACAAAGTATGTTTCGGACATGCCGTGTTCTCCCCCTGTCTCTGACGCAACTTGACTTCCTGTTTCCGGCAGGGTGGGATGTAGAGGGAGAGAAAGTTGTGTGATGTGTAGTAGTGTATCATAGGGGACGGGGCACTGGAGGAGGAAAGTGTGGGATTGTTAGTGGGCGACCTCAGGTATGAGTTTGATCGAGGCGGGGGAGAGGTGCCGTATCACGGACAAGGAGGAGAATGGAAGATAGAGGGAGAGATGGCAGATCATGCGGAGGGGAGGCCGATCCTCGAATGCCTGTGAGGAGACCGGTCCCCCGATCCCCGAATGCCTGTGAGGATGGATGCTCGGCGTGTGAGAGTGTGAGTACAGCTTTAATGCGTGTGACTTGGTATTTATGCGATCTTAGCTTCCTGCAGATGAAAAAAGATTCTTAAGGTAGACTTCTTCACACTAGCTTTCGATTTGTAAAAGCAGTTCGATTTGCAAAGTTGTACTTCGGAGGTCCTTAAGGGCTGCTAAGAACCTTGGTTTTCAGGATATCCACAATTAATATTTATCAGACGTATTTGCATACATTTGAGCTAAGCATCAGGATGATTTGCATGGCTTTGGGGACCTGGAAAACCAGATCTGATAGTGACCCACTGATGAAGTTGTGCACCTCTTCAATGCAGTCTTTCTTCAGGTTTTTTTTTTTTTTTTTTTACAAGCTTGAGATGTAGCAACATTTACAAAAGTGTGAAAACATCTGTAAAAATTGATTTGCAAGTAGTCGAGGGTGAAGCCTTCACGGTGAGCTTTGCTGCTCACAAGTTTGACGTGTGTTAAATAAATCAGGCCGAAGAGTGTTATACCCCTGTGTTTTTATCCACCTCGTTAATTGTGCATCGTTCTATGCAATCTGCTTTCCAATTAGCAGCAAAATTGAGGAACAAAAGGTAAGGTACTGAAAAGTTTAGTAGGCGTTCAGTTATTCATGTAGTTAGGTACTTTTTTGCACTTTTATTTACCATGGTTAGTAAAAAATATCTTACAATAGTCAAATTTGTTTCCCCGAACATATTTGCGCTTCTCAGATGTTCCAAAGTGTAATTATCCTATCTCTCCTTGGGGCATTAGAGCATGAGATTGCAGAGGCTAAATTTCAAAGATGAAAAAAAGAGGTCTAGATACACATCGTTTACTCATGTACAAATGTGTGTTTTATGAATCAGAATGATTCAGAAAAAGAGGTTTGTAGAACTGGATTGAGACCCATTGATCTAGCAAGATCACAGACACAGTAGATCAGATGGAAGAGAAAGCATGGCGACCCTAAAGCCCTTCTGGTCTTAACTAGGTGACTTTAAAGATGTTTGGATGTGTACAGACATTTATAAAAGGAAGAGAGAGAGACCAAGGATCTGCCATCCAGTTTCTTCATTTTCTCCTTCATTTAACAGGAATTGTGTCCTTCCATATCATGCCGATCAATCCATAGACTGGTGGGTTGTGTCCATCTACCAGCAGGTGGAGATAGAGAACATACCAGTCTATGGATTGATCGGCTATGATTAATGGAAAGAAAATTATCAGGTATGATACATAATTTTACCTTTCGTTTTGTAAAGGGGGGGGGGGGGGCATCCTGATGACTTTTTATCATAATGAAACAGACTAACTAAATCAGGAGACAAAAGGCAAATTGGTAACAAAGCAATGCAACTTTATTGCTAGCAATGAACAGCACTGAGTACTCTCAGGATACTGTGTGTCACAAATCATCTGACACTTACATTTATACTTCCCTGCTGGGCCTGCGCATTAGGCCCCTTATACATCACAGTTGACATGCGCAGTAAACATTTGTAGTTCTTACAGTACACATTTGTAGTTCACAGTCCATACACACGTCATAATACTGAAATGATACTGGCAAGGGAAACGAAACTTAGCATCTTGCTCTATACACACAATGCTCCTTTCTAGCAGAGGAGATAAGGTTCGTTAGGCTCAGAGATGCAGGATGGGGAGGTGACGACACCCTCCAAGGCCATCTATTCATATTGCGCCTACGTGCAGGCTGGGTTTTGTGTGCAAGCCTTGCCAACTAATGTTACAAGCTGTTTATCTACTGCACCTGCATTCTGTCTTACACTAATAGGCAGCGAGGCAGTACAAACTGGTTAAGGCACAGTGCAATAGAACTTAAATGTCCAATACATTCAAGTATAAAGTATGCCCAAAAAGGCAAAAGCAGAGGTAGTATGCACAAAGTCAGTATGCACAGAGCTTGAGGTTGTCCTGTTGGTCCAGTAGTATCAAGTGTTCAGATCCACTCCTACAATTCCCCCCTTTTGATACTTGAACATCCATTCTGGTGGAGAGTATCATCTCCATAAGCCCTGAAAGGGAAGAGAGAGACAAGAAGCATTAGCAGGGAGGCAAAAAGGGAGCCCTAAGCTCTTGCGCAGCCGCTGGTTGCTTCGCCGGGTTTGAGACGGAGGGTCCCTAGTGGAATCCCCCCCCCCCCCCCCTTTGTAGCCGGACTTTGGCTGGCACAAGGGCGGTGGCACGTTAATTGCCTCGGGAGAACTGAATTCTGCTTCATCCGCATCATCCGCATCGAATTGGGGGATGGGGGAATACATCTGGAGGGCCATGAGTTGGGCGGCTGCTCGGCGGTCAGCGATGCTCTCCATGGTGGAGCGAAGACACCTGAAAACAAAGGGGAGAGACAAGGGTATTAATAAGCAGGACAACAAGAAGAGGCCACCCATGACGAGGAGACTCTTGAGGCTCCCAGACGTCGGTAGCCAGTTGGTTAAAGAGGATGTCCAATCCCAGGCGCTGTTCCAGGTTTGGACAGGTACGTAAGCCAGTTTCACCATGCGGTCAGTGATCTCCCTGATGACGTGACTCTGGTCATCAATTTGTAGACAGCAGTTGCTGAGATTAAATTTGCCACACACTCCGCCCTCGTGGGCTAAGAGGTAATCAAGAGCCAAGCGATTCTGGTATACTGCGGTAATCAATTTGGTGTTTTGGCGTGCCAAGATGTTAAGGGCAAAGGCCGAATCGTTAGTGAGGATTTCGAGCACTGCCTGCAAACGGATGATACGATTCAGCATGTAGATGGGGGTACGGTACCCATACGTGCCATCCTCAGCCCATGTGGCCGGCCCATAGTAATGAATGATGCGTTCTGGTGGCCACTCGTTATCCTTCCAATCTCCAATCTGGACCTTGGGCTTGGTGTCTCGAGGGGACCGTTTTCTTCTGCCTATATTTCCAGGCCCTTGTTCCATATAGAGAGGTATACCTAACGTCTCGCCTACGCGCAGGGGCAGGAGGAAGAAACTAGGACGGACGGTGCCCAAGAGACAGGTACCGTACCAGCGGGCCGGGAGCTGCTCATAGGCTCTGCGACCGCAAATGTAGTAGTAGCCCTCCGGGGCTATCCATTTAAGGGAGGCGTTTCCCCCGTATGTCCATGTTGCATTCAGTGTGGGTTCGGTCCAAATGGGCTCTGGGGCGGGCAGGTTGTCCGTTTGCCACCAGGTGGTTCGGCTTCCATTAAACTGAAGGACCCCCGTGCAAGCGGAATCTCCCACTGGGACGGAATAGCGCTTCGAGGGAGCTCGACTAGCGCAGAGGGTACCTATGATGTTGGTTCTCAGGGCCCACTCGTAGGGCCTCGGACGCCGGGGAAAGGTAATGTTGGTGACGTTAAGGGCGTCCCACATGTGCTGATGAATCTCCTTCGCTTCCCAGGGCCATTGTTCACCCATGTCGGTGCCTCCACAGACGAAACAGTTGGCAATTCCTAGGGAAAGGGCAATGTTTTCGGCCAGGTTGATGAACATGTTCCGAGCTTCGGGAGAGATGGGGAACTTAGTCGCTGCCTCCTCAGCGCGAGCAATTTCGTCGAATACATCCTGGTAGCCGACAACCGTGGTCTGATAGTGTGTGGGTGCCTTCTCTTCAAGGCTCTGGCTAATGGTAATGAAAGTTATAGGGTCCATTCCGGCCCCGTCGATGCCAAAACCCCAGGTTTGTCTCCAGGGGGTCCCGGGTCCCCTCAGTGGCCATTCAAGGAGCACGGTGTTGTCGGAGCCCCTGCGAATTTCACCTAGACCGGGACATCCGGGGTATCCGCCTCCTGTGTAGGCACACACTCGTTCCCATCCCGAGGTCCGGGTGTCTGCTGCACAAGGTAACCAAGACCAGGGAGAGCCATATCTTCCGTCTAGAGTAAGGGGGCAGACATACTTGTGATCATTTGCGTAGGCCTTGCGCCAAGCTAGACTTCCGCACTTGTGGGACCAGGGGTGTCTGTCTATAGCAACACAGACGTCAAAGGTAAGGGTGGCCACAGTTTGAGTACCACCTGCAATAATGCGGGTAGAATTCACGTAATACAGGATGCCGTCCCCTGGACTCCCATAGATCTGACGTACTGAGGGAGTCCCACGCTGAGGGTGACATTGTAGTATCTTGGCTTGACAGGGCTGTGGCAGATAGTGAGATTGTTCTGGAGGCACCTGTGAAACTGTTGGAGTCCAGTCGGGGTCGTAATAGCACAAACCGGAAGGGGCCGGCAATCACCTTCCGGAGGCTGTGATTGATGAATGAGGGTGGTGACCAGGTGATATCCCCCCTCTATGCGATGTCGTACTGAGCGCAAACACACAGTACAGTTCTGACTCAGGGTGGTAGACTGGTTCGAGGCTGAGCAAAGGAGGATTATGAAGAGCAGGTTCAACATCATAGGGATGGGGGGAGGTATCCCAATCTCTGCAGTAGGAAGATTATGAGACTGAGAATGACGGCTCCAATAAACAGGGAGCCGAAAAAGCAGTGGGTCCAATAGCTGAGCTTCTGTTGCTGGGTAGACATGGACCTGGTTCACTTCCTCGTCAGGGTCAGCCGTAGTGGAGCGTCAGGGTGTTGACGGGCGGTCCAAACTCTGGGTGTGCCGCCGGTAGATGCAGCAGGTTTCAGCCTGGTCCAATGTATCCACACGGGACTTCCTGCAATTTTAACAGCGGTTGGGGTAGTTAGGAGAACAAGGGAGGGCCCTTTCCACTTGGGCTTTAGACAGTCAGACTCATCCCACTCTTTTACCCAGACTTCATCCCCCACCCTAAACTGATGTGTAGGACTAGTAAGGACTAGAGGACCTATGCTCTCGGTGTACTGTTGGATGTCCTGCACTACCTCGCGTAGGGCCTTCATCTGTTTTACTAGGGAGCTCTCGCCCTGTATCTGCAAGGAATCGGGAAAGGAGGGTAGCGGTGGCGGTCGGGCGTACATCATCTCGTAGGGCGTAAGGCCTGTAGCCTTGGGGGTGCACCTGAGATGCAGTAGGGCCAGTGGGAGCAGGTCGGGCCATTTAGCTTTGGCTTCCTGGCATAACTTAGCCAGCTGGTTCTTCAGGGATCAGTTAGCTCTCTCCACTATTCCACTGCTCTGGGGTCTCCATGCACAATGTAACTTCCAATCGAGGCCCAGCCTTGTACTGAGTTGTTGTGTCACTTCGCTAGCGAATGCGGGGCCGTTGTTGGAGTTTATCTGTCTGGGAAGGCCGTATCTTGGCAGGAGGTGATGGATCAGTAAGGAGGTGACTTCTTTAGCCATTTCTGTTCGGGTGGGCTGGGCCTCAATCCATCCTGTGTAAATACACACGACGACGAGAATGGCTTTGTAGCCCCGGGCTGGGGGCATATGCGTGAAGTCAATCTGGCAGACGTGGAACGGGCTAGTGCCCCGCAGAACATGTCCTGGCGTCGGACCGGGCCCTGTCCTTGGGTTATTTCGAGCACAAGTTGCGCATTGGCTGGAAGCATTTTTGGTCCAGAGGAACAATTTGTTGATATAATAGGTCTTCTCCAGTAGGCGCCCCAGAGCGTCCTTGCCCAGATGGGTGTAGTTGTGGGCCTCCCTGGCCACCGTCCAGGCCAAGGCTTCGGGTATCCATATGCGCCCATCCTGTAGTACCCACCAGCCATTGCGTGACTCCAGGCCCTCTTGCCGGGCCCACTCAGTCTCTTGTGGGGCATAGATGGGGGTCTCTGTGGGGAGGTGAACAAAGAGTACAGGGTCAGAGGAATGAGAAAGGTAAGGGAGTCGACTCGCCCTTTTCGCAGCGTCGTCTGCCTGCTGATTTCCCCGGGCGATAGGGTCCGTCCGGCCTGTGTGGGCCCTGCAGTGCATCACAGCTACTTTCTTCGGTTTCCATACTGACTCAAGTAATTGGCAGATCTCAGCGGCATTTGCAAGTCCTTTCCCCTCAGCTGTCAGAAATCCCCTTTCCTTATACAAGGCTCCGTGCACCTGGAGGGTGAGGAAAGCGTACTTGGAGTCGGTGTAGATGTTAACAACTTTTCCTTCAGCCCACAGGAGGGCTCTCGTGAGGGCGATCAGTTCCGCTTTCTGGGCTGACGTTCCGGGCGGCAGAGCCATAGCCTCGATCACATGGTCCTCAGACACAACAGCATAGCCAGCTGTTCGAATGCCCTCTATCACCTGGCTGCTTCCATCGGTGAACAGGGTGATGCCCCCTTGCCAGGGTTGGTCCTTGAGGTCAGGTCTGCTGGAATGCACAGTGGCCATTACCTCCTCACAGTCGTGGAGTGGTGGTTCAGGGGCCGGAAGGAGGGTGGCGGGATTAAGATTAGTTGTATCTAGGATTCGCACCTCCGGATTCTCGCATAGGAGGGCTTGGTATTTAACCAATCGGGAGTTGGTCATCCATCTGGGTCCGTGGCTCTCGAGTAGGCCGCGGATGGTGTGGGGTGTAGTCACAAAAAGTGTTTGGCCAAACGTGAGTTTATTGGCCTCGTGTATCAGCAGACAGGCCGCCGCAATGCTTCGGAGACAGCCCGGCCATCCTCGTGCCACGTTGTCCATGCCCTTGGAGAGGTATGCTACAGGGCGTTGCCAGGTGCCGACCAGTTGGGTAAGGACTCCAAGTGCCAATCCCTTCTTTTCGTCGATGAACAAGTGGAACGGCTTGGTCACATCTGGCAGTCCGAGCGCTGGTGGGGATACAAGGGCCTCCTTGAGGTCCTGAAGGGCTTTCAGTTCGCGCTTCTCCCACTGGAGATTTTGGCCCTCGAGTTCAGGTCCTTTCAGTTTGGCGTACAAATCTTGGGTCAGGACTGCGAAGTTAATGATCCAGATCCGGCAATACCCAGCTGCGCCTAGTAATGCCCGCAATTCCTTCTTATTTGCAGGGGTGGGTTGATTGCGGATAGCTTGGGTACGGGGTGTACCGAGCCTTCGGTTTCCTTCTCGTAGGCGAAAACCCAGGTACTCGACTTCGATCTCGCATATCTGGGCCTTTTTTCGACTGGCTCGGTACCCCTGGGCTTCCAAGGTTTTCAAGAGGTAAAAGGTAGCTTCTGCACAGTCCGTGTACGTTTCACGGGCCACCAACAGGTCGTCCACGTATTGAACGACCGGCCCATACTCGTCCTGATACATCCTCAGGTCCTGGGCAAGTTGATCACCAAAGAGGGTGGGCAAGTTCTTGAATCCCTGGGGAAGCCGAGTCCATGTAAATTGTTGCTTACTTCCGGTCTGTAAGTCTTCCCACGTGAAGGCAAACAACTTCTGGCTGTCGACAGCAAGAGGGATGGAGAAGAAGGTGTCCTTCAGATCAATGACACTGTACCACTTGGTCTGGGCTGGCACTTGGGCTAGGATGGAGTAGGGGTTCGGTACGAGGGCAACTATGTCGGCTACCTGGTTGTTGACTTTCCTCAGGTCCTGGACGGGTCTGTACTCTGATGTCCCTGGCTTCTTAACGGGCAACAGTGGGGTGTTCCACACAGATCTGATCGGTTTGAGAACCCCTTGTTGAAGGAGTTTCTGTAGATGAGTTTGCATACTATGCCGGGCTGCATAAGGGATGTGATATTGTCCTTGGTTGACAACTTGAGCATTTGGTTTGAGTTCAATCCAGATGAGGATGGCGTTAACGGCCAGTCCACCGGGGTTCACTTCTGCCCACACGTTGGGCACTCCAGCCATCAGGGTTCTCCTTTGCCGTGCGAACGGGGTGTCCTGGCAATAACGGCAGTCGTCAGGGCCTGCAAGTAGGGGGGCGTGTAGTCTCCATTCTTCCCGCACAGGGCAGATAAGCGTCACCGGTCGGTCTTCAAAATGAGCTTCTACTTCACCCGTGGTCTTAAACTTCAAGGAGGCTTGGAGTTTGCACAATAGGTCTCGGCCAATCAGTGGAATTGGACATTCGGGGACATGTATGAACTGGTGAGACACCATCGTTCCCCCGATCCGGACTTGGCGCTCCTTGAGGAGGGGAGCAGTGAGTGACTTCCCGGAGGCACCCACAATCGGTATGGATTCTTTCGTGGCCGGGCTATGGCAGTGGTGATAACAGATCGCTGGGCCCCAGTGTCTAGTAGAGCCTTCATCCACCAGAGGGTCAGTGGGGACTCTGCCCTCCCGGTCCCTTCATGCAGTATGGTCCCGGGTAGCGTCAAGGGCCATCTGCCATTCCTGCCGTTCGCCACGTCCTCGGCCGCGGCCCCCGTCCTCGCTGTCCCTGTCTGGGGCCTCTTGGGTGGTCATCATCCTCCTCCCCTCTGTTCTGGTCCCGTGGCTTCTCCGGGCATTCTGCCCACCAGTGCCCTTCTTCTCGGCAATTAGCGCACTGGTTGCGTCCTATGGGGGACCGTGCCCCTCGTCCTCTCCGGCCCTTGCCTCTACCACGCGGTCTGGACCCCAGACGTTCTTCCAGTACCGTGGCCAGCACATCTGCCTTCTCGCGCATCCGTCTGGTCGATTCCTTCTGGGCTTCAGTCTTCTCTTCCTGGTCGCGGTATCCGAATACGCGATCAGCTATAGCTTTCAGTTGGCTGATACTCATCCCTTCAAATCCTTCAGTGCTCTGAAGCTTCCTTCGTATATCCGGTGCTGATTGACTGACAAAACTCATGACTACTGTAGGGACGTTCTTGGGATCTTCGGGATTGATTGGACTATGTTTTCTAAAAGCTTCCATAAGTCGTTCAAGGAAATCCCCCGGGCTTTCGTCCTTCTGTTGAACTACATTGTGGATTTTTCCCATATTAGTAATCTTCTGTTTTCCCTTTTTAAGGGCCGCCAGGTATGCTTGCTGATACCGGCGGATGACGGTTTGGCCTTCAGCGGTTCGATAGTCCCACGCAGGGGCCGCGGTAGGTACTTCCGTGTCTAAGAGGTTCTGTACGTTGGCATGGCCCGGGTTGGCGTCCCGGACGGCTTGTTCCATATTCTGCTGTAAGAGGCGGCGTTCCTCAGTGGTCAGAATGTGGGCACTCAATTGCCTGAGATCACCCCATGTAGGATTATAACTGTATATGATACCTTCCACCAGCTCTATCAGCTGTTCAGGTTTCTGGTCGTACGAAGGCCCATGTAATTTCCAGTTATACAAGTCGGCACTGGAGAAGGGAACGTGGCTGTAGACGGTGGACTCGATGGGCTGGCCCCCTTCCGCTGTCGGGTTAGGGGTATAGGTGGTAGATTGTCGGACCGGGTAGAGGTCAGTAATTCCCGCCCTGCGACTGGAGGGGAGGGTGTCTCGCGGACTCGATTGGGGAAACCGAGTAATTTTCTTCACGACCCTTTGGCTCTTCCTCGAAGTTGCGGGGCCTTTTGACTCGGGCGAGCCTGGTTGGGACGTGCCTTCAGCGTCTGACTCTGACTCAGAGGCCTCGGCGTTATTCTGGCCTTCCGCCACGTCCGCGAGGTCGGGGTATATAGGGGCGTAGGGAGGGGGCGCAATATCATCCTCGTAGGTCTCCGACGTAGCAAGTATCGGAGCCTTCGGAGCCACCTTTTCGGGCAAATCCTGAACTTTCCCTCGGGTTTCCTTCATGGGTCTCGTTCTGGGAAGTGTAGTGGTAGCACAGGGCGTGGCCTCAGTCTTAGCAGTGGTAGTACGGGGCGTGGTCTCTGGGGCTTCGATGCTAGGGGCGGACGGCCTTATGGCGGCGGTCCCTGCGGCCCTCGGAACGGCAACGGTTGCCGGGATTTGGAGAGTGAAGGCATGGGTCCGCAGGGCTTTGTGCTTTAAGTTTAGTTTTCCGCCCCTTTCTCTGGTTTACCACCATGAGGGCGGCCTTTTCTACCTTATGTTGGGCCCAGTTTGGCGGGTTCCGGACTACATTCAACCACGCTTCTATGTACGGTATGTCCTCGGGACAGCCTGGATTTCCTTCAACTATAACAATATCCATGACTGCCGCCACTTTCTCATACTCAAATGACCCTTCCGGAGGCCACTCAGCAATCCCTAGTCCAGGCCACATAAATTGACATCGCTGTATCATCCCGGCCCTACTACAGTTATCTTGGTCGAACACCTCGCTAAAGTGTTCCGTCATTAAGTCTAAAGGTGTGGATCCACCCCCGCCCATCCTAACCTGAGTGCCAAAGGATAGGAGACAGACAAAGGGGGAAAAGGATGGTGGAGGAGTAAGGGGTCTCGTTCCACCGGACACAGAAGGATCAACACTCGGCCTGACCGGAATGCGGTCGCCCGATCCGGAAATGCAAGCCCACTCACACAACTTCCACACGCCACAAGAAACCCTCCCGTACGGTTTCTTCGCCGAGCCTAGTGAGTTTCGGGACCTAGTCCGTATTAGTCACTGGCTAAAAGAGGGTGATCATGCCTCTTCTTCGGTCCTTACTGGGCCGGTCACTACGTTGAGTATACTCGCCTGTCCGCCGGGGTCGCAGGCTGCGCCGTCGGTGCGCTTCTCTCCGGAGTCAAAAAGGTGCCTTGCCGGAACCACGCAGCCCCACCTCCAGTCAGCCGGAATCGATCGGCCCTCCACCGGGGGATGGACACTGAAATCAGCGGTGGCCACTCACCACCTTCTCGGGAGGGGGTCGATGACCCGACTCAACTGCAGTGGGGGAGGGGAAGAATATAATCCGATTTCCCTTTTGTAGACACTCCTGGCTGGCTCGCCAATGAAACAGACTAACTAAATCAGGAGACAAAAGGCAAATTGGTTCCAAAGCAATGCAACTTTATTGCTAGCAATGAACAGCACTGAGTACTCTCAGGATACTGTGTGTCACAAATCATCTGACACTTACATTTATACTTCCCTGCTGGGCCTGCGCATTAGGCCCCTTATACATCACAGTTGACATGCGCAGTAAACATTTGTAGTTCTTACAGTACACATTTGTAGTTCACAGTCCATACACACGTCATAATACTGAAATGATATTGGCAAGGGAAACGAAACTTAGCATCTTGCTCTATACACACAATCCTCCTTTCTAGCAGAGGAGATAAGGTTCGTTAGGCTCAGAGATGCAGGATGGGGAGGTGACGACACCCTCCAAGGCCATCTATTCATATTGCGCCAAGTGCAGGCTGGGTTTTGTGTGCAAGCCTTGCCAACTAATGTTACAAGCTGTTTATCTACTGCACCTGCATTCTGTCTTACACTAATAGGCAGCGAGGCAGTACAAACTGGTTAAGGCACAGTGCAATAGAACTTAAATGTCCAATACATTCAAGTATAAAGTATGCCCAAAAAGGCAAAAGCAGAGGTAGTATGCACAAAGTCAGTATGCACAGAGCTTGAGGTTGTCCTGTTGGTCCAGTAGTATCAAGTGTTCAGATCCACTCCTACAATAAGAATATAAGAATAGCCATACTTGGTCAGACCAGTGGTCCATCTAGCCCAGTATCCTGTTTCCAATAGTGGCCAAGATAGGTCACAGGTACCTGGCAAGAAATCCCAGGGCAAGAAGTAGTTTCCTCATGTCTAGCTCAATAGCAGACTATGGATTTTTTCCTTTGGGAACTTGTCCATATCTTTTTTAAACCCAGATACGCTAACCACTGTTACTACATCCTCCAGCAAAAAGTTCCAGAGCTTAACTAGTCATTGAGTGAAAAAATGTTCCCTATTATTTGTTTTAAAAGTATTTCCATGTAACTTCCTTGAGTGTCGCCTAGTCTTTGTACTTTTAGAACGAATAAAAAAATCAATTCACTTCATCTCGTTCTACACCACTCTGAATTTTGTAGACCTCAATCATATCTCCCCTCATCCATTTCTTTTCCAAGCTGAAGAGCCCTAAACTCTTTGGCCGTTCCTCGTATGAGAGGAGTTCCATCCCCATTATCATTTTGGTTGCTCTTCTTTGAACCTTTTCTAGTTCCGCTATATCTTTTTTGAGATACTGTGACCAGAACCGAACGCAGTACTCGAGGTGAGGTTGCACCATGCAGAGGCATTGTAGTATTTTCAGTCTTATTTACCATCCCTTTCCTAATAATTCCTAGCATCCTGTTTGCTTTTTTGGCAGCCACCACCACACGCTGAGCAGTAGATTTCAGCGTATTATCTGCAACGACACCTAGATCTTTTTTTCTTTTTTTTTTTTTTGAATGCTGACCCCCAAGCTGGTAACTATGACTCGGATTATTCTTTCCAATGTGTATCACTTTGCATTTGTCCACATAAAATTTCATCTGTCATTTGGATGCCCATTCCTTCAATTTCCTAAGGTGTTCCTGCAGTTTTTCACAGTATGCATGTGTTTTAACAACCTTGAATAATTTTGTGTCATCTGCAAATTTAATCGCCTCACTCGTCGTCCCAATTTCCATATCATCTCTCTATATAAAAGGCAACCCCAACGTTCTGAAGCCTCCATGGAAGTTGAGGCGCCCGAGATATCCGGTGTGCCCTGGAGTGTCTGCACCGCCCTCGCGTCAAAATGTCATGACGTCGAGGGCGGAGCTATAACACTCGAGGGCCGAAACCGAAACGCCACAGGCACGGCCACGGAGGCGCAGCAAACAAAAAAAAACCAAAACCCTACCCACACACAGCGACGCGAACACCGAACAAGGCAAGTAGCTCAGAGGGAGGGGGGCCCTTGCTAGCGCCCGTTTCATTCCGCTCAGAAACGGGCATTTATTCCTAGTTTATAAATATGTTAAATCGCACTGGTCCCAGTACTTATCCCTGCGGCGCTCCACTATTTACACTCCTCCATTGAGAGAAATGACCATTTAACCCTACCCTCTGTTTTCTGTCCAGTAACCTATTCCACACCAGAGCATTGCCTCCTATCCCCTGACTCTTTAATTGTCTCAGGAGTCTCTCATGAAGAACTTTGTCAAAAGCATTATGAAAATCTAGATCCATTGCATCAACCGGCTCACCTTTATCCACGTGTTTATTCACACCTTCGAAGAAATGAAGCAAATTGATGAGGCAAGCCTTCCTTTGGCTGAACCCATGCTGACTCTGTCCGATTAAACTGTGTTTATTTACGTGTTTCATAATTTTATTCTTTATAATAATTTCCACTATTTTGCCCAGCACTGACGTCAGGCTTAACGGTCTGTAATTTCCTGGTTCACTCTGGAACTCTTTAAAAAAAAAAAAAAAAAGTTGGTGTTACATTGACCACCCTCCAATCTTCAGGTACTACGGACAATTTTAATGACAGGTTACGTATTACTAACAGCAGATCAGCAATTTCATGCTTTGAGTTCTTTTGAGTACCTTTGGATGTATGCCATCCGGTCCAGGTGATTTGCTATTCTTTTAATTTGCTGATTTGGCTCAATATGTCTTCTAGGTTCACAGAGATTTCTTTCAGTTCCTCCACATCATCACCTTTGAAAACCATTTCCGGTACAGGTAGATCTCTTACATCTTCCGTAAAGACCGAAGCAAAAAATTCCTTCAGTTTCTCCGCTATGGCCTTTCTTCTTCTGATGTACCTGAAAAAAGGTTGTTACTGAGTTTTAGCCTCTGCAGTAAGTTTCTCTAGTGTATTAAGGCCATCTTCCTCATTGCTGCAGATGAGAGAGTTACGAAACAAGTTTACCCCCATATTGCCCAGTTAACTATAACAACACTTTAATATTGTCAGTGTCTTTTGCTATTATATAGTCTTTGATCTTTTTGAGCACGTCTGAAGAAGGGACCTATATGGCCTTGAAGGTTGTTATATACAGTAACATTCTCGGGTAAGTAGAGAAAACCAAGGCACTGCAACCTGTTAAAAAAAAAAAAAAGAGAGAGAGAAAACAAAACTCTCAGAAAGCTTGATTAGAATTACTTTACATCAGGTTAATTTTTCCTTGGGGACTGATTTATCATTTTGTCTCCTTATTCGGTTTTATCAGGTGTTTCATATGCTGTTGATAAATCTCTTCTGTTGCTTCCCTTTCTGTCATGCTCTGCCATGACCAGACTTGCCTCTTCCCTCTGTGGGATGTAATTTAGCAATCCTGCAGTTGGTAGTCACCATAATTGCAAACAGATGGTCCAGCTTTTTTTTTTTATGAGCCATCTTATCGGTGGGAATAAGAAAAAAAGACTTTATCCAAGAGCTGAGTGGTTTTATCCTGTTTCAGGGGGTGGACTGTCAGGAGAAAACTGGAATACAGATGAGAAGCCCTTCAGAAAGTCAAATATTTTGAAAATGTCCCTGTTATGTGAGTTATAGTACAACACGTAATATCGCTGGTAAGAATTGATGTAAAACCATGAGTAACAAATAAAAGCTGCTCTTCCTGGCAACCAGTGGTTGTATTTGCTGTGCTTAATTGTTACTTTGTGTTGGAAGAGGACTTTGTACCGGAGAGCTTTTTTGCAAAAACACTGCTTTTAATAAGAGCTGAGTGAGTGATACAGCTGCACAGGGTGCAGTATAGAAGGGCTCAAAAATTGTCCGCTGTCCACGATCCTCTCGTTGGCAGTGGCAAAGTGGGTGAGGTAGGGTATGCTAGTGGCCCAATCACACAGGGGGGCATTCAGCGCTGGAAAAAATTGACACGGAGTGCCGGGTTGAGCACCATTTATAGAATAGTGCATAGAGCCCATTCCTGCACCAGGAGTTGGGTGCCGGTATTCATGCCAGCTGAAACCTGGTGTGAATGCCAGCACCCAACTCCTGGCATCTTGGTATGGAAATGGGGCTGTTCTATAATCCTGTTCTATAATCCAATTTATTGGAACGCTTCTGCCCCTCCCCTGCCATGCCCTCTTTGAATTGCGCACTAGGGTATTTAGGTGCACAAAGTTATAGATTAGGACAGATGCACATGCAAATTCCAATTAACTGCAATAATTGTTACCATCGGTTGATTGCTAACTAATGGTAATAGTTATTGCAGTTAATTGCTCATTAGCCAAGTAAGTTGCAATGCGCTCCTTGGCTCTGCGCCCAAATCTCAGCAACCATATATACAGTTTGGGGGGGGGGGGGTGTAATTATGGCTCAATACAGTCCTGTGACACACTCTGTGTTATTACAAAAGATTTTTTTTTACCTTAGACACAGACATAGTTTCTTTGCTGTCCTGATAAAAAGATTAGAGCTCTTAAAGATTTGTCACAAATATATTAAGTCAGCCTAATAAAAAGGGAAAGGTATCACCAACTTGTTTGTTGATCCTTTCTTCCACCTTTCCAAGAAAAAGTTGAACATGAAAACTGCATCATTCTTGTGTACTTAACAAAAGTTAATTGACTATGTTCGTTAGATCTCGAGGATGCTTACATTTGCATAGCAGTTCACTTAAGTGATCTTCAATTCTCCCTGCAAACCAACCTTTATTAGTTATTTATGGTTCTCCTTTTTGGCTGGTCTTCAGCTCACAGGGTATTCACCAAATGTATAGTGTTTTATGGCAGTGCTCCTACACAGGCAAGGTCTTCTGGGGTTTTTTTTCAGTATTTTTAATTTAATTCTGGTATTTGTATTCTGCTTAACCATCAAGTTCAAGGCGGAGAACAATCACACGTTATGAACAGTTTCCCTAGAGGGCTCACATCTCGGTTTTTGTGCTTGGGGCTATAGTGGGGTTAAGGGGCCCTTTCACAAAGTGTGTGCCAGATTGGCATTACTGCCCGGCTAGCACATGTGCCTGGTGGTAATTCCAAGTTTGGTGCACGCCAAAAACCCATGGTAGAAAATCATTTTCTACAGCGGGGGCATTCCCAGCAGTAATCGCCATTTGACATTGGCTGCACAGTTACCACGCTGGTAGTGCGTGAGTCCTTACCGTTAAGTCAGTGGGTGGCGTTAAGGGCTCAGGCCATAAATAGGCGTGCGCTGGTTTTCATTTTCTCATACACCCATTTCCTGACCCATTAAAAAAAAAATCTTTTTTTCCAGACACGGTGAAGAAATGGCCCAGTGCATGTCCAAAACACTTGCCCACACTACCGCAGGCCACTTTTTGCCGCACTTTTGTAAAGGGACCCCGAAATGACTTGCCCAAGGTCACAAAGAGCTGCAGTGATAATTGAACCCAGGACCCCGGGATCAATGCCTGCTGCACTAACCATTAGGCCACTCCTCTACAAGTATCTGAGTGATTGCATCTTCGCTGCTCTCTTCCTGGACCTGGCTATCACTTTGAGGAACAAGACCTTAGCCTAGCCTGGGATACCTCATCAATGTTGACAAATCAAACCTTCAGCCTACACAAAGGATTGCTTTCATTGGAGTGCTTCTAGAGATAAAGACATTACTCCTGTTAGACTACGTTGCCTCGTCCAGTCTGTTCAAAAAGTCTGATACTTCTCTTGGGGTCACAGCTGGGCTTAATGTGAAATGCTAGGACATAATGGCTTCCACATTACACATATTCACTCTCACTTATCTCGGATAAGAAGGCTGCAGTGGGCCTAAATTGTGAATGGAATCAGATGTTCCAGGCCTTGTCCTGCAAGATCTTCCTGTCAACTTGCTTGTAGACCATGCTGCAATGATGGATCTCAAAGGACAACTTCATCGAAGGACCCACCTTTTGCACATCAGCTTCATAATTGTATAATTGCCACAGATCTTAGAACATCAGGTGTAGTGCCCCTGTCAGCTTATGCAATATTCGAGGAAGCTTGTCGAAAACCGAAGGGGCTTCTTCACATCAACCTTCTGGTACCGAGAGCAATATTTTACTCCTTTGAGCATTTGTACATCAGCTTCAAGATCAGTCACTATGATTCAATCAGGTGGTTATGTTTTGCATCAAAAAGGAGGGATGGGAACCCTTTGTGTATGTTAGGAAGCAGCCCACATATAGCATTTCATACTGAATCACATGTCCATCAAATCATCTGCATAATCAGGGAGCAAAACCATCCAGTCAACAAACTCTGCAAAATCCTTTAACCTCACAGGTGATGATCTTCAAATATAACAGCCCATCTGAGAAACTTCTCTAAACACATTTACTAGCAGCAACAAACCAAAATACCTCTCTACTGCTCAATATAAATAACTCTGAAGCACCATGCACAGGATTCACTGGCTGTAGAATGGGTCTGGTACCTGCATTACTGGCTTTGACAAAACTGGTCTCCCATTGAGTACTGATTCCATTCAGTCTGTACTCAGATTCGTATTTCCAGCTTTAAGACATAGTTGAGGTGCACTACCACATCCCATTCTCTGGTCTCTGGCTTTTGATGGCCTGGAAATTCAACAGTCCCTAGTTGCTTCCTTGAGTTTACCACCCTAATTCAGGATGTGATCAGCAAGGAAATTTTCTATGAGAAGTCCTATGTTTTCAAGTAAAAAAAAAGGTTTTCCATCTAGCATTCTTTGTGTTCAGCATCCCACTACGTGTTCTAATAGAATATCTGTAACACCTTCAGCAGAATGACCTTCAGACATCTGTAAGATTTCACCTCAGTGCCCTTTCATCCTATCATATTTTAATAGATTGGACTTCAGCTTCTCAGTGTCCACATGTCTCCAAATTCACAAGGTCTTTTGCATTGGAAATTTGATATGCAAAAGCCTTTAGTTTCATGGGACCTAAATGTTGTGCTCTCTAATCTCATGAAACTGCCTTATATGCTGGTGAAATTCTCTTTCCTAAAGTACCTTATTGGAAACTACTTTTCATTGCAGGGGTAACTTTGGCCACTATCTTCCTTATTTCTTACATAGTAATATGTTAAATTAGCACAAACCTCTTACTCTGTTCATAATTATACCTTTTGCAATATAATGTAAGCCACTGCAAATAGGTGGGAAAATGTGGGGTACAAATGCAGCAAATAAATAAGATCTGTAAAATTAAAACCAGGGTCATCTATAAACTGTACACTCAAATTTTCTTGCAAACTTGACCAGAGTTCTTTACAAAGATTATCGAGGAGGTAGCGTTGCTTACTTTCCATCCTAAGCTTGATAGGCACCAACAAGAGAGAGCTCTCTATACTGAGCAAATCTAAATAAAAATATACTCTAGACCAGAGGTGTCCAACCTCGGCCCTCACCAGATCACGTTTTCAGGATTTCCCCATTGAGTATGCATGAGATCTGTTTGCACACAGTGGAGGCAGTGAATGCAAATAGATCTCATTCATATTCATTGGGGTAATCCTGAAACCCCGACTGGCCTGAGGTTGGACAACCCTGCTCTAGACTGTACGCGATTTACACTAATACTACCTGAAAAGAACAGGGTCCTTTCAGTAAATCCATACAGCAGTTTATCTTCTTTGACTTTAACAGGCTTAATATACTGGTGGGACAGTATACACATTTAGGGCTCGATTTCAGTAAATGGCACCCAAATGTGGGCACAGAACCTAATCAGTGCCAGCGCTATCTTATACAGAGCGCACCGAGATGAGTTCTCCTAATAGTATAGCGTTGGGCACCAAATTCCGCACCCAACTTTGGATGCAAGGACTTAAACCAGTTGAAACCTGGTGTAAATCCTGGCACAGAAGTTAAGCGCAGATCCCTGGCATTCAGTAATACTGCACGCATCTTTAGTGAATGCTTCTGCCCACCCATACCTCCCATGACTGCCCCTTTTGAGTTGTGCACTATGATGCCCTTTTATTAAAGGGTTGCCACTGGCCCAACGCGGTTGCCGGTGGTAGTACCGCCTCGAGCTTGTGCCATTTCTGCCGCTGTGGAATTTTTCCATAATTATTAGCGTGGCACTAACCCGGCGTTAATCGGGCAGTGCATGGCACTGCCCGGTTACCAGGGGGTTACCACGGGAGCCCTTACCACCACCTCAGTGGGTGGCAGTAATTGCGCCGCCTGCATGGCCGTGCGGTAAATGCAATTTTATTTTCGGCATTTTTTTTACCCACTGTGGTAAAATGGGCCCTGGCGTGTGGCAAAAATGGCTGCCACCGCTACTGCTTAACCATTTTTACCACAGCTTGGTAAAAGGACCCCTATATGATTTGTGTGCGGATCTTTATAGAATAGTGAACATACATAAGAATATAAGAGTAGCCACACTGGGTGAGACCAGTGGTCCATCTAGCCCAGTATCCTGTTTTCCAAACAGTGGCTGAGCAAGGTCATAAGTACCTGGCAGAAACCCAAATTGTGGCAACACTCCGTACTACGAATCCCAGGACAAGCAGTTGTTTCCCATGTCTGTCTCAATAGCAGACTATGGACCTTTCCTCCAGGAATTTGTCCAAACCTTTTTTAAACCCAGATACGCTAACCGCTGTTACCACATCCTCCAGCAAAGAGCTTAACTACTCGTTGAGTGAAAAAAATGTTTCCTCCTATTTGTTTTAAAATTATTTCCATGCAGCTTTCTTGTGTCCTCTAGTCTTCGTACATTTGGAATAAGTAAAAAATTGTGCAAATCCAGATTTTTGACATTTAACACCAATAATTGTTGGCACCAGTGTTCCATCTCCATCTAAGGAACGACCTGCTGTGTGCAAATATTTTTTTTTGAGCGCCGAAAATAGCCCAGTAGCCAAAAAAGAGCAGGGAGGGTGGTGTTCCCCTGAGCTATGTAAGGAGCAAAATTAGCAAGCCATGGTATATTGGCAACAGGTCTATAATTCTCTAGTTACATCTGATCCTAGTGCCTTTGGAATAGGAGTCAAGACAATATGAGTCAAGGCATTAGAAAAGAGAGAGACACGGGAACAAAGTTTGTCGCCGTCCCTTCCCCGACCCGTCCCCGTGGGTTCTGTCTCTGTCCCCATCGGCTCTGTCCTCATCTGCAGAAGCCTCGAACACTTATGATTTTATATTTAAATCTTTTTATTAAAATATAAACAGGAACAATATGCTGTGCAACTGTTGTTATTATTGTTCTCTATTTGTAATTTATGCACAATGAGCAGCTATAATAACCCTCCTTCCCACCACCACCCTCTACCCTTCCAGTCCCAACAATAGGTGATTTCTACTACACCAAGGAATCCTAATTCACACTATTAAAATGTCCAGGGGTATAAAATACAACCCGTTCTATACGCCCTAGAGGGGAAAAATATGCCCTATAAAGCACAGTTATGTTTTTTAAATCTGTGGATAAATAAGAAATCATTAACAATCTCAGGATTCAATCTAGCTCTCCTGTCTTCCACAGTCCTTCCTGGAACAGAAGTTGTCTTCTTAGAAGATGTGCTGGCAGCAGGATGTACAGGATCTCCCATGCAAAGTTTGCTAGTTGTGGCCAGTATGTTTGCTTGTTTTTCCAAAAAATTAAAATGTCTTTGTAGTCATCACTTAAACATAAATAACAGTCCAGTTCATTAACAGGCTTCAAAGTAGAAAATGACATGAGGACAAAATTTGTCCCCTGTCCCTGTGGGCTCTATCCCCATCCCCGCGGTTACTGCGGTTCCCCGTCCCTGTGTCATTCTCTACATCAGAACAACTTCCACTTCTCAGTGCTAAAGTGAGAAATTCAGTCAACAAAATTAAAAGACTAGATGGAATGTAGTCTAACATAAAATGGACAGATATCCAAAGAATAAGATTTTTTTTTGACAATTTATTTTACATAAAAAGCAGATAGTTGAAGGAACAACCAATGAAAACTGAGTCCAAATCCTGTCACCTGGAACTTCTTCCAAATTGCTTCCAAGGCTACACAAGATTGTAATGTATGAGTAAAAGTTTTCCTGACTTTACTGATTTTTGATTGAGCCTATCCCCAACTCCCTACCAAAAGTGCTCACCTGAGGTGGCGTGCCTCAGACCTGGCACACTCAAATACTGCTTCCCGGGCTGTGAATGATTATATTCTCTGAAGGGGCAGGGCCAATGCCGCACCACCTAGCTCATGAGCTGTAGAGGCAGAAAGATGATGTAAATCAGATAAGAGGCAGCACAGTTCTCACAAAAAATAAGTGCACACTGTCCAGCAGGGCTCCCCTCAAACCTCTTGTGCTCAGATACTGCTTCCTGGGCTGTGAGTGATGACACTCTATGAAGGGGCAGGGCCAACACTGTACTGCCTAGCTCATGGGCTGTTGAGTTCAAATATTGCTTCCCAGTCTTGAGGTGTGTCAGTGGAGGGGAAAATGGGGATGAATGAGACAGTGAGCGAACATTGACCTGAAGTGAGCGACACTCCTGGTTTGTATGAGCAGTTGCTCACCTTAGAGGGAACACTGGTTGGCACTCAATTATTGGTGTTAATTGGCTTATTAGTTTAGTTGCACGTACATCTTAGAATAGCATGCCATTTATAGAATCCCGGGGTAATTGTTTACTGTTACGTGTTCAGGTCTGTTACAGTCAAGCTTGTTTTGCTCTCGCCAACATTATTGAGCCTTGTTGATCAAAGCCACAGATGCTTCTGTAGCTGTCTCAAAATCTGTTCTGGAGATCATCTGCAAAGAATATTATATATTTCTACTTTGCACTCTCACCTGAATGAGGCCTCAGTCAGGGAAGGTACCTGTTCAGTGCTGCTTGACCAAAATCCCTCCATACGAAGTTTTTCATCTCTCACTTGCATATATGAATGGGTTGCTCCCCAGTGGTGGTCGATTTTTCTCTTGAATGCTGAAGCAACCCTGAGCTTTGGGAGTTAACCACTTGTGTTCCTGGTTTACTCCTGCTTGTGGATGAAGGAAACAACATTGCTTGTAACAGTTATTCACTGTAGGCGGCAAGATTAGTCAGGCAACACAATCCCACATACTTCCCCAAGACTTGATTCCAGTTTAAACTAAGTGAGGAGACTGCTGTGCGTACACAGAGCTTTACAATAATTCTGTGCTCTGTAAGATTTATTTTTTTTCCAGGTGCTATTAGATGGTATCCCCACACTTGTGTGCTTGATTAATCCTTCTATCTGTGGAAACCACCTGTTAACAGGTAAGCAACATCACTTTGCAGATTCAAACAAAAATAGAAAAATTGCTATGCTTTCATAAATTGCAGCATTTTCCTAGCCATGTGTCTGTAGAGGGAAAATAGTAAAGCAAGAAAGGATCAGTACTAAGACAAATTGCAATTTTTCTGTCGCAGCTGTTCTTTGGATTTTCCAGCTCAGTCAGCAGTAGACTAGGAATCTTTGCAGCTCTATTGAATATTTTCACCATTTCTTTGTCTTCTTCAAACCTGACCTTGAGAATGCCGTATAGCCAGCATGTTGGTATCACTCCTGCACAATTACTAAGGCTCCCAAAATTCCCAGCTACTTATCATATATATATTTTTTTACTTCTTTCAAATGCTTTGTTTTCCATAGGAGAAAAAAAAAGATAGCCTGTTTGGCTACCTAGAGATATAATCTTTTTCTTAAAAGAGCCCTTCAACACAGTTGATTCTAGAAATGTCTCGATTCATGTTTATACTTTTTGATTCAGGTAAATTAGAACATCTCTTGTTAGATAAAGAAGTTAAGTGATTTCCTGCTATTGCTTGATGTCTGTTAGATGGTGATTTTATTGCATAATTTGGGGTCTAGATTTGACAGGTGTTAAGCAAGGCAAAGTAGTTTTGCTGATTTACTTTACTTTCTTTTTCTTTTCTTTAAATTCTCTTAGCATGCCTAAGTAAAAGGACCCCAACAGGTCGCCCACATTACCTTTTGGCACGTGGGTTTTCCATGCACTGCGGCCACCTTTAGGGGCCCTTTTACAAAGGCACGCCTAAAAGTGGCCTGCGGCAGTGCGAGCGTGTCTTTTGAGCGTGTGCCAGGCCATTTTTACTGTGTCATGGAAAAAGGGCCTTTTTTTTTTTTTTTAAGGGGCCGGAAAATGGACATGTGGCAAAATGAAAATCAGCGCATGGCCATTTTCGACCTGACACCTTACCCACCCATTGCAGTGCGAGCGTGTCTTTTGAGCGTGTGCCAGGCCATTTTTACTGTGTCATGGAAAAAGGGCCTTTTTTTTTTAAAGGGGCCGGAAAATGGACGTGTGGCAAAATGAAAATCAGTGCATGCCCATTTTCGACCTGACACCTTACCGCCACCCATTGACTTAGCAGTAAGGTCTTACGTGCTACCCAGGCAGTAAGCATGCAGCGCGTGCCCACTGCTGTTTACCGCCGGGTAAGCGCCCTGCGGAAGAAAACAGAAAATATTTTCTACCATGTCTTTTTGGCGCTCGCCAAATTCGGAATTGCCACCTGTGGCACATTGTAGCCTGGCGGTAATGCTGATTTGGCGCATGCTGGATGTGTGTAGGCTCTTAAATGCCTTTGTAAAAGGGCCCCTTAGTGTGCCAGTAAAATGGCGCAGGAGCCTTACCGCCACCTATTTAGGAGGCAGTAAGGGCTCCCATGCTACTCCTGCACTAATCGGATAGTGTGCGAAAATGTGACCACGTTACCTGATTAACGCAGGCATGCCTCCCTCGCTGGTAAATATTTTCCAGCGCAGGATTAGTGCGCATTAAGCAGACAACTACAGCAGGGTGCCTCAGCACCCTGCGGTAATGCCCTTTTAGCGTGTGATAGGCCCGCATTAGGTCTATCGCACCTTAGTAAAGCGGCCCCTTAATCTCCTCATTAATGTTTACTTGTTTCTTGCTGCACTATATTGTATGTAAGATTTTGAAAATATTCAAAAAAAAAAAAAAAACAAAAGAAAAAATAAACACACAGCTGATTCCAAGACTTATCTTTAATCTAGTGCATCACTTTGAGTTTGTAGAACTCTACAATGCAGTGACTTCTAACCACAAAATAAAAACTGTTTACCACCATCACTCAAGGTCGTCTTTCTTTGACTGCGTGCGCAATCTCTGCTAGATCTGAGAGCGGCATGCACACCCTGCTGGTAAAGGTATACTGCCTTTTAGTGTGTGCTGTCCCTGGGAATATAGAGGTAAAACTTTTTCATATTTTCAGGTTATTTTTCTACAGACCACAAAGCACACTTAATACAGATACACTTTTTTTTTTTTCCCAGCGGAGGATTCTTATATGAAAAGTAATGCATAGGCTTTTGGAACAAGAATTTTAAGTCTTTTCCAAGTAGAGTTTTCCCATTTATGGTAAAATGCTGTGTGTTGGCAGATTACTTTTCCAGAAGTCCATCACAAACTGTCTGAAGCTGAGGAAACTAGCTTAGCTTAACCACATTTTGTGTATGAGTTGCACATCTTAACTCGAGTCTCAGCTTTCGTTTGCCTTGTAAAGTTGAAGTGCTGCATTCAAGCAGTCTGGTGAGTTGATCAGATGGCATCTGTCTGGAAGCAAAAGGAAAATGAGTAATTTCACCTTATTTCTTTTATTTAACATTTAATTGGTTGAAAAGTTGTAAAATTGGGCCCACTGTGTAGCCAAGCCACAGTGTTCCCTATGGTGCAGGATATGCCCTGGAGAGGGCCTTGGACTACAGCACTTCAGCTGCAGTGAATGAGGCTGCTGCTGTTAAGGCTGCGGTCCCTGGCATTTGAGGGAGTCTAGTTAGAGATTCCCCACTTTCCTTCTTGCAGTGAAGGGATCCTACCTTGCCCAGGCAAACTGTCTGGAGCAACATTAGTGCAGGCAAAAATTGTTTAAGATACATTAATAGTCTTTAAATTGGAGTTCATATGGTTTAGTAATTATATTGTGTTGTAAGAGAAACATATCCTGTTACCTAGAAGCCCTGTATCTAGCTTAAACATGATATTATATATATATATTTTTTTTTTATTTTATTTTTTTTTTTAATGTGGTGATCTTTTCAATGCTTAAAAATCTTTCACACAGTGACATTAAATGGCCCTTTATTTAAAATGTCTATGAATGGCATTATTGTTTCAAGCAGTATTCCAGTGGCTAGCAAGCTTAAATATTTATTACCTTTAAGAAATAAGTGTGATGTGTTTATGCTTTTTAAATACCTTGGGAGGTCTTGATCTTTTAAACCTCTTTTAGCAAGAAGAGAATTGTCCATGTGCATGATTTCTTAGTCTTTTGTATGTTAAACATGGGTAGTAGCTCTTAATCCTGCTTGCTCAGCAGGCCTGTTATTTCAGTATTTCAGTTTTCTTCATGTGTTTCCCAGATGGTAGGACCTATGTAATTCTAATAATCATTTTTCATTACACTCCAGGTCCTGCCATCATCTTGCTGACTCAGAGACTGGAAGCACCAGATGGAGGGTGGTAAATGTGGAAAGTATTTGGCTTGAAAATTGTGAACAATGATCAGGCCAACCAATGAAAAAGAATGTTTGCGGGCTGTTATGTGCATCTGCAGGTAAAGAGTGACTTTAACCTCAGATCAGTTTTCTGAAAGCTTAAGGAGCTTCAGCAGTTACAGAATTTTCTTTCTCATCTTGAGTTTTTTTTTTTTTTATTAAGTCTTTTTTAAAATGTAAAGATTTCCAACTATTGCTTTTGGAAAATTGAACTTTTTTATATGTATGGAGTTTTGTAATTTTTTGATTCTTTTACAAATTTGCAAAACACTTTAGTGATATGGTCAAGATGATGTGTGGATATTGGTCAACAGAAAATGAAGACAGATGGTATTACAGAAGTAGTATAATCATGACAAACGTTTTTCAAAATAGTTGCCTGAAATATGCAGCAGAAATCTAATGAAATAACAAAACAATTGGTTTTCTTCTTTTAAAAGATTTTTCTTAGCTTGTTCCAAAATGTCTCTGGCACACTATGATCAAATAGATAAATTAGAAATCAAAGACATATGAAGTTTCTAAGAATGCCTAGAAGAGGTCTCGTTTTCCAAGCCCGAACCCGTTGGCTATTGGCGGGCCTCGCCTTATTTTTCAGTTTGTTGCTGTTCATGTATCTCCTGGAATGCACGCCTCAAACAGATGGAAATGCATCCCTTCCTGGCCATATTGGAGAAAGCTATGGGAAAGAGTATTACCAGGCCCTCCTGCAAGAACAAGAGGAACGTTACCAAACTCGAGCCATGAGCCTGAAGCGCCAAATTGCCCAGCTAAAGCTAGAGCTGCAGGAAATGAGTGATAAGTTAAAATCTGCCCAAGCAAGAAAGAGTCCAAGCTTCAATATCATGGTCCACCAAGGCACCAAAGAACAAACTCCTAATCTTTTAGAGTTCCTCCACTCCCAGATTGACAAAGCTGAGGTAGGCCTGGGAGCCAAGCTATCTAGTGAGTATGGCGTGGTCCCCTTTGAAAGTTTTACCTCAATGAAAGTGTACCAGCTGGAGATGGGACTCACACGTCATCCTGAAGAGAAACCTGTTAGGAAAGATAAACGAGATGAGCTGGTAGAAGCAATTGAAGCTGGTCTAGAGGTTGTGAACAGTCCCGATGAAGACGAAGGGCAAGAGGGTGATGAAACCAGAGGAGAGAGAGAGCTGTATAATGAAAACGATTTTGTAGAAGGTATAGTAAAACAGATTTGCTATTATATTTTCTAACAAGTTGTTGCTTTTAACTTTTTTTTTTAAGTATTTGACATAATAAGAATGATTTGAATTGCTCATTCATGCAGAAATCAGACTATCATGCTTGTTTTTGATACCAGATTAGAAGGGTACTAAGGCGTGCTCACGTTTTTAGCGCATGCTAAAATCATGGCCGCACTAAACATTAGAGACACCTATGCATTCCTAAAAACGTGAGTGCGCCTTAGTAAAAGATGCCCTAGGTGAAGAAACAGTAGTGTTAAAATTCAAGATTTGTGTTAGTGGTGCAGCCCACCAGGGCACAAGTGTAGAGGGATGCAAACATTGCTCCTGGCCCACCATCATTGGCACTGGGGAAGCGAGGAGAGCACAGTGGAAGAGTCACATAAGGTGATAGCCATAAAAATCTATAAGGAATTTTAAAATTACATCTTGTATCAGGGGTGGGTAACCAGGCTCCTCGAGGGTCACAACCCAGTTGGTTTTCAAGATTTCCAACATGTCAAACTGTGTTATACCAATAACCCAACAAAACAGCCTGCCTGCCTGTTCTGATCAGTTTACAACTTACAATTTAAATAAAATTGAGAAAAGCATTCCACGAAACAATGAAAATTGGTCAAAGCATAAGCGTTTGGATAAACATTTAAAACCTAGGCATGTGTCTCAGACGAATAAAAAAGAGACATTCAAGAAGACTTCAATTAAAGAAAGAGATAAAAGAGAAACAGATAAGAATTACCTGAATAGTTTCATTCAAGTGTACAGCACAGGAAAGCATAAGCCTTACAAAACTTGACTTGAAATTTTCATCTGGGTATTCTAAATGTAGGAAGAAGGCAGGCCATGCTTTTAAGTTGGAAAAAAAAAAAAGCAAAAGTCCCTATTTAGAGCATCCCAGAAGTGATAAAACATGTTGGAATTTAAATTGTGCCCAGAGTCTTTGTTTCAGCAAAAGAACTGGATGATCAAGTTTCAAAACATTTGAAGAGAAACAGAAATGTCCAGTTGAAGGAATTAAGAGCAAAAAAAGAAGATTGGTACAAGAACATTCCTGTAAAAAAGAGAAAAATTGAGATGCCTTTAAATAAGGAAACTGCTACTTAAAATGGACTTGGAGAAACTCTGCTGCTTATTTCTGGGATACCAAAGAATAAATAATGGCTAAACTTAGTCCAACAATAATTTGTAAAAAGCACACAACAAAAACTGGACAAAGTTCACGTATTGCAATAGGGCCATAAACGGCTAGGGAGGTTATCTCATAACGTCAGAAATATCCGTGTGTGCCAACTGTTGTTCTGGCTCACCGGTCTGTATGTATTTGTAATCATTGAACACCTCCAGCCAGCCAATGGTACCCGCTAGTACTCATATGTGAAAAAAATTGCCTATATATTGTTCATTAATTTCAGAAAAAAGGCACAACAATGTCCGTGGGTACCATTGTTCAAAAATTCAAAAATTAAACATTATTGCAATTAATGAGCAAGTAATGCACAAAATCAACTTAAGTAAATGAGCAAGTAATGCACAAAATCAACTTAGCTTGTAAGCTCCCAGCTCTGTCTAATAACTTCAACGGCTGGAGCTCATCGGGTTTCAGTTTAGGTTAGTGAAACCTCTTTAGGCAACTCCGGTAATCTGATAAGCCCGACAGGACCCTGTTTCGCGGTCTCTTGCTTTGTCAAGGGCATATAGGTCTAGAGAACGGAGAACAAATAGTTAGTATTAAAAATAACATGAATAACGCTTACTTGTTAAGTAAACCCAGCGTTAGGACTCACAGCAGCCTGAGTTGTTGTCGGTAAATCGCCAATCCAAGATGGCGACAGCGTTGTAATTATACGCTTATTAAGCTCCGCCTCTTAAGGTCACGTCATAGTCAGCTGTTCGTAACAGTCAGTAAATGGATCAAATTAAATTAAAAGAAACAGTTCCAATGGAGAAAGGTGTTCAAGCCCTGAGGCGCCACTGTATTCAGGCGAAAAATCCATTGGGTTTCTTTTTGTAACAAGAGTCTATTGATGTTACCTCCACGGGCATTAGGCACAATACAATCGATCACCATACATCGTAGGGATTCAATCGTATGTTGATTTGCAACACAATGTTGGACAAGCGGAGCTCCAATCATACGGGCAGAAATTCTAGATCTGTGTTCAACCATTCTCGCGTTCAAAGATCTATTAGATTTACCAATATAGATCTTATCACATGGGCATTTGATATAATAGATGATATGGGTAGTACGACAGGTCGTGTGGTGTTTAAGTTGAACTGTCTGGCCATTGTGGTAAAAACTGGCTGTCTCGATGGTCATGGGGCATGTTTTGCATCCACTTCTATTACATTTTGTGTGGCTCCCATGCATATTCAGCCCAGTAGTTGCAAAGACTGGTAAATCGGCTGGACTTAGGATTTCACTTAAATTGCGTGCTCGGGAAAAAGCCATTCTCAGGCGGCAATTTTCAAAAATGGGATGAGCACGCATAATGTCCCAATGTTGTTTAATAATATGCGTGGCAGCTTCCCCACCTTGTATGTATCTCATAATAAAGGTCATCGTAGGATCTTCTTGTGGATTTGATGTCATATTTCGTAAGAGCACCTTTCTCCATTGGAACTGTTTCTTTTAATTTAATTTGATCCATTTACTGACTGTTACGAACAGCTGACTATGACGTGACCTTAAGAGGCGGAGCTTAATAAGCGTATAATTACAACGCTGTCGCCATCTTGGATTGGCGATTTACCGACAACAACTCAGGCTGCTGTGAGTCCTAACGCTGGGTTTACTTAACAAGTAAGCGTTATTCATGTTATTTTTAATACTAACTATTTGTTCTCCGTTCTCTAGACCTATATGCCCTTGACAAAGCAAGAGACCGCGAAACAGGGTCCTGTCGGGCTTATCAGATTACCGGAGTTGCCTAAAGAGGTTTCACTAACCTAAACTGAAACCCGATGAGCTCCAGCCGTTGAAGTTATTAGACAGAGCTGGGAGCTTACAAGCTAAGTTGATTTTGTGCATTACTTGCTCATTTACTTAAGTTGATTTTGTGCATTACTTGCTCATTAATTGCAATAATGTTTAATTTTTGAATTTTTGAACAATGGTACCCACGGACATTGTTGTGCCTTTTTTCTGAAATTAATGAACAATATATAGGCAATTTTTTTCACATATGAGTACTAGCGGGTACCATTGGCTGGCTGGAGGTGTTCAATGATTACAAATACATACAGACCGGTGAGCCAGAACAACAGTTGGCACACACGGATATTTCTGACGTTATGAGATAACCTCCCTAGCCGTTTATGGCCCTATTGCAATACGTGAACTTTGTCCAGTTTTTGTTGTGTATTTCTGGGATAAGCAGCATAAAATGTATTGAACGTTTTGGGGGGATCTTGCCAGGTATTTGTGACCTGGATTGGCCACTGTTGGAAACATGATGCTGGGCTTGATGGACCTTTGGTCTGTCCCAGTATGGCAATACTTATGTACTTATGAATATGCGTGAGATCTATTTAGAGTACATAGAAATCAATCTCATGTATATTCATTGTGGAAGTCTTGAAAACCCGACTGGGTTGTGGCCCTTGAGGATCGTGGTTACCCATCCTTGGTCTGGTCTGGGTATGTTCGTTTTTGTGACCTTCTGAATGAAGAGGTACCAAAACAGGAGAGTAATGCTGGAAAAGGGGGAAGATGGGGACATGGAGATAATGCTGGAAAAGTGGGAGATGGGGGGGGGGGGGGGTGAAGCTGCTGGAGCAGGAGAAGGGAGGGGAGGAAAGATACTGGACCAAATTGCAGAGATGCCAAGGGTGATCCATCCCAAATAGTGAGATTGAAGGACAATGAGTGAGATTTTTATCCTAGTGCATTTGGGGTATGAATTTGGCACAGTTGATAAGGGGCTAACAGCTAGATGCACAAAGCTTACCATGCTATTAACATTTTGTTTTAGATTGGTTCTAGCCAGTCTAAAGCAAGCGATCAGATGGCTAGTAATGCCCAAAGGGGTTTTCCATGGATCTAACGAGTGGCATTAGCAGCTGCCGGGAGTCCCTTGCAAATGTATTACAGTGAGCTCATTAGTTTTCGAATGGGGCGTGGGATGCACAGCTCCAGAGTAACGTAATTTTAATGAGAAAATGTTAATGGCTGCTCTGGAGATGTCGGTGAGGAGGGAAGCACAAGCAGGCTGCTTGTGCTTTCTACCTCTCAGCGTCGAGCCCCGTCGTGAGCTCAGCCCTCCCTCCGAAATAATTTTCATTGTGGTCCATTGGACCCTGTCCTCTCCGTGGACCTCCCTGAATCATTTTTTCCCTGGTGGTCTAGTGAACCCCCCCCCCACACACACACACACACATACACACACACTTCTGATCCCTGTACCTTTAGAAAGTGGAGACAGGAGGGCAAGAGGAACATCTTCTCCCTCCTGCCTCGGACCTGCCCAGAACAAAATGGCAGCACCCAAGCCCTGCCCAGTGCATTATGGGATATACTGGGCAGGGCTAAGCACCATGTAAGGAAAAAACCTCCTTATATGGTATTTAGTCCCACTCAGTGCATTGCACAATGCACTGGGCAGGGCCTGGGCGCTGCCATTTTGTTCCAGGCGGGTCTGAAGCAGAAGGGAGGACTTCCTACTCCTGCCCTCCTGCTTCCACCTTCTAAAGGAACAGGGAGAGCTGCACGAGGGGAGAGGATCGGGAGGAGGGGGTGTGTATGGTTGGGGGAAGGGGTCCAAATCACTAGACTATACAGGGAAAATTTAAAAAAAATTGTGGAGGGTCACGTGGGAGGAGGGGGGTCAGGGTCCATTGGACCACCAGGGAAATTAAAAGAAAAAAGATTTGGGAGAATGTGAGGGTCCACTGGACCAGCAGGGAAAATTTAAAAAGTGTGGGGTCAGTGCATCAGAGCTGTCAAATGCGTTTGACAGCTCGGACTTGCAAACAGCGAAAGTGCACAAAGGGGGATCTGTGCAGCTCATTTGCATGCAATCCTCTTTGTGCATGGCTCGCTGTTTGCGATTCACTAAATTTTACGAAGGCAACCAAATTTTACAGCTGCCTTTGTGCATTGGGCCCTGAGGCTTGAGGAATAGCTGCTGGCTACTTTTACTGACAAATAATGGCTTCACATGAACCTTAAAATGGATTTCTGTATCATAGCATGTTACATATTTTAAACTCAATTATTTCAAGCATTTACCAACACTAAACCACAAACACGTCTATGGAAACCATTCAATGACTACATAAACAAATTCGCTATACTACATGAGTCGCAATCAGGATTCCGACCCCAACTTAACACCAAAACAGTACTACTCAGTCTCCTATCCAATATCCTATCCTATACACGCGTCAACCTTTTCTCACATGAGCACGCAGTTTTGGAATACACTGCCGCGCAACCTAAGAACGATCCACGAGCAAGCTTCCTTCCGCAGATTATTGAAGACCCATCTTTTTGAAAAAATTTACGGAAAGAGCCAAAACACATAAAGACCACACTCACTGTTCACTAATGCATCATACATCCACTTCTGAACTCTCATCCCCCGTAATCTCACATCACTCATACCCTTACTCACAGAAATATGCATACCATATGTCTTTATGCCTTATTATCGCCCTCTGAGCTCTCATTGTCTCCTTCCAATGTTTCAATGTTTGTGTTCCATTGTTACATTCCTTAACGACACCTCGATTGTCTCGCATAACTCTGCACAATGTAATCCATAACCAATTTGTAACAAACTGTATTTCCATCACTCATCTCATATTGTAAGCCACACTGAACCCGCAAAAAGGTGGGAAAATGTGGGATACAAATGCAATAAATAAGTAAATAAATAAATAAATTCAAGCAGGAGATGGCAATAAGCAAAAGCAATTCTCCTCCTTCAATTTGACATGTCCAGTACGTTCAACATGGTTAACCATAACATATTGCTAAGACTCCTAGATTATTTCAGAATTAGTGGTAACACTCTTAACTGGATTAAGGGCTTTCTAACCACCAGAACATACCAAGTGAAATCAAACACCAACATATCATCACCCCGGAAACCAGACTGCGGAATGCCACAAGGATCACCACTATCACCGATCCTCTTCAACCTCATGATGGTCCCACTAGCCAAAGCCTTATCCACACAAGGCCTTAATCTATTCATTTACGCTGATGACGTCACACTATACATCCCCTACAAACATGATTTAGCAGAAATCAGCAATAAAATCAAGCTCAGCTTAAGACATCATGAACACATGGGCAAACGCATTTGAATTAAAACTCAATACAGAAAAAACACACTGTCTCATCATCTCATCCCAATACAACACATACAAACCCACAAACATTAGCACTCCAGGATATACCCTCCCGATTTCAGGCAGCCTGAAAATTCTCAGAGTAACAATCGACCAAAACCTCCAACTAGAGACCCAAGCTAAAGTCACCATAAAGAAAATGTTTCTCTCAATGTGGAAACTTTTCTTCCTGAGGAAAATATTTTGAAACCTGGTACAGTCAATGGTACTAAGCCACGCAGACTATTGCAATGGAATCTATGCGAGATGCAAATGAAAGAAACTTCAAACCGCCCAAAACATAGCAGCAAGCCTTATATTCGGAAAAACGAGTTTTGACAGCGCCAAACCACTCCGAGAAAAACTACACTGGCTTCCAATCAAGGAATGTATCGCATTCAAAATCTGCACGACAGTTCACAAAATCATCGACGCCGAGGCACTGGGTTACATGACAGACCTCATCGACCTACCACTCAGAAATACCATAAAATCAGCATGATCATACCTAAACCTCCACTACCCAAACAGCAAAGGACTGAAATACAAATCCACCTATGCATCCATCTTTTCCTACCTGAGCTCACAACTGTGAAACGCCCTACCAAAAGCAGTAAAAACCATACTCAATCACCTGAATTTTCGGAAAACACTAAAACCAGAACTGTTCAGAAGGGCATACCCCACCGACCCAACATAAAAAACCTGGACATTTGCGATACAACATAACCAAAGATCGTCAACAGACATATCCTTATTCTTCCTTCCCTTTACTATGTTCTCCCCAGTTGTCTTTACCATACATGTATCTCACTCTACCATAATATCTTACTCGCAACTTGTAATTGTTACACCGGAATCGGTTAATGCCGATTATGGTACCATGTAAGCCACATTGAGCCTGCAAAGAGGTGGGAAAATGTGGGATACAAATGCAACAAATAAATAAATAAAATAAAATTAAACAAATATTTTTAAAGACTCCTCAAGAACATAACATAAGAGTAGTCATACTGGGTCAGACCAATGGTCCATCTAGCCCAGTATCCTGTTTCCAACAGTAGCCAAGCCAGGTCACAAGTAACTGCCAGAAACCCAAATCGTGACAACATTCCATGCTACAAGTCCCAGAGCAAGAAGTTGCTTCCCCATGTCTGTCTCAATAGCAGTCTATGGACGTTTCCTCCAGGAACATGTCCCAAACTTTTTTAAACCCAGATACACTAACTGCCGTTACTACATCCTCTGGCAAAGATTTCCAGAGCTTAACTATTTGTTGAGTGAAAAAATATTTCCTCCTATTTGTGTTAAAAGTATTTCCATGTAACTTCCTTGAGTGTCCCCTACTCTTTGTACTTTTGGAACGAATAAAAAAAAATTGATTTGCTTCTTCTCGTTCTACACCACTCAGGATTTTGTAGACATCAATCACCTCCCCTCAGCTATCTCTTTTCCAAGCTGAAGAGACCTAACCTCTTTAGCCTTTCCTGATATGAGAGGAGCTCCATCCCTTTTATCATTTTGGCCACACTTCTTTGAACCTTTTCTAATTCCGTTATATCTTTTTTTGAGATATTGCGACCAGTACTGAATGCAATACTCAAGATGCAGTCGCATCATGGAGCAATACAGAGGTATTATAGTATTTTTGGTCTTATTCACAATCCTTTTCCTAATATTTCCTAGCATTTTGGCAACCACTGCTACACACTGAGCAGAAGATTTCAGCGTATTATCTACAGCAACACCTAGATATTTTTCTTGAGTGCTGACCCCCAAGGTGGATCCTATCATCAGGTAACTATGATTTGGATTATTCTTTCCAACGTGCATCACCTTGGATTAGTCCACATTAAATTTCATCTGCCATTTGGATGCCCAGTTTTGTAAGGTCTTCCTGCAATATTTCACAGTCCGCACATGTTTTAACTACCTTGAATAGTTATGTGTCATCTGCAGGACTGGCAGAACCCAGTAAGCATAGCAGAGGCCGTGGCGACCTCTGGAGGGCGCCACAAGCCATGCTTACCTCCGCCAGCTCACAGTTCCAGCCACAGCCCCCGGTCCCCACCTGCCCATTCTTAGCTCCTATTTTGTGCTTGTGACCAAGGTGCACTATTCTGCTATCTTGTAGTTTCTGTGTAGACATCTGTAGAAGTCCTTTTTTTCCTTCACTAGGTGGTCTATTGGAGTTCTAGGGCCTGGTTTAATATTTACAGTGCTGCCTATTCATTGATATGTTTGCTCTTCTGAGTCCTGGTAGTTAGTGCTGTTATTGGTATCTGAGTGTATTTCTGTACAAATTTGTGCATAGTGTTTTGTGGTGGAGGGATTGTGTGTTGGTCTTACTGAGATTACATCAAACATTAATATAAATTTGAGGGCCCTGTTTACTAAAGTGCGCTAGCGCTTTTAGCGTGTGCCAAAAATTAGCACGCAGTAACCGTGTAGGCACCCATAGGAATATTATGGGTGTCTACACGGTTAGCACATGTTAATGCTTAGCATTCGCTAAAAACTCCAACGCGTCTCTAGCGCAGCTTAGTAAACAGGACCCTTAGGCCCTGTTTACTTAGGTGTGTTACTGTTTTTTGCGCGCCAACACTTAGCGCATGCACTAACCGTGTAGGTGCCTATAGGGATATTGTAGGCACGTACATGGTTAACGCGCTTTAAAAATGTTAACGCGCCTATAACGCTGCTTAGTAAATAAGGCCCCTAGTTTCTTATACTATCAGATGGGATTTTAGAACATATTGCAAGATCTGATGTGTGTTCAGGTGAACATTATTTTGCTCTGTGCTTTGGGAATTTAAAGATTGGAGTTTAAAGGAAGAATTGTAGGTTATTAATAGGTAGTATATAAGAAAAAGCAACTTTATAAACTAGTCTCCATACCCTTTTCCCCCTAGTTTTAAAACTTGAACTTTGTACCACAGCATTAACAGCCTCTAGCAGGCACAGCAGGGCCTAGTTCAGTCTTAGGGAAAGAGCAAAAAGAGAGAAGCAAACATTAACTACTTTCCATAGTTTACAACCCTTTTCCCATAGTTTTAAACTGAAACTTTCTCTAGAGGTAGAAACTTTTCCCATACCTTTTCACTGAAACGTTTAGAACAAAATTTGAGTCGTTTGCTCTAAAAGACAGTTAGTTATTTTCTGTTCTTTGGCTGCTGAAGAAGTAGCACTGCTACTGACCTGAATTAGGTGCTAATTAATGTGTGAGGAAGTAGAATATTTGCAAACGTTATTAAGGGCAAAGTGATTACTGAGTTAACTTAAATTTTCTGCCATAGCCTGCAACCTTAACAGATAGCCTCTAGAAGGCACAGTAGGACCTAGTTTAGTCTTCAATCCCACCCACCCCTAGCACGACTTTTCATTTATAGGCAGTTATTCTCATTAGGATAACAAGGGAAGAGTGGTTTTAATTACATTTCATTACTTTCTAAGAAGAAAACATATGGGGTCTTTTACTAAGCCACGGTAGTGTTTTTATATCACAGTAGAAATCAACTTGCAGTAAACACAAGCTAAAAACGCTACCACGGCTTAGTAAAAGACCCCCTTACAGAGATCCAAACTATCCACAGAAACCTTCGTCTGTACCTGAATATGCACTGCTGTACCTTTTGTATTGTTGTTTGGTATTTTCACAAATATGGTTCATTTTAATTTTATTGTAACCTGCCTTGGCCTGGTTTCAGACTTGGTGGGATATCAAATTTGTAGTAAATATATGTAAGAAATTAAAATAAATAAAAATAAATGAAATGAAATATCCCACTGGAATTGCACCAGCATCAGGAGGCCTTTTTCCAGTTTGTAAATAAAGAATTTTACTTAATAGGTGGCATATACTCCAAACTCTAAAACTTCATTCAGTTTTTTAAAGTATCAGTTGTGTGAGGGGGACCTTAAGTAAATGAATAACTCTCAAGTTCAAGTCCATCAGTTCCAACTTCCTATGGACCACTAACTTATCCTGGACCAATCCCCAAAGCATATTTATTTTCTGATCCAAAATTTGCACTTCAGCCTTGCAGTCCATTAGATCTTTCTTTTGAAATTGATGTATCCATTGAAGTCAGTACAGTGTTTGGAGGGTTCAGAATAACCTGGCTAGGTTTAACTGTAGTCAGCCTCTTACTAATAACGTCCAAAGCTGCCGCAGCCAGAGTTGTAATATTGGGACTTACCCTTCTCAAAGGCACCACTAGTATTGCTTCAGCCTCCACAGTAGTACGTCCCATCGTACCACTTTCATGAGGGGGCCAATCAGGTGCTATCTGCAGCTCTCCTCAAATGACAGCGTCTTCACATCCTGCAGTGCTCACAGACCTAAACCACTTCCTGGTCCTTTGCTAAAGCAGGAATGCTGCTACACTTAACCTTCTCGGAGGCAGGCTTCTCACTCTGCTATCTGGAGACAGTCTTGCATTCAAGTTAGGCTGGGTGAGTCCCTTCTCCACCCAGTGCAGTGAGCATTTTCAACTTATCACAATCTGGCCAATGACCAGGTGCTTGATCATGCTGATCTGGTATATAATTGATAAAGAAGAGTTCTCCCTCAACTTTCCCTTCCTCTTTAGCATAGCGACAACAAGATAAAAGGCCAAAAGGGTAAGCAAAAGTCAGTCCAGGAGCATGGGGGAGCTCACTCATATCTCATATCTCCTCCTCCACAATCACTAGTTTAGGTCAACATATACTGGAATAGACTTCCTGAGCTGGTACGTCAAGCTCCATCTCTGGCCATCTTCAAATCTAAGCTAAAAGCCCACCTTTTTGATGCTGCTTTTAACTCTTAACCCTTATTCACTTGTTCAGAACCCTTAGTTTATCATCCTCACCTTAATATTCCCTTATCTCTTGTTTGTCCTGTTTGTCTGTCCTAATTAGATTGTAAGCTCTGTCGAGCAGGGACTTTCTCTTCATGTTCAAGTGTAGTCTAGTATGTCTAGTAGCGCTACAGAAATGATAAGTAGTAGTAGTAGTAGTAACATACCGTAGATGCTCATGCATCTTTTATGAAACAGGCATCCAAATAGTTTATATAAGATAAACACTAATCCTATATAATAATTTGCACCTCCAACGTTCCATTGCTGGCTGCCTGGATTCGTAACATCTGATGATGTCAGTTAGCCTCCAGCATTCCATTCCTCCTTACTGCCCTGCCCTCGCGTCAAAACGTAATGACGTCAGACGGCGGAACAGTGAGAGGGAAGGGAACGCTGGAGGCTGGCTGACGTAAGGAGATGTTATGAACGGAACATTACGTAAGCCAGCCAGAGCTTTCAGGTACAAATCAGCAAGTTGACTTCCGTTTCCTCCTCCCAGGCATTTTAAATGCCCAGTAAACAATTCTTTTAGCTAGCAGCTGGGACGTGTAAAATGTTGTCTGTGGGCCATAATGGAAATAGGTTTTAGTTTCTGAAGTTGAACAAGCAAAGGGGAGGGGAAGGTAGTAGGTTTGTTTAACAGAGCTGTTCCGATAATAGAGATACTGAGAGCAAAACTTTGAATGGGTCAACATGGTCCGTTTCTGCTGTCAGCTACTGTATGAGGCTTGAAACCTTTGCTGGGAACACACACACACACACACTCACTCACTCTCTCACACACACACACTCACTCACTCTCACACACACACTCACTCTCTCACACACACACTCACTCACTCTCTCACACTCACACACACACTCACACACTCTCTCACACACACACTCACTCTCTCTCACACACACTCACTCTCTCTCACACACACACTCACTCACTCTCACACACACACTCTCTCTCTCACACACACTCACTCTCTCTCACACACACTCACTCACTCTCACACACACACTCTCTCTCTCACACACACTCACTCTCTCTCTCACACACACACACACACACACACACACTCTCACTCTCTCTCACACACACACACACACACTCTCTCTCTCTCTCTCTCTCTCTCTCTCTCTCTCTCTCTCTCAAATACAGACTTTCTAATACTGTGCCTCTCTCCCCAGATATTGCATGTCACACATAAACAGAACATACCGATGGACATGGATGGAGAGGACAGAATTGCGGGACACGGGTGGGAGGGCAGGGAAAAGGAGAATCGCTGGACATGGAGGGCAGGGGAGAGAGAAAAAAACGCTTACACGAGAGCCTTGCTAGGCAGCTATAGCCTTTTTTTCTATATGATCTTTATCACAGGCCTGCTGTGATACATATGTCCAATAGTACATAATGCAAGCACACTGCCAGTTTTTCATATACAGCTCCCAAAGTAGAGGGGCTGGAGCGGAGTGGTAACTTTTGCTCACAGGGATAGCACAATACATAACCCCCCACCACACACACACAAACTTTCAAATGCCATTCCTCTCGCACGTAAACAGAACATACCGATGGAGAGGAGAGGAGAGAATTGCGGGATGGGCAGGAGAAAGAGAAAAAAACGCTTACACGAGAGCCTTGCTAGGGCCCCGTTTCATTGTGAGCTCTCCTGGGACAGAGAAATATCCGGAGTACCTGACTGTAACTCACCTTGAGCTACTACTGAAAAAGTGTGAGCAAAATCTAAATAAATAAATAAATTGTTGACGAAACGGGCTTGGTTCTACTAGTATATTCTAAAAAGATCCCAACATATTCTCTGTTTCACAAGATGTTCCCTCAGTGGGAATAGAATTGATCAAAGAGAATATAAGTTCAAAAATGGCTAATTATTCCTCTTTATATGTTCATTTGTTCATTTTGGGTTAGATTTTATAACAGGGCACCTACGTGAAATGCCCAGAAGGGCATCTGTTTTATAAAACATGTAAAAAAAACCTATGGCTCAAATAAAATATTTTAAAATAAACCATTACGGTGAAAAAGGTACAGTATAACAGGTTTACTTAGCCAATTATAAAGAGACAAACTGCCAAAGGTTGAAAAAAAGAAGTTGTAATCCCATGGTTTTTGAAGTTGTTCTGCATGTTTTCAAATAACTAATTTGTAAGGGTGGATGGAAGAATCAAGTAACAATAGGAGGAGTCTAGCAGGTTGACATTTAAAGGCACAGATACACAAGGGATACAAAGAATAGTATCTTTCACCCATCCTTTAGCTGTTGATACCAGCTGCTCTGTGTTAATTTTCCTACACAGTCAAACTTCAGTGGATATGCAAGGATCTGCTGGAAACTGAACTTTTTCAGGGCCCAGCATTGGCTGCAGGTGTCCTAATAGAGAGAGAAGGCAAGGCAGCTGATCTATCAGTGTATTTGCAGATAGTCAAAAGTGGTACCTCCCAAAAAGCCACTTCTCTATTTTTGCGGTTAGTGAACTAGATGTTAGGAGGCAGTGCGAGAGCTTGCATAATTGGGAAGTGGAGAAATAGACAGACTGTTAGTAGAAGGGATAAGAAGTATTTTGATACTGGATGATTCTGTATTGTGAATATCCCAAGAAGGCTAAAAGCAAATGTTTCACTTAGGCAAAGATGGAAAGAATCCACCTGGAATCCATTTTTGATGACATTGTTTAGTTATTAGTTTCATTAGATTGGCATAGGGTTTCTGAGCCAGTAACTGTATATTTGAAATGTTTATCTACATTGCAGACCACCTGCTCAGTTTCCTGTAATAATTTTGTGAAATGAAACCAGTCCTTAAAGATAATACACCAATCGGGCATAATATAGCTGAGGAGAGGAGAGAACAGAGCAGCTGGTAAAATCAGCAGCATGCATGCAAGCAAGCATGGTCAAACTACAGTGGTATGGCTGGATCATTAGTTCCAAATCAGTAAAGCACAAAAATAAACACACACAAATTTCACAGTACAATGCCTTGGAAAGACAAATCCTTCAAAATGAAGAATATTCTCCTTTGCATTCACCGTGGGGAATTAATTAGCTTTCTGATCTTGGAACCATCCCAAGCATTTGTTTCATAAGATGCACTGCAGCATCCTACTTTCTCACCTTGCAACAGACCTCAGACAGTTCTGCTGTCCTTTCTGAAGCACTGAGGGGTCAGCACAGCAAGATGCATTAATGCTTAATGCTGTGCTTTATTTCAATGTTGGGGAGTGAGTATAGTGGGAGAAAACTGAAAATAAAGATGGATTCATGTGGGAAAATCAGCATTAAAACACTGCACTAAAGGGTGGCACAGTGTGCATGCAAAAACACTTGCAAATAGCTGCATAAAATATTGTTACTGATGCAAAAAACTGTTAAAATGTAATGCAGGATTTTACGTTTTTCTAGTGCTGACACTGGTTTCGGGCAAGTGTAAAGATGCAGTACAGGAGCAAATAGATCTGATGTAAAGTGTGGTACTTCATCTCAGATTATTCAAGAGCCTTGCCAGCTTATTTTTGAAGGAGAAGAGCGGCCATCTTCCAACACAAATCGTGAGATGGCCGGCCTTCTCCTAAGGGTGGCCAAATCGGTATAATCAAAAGTCGATTTTGGCCGGCTTCAACTGCTTTCCGTCGCAGGGCCGGCCAAAGTTCAAGGGGGCGTGTCGGCAGTGTATCGAAGGCGGGATGGGGGCGTGGTTAAGAGATGGCCATCCTTGGCCGATAATGGAAAAAAGAAGGCCGGCCCTGACGAGCATTTGGCCGACTTTACTTGGTCCCTTTTTGTTCATGACCAAGCCTTGAAAAGGTGCCCAAACTGACCAGACGACCACCGGAGGGAATCGGGGATCACCTCCCCTTACTCCCCCAGTGGTCACCAACCCCCACCCACCCAAAAAAAAAAAGTTAAAAAAACATTTTTTGCCAGCCTCTATGCCAGACTCAAATGTCATACCCAGCTCCATCACAGCACTATGCAGGTCCCTGGAGCAGTTTTTAGTGGGTACTGCAGTGCACTTCAGGCAGGCGGACCCAGGCCCATCCCTCCCTACCTGTTACATTTGTGGTGGTAAATGGGAGCCCTCCAAAACCCACCCGAAACCCACTGTACCCACATCTAGGTGCTCCCCGTTACCCTTTAAGGGCTATGGTAGTGTTGTACAGTTGTGGGTAGTGGATTTGGGCGGCGGGGGGGGGGGGGGGGGTTGAGGGACTCAGCACCCAAGGTAAGGGAACTATGCACCTGGGATCAATTTGTGAAGTCCACTGCAGTGTCCCCTAGGGTGCCGTGGCATGTGAGGGGTACCAGTGCACTACAAATGCTGGCTCCTTCCATGACCAAATGGCTTGGATTTGGTCGGTTTTCAGATGGCCGCCATTAGTTTCCATTATCAGCGAAAACCAATGGTGGCCATCTCTAAGGGCGGCCCAAATGTTGAGATTTGGCCGGCCCGATCGTATTATTGAAACGAAAGATGGCCGCCCATCTTGTTTCGATAATACGGTGGGGTATGCCGCTTTACAGGGCTGTCATTAGAGATGGGCGCCCCCGTTCGATTATGCCCCTCTTGGTGGCCCAATGAGCCTCAGCCCTACCAAAAAAAAAAAAATCGCAAGTGGCCACTGGTTCCCAACCCCCTTCCCCCTCCCCCCCAAACTCCTAAGATTTCCATGGTGGTCCATGAGTCCGACCCTGCTAGATTTACCCCACAGTTCCAAGTGGACCTGCAAAAGTCTTTCAGAACCCCTTGATCCCACCTTTAAAATTGGGAGGCATGCGCGATGCTGTCTTGGAAATTGGCTACACCCAACCTGGGATAGCAGGACCAAGTGAGCTTCAAACTACTCACCACTCTGCATTTTTTTTTCTTTTAGTCCAACTTTATGGAATTTGTTGCCCTACTGAACAGTCCTACCAGCATTTCAAAGCGGCATTAAAAACTCTTTATTCACTATTGCTTTTTCGTCTTACTCTTGAGCTTTGGTTGTTTGACAGGCTAGTTGGCCTTACTTGATCTTCTCTGTTTTTATTAACTCTTCCTTCTTTTCCAGCCTTTCTTATTTCTCTTTTGATTTTTAGCTGGTGTTTCTTTTCTTTGTGTTCCACACTATAATGTTTTTATATTTTAATTGTAAACTGCTTTGATTTTTATGAAAAAGCCCCAATAAATGAAACTTTAAATGTGGAGTTTGGGGGGGGGGGGGGGGGGGATGTCAGGATGTATTGGGTATTTCACTTGGGCCCTAGGATAATTTTTGGTGGCTATGGACCATCAGGAAACTCTTTGCAGTTCAGTAGGCCAACTGGGAACTTGGAGAGGGGGTTTTGGGGGCTGGCTTTTTTGTTGTTGTCTTTCTGTCAATGTGCGAGTTCACATTCTGACAGGAAGGGAGTTATTTTAGTCCATGATACAGCAAATGGCTCCATCCTATCACAGTGGCTTGTACTGGTTTATCTGATATCACACACTTTTACAGCAGCAGTACTTTGCATGCACTCTTTTTAATGCAGCAGTATCGGGGAGCAAAATTTTTGCATTATGCTTGCATTAGGCAGCAATGCTTGAAGAACACTTCATGTACATTTATCTGTCAGTTCGATTTACAACTGATCTGTTTTGACCTCTAGGATATGAATAAAAGCTGAATATCAGGTTTTTCCCATAAATCTACTATCATAAATGGATGTTCGACTGCTTTTCAGTATGTTTTTCAAACTCTCTAAAGATTACGCTCAAGGGTCTAAATACAGATGTTTGAAGCAAACAGGAGATGGGGCGGAGTCCTGCTTTACTTTCCATTCTCAGCCTTCTCTCTACCTTCTCTGCGCACAGCAGTACCGTCCCTTAATGCTCCATGTCTAGATACATAGATTTTATTGGTAGCCCCTATTAGCCTCTAGTCTGAATATGGATTGCTTCAGTGCAAAGTTGAAGGGAATCTGACAGGCTTCCCTTTTGCCAACATAGTTCCTATAGTGCATATGAGAGGAAGGAGGACATTTTTATTTTTTCTTCTGATGGACAAACAAGAGGATTTGGATCATGACACAGTATCTTCTTTAATCTGTTTGAATCTGTTGGAATACAAGTCGTAAATTAAGGCAGAAGTGTTCTGAGTGAGGAATGTAAGTGTCTGTGCTCTCTGTGGCACCTTATTAGCAACTCTGTCAGACTGTAGAACAACCGCAAATCACATTGTCAATTGTGACTCCCCTACTGAGCTGACTTTATTTATGAGGAAAATTTTGTACAGATAACATTCCAGAGGAGCATCGATGCAATGTTTGCCGACTCTATAAAGCAGTGGAACTAACATCCTAAATTTAGTAGGCCACTCCTTGCTCTACTCCTGAAAAACTGATTGGACCTTAAGGAAAACTCAACAGGTAAGTTTTGAAAGGATTTAAACACTCCTTTTTGATGGAATTGTCCTAGATGATGATAATATGATGATTGAGCAGGGATTATCCTTGGTTGAGAAATGGGCAAATTATGTCTTAAATTGTGACAAAAACCAGATTTTTTAATTTTATCTGCACCCAAAATTGATGGTGTTTATTTGAAGGTTGAAACCAAATTGAGAGTTTTTGGGATCCTGATAGATCAACATTAACATTGGAGAAACAATTTCAGTTATTGGTAAGAAAGGCCTTTTGGATATTAAAGAAATTAAGGCAAATATGATATTACTTTAATATTCAATTGCTCATATTGTCCCAAATTGATTATTGTAATGTACTCTATTTGGGTTGCTCGAACTCTTTGAAGAAGAAATTGCAGACAGTACAGAATGTAGTGGCTAGATTGATTTTTATCCAAATCTAAATATGAGAGTGTGTCTCCATTGTATATTGTTTTGCATTGGCTTCCTGTTGAAGCAAGAGAGATTTTTTAAATCTGTATAATGACCTATTTGTTTATAAACGAGAAAATGCCTGGTTATATAAATCAGTGGATTTTATCAACAAAAATGAGAAGTAGAAGAATAAAAGGAAGCTGTTGGGACTTGGATTTTCTATCACCTAAAGGCGTTAAATTTAAAAGATTGCACGATTTGACTTTAGCATATCTATCAACAAAATATTGGAATGATTTGCCAATCGGCATTAGATCTTTGTCTTCTTATGCCTTATTTTGGAAATTTTTAGTTTGTATTAAGTGAGTTCCAATTAACAGCTGTTTATCATTGCTTCCTCTTCTTTCAGTTTCTGTGATGTTTTTATTATCTGTCATACTTGCTTGACATCTTATTGTAAGTCGCATTGAACTCGCATTGGAATAATTTCAACTCATAAGAAGTAAAGTAAAGTGCCCACATGTTGCCACTCGGGCAGTGTATATGGAGCCAGTCCAGTAGAAACCCTTTATAGAATAGCGCACAGCGCCAATACTCATACCCAACTCTGGGCACCAGACTTAAGCCTAACGAAACCTGGTGCCCAGGTTGGGCGTGCTGGCCCATTACTGTGTGCAAATATTCATAATGCCTATGTCACACCCACTCTCAGTTGTTCATTATGGGCCGGATCCTATATATGGCGCCTGAAAAATTTGCACAGAAAGCATTTCCACCTAAACGTATTCTATAAGTGGCACCTAGATTTAGGCGCAGTATACATGTAGTTGATATCACAGCGCCTAAAACTACATGCATCCATTTACACCAAGGGAAATGTGGTGTAAATGCTGTCATGTAGATTTAGGCGCACTGGGCCATATTCTCTAACAAGTGCATGTAAATTTTGGAACACCCATAAAACGCCCATTTCTCCACCAATAACCACAGCCCTTTTTGTCTGCGCGCAGTAGCATTTAGGCGCAGTGCGTTACAGAGTACACTTAGCAAGTTCTGCACGTAAATTCTAATTATTACCAATTAGTGCTCATGATTGCTCATTAAGGCCTGTTAACGCTGATTAGCTTATTAAGCCAATTAAGTTATGTACGTGGTTATAGACTACACTTGGATTTTGGCACAGATCACTAGGCGCACTATATAGAATCCAGGGGGTATGGAATTTAGGCACCCAGCGTTATAGAATATTGTGCAGCCAGTTGCATGTGCATTTCCTAATTGGTGCCAATTAACGTCAATAATTGATTTGCATCCAAATATTGATGATTAAGAGCTTGTTAGCCAAGTTGCATGCGCACCTCGAGAGCATGCCCAGATCCGAGTACCATATAGAGAATCTGGGGGATTGAGTTCACTTGTTTTTACAGCCAAAACTTGCCTAGTCCCCCCCCCCCCCCCCCCCCCCCCCAAAAAAAAAAAAAAAATTGTAAGTAGAGCTGATTTTAGGTTTTAACCAGGAAACGCTAATAAAACATCTCCGATGCAAAAAAAAATAAAAAGGTTTAATAGGTTTTATCCCACTTCTCATACTGTCTCACTCTCTCCTCTTGCCTGCCTTGGATCCTCCACTCTCTTTTTGTGGCCCTTCCACTGGGAGAGGTACCCAACAATTTCACCTGCAGTGAGAACACACCAATGAACACTGTTTAATATTCTCAAAGAACCCCCAATTAACTGAAAAGAAAGACCTGCATTTATAAACACCTAAGAATGTAAGCCCTAATTATAAGACTACAAACAGTTGACATTAAGGAATGTTGAAAAATGTCCTACTTAAATAGAAATTCAATGTAATTGACCAAATACAATTAAAGTTAGCATCTTAACCATTGTTTTAAAGCCCTGTCATTTATTTAGTGTGTTATTTAAGGGTGATATTGAAAATTATTGAAGATTTATCTGGTTACCTGTTCTTGGTCTCATTTATGCTCTTATGGACAAATGTTTTTTTCACTTCTTTACCTGGCAGCATTGGCCTTTTACATGAATTGGAATCTGCCCAACTGTTTTTGGGTTTTTTTAGCACTCTAAATCTTCGTTCCCAGCTGTCGCAAAGGAGGAGAGGGAGGGCAGCCTCTTCTATTGTATTCTCACTACCCCGCGGCCATTTTAGGGGCCCTTTTACTAAAGTGCAGTGAAATCTGGGCTTAACGTGTTTTAGTGTGGTACTTTCTTGCATGCTGAGCCCAGATTTAACACTGCATCCGGAGGATTTATTTTACTTCAGGTGATGCGCTTGTTATGAGCTTGGGAGAGAGCAAGGCACTAGACGCTTCTGCGTTAACTCTGCATTATCCAGTTAGCATGTGCTAATCCTAATGCCCTAGCTAGATAACGCGGGAATGCCCACTCCCTACCCATGACACCCCCCCTTTCATAATGTATTTAAAAAAAATAAGTAATGCCCAGTTACCATTCGCTTATAGGCAGATTACCGCAAAACACTTTAATGCATCTTGCGGTAGCCTGTTCTCATGTCCTAACCCTGTGTTAAGGGCTTAGCCCTCTTTAGTAAAAGGTCCACTAAGTAAACTATTTACTTTTTAATTCTGCTTTAGCTAAAGCTTTTCCAGTAATAGCTCGAGGTGAGTTGCATTCAGGTACACTAGATACTTCCTGTAGCCTGAGGGCTCACAATCTTATGGGCCCTTTTACTAAGGTGAGCTACAAAATGGGCTTAGTGCATCCTAATGTAGGAGTTCCCTGCATGCTAAGGCTACTTCTAGCATGTCCATAAAATAGGGCATTTTCAAATATATATATATATATATATATATATGTCATTAGTATATGGCAACTCCAAATGATTACAGGAGCACATACCGCTTTTTGTTTGGAGGTGCTAAGGGCTCCTGTATTAACCAGTTAGCACGAGGTAATGTGAGCACACTAGCTGGATAACGTTTCCATGTCCCCTCTAAAAAAATAAATAGCATGCCATTAGTGCATGCAAACAGGAAAACTAGTGCAAGATGCTCACCTACTCACACCTCTCCTACTCCCTTCACTCTTGCCCATTCCCCTCCGCCTCATCTACCCTCCAATTGCTCACTTACCCTTGCTCATACTTCTCCCACTCCCCTCATCCCTGCATTTCTACATTCTTATTTATTTTATTACTCCGATAATACTCAACTTATTTCTCTCCACCAATACTTTGTAATCCCAGTTACTATGTAAGCCGCATTGAACCTGCTTTGAGTGGGAAAGCGCGGGGTACATATGTAATAAATTTATCATGTCTTGCAGTAAACCTTTTTCGGTGCACTAAGCCTGTGTTAGGACTTGGCACACCTTAGTAAAATGGCCCCAAAGTTTGTATGTAAGGCAGTTTAGAGTTGAGGAACTTTCCCAGTGTCACAAGGGGAGTGTCGGCAAGGCTGCAACAGATGCAGCCGGGCCCGGTGCAAGACCATCCCCTCCCAAACCTGGGTTGCCGCTGCACCGCACCCTACCTTACACATTCGGGCAACCAGCTTCCTTACCTTCTGTGTCTGATTTCTCCTGTGTGCTGGGACCTGGATGATTACATTAACGCAGTATCCCGGGTCACCCAGGTTATTGTGTTAATGCAGTCATCCAGGTCCTGACCAGCACGCAGGAGCAGGAGAGAGACAGACCCGGAAGAAGCTTTCCAGCACTGGGCCCAGGGAAATTTGCCCCCTCCTTCCCCCCCCCAGCAGCCCTGAGTGTCAGTGAAATTTGATCCCAGGCTTCCCTGATTCTCAGCCACCTGCTCTAACTACCAGGCCACAGCCACTGCTACTCTCGATCACATTGGATGACCTCTCACTTGAAGACATGGGGTATCGTTCTTTCCAGAGATCAACATAAGTGAACTCAAAAGCTGATCAATAGATATCATTTAATGATGTCTGGCACTCCGAGGGCACTATGAATGTTGCATTTGTGGTTTCCTTGGTCCCTGCTCTGCCCTTCCTGCCTGAGGAGCAGTCAGTTGAAGCTGAGCTTCCTTTCTGGCAGTGCAGTGTGAAGACTGTCATTTTGGTAAGTAAGAGAATTGGTTGGGTTTCACAGTTCATGCTAGCTAGATATTACTGTGGTTTCAAATGGAATTTTAAAAGTTAACATTTGTTTCTGTAAGTTGTGAAGCACCATTGCAATAATGCTTTACTCTGTGGTTGTCCAGAGTAAGGCTCACAGACCCACCATGGGTTTTCATCTGGCCTGGGGTTGCTCAGTATTGTGTGAGCACTGCAAGTTTTTCCAAAATTTGTGGACCAGCACATTGTGTATGCTGATATCCTGTGTCGAGGTCAGCAACAGGAGGGGTTGATCACAGCTTCTAAAACTGCCCACATTATTTCCTCTCTCCCTGCCCTCACCCTCAAAAATAGAGGATGGTATGGTATGCTGCAGGCCTACCAGTGCAAAAGATGAAGACAGCAAGAGGTGTGGACTGGATCTCCAGAAAACGGAGGCCTAACTTGTTGCCACAGTCTCATCTGTTGTTGCTGAAAAAGGGGAGTTTGAATTCTACTCCATAAAGGGAGGAGGTGTTTTGGAGACAGATGGTGTTGGGAAGAGAAAAGAGATTCTGGTGGTAAAAAAGAGAAGAGGAATGGAGGGGGGGGGGGGGGGCGCGGAGTCCATAACTCCTAGAACAGTGTATGCAACTGCTGCTAGGGAAGATTTATTTATTTATTTATTTATTGCATTTGTATTCCACATTTTCCCACCTCTTTGCAGGCTCAATGTGGCTTACAATACATTATGTAACTGTGCAGCCAGCAGGTTTGCTATCCAGAGACAAGGGAGGTTAGAATGGAAAAAAACATTGGAGAATGATAAGAGAGAGGAAGGAAGAGAAGGGATAGGAAACGGGGAGATGGAGGTTACCGATTATGAAAGGAAGTAGAAAGATGTGCAACTGAGACGAAAACTGGGTAAGATGGGGTAAAGCTAAAAGGTGTTGGACAGCATATAGCATGGAGAAGATTAAAATGAGAAGTGGAAAGAGAGAAAGAATATTGGTAAGATGCAGAATTGGAGGAATCGATAGGAGGTAAAATAGGAAGAAAGCCAGGAAGTTTTCTGCAGACGTGTAAGAGGAAAGAATGCTAAACTTTATGAAGGGTGCACTCATCCCACTATTGAGTGACTGTGTTTTTCGCACACTGCCCTGCTTTTCAGTCCCTTTTAACTTAAGCAAATGAGATCGAGATTCTCACAATGAGTGTGCACTTGATCCCGCATCTTTCCACATTCCCTGCAGGCCGTGCTTGTGGACGGTAAAGGTAGAAAAGCAGTTTCTGTTTTAGGTAGTTATTGAAATATGTAACAGACTGCAGTAAAACTAGAAGGGGAACTGCTGGAGGGAGGGTTAAACAACTTCTTAATTGCATAACAGCTTTTCTTAAATGCACTGTCTTGTGGTGGCTGAAAAATTGTAAAAAAAATTGCATTTACAGCAAGAAGTTATATAACTTTTATTTCACATTTAGCAACACTGGTTAGGTCAACCATACGCAGCATCAAATCCACTGTAATCTACTCTTCACCTTCTACCCTAAGTGGAAGAGTAACCTAATGGTTAGTGCAGTGACCTGAGAACCAGGGAAACCAACCAGATTCAATTCTCACTGCAGCGCCTTGTGACTTTGGGGAAGTTATTTAACCATCCATTGCCCCAGGTACAAAATAAGTACCTGCATATAACATGTAACCCACTTTGATTGTAATAGTAGAAAGGCGGTATATCAAATCCCATCCCCCTTTCCTCCATGGTCATGATAGCACTATGTTGTCATGTATCTAATTTCAAACCAGACCCTGAATTTGGAAAAAGAAATGTTTTTTGAACTGTGGGTGGCTTCTCACATGAACAGGTTGGGCATCCCTGCTCTATGCTCTTCAGTAGAGAATGACACAGGGACAAAGTTAGGCCCGTCCCCACAGGTTTTGTCCCCATCCCCGCAGAGTCTGGCCCTGTCCCTGTGGGCTCTGTCATCATCTGAAGAAGCCTTGAACACTTATGGTTTTATATTTATAAAAAGGAACAATGTGCTGTGCAACTGTTGATTATAAATCACAAATAGAAAACATTAATAACAACAAGCAGCTATAATAACCTCCCTCCACCACCACTACCCTCTATCCTTCCAACCCCAACAATAGCTGACTTCTACTACCCCAATGAACCCTAATCCACCCTGTTAAAATGTCCAAGAGTACAAAATACAACCCATTCTGTATGCCTTAGCGGGGGGAAAATATGCCCTATGAAGTACTGTTATGACTTTTTAATCTGTGGTTGAATAATAACTCAACAGAAATCTCAGGATTCAGTCTAGCTCTCCTGTCTTCCACAGTCCTTCCTGCAATAGAAAATGTTTTCTCAGAAGATGTGCTGGTAGCAGGAATGTACAGGATCCCCCATGCAAATTTTGCCAGTTGTGGCCAGCACTTTTGACACAGGGACAAAGTTTGTCCCCGTGGGATCTGGCCCCAGCCCCACCCCATCCTCTCAGGCTCTGTCCCCATCACCATGGGTCCCCGTTCCTGTGGCATTCCCTACTGTTCAGCTATACAGTTCAACTGAGCTGACCATTCTGCTTTCTTTTCTATTGCCCCCTGCCTCCTAATATTCGCTCTGAACAATTTCATTCTAAATTTAGAACCCCAGTGAAGATGCAACTTTTCACCCAAGCATTCCCATCAGATGCCGGAACCCAGCTAGACTAGCGCTTCTCAATTTCTTTCCTCCCTCTGTTTTATGATTCTGTTTGGTTCTTCATCCTTGCTGTATCTGTCCTATTCATTTTGTAGTTCTTTTCAAATTGTTTTTACATGGCTTTAATTGTAAACCTCTTTGATTTTGCCTGAAAGGCAGTAAATCAAAGTTTAAATAAACATAAACATTGTGTTAAGCTTTTTATGGGCAGTGGGCTAGATGCACTAAATATTTTCCTCATTTTATGTCTGTGGGAATAATACTTAGTCCATCTGGCCCATTTGGTAAGTGATTGTGCTCCAGGAGAGCTGAAGTTAAAATGAGCTTGTGGAGAGCCAGCAGTTTCTGATGTATATCCTCTCTAGTTCCTGTGACAGATCTTATTTCCTGGATTTCAGCCATTGGGTTTGGACGATGCATATCAGTTTTATTGTCATTTCCTCAAGGCATAGAGAAATGTTCAATAGATGAGCCTTTCCATTACCTTGCACTTTAATTTTCATACACTTGATTCCGAATGAAGCTGCAAATCGATCATGTTTTCTTGTACTGAGATTTTGTATAATTACACAGGTTACACTTTTTATATGTGTGTTTTTCTTTTTCTGAAGAAAGAATCCATGTTTCTGTGGATGATTCATTGGAAACAATTCCCGCTTATAGCAAAGTGTACACCTTAGTAAGATAGCTTTACTGCAATGCTTCCCTAAGTCTGCTGTATAGTTTTGTTCTATATTCATGCTTTACATGTAGAGGCCCTGATTTACAAAGCTCCCCCCCCCCCCCCCCCCCCCCAATAGACTTAGAATGGAGGGAGAGTCTTGCTAATACATCGAAGGGATCTTTTACAAAGCTGCACTAGCATTTTTAGTTTGCGGTAAAAATCAGCTAGTGGTAAATGCTGAAACGCCCATTATATTCCTATGGGCGCCTCAGCGTTTACCGCCAGCTGATTTTTACCATGAGGTTAAAACGTTAGCGTGGATTTTTAAAATGGGCCCCCTGAACGCGTGTGGCCCATTTAAGGATGACCACTGTAGTTTCCGGACCTAGCCTCTGCCATTATTCTGAAACAAAGTGGGAAGAATTTCTACAGGGTGACTGGGAAACTGGAAGCCATTTTGTGGGATTTTTACCACAATGGTGCCTTTTTAGCGTAGGAAACAGTAGTGTGGGCCCCATGTTAAGAAAAGGGCCCCATAATATAAATAAAAACAGAAACATAGTATAGTTGGTTTTTGAAAAGTATTGAAGATATGATGCAGTGGAAGGGTTTAAATATTAAGTAGTAAGATTTGAAAAAAAAAGAAGGGATATGAATTCGCAATCCTTTTTTTCTATTATTATAAACATATACACATTTTTCTTGAATCTAAAAAGAGATCTAAAAGAAATTCTCAAAACAAAACTCCATTCCAAGAGAAAGGACTTCTAGTCTGTTATCAGAAATTGTTTCTTCTCCTTCTGGGCTCTTTTCAAACATTAGGAAGAATGTGAATCTTGTGTTCCATAAATAAACGTGGAGGAGCGTAATCGAACGCGAGTGCCCATCTCCATGGGCGTCTATCTCCGAGAACGGGTACATGAAGGGGCAGGACAGACTGTATTTTCGAAAAAGATGGGCGTCCATCTTTTTTTTCGATAATACGGTTTGTGCCGGGCAAATGCCTAGGATTTGTGTGGATTTGAGCTGAGCGGTATCGTTTTTCAGCGATAATGGAAACCGAATGCGCCCAGCTCAAAAACGAACAAATCCAAGGCATTTGGTCGTGGGAGGGGCCAGGATTCGTAGTGCACTGGTCCCCCTCACATGCCAGGACACCAACCGGGCACCCTAGGGGCACTTGTAACAATTAAAAAAAAAATTAAAATACCTCCCAAGTCCATAGCTCCCTTCCCTTGGGTGCTGAGCCCTCCCAAATCCCCCCCAAAACCCACTGACCACAACTCTACACCATTACCATAGCACTTACGGCTGAAGGGGGCACCTAGATGTGGGTACAGTGGGTTTTGGGGGCGGTTTGGAGCGCTCCCATTTACCAGCACAAGTGTAACAGGTGGAGGGGGGATGGACCTGGGTCCACCTGGCTGAAGTCCACTGCACCCACTAACAAATGCTCCAGGGACCTGCATACTGCTGTGATGGAGCTGGGTATGGCATTTGAGGCTGGCATACAGGCTGGAAAAAAAAGTTTTTAAAGGTGGTGGGAGTGGGTTAGTGACCACTGGGGGAGTCAGGGGAGGTCATCCCCAATTCCCTCCGGTGGTCATCTGGTCATTTAGGGCACTTTTTTGGGACTTGTTCGTGAAAAAAAAAGGGTAAAAAAAAGTGCCCTAAATTCTCGCTAAAAACAGATATTTTTTTCCATTATCAACGAAAGCCGCCCATTTCTGTTTGGCCGATAACCACGCCCCAGTCCCGCCTTCACCACACCTCTGACACACCCCGTCAACTTTGTCCATTTCCGCGACGGAGTGCAGTTGAAGACGCCCAAAATCGGCTTTCGATTATACCGATTTGGGCGGCCACGGGAGAAAGACGCCCATCTCCCGATTTGGGTCGAAATATGGGCGCCCATCACTTTCGATTATAAGGTGGATAACGTTCTAATTTAGAGGGTATGATTATATAACAGAGTTATGTCCAGGTTATCACAGGACAGATCTGCCATCTGAGCCGACTGTTCTTAGTTGTATTGTTCTAACTGATGGTGATGTAATCTCCCCCCCCCCTCCCCAAGCTAAATTTTATTAAGAGGAAGGGAGAGTTGTGACTGGAAATTTCAAACTTAATTCAAAACTCTCTGGAAACGCTCCATAGAAGATATTAAAACCCGAAGAAAGGTCAAATGTGCTGAATAATGTTCACAATTCTCCAGTTATTTATATACAACTAATTTGTTCTATGTTATAGCCGTTGGCCCAACTATCGGAATTATATATAAGAACTTATATATTCCTTCCATTTTCTGAGTCTGGGAGGCAAGCTGGGACTTGAGAGCCTGTATTATCTGTGAATTTTTGTACCAGGACTTAACAAAAGATCAAACACCAAAGCGATAAACTTATTTACCGATTGTCTTACTATCGGAAAAAAAGCCTTTTACCAACTGCGGTACAAGGGAGCTTCGGCACACAGCATATCTACATGCCGACGCCACCATAGGGCCCCTTTTACCACAGCTTGGTAATAGGGCCCCTTGCCCCAAGTACTGAAAAAAAACCCACCTTAGATTGTGAGCCCACTAGAGACAGAGAAAGTACCTGCATGTAGGGACGGATTCAGTAAATAGCATCTAAAATATAGGCGCATCAGAATAGCGTGAATAGGAAAACGTGCTTACATTTAGGTGTGGCCATTTACTCCACTGAAAACCTTGTGTAAAAGCCTGCACCTAAATGTATGCACGTTCCCCCAAATTCTGTAACAACATGCATAAATTTGATTTGACGCCCTCAGCATACCTACTTTCCTTCCATGGCCGTACCTTTTCAGTTACGTGAGTTGGAATTTCTGTGCGCCTCTTTTTAGAATACGCCTAAAAAAAAGCATGTGTAAATTCCCATTATTGCCAATTAGTGATAATTGGTTGTTATCGGCCAATTATATACACGAATTGGCTCGCTACTCAAATGGGTAGCACTTGTAAATTGACTGTGTGCACATTTTAATGCACACTACTCATTGAGGCTTATATAGAATCCAGCCCATAGTGTTTACAGCACAGTGTAGATCTAGTAGTGCTATAGAAATGATACGTAGTAGTAGTAGTGGAAGTTGTTGTTGTTGTCGCCGTCGTCATCTCTGGTGCTTGGCCATTCTCAAAAATTTCCTGAAACAAGTTGTTTAGCTCAGTTCTTTAACTGGCTGATCCTATATCCAGCATTGTGGAATTTGGCACTTACACTGGTAAATGTTGCTTTTATGGATAAACCCTGAGTGAGGCCACTTTCTTTTTTTTTTTTTTTTTTTTTTTTAATGTGTTTGAGTGGCTGTTTCAGCTGTATGTAACATCCTTATTTATTTTAGAAAAAACTCAGTTTTCAAAAAACTTTATGTAAAACTTGATGGGAATTTGTTTTAATGTATTTTTATGAAATTTCAAAATATAATTCACAAGCATAATACTCGATTGGAAATATTAGAACAAATATACAAAATTAAAAATCACAGTAAGCCAATAGTAAAGAATTGATATAAATTCCACTTTAATTTTAAAGTCGATAATTTAGGGGACAGAGTTAGATGAAGGAGTGGGTAAAGATACAATAAGTAAATAAAATTAAAAGCCAGCAAATAACAGCGCAATCTAGCTGCCAATGAGCGCAGCATTTAAACAAGCACACAGTTAAACTGTCTAAACAGACACAGTTTCTTGGAGGTCACTATCTTGAAGTAATTGTAGAACTTCTATCCCTCAAAAAAAAGCATTTATGTCTAATATGTAAACTGCTTTGGTTGTACCACAGAGAGGCAAAAATCTATAACATAATATAGGGGCCCTTGTACTAGGCTTCACTAAAAAGTGACCGATGCTGCTGTTAAAAAATAGGTTTTCCATGTGCTGCGACCACTTTTAGTGTGGCTGTAAAGTAACCGCAATTTCATTTGTGCCATTAATTTTCCCAAATAGCTCATGGTCCTTACTGTCACCTATTTTGTAGGCACCAAAGGCTCCCACGCTAACCCCTTTTTAATCGGGCATCGTGCGGTAATTTGCCTGCGCTGCTTAATTAGTGCAGGGCACACCTACTCTCCACCTCCATACACACCCCCTTGCTAAAAAAATATCTAATATTTTTTAGTGTGGGATTTGGCGCTCAGTGATCCAAGAACTACCGCGGGATGCGTGAGCATGTCCTGTGGTTGTGCCTTTCAGCTCATGGTAATCATGAGTTCGTGCTTATCGCCGCTTAGTAAAAGGGGCCCCATAGTCAATTGATGGTTCCAAGAAGAAAAAAAAATTAGTGTACAAAAGTGTTTTAACTGGCAGGAGAGGCTCCTGCTCATTAAATCCCATTGAGCCTAGATATTTGGTGGCATTTAACAGGTTAGAGCTGCCGAATTTCCCTCTGACCACCATGTACTAACTGGCTAGGTTAGCGGTGGTCTAGGGAAGGAGCATGGGCAGAGCCAGCCCTTAACCAGATAGCAGCAATATTCAGTCTGCTAATGAGTTAAGTGAGTGGATAAGGTTAGGACAGCTGAAAGGTTGTTCTAACTTTATCCGCTGAGTAAACCAGGCTCCACTCTCAATATCGGCCAGTGCCCAGAATTTGCCTTGATATTGAATATCCAGAGTTAACTCAGCCCACGACTGTGAGCGGCTTACAAACCCAAGAGTGCATGGTTCGGTGTGGAGTATCCTTGAAGGATACTACTCAAACAGGATCTTTAGGGAATCCCGATAGGTTTCAATAATAGTAAAAGAAAGCCTTAAAAATAAGATAGGACAATTGGTGTATATAGCCCTAAATGAGGAGGTAGATATAATAGACATTTCAGAGACCTGGTGGAAGGTGTTAGCAGGGTACAAATCATATCGCAATGATAGAGTGGATCAAATTGAAGGGGGGGGGGGGGGGGGGTTGCGCTATATGTTAGGGCATTGAGTCAAACAAAGTAAACATTCAATATGAAACAGATAGTAGCATGGAATCTTTATGGATAGAAATTCCAGGTGTACAGGGAAAGAATATACTGGTAGGGCTATACTACAATCTGCCAGGACAGAAAGAACAGGTAGAGGAAAATATGTTCACAGAAATTAGAAAATCTGCCAAATTGGGTAACATTATAATAATGGGTGATTTCTATTATCCTAATATTGACTGGATAAATGTTACATCAGAAAGTGCTAGGGAGGTAAAATTTCTAGGTGTAATAAATGACTGCTTCTTGGAGCAACTGGTCCAAGAACCAACGAGAGGGGGAGCTATTTTGGATCTAATCCTTAGTGCAATGCGGGGTATAGTATAAGAGGTAACTGTGTTGTATCCGCTGAGAAACAATGATCGTAACTGTCATGATTGTGGCCGTGACCCCCCCCCCCCCCCCCCCCCCCAGACTTACCTTATTTCTAGGGTCAGCTTCTTAGCTGGCTTCTGTTTCTTTTGTCTGGCCTTTCTGAGCTAGCTCTGTCTCTCTATGCTGGTTAGGCCTCTCTGGTTCAGTGTAATGTCTGTCTGTGTCTGGTAGTGGTGACATCATCAGGCTTGGCCCTGATAAGGAAGTGGTGTTCTTCCATTCAGGGCCTTTGCAACGTGTGCTTGAGATAGGGTTAGTGCAGTGGGCAATTCTTCGGATGTGTTTGGCTTCCCTGTTTGCGTTTGCTTTAGGTCCAGGTTAGTGTTGGTGCAGTGTGCACATTTGACCTGTGTTTATGTGTTTAGTTTCCCTGCCTTTCCCTTGTAGCTCCCCTGCTTTTCCCTCTTGGTGCTTTGGAAGCACTGCTGTGTTAGGTTAGTGCTTTGGAAGCACTGTTGTGTTTAGGGCTTTGGAAGCTCTGCTGTGTTTGGTGATTTGGAAGCACGGTTGGGTTTGGTGCTTTGGAAGCACTTTTGGCTTTGTGTTTAGCTTTTCCCTTGTGGCTCTCCTGCTTTCCCTTTAGGGCTAGGAGCTCTTCGGTTGTTCAGTGCGTAGGTGCACTGCTGGTAGTTTGGTACTTAGGGGCACCTTAGTTAGTTTAGGGTTGTAGAGCGGTTGATCTTGGTGCTTAGTAGCACCTGGGTTAATTTCTGTGTTTAGGTTTCCTGCTTTCTCCCTGTGGCTGCACTGTTGTTCCCTGGTTAGTTTAGTGCTGTGGAGCACTGCTGTAGCTTGGTGCTTAGGGGCACCTGTGTTAGCTTATGTGTTGAGCTTTCCTGGTTTTCCCTTGTGGCTCCCCTGCTTTCCCTTTTGTAGCACTTCTGTTGGTTTGGTGCTTAGGTAGCATCTTTGGTAGTTTAGTGCTGTGGGACACTACTGTAGTTCAGTGCATAGGTGCACTGTGGTTAAGAACACTTTTGTTGGTTTCTGTTAGGAACACTGTTGTTGGTTTCTGTTAGGAACACTGTTGTTGGTTTACTGTTAGGAGCACTTATGTCAGTTTAGGATTTAGGAGCACTTCTGTTGCAAGCCTACTCTAGTATCCTGGTCCCTGTGTCATCCTGTATTCGGTAAGTCCTGCCGGCCACTCGAACCCAGGGGCTCAACCCTTGGGGGGCAGTGGCTAAGTGCAGGTGAAGCTGTACGAACCAGTCCAGTGTGTTCCGGTCTGGTGTGTGTTCCAGTCCGGGGGATTCCAGTCCACGTATTCCGGCTCGCTGGGCGGTGCCTGCAGTCACTGCCGGTGCCGGTGTGCTTGCTCAGTGTTGGGTGGTGGGTTTTGCCTGCTGCTGTCGCTCCTCGACAGCAGCCCAAGGGCTCACGTTTGCTCCAGAGCCCGGCCCCGCGGGCTCTGAACCTGAGAACCTGACAGTACCATGTTCAAATTTGAGCTGTTATCTGGAGCAAAGTCACTAAGGAAATCTACTATAGCAGCTTTTATTTTTGAAAGAGCAACTATGACAAAATGAGGAAAATGGTTAAAAAGAAGCCACAAAGGTTAGGACTTTAAATCAGGTATGGGCGTTGTTTTAAAAATACCATCGTGGAAGCCCAGACTAGATGTATTCCAGGAATTAACAAAGGTGGAAAAAAGAGCAAATGACATCCAACGTGCTTAAAAGGCGAGATAAAAGAGGCTATTAGAGCCAAAAGAATATCCTTCAAAAAGGTGGTAAGTAATGCCTAATAAATAAATAAATTATTATGCTTAAGAGCTCATTAACCAATTAATTTGCATACACATCTCGGCAGCACACCCAAATTTGAGCACCATATATAGAATCCGGGGATTAGTGTGCAAAGTTGGACACCCAATTTATACCATGTCATTTATGCACATAAATCCATTAATTGGCTGTTAATTGAAGGTAACAGCCAATTCCATATCATCAAGCTGATCAATCCATAGACTGGTGGGTTGTGTCCATCTACCAGCAGGTGGAGATAGAGAGCAAACTTTTGCCTCCCTATATGTGGTCATGTGCTGCCGGAAACTCCTCAGTATGTTCTCTATCTCAGCAGGTGGTGGTCACACACAGCAGCAGCTCTGGCTAGGCCTCCAAGCCTAATCCTTAGGTTTTGTTGAGGCCTGGGGTTGAGGGCTCTTTTGAGCAAGTGCAAACCTGGTGGTGCCAGGTCCCTCCTTTTCTCCCCCCTCCCGCTGGCTTTGTTTAAAAAAAAAAAAAAAAAAAATTTTAAACGTCTTTAAAGGCGTTTAATTCGACGTTTCTTTAAACGTTCATTGCAGCTACTCACTGGGACACCAGTTCGTTACAGCTCGGAGCGGCAAGCAGGTAATTTTACCTTTTTATAGCGGGCAGGGGGTTCCCCGATTCTTCTCCTCGTGGCATATGGCGTCGGAGGGCGAGGGCGCAAAGGGTCGCTCCCCGGATCGCTGGAGCGCTTCTAGAGGGGATGCGGGGGTTTTACAACCTGATTCGCCCTTGATGGGTGACAGTTTAGTGACCGATGAATGTCCCGGTCGTTCCTCCGGCGTGGCGGTTTTTTCCCGCCATAAACGCCCATCCCCCGCTCCTCGCCTCCGCCATCTTGGCCGGCCACGCGGCTCGGACGGCTTCTTCGTGGGCCGCCCTTGAGGTTGGAGACATTAATGCCATGAACGCCCTTAATTTGGGCGACGGCACAAGCGGCTAAAGTTAAGCGCCGTTCTTCCCGCGCGGCTCCTTCGCGGAGTTTCGCGCCGGACGCCATTTTGGATGCGCAGCATGTCTCTCCCCCGCTATTGCGAGCGCCGGTTGAGAGTGCGTCTAGGGCTGTTGCCCAGGCTGCGGAAGTGCACAGTCTGGGGGGTTTCTCCCCCGAGTTTGTTTTGCTGCTGCATCAGGCTTTCCTCATGCAAAACGCTGCCCCTGCTCCCTCTTCTGATAAAGAGGTTGAGGTTCCCAGAGGTAAACGCCCTCGGGTTGATTTCCAGGCCTTGGAGGACTTTGTCTCCTCCGATGTAGATGAGGGCAGCGTGTCTGAGGTCTCCCAACGGTCCTTTGCGGATTCCTTGGAGGAGATAGATCCCCGCTCGGATGGAGCGGATGACCCCTCTGCAGCGCGGCTTTTTAGCCCAGAGGAATTGCCCAACCTGTTTTTACAGGCCATGGACACTTTGAAGATTTCCTCTCCGGAGGACGTCTCTCCCTCAGCCCCTGTTGGCTCTGCCATTATGCTGGGGACGAAGCGCCCGCCTAGATCCTTCCACGTGCATGATGCCATGCACACCTTAATTGCGGCTCAATGGGATGTCCCGGAAACGAGCCTTAAAGTGGCTAGGGCTATGTCCCGCCTCTATCCTTTGGCTGTGAGTGAACGTGAGGCCTATCTGTGGCCTACCGTGGATTCTTTAATCACTGCGGTGACTAAGAAAACGGCGTTGCCGGTGGAAGGTGGCACGGCCCTAAAGGACGCCCAAGACAGAAGATTGGAGGCGGCCTTAAGGTCGTCCTTTGAGGCAGCTGCTTTAAGTTTGCAGGCCTCAGTTTGCGGCTCCTATGTGGCCAGGGCGTGCCTGACTATGGTGCAGCGGGCTTCCCCCTCGGATCTTTCCTTGAGGGCTGATTGGCCGGCCCTGGAATCGGGCTTAGCCTATTTGGCAGACTTGCTGTATGATGTCTTGAGAGCCTCAGCTAAAGGCATGGCTCAGACAGTCTCTGCGCGGCGGTGGCTTTGGCTGAAACATTGGTCTGCTGACCACGCCTCTAAATCCCGCCTGGCTAGATTGCCTTTTAAAGGCAAGCTGCTCTTTGGGGTCGAGCTGGACAAAATCGTGACCGATCTCGGCACGTGTAAGGGCAAGAAATTCCCAGAGGTCAGGGCTCGGGCTAGTACTCGTCCCGGTACCTCCAGAGGACGGTTGCTGGAAGCCCGTCGGTTCTGCCCGGGCAAGTCGGGTTCCTCTGCCCCCTCTTCCTTCAGGAGGAATTTCTCCCCCAAGCAGCATTCCTTTCGCAGAGACCGCCGTCCCGGAGGGGCTCCCTCCGGTCCTCCCCCAGGGTCTCGTACCCAATGACGGGGCCTTGGTCCACGCCCCAGTGCAGATTGGAGGACGGCTGTCCTCGTTTCTGGGCGAGTGGACCACTATACCTTCAGACGCGTGGGTGCTGGAAGTCATCAGAGACGGCTACAAGCTAGAGTTCTGCCAACCCTTAAGAGACGGGTTTGTACTCTCTCCCTGCAAGTCTCCGGTCAAGCTGTGGCAGTGCAGCAGACCTTGGACAACCTGATCCGCCTGGGTGCGGTCGTTCCGGTGCCAAAAACTCAGATTGGCAAGGGACGTTACTCCATTTACTTTGTGGTTCCAAAGAAAGGAGGTTCTGTCCGGCCTATCCTCGACCTCAAAGGGGTCAATCGGGCCTGGAAAGTGAGGCACTTTCGCATGGAGACTCTCCGCTCTGTTATAGCGGCAGTGAAGGCAGGAGAGTTCTTGGCTTCCTTGGACATCAAGGAAGCGTACCTGCATATTCCCATCTGGCCTCCTCTCCAACGCTTTCTGCGTTTTACAGTCCTGAGACGACACTTCCAGTTCAGAGCCCTCCCTTTCGGGTTGGCTACTGCTCCGCGGACCTTTTCCAAAGTAATGGGGGTCATAGCGGCCTTCCTGCTAAAGGAAGGAGTACAAGTCCATCCTTATCTGGACGACTGGTTGATCCGAGCCCCCTCTTATGCAGAGTGCGGCAAAGCTATGGACCGGGTAGTTGCTCTTGTGAGCTCCCTGGGATGGATCATCAACTGGAAGAAGAGCCAGCTGCGCCCGACTCAGTCCCTGGAGTATCTGGGAGTTCGATTCGACACCCAAGTGGGCAGAGTGTTCCTGCCAGACAATCGGATTGTCAAGCTTCAGGCTCAGGTGGACTAGTTCCTAGTAGCCTCTCCTATTCGGGCTTGGGACTACGTGCAGCTGTTGGGCTCTATGACGGCCACGATGGAAGTAGTGCCCTGGGCCAGGGCTCATATGAGACCACTACAGCTATCTCTGCTGCTGCGCTGGACTCCGATGTCGGAGGATTAGGCTGTGCGCCTTCCCGTGGACCCAGCAGTGCGCAAGGCGCTGAGCTGGTGGACGCAGACAGACAAGTTGTCTGCAGGATTGCCTCTGGTGACCCCGGAGTGGATTGTCGTCACGACAGACGCCTCTTTGATGGGCTGGGGAGCCCTCTGCTTGGGAAGGACAGCGCAGGGGCTCTAGTCTCCTGCAGAGGCAAGTGGTCTATCAACCTCCTGGAACTCAGAGCCATTCGGTTGGTGTTATTGGAGTTCATCCCGGTACTGGTGTTGTAGCCTGTACGGGTCCTGTCGGACAATGCCACGGCTGTGGCCTATATCAACCGCCAGGGAGGTACCAAGAGCGCCCCTCTAGCCAAGGAGGCTATGAGTCTTTGCCAGTGGGCGGAAGCGAACCTGGAGCAGCTTTCAGCGGCCCACATTGCCGGAGTCATGAATGTCAAGGCGGACTTTCTCAGTCGCCATACCTTGGAGCCCGGAGAGTGGCAACTATCTGCTCAGGCGTTCTTGGACATCACGAAGCGCTGGGGCCAGCCGAGCCTAGATCTGATGGCGTCATCGGCCAATTGCCAAGTGCCGCGCTTTTTCAGCAGAGGACGGGACCCTCGATCCCTGGGAGTAGATGCTCTTCTCCAACAGTGGCCGACACAAGAGCTCCTCTATGTGTTCCCGCCCTGGCCCATGTTGGGCAGGGTGCTAGACCGGGTGGCAAAGCATCCCGGCAGGGTAATCCTGGTGGGTCCGGATTGGCCCAGACGTCCCTGGTATGCGGACTTGATCAGGCTCTCAGTCGACGATCCTCTGCGGCTGTCAGTGGAGCAGGGCCGGTTACATCAGGGTCCCGTGGTGATGGAGGATCCCTCTCCCTTTGGTCTTACGGCCTGGCTATTGAGCGGCAGCGTCTGAGGAAGAAGGGCTTCTCAGACAAGGTCATCGCCACTATGCTGAGAGCGAGGAAACGCTCTACTTCTACTGCTTACGCCAGGGTTTGGCGTATCTTTGCAGCATGGTGTGAAGCAGGCTCTCTTTCTCCCTTCACTGCTCCAATTTCTTCAGTGTTGGCGTTCCTGCAAGAAGGTCTGGAGAAAGGCCTGTCGCTCAGTTCCCTTAAAGTCCAGGTAGCGGCTCTGGCTTGCTTCAGGGGCCGCCTGAAGGGTGCTTCCCTGGCTTCGCAGCCAGATGTGGTGCGCTTTCTCAAGGGAGTTAATCACCTGCGCCCTCCTCTGCACTCAGTGGTGCCTGCGTGGAATCTCAACCTGGTGCTAAGAGCATTGCAGAAGCCGCCTTTTGAACCCTTGTCGAGGGCATCTCTGAAAGACCTGACGTTGAAAGCGGTCTTTTTGGTGGCTATCACTTCAGCCAGAAGAGTTTCCGAGCTCCAGGCGCTCTCATGTCGAGAGCCTTTTCTGCAGTTCACTGAGGCAGGAGTGACTATTCGCACAGTGCCTTCCTTCCTGCCCAAGATTGTTTCTCGCTTCCATGTGAATCAGCAGCTCTGTCTCCCTTCCTTTCGTAGGGAGGACTACCCAGAGGAGTACTCTGCTCTTAAATATCTGGATGTGAGACGAGTCATCTTCAGATACTTGGAAGTGACCAATGATTTCCGGAAATCGGATCATCTGTTTGTCCTGTTTGCAGGTCCTCGTAAGGGTCTGCAGGCTGCTAAGCCTACAGTGGCAAGATGGGTCAAGGAAGCCATTGCAGCGGCTTATGTGGCCGCGGGGAAGGTGCCGCCTATCCAGCTGAAGGCTCACTCCACGAGAGCTCAGGCGGCCTCGATGGCAGAGGCCGGATCCGTCTCCTTGGAAGAGATATGCAAGGCGGCAACTTGGGCTTCGGCTCATACATTCTCCAAGCATTACCGTTTGACTGTGGCTGCACGGGCGGAGGCCCGGTTTGGAGCTTCAGTGTTGAGGTCAGGGATTTCAATGTCCCGCCCTGGGTGAGTACTGCTTCGGTACATCCCACCAGTCTATGGATTGATCAGCTTGATGATATGGAAGGTAAAATTATGTATAATCATACCTGATAATTTTCTTTCCATTAATCATAGCTGATCAATCCATAGCCCCTCCCAGATATCTGTTCTGTTTTTATTCTGGTTGCATTTCAGGTTCAAGTTTAGTCTTCAGTTATTTCAGAAAGACTTCGTGTTCAAGTTCTTTCACTTGGATTCTTCAAGAGTTGAGACGAGTTTGTGTTACAGTGAGCTGCTGCATTCCTCTCCCCTCCGTTTTACGGGGCTGGATTGAGACATAAATTCTGCCGGCACTCCCTCCCGCTTCGTGCGGCTGTAGGGCAGCTTTGTACCCCTCCCGCTTCGGCGGTGTTAGGGTCAGTCAGCTCCTCCCGCGGTTGCGGTTGCAGGATAAGCCAGATCCCCCCGCATCGGCGGGTGTGGTGTCCCTCCCCCGCTCCGCGGGGATGAGCTGGACGGATTCCCCTCCCCCACTTGTGTGGGGATGAGCTGGGTTAATTCCCCTCCCCCGTTTCGGCGGTGGTGAGCTGGGCAGAGTGTCCCTTCGTGGGTGTAATTCTCTAAGTGCTGAGTCCTGCGGATGGAGCTTTGATATCGACATACTGAGGAGTTTCCGGCAGCACATGACCACATATAGGGAGGCAAAAGTTTGCTCTCTATCTCCACCTGCTGGTAGATGGACACAACCCACCAGTCTATGGATTGATCAGCTATGATTAATGGAAAGAAAATTATCAGGTATGATTATACATAATTTTACCTTATTGGCTTAAATCGGTGTCAGTTGGCATTAACTGGCAGTTGTGCATGCAGCTGACCTTGGTCGCTATTTTAGAAGCTGCATGCTCATTTTCCATCACCCTGCTGTCTTTCAAGGGCTCACATTTAGCTACACTACGCACATCTTTAGTGTACACCACTGACCCACGGCCACACCCCCTTTTGAGTTGCTCACTAAAAGATTTGCGAGCGGATCTTTACAGATTACTGCGTAGCAAGATGCGCATGCAAATCCAAATTGTTTGCCAATTGGCACTAATCGACTTATTAGCCAATATAGTTGCATATGTATCTCAGGATTGCACACAGTTTTCTGCATGGAAATTTGAGCAGCATTTATAGAATCCGGGGGAAAATGTGTGCCCATTACATTTCCACCCAAACTGCGCCCCTATAGGAATCTTTCTGGTGCACGTACTTATGTGCGTCTATGTAGCCGCATGATTTTATAAAGCGCTTTACTGCGTGTAAATCAGGCTCTACACACAGAAAAATTGCCCCTGTTTTACACACAGTAAAAGGCTTTTATAAAATCTTGTAGCTGCATATATACATAGAAAGTAGATGTGTGGAAAATTGTGCCTAATTTTTATACAGTCTGGGGTGGATTATATAACTAGCGCTCAAAAATCGACACCAGAAAAATCAGTGCTAAGCAGTATTCTATAAAGGGCGCTCCGAGATGAGCGCAAATTTTTTGAACAGCATGACCCACCCATGCCCCTCCCCTGGCACAGCCCCTGCGCTATGGGATTTAGACGTTCGGGGTTATAATGTGCACACAGATGTGCGCGGGCAAATCTGAATTAGTGCCAATTAAGTTGCAATTATTGATAAGGCCCGCTAATTCATATATGGTAGCTCGTTAGCTAATTTGGTTGCATGTGCGTCTTGGATCTGCACCAGTTGTTGGGGACCATATACAGAATTCTGGAGTCCATGCGTAGGCATTCCTGGGGGCTTACTTTTGACGGAGTAGATGTGGCAGTGTAGAAAGCCGGAAGGTATACGCATAAGTGGAAGCAAGCTAGGGGAAGGGCAATCTGCAAAAAAAAAAAAAAATGCAAAGGGAGTTCATCCAGAAAAAATGTCCAGGATCCCACAAGTGCTTAAAAGAGCTCTAATCTGTAACACGTGAAAAGACAAAAATTAACACATTGAAGACTTATCATTCTTGGTATTATTCTATTACCAGGTCGCCATGGGAGAATACCTGCACTTTTGTTACTAATTGCCTGAGGCTTTCTCCTGTTTTGTTGCTCAGAAAGGTAGTAAACAGGTTCTTCATGGGTAATACTTTCTTATCTTTCTTTTTTTTTTTCAAATATTTCTTAGGTTACTATCGCACTGAGAGAGACAAAGGCACACAATATGAACTCTTCTACAGAAAGGTAGATCAGATGGACTACAGACATGTCACACTTTTCAGGCCTTTTGGACCACTCATGAAAGTGAAGAGTGAAACTCTCGATACCTCCAAATCCATCGTTAATATCATTGTCCCTCTCTCAGGGCGGACGGAGACATTTTTACAATTTATGCAGAATTTTAGGTAAGGAAATGGGGAAGAAGCTAAGGGGTCCTTTTACTAAGCTGTGGCAAAAAGTGGGCCTAGCACACACTAAGACTGTTTGTTTTTATCTCTGCCATAAAACGGCCAGTTTTCTATTTTTTTGTATTAATAGCCATGCACTAATGTTGCCTTTAGTGCGTGGCCGTTTTAAAAAATTACAGCCTGAACACTGACCACCACCCACTTTGTAGGCGGTAAGGGCCCACAAGGTATTCTGCGCTAACAGGATGTGGTAATGTAACATAGTAACATATAACATAGTAAATGACGGCAGATAAAGACCTGTATGGTCCATCCAGTATGCCCAACAAAATAAACTCATTTTACATGGTATGTGATACTTTATATGAATACGTCAGTTTGATTTGTCCTTGCCATTCTTAGGGCACAGACCATAGAAGTCTGCCCAGCACTCTTGTTGTCCTAAAAGTTCTGACGCTAACGTGGAAGCCCCTCTCCGATAAAGAAGATGACATGGTGGGAGCTCTATCACTCAGCTCCTCCAGTCTTTACAGGCATCCACACCAGCCATCTCCCCTGGTGGTCCCTCATCAACCACGACCATCGAGGACTCTCCAGTAGCCCCAACTGGCAGTAGACCAACTGGCACCTCTGGCTCTACTGCACTAACTGTTTAGCGTAGGAGTGCACACTCGCTGCCCATGACACACCCCCTTAAAAAGGTTTTTTAGCACATTTGGTATTTGCAGATTTGGCACTTACCACAGACACCTGAATGCATCCTACAGTACAGTGTGTTAGGCCCACGTTAGCGCCTAACACAACTTTAGTAACAGGTCCTCTAAGCTCTTAAAGGACCCAGTTGTGCTTTCCACAGATGAATTTTGCTGCCAGCATGTTTCAGATTTACAGAAGAGCTGCAGTGCTGCATAGAAAGAGGGTAATTTTCAAAGCCATTACTGTAGGTTAAGTAATGTTTTAAGCACAAATGAGCTTCTCCAATTGCCTGTCACATTTATGAGTAAAAGTGTCATGTGCATGTATATTTTTTTTTACTTAGCGAGCAGATGCAATCCTGGGGGTGAGTTTGGCAAGAATTTTCATGTACATACACATTCTTGAAAATTCAAAATATACATGTTTAATACTTGTTGAGAAACAACTTGCATTCCAAATAGCAGGTGTAAACGTGTATATAGTTTTCCTGGGTTGAGTTTCAAAGCAACATTATACATATATTTTTCTCACCTATGAAGTCACTTGTAAATTAGCTTCAATTGTGGGGCTTTCTCTGAGTTTTTCAAATGTTTTATGAATTTAGCTCATGTTTTTCTCATAAGTTCAAGGTAAGTTACTTTCCAGTACGTTAGGGATTTTCCTGTCCCTAAATGGCCTGCAGTCTGTTTGTATCTGAAGCAATGGTGGGTTATTTGACTTGCCCACCATCCCAAGAACAGCAGAGGGATTTGAACCCTGGCTTCCCTGGTTCTCACCTGCTGCTCTAATCATTAGGCTACTCCTCCACTAGGGAGATAGATATAGATATTTTAACATCTATGTATTTATCTGAACAAGAAGCTTAGCTATGTTAATTTCTAAGTAAGAGAGATGTCTCTTTACAGAAGCAGTGCTAATGGTGGTTTTTCCTGTAGGGATGTATGTATTTATCAAGATAAGAGGATCCACCTCACAGTTGTATATTTTGGAGAAGAGGGTCTTTCAGAAGTCCGACGCATCTTAGAGGAAGTAGCAAGGTATGTAAGTTAACTCGGAACAAATGAGCTGCCAATATAGTTTATATTTTCATTTTTCTAAAAAAAAAAAATACAAGGAAGTTTCACATTTAGAAAGTTGGTCTAAAAGAAAACATTATGAAGGCCCTCATTCACTTAACTTTATTTCCCTGAGACGCAGGAAAGGAGAAAAGTCATAGTAAATCAGATCCAAAGTGACAAAAATAGATGTACAAGAGCTTTATATAGTGGAATTGGAAAAGGTGCAGCGAAGGGCAACGAAAATGATAGCGGGGATGGGACGACTTCGCTATGAAGAAAGACTAAGGAGGCTAGGGCTTTTCAGCTTGGAGAAGAGACAGCTGAGGGGAGACATGATAGAGGTATATAAAATAATGAGTGGAGTGGAACAGGTGGATGTGAAGCGTCTGTTCACGCTTTCCAAAAATACTAGGACTAGGGGGCATGCGATGAAACTACAGTGTAGTAAATTTAAAACAAATAGGAGAAAATGTTTCTTCACCCAACGCGTAATTAAACTCTGGAATTCGTTGCCGGAGAACGTGGTGAAGGCGGTTAGCTTGGCAGAGTTTAAAAAGGGGTTAGACGGTTTCCTAAAGGACATGTCCATAAACTGCTACTAAATGGACTTGGGAAAAATCCACAATTCCAGGAATAACATGTATAGAATGTTTGTACATTTGGGAAGCTTGCCAGGTGCCCTTGGCCTGGATTGGCCGCTGTCATGGACAGGATGCTGGGCTCGATGGACCCTTGGTTTTTTCCCAGTGTGGTATTACTTATGTACTTATATGTACTTTATGCATGTTTTGGTTTTCTCCTGTAGCATTATCAAGAATGCATGTATGAGTGAGTGTCTGAATTTGTTCCAAGTTGTGGAATGTTTTTAGTTAGGATTTCTGCTTTAAGACGGGATCTTCAGTGCTGAGCTAGAAACAGTTACTCATCTCGCAGCTGTTTGTGAAGTGCTGATGGAGGAAAATTTTTATACAGAAAGGCACAAGGTGACACATCTCATTCATTGGAAACTCTGTAAGCATTACAACATCAGTGTACCAGAAAAGCATTGGGATCTTGACCCTAAGACAGGACCTTCTGTGCTGAGCTAGAAACAGTTACTCATCTTGCAGCTGGCTGTGAAGTGCTGATGGCGGAAAATTTTTATACAGAAAGGCACAACAAGGTGACACATCTCATTCATTGGAAACTCTGAGTAGAGAGATGTGGTAGCTGTGTTAGTCCACTTCTAAAGACAGTCAATAGAAATAGTATAAAATAAAACATAGAAAAGAAAATAAGATGATACCTATTTTATTGGACTAACTTAATACATTTTTTGATTACCTTTCGAAGGTAGCCCTTCTTCATCAGATCAGAAATAAGCAAATTTTGATAAGTAACAGCATATATAAGTGAACTTCAAAGTATTTCAGTGACAGTCTGAAAGGATGAGGGAGGGGTGGGCTAGGTGAGAAACAGAGAGGATGAGGGACAGGGAGATATGCATGGTGATCAGAGGGTGACAAAGCAGTGAAATTTCATGGTTTATAATTGGCTAGAAAACCCAGATCTTTGTTAAATCCTGTCCGGTGGGTGTCAAAATATTTAATCATTTTGACTTCAAAGGTCTTGCGTTCCTGTGTTGTTTTAAAGTTTCCTTTAAGTATTCTCACTATAAAATCATTAGTACAGTGTTCTGGTTTTGTAAAGTGCAGTCCCACAGAGGTAACATCTTGGTTGGCACTGGCATTTTTCATATGATATCTATGTAAATTAAATCTCTTCTTCAGCATCTGGCTTGTTTCTCCAATATAGCACCCTTTGTCACATTTTTTACACTGGATGACATATACTACATTGGAAGATGAGCATGTGAAGGATTCCTTTAGGTTGAATATTTTTCCTTTGTGAATGACTGGGGGGTCTTGTGAAATGTTTTGGCATAGTTTGCAGCTGGATATATTGCAAGGGTGTGTGTCATTCTCTTCTTTATGGGTCTCTGTTGAGAGCTTGCTTCTCACTAGCTTGTGTTTTAAATTGGGTGGCTGTCGAAAGGCCAGCATTGGTGGGGATGGGAATATCTCTTTCAGTAATTCATCCTCCTGGAGTAGTGGCTGCAGATCTCTTATTATTTTCCTCAGTTTTTCCAGCTGTGGGTTGTATGTCACTATAAAGGGGGGGGTTCTGTCTGTGGCTTTCTTTTCCTTGTATTGTAGCAGATTTTCCCTGGGTGTTTTGAGGGAGGAGGCAATATTCTTGGAGATTATTTTGGGGTTGTATCCTTTCTGTTCAAATTTTGAGTTGCCTATCTCTGTCCCCTGGGTCAGAGCAGATACGGTGGTATCTTGTGGCTTGGCTGTGGATAATGGATTTTTTTGGTATGGTTTTTCCTGTAGAAAATAAACTGGAAATATAGATAATAGCCAATGTCCTCAATCCATATAACTAACACTTGGTATGACTGGTACTAGACAAAAGAATGAGTTGTATTAGCTTTTAGGATGTGATGTTTTTCCTGGCACAGCTTCTGAGTGTTGAATAAAGTACTAGTGGAAAGTGGTTTGAGGTAGCCATTGTAATATTTCTCAATCCAAAGGAGGTTATTTACTAACAGCATGTGCAAACAACATAAATGTGCATTATTTACTGCAGGGTCCATCACATAAAATGCACCCTGGGATACATAATGCATGTTAGTGATGTTAGTGTACTGTTGATAAATGACCCGCAAAGTATTGTAGCTAACAAAAAAACTAAATTATGATCTGGAACAGCACTGAAGTGAAACGTCACCAAATTAAAAGGTGTTTGCTGATCCTTTGTGTGTGTGTAATGTATGCATATATTTTGTAGAGAAACAGACTTTCATAACTACACATTGGTTTCCCTGAATGAAGAGTTTAATCGTGGATGGGGCCTAGAAGTTGGTGCCCGGGCTTGGGAGAAGGGTGAGGTCTTGATGTTTTTCTGCGACGTCGATATTTATTTCACAGCCGAGTTCCTCCACAGCTGCCGTTTAAATACCGAACCTGGTGAGTTTATCATGTTTATTGCTATGTCAGGTGACTAGGGAGAAGGCGTGGCCTAGGGGTAAGAATAATAGATTGGGAGCTTGGACTGTGGTCAAGCCCTGATGCTGTGCCCTTGGGCAAGTCTTGTTTGGCCATTGCCTCACTTATTTCTGCTTAAATTGTAAGCAGTTCAGGGCATGTATTCATTTTTCTTCCACATAATTGTTCTTTGATTTGTATTCCCTATTTTATAACTTGTTTTTCAAACCAGTTCTGGAGTACCCTTAGCCATCTAGTGTTCAGGATAACCACAATGAATATGCATGAGACTTACATACACACGCTCTCCATGGCATGCAGATCTGTCTCATGCATATTCATTCGTTGTTAATGTCCTGACCACCCAACTAGCTAGAGGACACCCCCCTCCCTCCCCCGGAGGCAGCCATGGCACTGTTGCAGATGTTTTATTGTAATCTGGAATTACAGAGATGTTTGGACGTCAGTTACTCCTGGGGGGAATTATGTGCAAAAAATAACATAATTCTATGTAAAAAGTTTGAAAATTCTACATAGTTTATTTGTAGTGTTTTTCATAGAATTCCCTCATTATAAGGCCTGAAATTTCTTTCTTGCCTTTTCCCTCCCCAGGCTTCAGCCACCCCAGTTCTATCTCTCACTCTAACTGCAGGTCTCTTTCCCTCTGACTCCCAGCAAGACTCCTAATTCTGTCTGCCCCAAAAGTCTTCTCCCACATGCAGTACCCCCACTTCTCATTCTTTTTCCTTCCCTCCCTAGCTATCATTGTATCTTTCTCTACCCTCAGGCTTTATCCCCCACACATCAGTTACAGTCTCATCTTTCTGTCTCTCCCCACCTCTCCTGCAGCAATCACTATGGCATATTTTCACCTTGCTCTGCCTCCCTCCCTCAATCCCCATGGTATACTGTCACCTTGCTCTGGCATCTCAGCCAAGGCCAGCAGCAGCTGCACTGTTCATTCTCTCTCTCCCCTCCCCCTGCTGGGCTCACACAGCAAGAAGAGGGGAAGTGAACCCAATGTACAGCTTAGACGTAAATGTTTATGTGAACTGTGGGGTTATAAGAAGGCTTGAACAATTCACATATACAGTCAGGTCTAAGCCAGCA